>NC_089841.1:72316050-72916050 GCF_035609145.1 Eleutherodactylus coqui
TGGAAACTCCCCAGGCGGCGCCATCTTTGAATTATTTTACAGGTCAGCTTTCCAAGGAGAAGATAAGGAATAGTAAAAAGTTAAGAATATATATATTTTTATGTGTAATGCTGTATTTTATGATTCTTTTACTCTACAGGTCATTAATGTGGGGGAAAAAAAATGACTTTGGGTAGCAGGACAACCCCTTTAAATTGCACATGCTCATCCTAATGATACCTAGCCATTCAGTTAGAACATATATTTCTTGCACAAGTAAGTGCAAGAAAGCCCTGATGTACACAGGTTAGCTTTATTGCCATTTGTAGGTGACCCAAGACTACATCATCTGTCCCATTAGGTTAACTGTCTGTAGAGTGATAGCCAAGTTGAGAAAAATTTGCAGATGTGATACCTTCTAGGCAAGTTGGGTGCACTTGCACTTTACTCTCAAGTGTACTCATCTCCATTTCTGACAAGACCTTTTATCTGGACCTGAAAACAAGGGATTTTTAATACTTCCAGTCGTTAGGCTAAGCACCTTATGTACAGTTAGGGCCAGAAATATTTGGACAGTAACACAATTTTCGCGAGTTGGGCTCTGCATGCCACCGCATTGGATTTGAAATGAAACCTCTACAACAGAATTCAAGTGCAGATTGTAACGTTTAATTTAAAGGGTTGAACAAAAATATCTGATAGAAAATGTAGGAATTGTACACATTTCTTTACAAACACTCCACATTTTAGGAGCTCAAAAGTAAATTGGACAAATAAACATAACCCAAACAAAATATTTTATTTTCAATATTTTGTTGTGAATCCTTTGGAGGCAATCACTGCCTTAAGTCTGGAACCCAGGGACATCACCAAATGCTGGGTTTCCTCCTTCTTAATGCTTTGCCAGGCCTTTACAGCCGCAGCCTTCAGGTCTTGCTTGTTTGTGGGTCTTTCCGTCTGAAGTCTGGATTTGAGCAAGTGAAATGCATGCTCAATTGGGTTAAGATCTGGTGATTGACTTGGCCATTGCAGAATGTTCCACTTTTTGGCACTCATGAACTCCTGGGTAGCTTTGGCTGTATGCTTGGGGTCATTGTCCATCTGTACTAGGACACGCCGTCCAATCAACTTTGCAGCATTTGGCTGAATCTGGGCTGAAAGTATATCCCGATACACTTCAGAATTCATCCGGCTACTCTTGTCTGCTGTTATGTCATCAATAAACACAAGTGACCCAGTGCCATTGAAAGCCATACATGCCCATGCCATCACGTTGCCTCCACCATGTTTTACAGAGGATGTGGTGTGCCTTGGATCATGTGCCGTTCCCTTTCTTCTCCAAACTTTTTTCTTCCCATCATTCTGGTACAGGTTGATCTTTGTCTCATCTGTCCATAGAATACTTTTCCAGAACAGGGCTGGCTTCTTGAGGTGTTGTTCGGCAAATTTAACTCTGGCCTGTCTATTTTTGGAATTGATGAATGGTTTGCATCTAGATGTGAACCCTTTGTATTTACTTTCAGGGAGTCTTCTCTTTACTGTTGTCTTAGAGACAGATACACCTACTTCCCTGAGAGTGTTCTGGACTTCAGTTGATGTTTTGAACGGGTTCTTCTTCACCAAAGAAAGTATGCGGCGATCATCCACCACCGTTGTCTTCCGTGGACGCCCAGGCCTTTTTGAGTTCCCAAGCTCACCAGTGAATTCCTTTTTTCTCAGAATGTACCTGACTGTTGATTTTGCTACTCCAAGCATGTCTGCTATCTCTCTGATGGATTTTTTCTTTTTTTTCAGCCTCAGGATGTTCTGCTTCACCTCAATTGAGAGTTCCTTTGACCGCATGTTGTCTGGTCACAGCAACAGCTTCCAAATCCAAAACCACACACCTGGAATCAACCCCAGACCTTTTAACTACTTAATTGATTACAGGTTAACGAGGGAGACGCCTTCTGAGTTAATTGCAGCCCTTAGAGTCCATTGTCCAATTACTTTTGGTCCCTTGAAAAAGAGGAGGCTATGCATTACAGAGCTATGATTCCTAAACCCTTTCTCCGATTTGGATGTGCAAACTCTCATATTGCAGCTGGGAGTGTGCACTTTCAGCCCATATTATATATATAATTGTATTTCTGAACATGTTTTTGTAAACAGCTAAAATAACAAAACTTGTGTCACTGTTCAAATATTTCTGGCCCTAACTGTATTTGCAAGTTATCAGTTATTTGGGGGTGCAGCATCTGTACGAAGGTTTAGTTTATCCTCCTGCAACCTAGAGAGCTCAGACAGTTCTTCCCAAGTTCTGGTGAGGGGAGGCTACATGATACTTGAGGGGCCCTCCAACTTGGACAGTTGAGGCCAATAAGTCAGGGACCTTTCTCCTTTCTGAAAGGGCTTGTGATGAATGGCATCCTTGCACTCTTTACACCGCTTTGATAGAAGGATGGACTTCAGGCTGAGAAAGAAATGAATTGTAGTTTTTACATGTAAGGGTCCCTCTGTCAACATGTAAAATGTTCAGAGGGAGGGGGACCCTCTTTCATCCATCGGAGCCCTGCAATGTGATCATGGGGTCCCAATGGGTTGCTATGGCACCAGGAGGCTTGAATATGGCCTCTTGGTGTGCCAGCTATGGTAGCCTGTGAGGCTCAGACTCTGGCTGAGATTCATTGGTTTCAGCATACACTGCTATACTGAAGTGTAGTAGAATGATAAAACATGGTGATATTCAAGTCCCCTAGTGGTACAAAAAGTAAAGAAAAAAAAAACAAAACATGACAGTATAAAATAAAACTGTTAACACCCTTTACTCACTCCCTGCATGCCAGGTCCATCCTACTGGCTTACCTCTGCCAGAGAAGACCAGGACCCAGTGAGTATACGCACTCACATTATTAGAGGGGGGGGGGGGTAATAAATAATTACCTGAAAGCACTGCAGAATCAGTTGGCACTATACAAACAAGATTTATTTTATTTTTTACCCTGGGGAAGTTTACAAGTCCCTCAAGACGATATCTTCCATGCTAACAAATCTATTTCAAACCCAAAGACAGCCTGACCAAGCCAACCTAGAACATATAAAACTAATCCCAAAACCAAACAGACCTGCAACTCCCAGAATCATACCACCTAATATTAACCAGAATATCAAATTATTGTCTAAAATCATGGCCGACAGACTCTGCAAACACATGACCTCACTAGTAGGCCTGACACAGGTGGGAGTTTTGAAAGTCCTGGCAACACTCAACACCAAACAATGAGTGTGACTCAATCATTTCCTCCAATCTTTGGTTATGGAAATTGGGACTGGCTAAAGTTGGTGCTAAACACAATGAGCATTGGAGGAGCCTATAGAACTTACATTGACAGTATATACACCGCAATCCTAGAGCCAGAATACATATGCCAGGCTTTTTGTCAACCCCATTTGCACTCCACAAGGACAAAAGACCGGGTTGCCTGCTATCACCCCTTCTATTCAACCT
Organism: Eleutherodactylus coqui; assembly: GCF_035609145.1. Lineage (NCBI taxonomy): Eukaryota > Metazoa > Chordata > Amphibia > Anura > Eleutherodactylidae > Eleutherodactylus > Eleutherodactylus coqui. The sequence continues at coordinate 72,319,517 of NC_089841.1, forward strand.
GGCACTAGAGCCACTAATCAAAAGATTGATAGTCAGATGTGTATAAGGGCATATAGGCTCCCATGAATTTAAGCTTACCTTATTGTTTCTACAACACCCAGAATGCATCTGAAGCCACAATTAAAATGATAACCTAATACGGAGCCTTCTTGGGCTATAAAATAAACACCCTGAAAAGTGAGATACTAGAACTCGGTTGGCCAACCATAGCAAAACCCTTTATCACATATTTAGGCATCAAAATAGAAAAATCTCCAAGCACCATCTACACGCTAAACTACTTACCGCTATTTGATAGCATTAAGAACGAACGAAAGCAATGGCTACACCTGCCGCTATCCCCATTGGGGCAATGCCATCTCATAACGATTAGCTTCTCAAAACTGTATCCAATGCAGACGATTCCCTACTGCTCAAACACCGAGACATGACCTGTTTAAACTCTCAATTCACCAAACTTACTTGGGCAGGCAGAAAACCTCGCATCTCAAAAAGCTAATGCTGGACAAAGGGAAGGAAGAAATAAACTTTCCAAGCAGAAGAAATTACAACATAGCTTGCATATCCTGCCACACAGCAGATTGGATAAAGAAGACTAACGCATATTCTGGCAGAGAAATTTAATCCAACCTAGCTGCACCCTGGAACTTAGTTGCTTGCCTGCATACAGCCTATGCAACCTTCCCAGCAGACAATTAAATCCCCAACTACTGAGAGACACCATGATCACTTGGAAGGAATTGAGGAACACCTACCTTCCTAATATCCAAGAGTATGCCCCTGATGGGTCATCCCAACTTTTGCAAGGGGCAGAACAAAGGTATACAAAACATGGCACACAAATGGCCCAAATCTAGCTGCCCACTTTATGCATGACAGAGTAAAAATGGCTCACCCAACTAGAACAGAAATTCCATCCACCTCCCTCACAATTCCTACGAAGCAAACAGGCCCTTTCCTTCTGTAAAAGCAAGTTGACAAATCCAGCAAGAAAAGCATCTGTCACTGATCTTGACACTTTCATTGAGCAGCCGCATACGACACCATCGCTATCAAGAATTCAATGAGCCAGGTACAAACTCTTTACACAATGGAAAACAGTCATACAATAATAATCTTTATTTGTATAGCGCCAGCTTATTCCACAGCGCTTTCAAGCATAGGAGAAACACAGACAATACAATTACTATCAAGACCAGGGTTGTACCACTGAATTGGCGCTTTGACAATGTAGTTCCAATATACAAAAAGGGGTCTAATAGAGAGCCTGGTAACTACAGGCTGGTAAGTCTCACCTCAGTAACTGGAGAAAAAAAATTCTAGAGGTTTCTGAGAGATGCCATCCTAGAATATCTTGCAGAGAACGTAATAACTCTGCACCAGCATAGGTTTAGGAGGGGGTCAATCATGTCAGTATCAGGACCAGCGGCTCACAGCTCCCTAACCACCAGTCCTGTCACATGGGCTGCTGCCGTGCGGCACAGAGTAGCCCCAGTCCTCGTCACCTCCCCTGGCCGCCAAGCTCCTCCTCGCTGCCGGGTTGCTAGGGACACAGTGGGTGTGCCCCACTAGGCGTCCTTGGTACCATGGCTACCCCACTTGTGTCTGCTTCTCTGCCTCCTGCAGGGCTGGGGGCAGGTTCCCCAGTGTTGCTGGGTGCTCTCAGCTGCTGTCAGACTCCCTGCCCCATCAGCTGCTGGGGCGGGAGTTCTGAGAGCTTTTAAACCTGCTTGTGTCTGCATTCCAGTGCTAGTTTGGTCTTCCTGCTACACCAGCGTAATTCTTGTTGTGACTCCTGACTTTTGACTCCCAGTTTTTGGACCTGACGTTGCCTTTGCCTGACGACCTTGTACCGCATACCCTCTTGTTGCTGACCCAGATAGTCTGACTCTCCTTGCTGTTTGCTCCAGTGTCTGTCTGTTAGTCCTGGTGGTCCCCTTCCCTAGTGAGTGTAGGGACTGTCGCCCCGTTGTCGCCCTGGGGCTTAGCCCAGGGGGGTAAGTAGGTAGGGACAGAGGTTGCAGGTATTTTCAGGGACCTCCAAGTCCTGACAGTCAGACCAATCTCATCAGCTTCTACGATGAAGTTTTAGGCTGGACCTGGGAGAGTCTATTCATCTCATATATCTGGACTTCTCTAAAGCATTTGACACCATACTGCATAATAGGTTGATATACCAAATGAGGCAGCTCAGTCTGGGCGAAAACATGTCTGTCTATCTGGGTAAAGGATTGGCTCAGATAGAAAACAGAGGCTGGTAATAAGTGGTTCGTACTCTGATTGGGCCACCGTTACTAGTGGGGTGCCACAGGGTATAGTATTAAGCCCCATTCTGTTAAATATATTTATTAACTACCTGATAGAGGGACTGCACCGGAAAATATCAATATTTGCAGATGACACAAAATTATACAAGATAATTAATGCAACAGAGGATAAAAGTACAGCTACAAATGGACCTAGATAAGCTGGGGGCTTGGGCAGAAAGATGGCAAATGAAGTTAAACGTTGACATGGGCAGGAGAAACGGATGTCACCAATATACACTAAATGGGGCACTGCTCGGGAAAGTGAGATGGAGAAAGACCTGGGGGTTCTAGTGGATTGTAGATTTAACTGGAGTAACCAATGCCAGTCAGCTGCTGCAAAAGCAAATAAAGTCTTGGGTGCATTAAAGGGGTTGTCCCGCGGCAGCAAGTGGGTCTATACACTTCTGTATGGCCATATTAATGCACTTTGTAATGTACATTGTGCATTAATTATGAGCCATACAGAAGTTATCAAAAGTTTTATACTTACCTGCTCCGTTGCTGGCGTCCTCGTCTCCATGGTGCCGACTAATTTTCGGCCTCTAATGGCCAAATTAGCCACGCTTGCGCAGTCCAGGTCTTCTGCTGTCTTCAATAGGGCCGCTCGTGCAGAATGCCGGCTCCGTGTAGCTCCGCCCCGTCACGTGCCGATTCCAGCCAATCAGGAGGCAATGGACCGCACAGAAGCCCTGCGGTCCACAGAGAGACAGGATCCCGGCGGCCATCTTCTGCAGGGGAGTATGAAGACGCCGGACCACCGGGATTCGGGTAAGTACTACCCGGTGTGTTTTTTTAACCCCTGCATCGGGGTTGTCTCGCGCCGAACAGGGGGGGGGTTAAAAAAAAAAAAAAAAAAAAAAAAACGTTTCGGCGCGGGACAACCCCTTTAAAAAAGTGGTATAGGGGCTAAGGATGAGAGCATTATTCTTCCACTATATAAGGCACTTGTTAGGCCCCACATTGAATACTGCGTACAGTTCGGGACACCGATGCTCAGGAAGGATGTTGCAGTGCTTGAGGGGGTTCAAAGAAGGGCAAATAATTTAATACATGGAATGAGAGGACTGGAATACCCAGAGAGGCTATCAAAATTAGTATTATTGAACCTGGAAAAAAAGATGGCTAAAGGGCAATCAAATAACCATGAATAAATACAAGAGGGGACAATACAAGGATCTCTCCCATGATCTGTTTATACCCAGGACTGTGAAGGTAACAAGAGGGCATCCTCTACGTCTAGAAGACAGAAATTAATCCCTTGGAACCGGTACCAGTCCTCGATGGCCCTTCTGACCCATCGCACTATGGAGTTCTTATTAGCAGCCCCTTCTCCGCCCAGACCCTGAAATTGAACAAAGATTGCTAGATTTTCTGAAGGAATGCGTGACTACCAAATACTTTAGGACTGCCCGCCTGACTTCTAAGTTATGGAACCGCTGTTCCTTGGTGTTACGAGGATCCTGGCAGAAGGAGGGAAGGACTAGGACTTGTTCCCTATGAAAATCCGTGAGAACTTTAGGCTGGAAAAAGGGGGTCAGGTTTGTACACTACCTTGTCTGGAAAGACAGTCATATATAGGGTGTGGCGGACGTGATTGCGACCGGGAAGGCTACTTTGTAGGAAAGGATCCTTATTGATAGCTCCTCCAGGGGCTCAAAGGGGTGCTCACAGAGTGCTTGTAATACTAAATTAAGGTCCCAGGGGGGCATAGACTTCACCCCTTCATGAGGGAAACTAACTGCCACTTGGAGAGGTTTTCTCATCAGCCTATGGTCACACAAGGGGGAGTCAAAGAAGGCTCCCAAGGCAGCTACCTGGACCTTGAGAGTACTAGGACTTAGCCCCATATCCAGACCATCCTGCTGAAAATCTAGGATCTAACTAATGTTTGGTTGTCGGAGATCGTGGATGCTATGATCCAGCCACCTAGAGAAGGTATCCCAAATCCTAACGTAAATCTTTCTGGTGGATTTTTTAAGGCTCTCACATAAGGTAGTCACTACTCTTCCTGACAGACCCTGGTTCAGGCATTTTACCCGTTCAGTTTCCAGGCTGGCCGTCTGAACTTTCGGACGCCTTTGCATGTCAGAGGACCTAGCTGCAGGAGGTCATTTCTCTGAGGAAGATGTAGAGGGTCCTGGGTCAAGAGAGCATCCAGGAGTGGAAACCAGGGTCTTTTGGGCCAGAAGGGAGCAACTAAAATGACAGAGCCTGGAGACCCCTGGAACTTCCTCAGGACCAGCAGGATTAGAGGTATGGGTGGGAAGGCATAGGCAAGCTCCCAGTTCCAGGTCTGGGAAAGAGCATCCATTTCCTGTGAACATCTGTCAGCTCCCCTGGAGAAGAAACGGGGGCATTTAGCATTCTCCTGCAAGGCGAACAAGTCCACCTCTGGTGTCCCCCACATTTCTGTGATCAGATGGAACGCATGCGGGTGAAGAGTCCATTCCCCCGGATTTATTTGTCTGCGGCTGAGGAGATCTGCCGTAAGGTTTCCTGGACCCCTTACGTCGAAGACTGACGGAGAGTGTCCACTGTTCTGTCCAGCCCAGGAGTTTCGCCGCTAGGCCTTGAAGTTGTGTGTTCTGGGTGGATCCCTGGTGATGAATGAGGGACACAGTTGTCACATTGTCTGAAAAGATCTTTATGTGTACCTCTGATATCTGCCTCAAAGTCGCAAACAGCCCTCCAGACGGTGCAAAGTTCTTGATAGTTGGAAGACTGAATTGCCTCCTCTTGGTTCCAGCCCCTCTGGACATAATGTCCTAAGTGGGCCCCCCAGCCAGTTGCACTCGTATTGGTGAAAATAGAGATTGGGGATGTGGGGTACCAAACTGTGGATCTGGCAAGGTTGGTCGTTGACAACCACCACTCTAAGGATTTTTTGATCCTGGGGGAAAGGGAAATTAACGGGTCCAGGGAAGAAGGTGATCTATCCCAGTTACTAGGATAAACTCTTGAAGGGTTCTGCAGTGAAGCTGAGCCCATGGAACTACCCCAATGCATGATGTCATAAGGTCGAGGACCCTCATGCCTTTGCTAATGGAAACCTTAGTGGAGAGAAAAAGTGCCATCTAAGATGCCCTTCCCCTGGAGAGACAGAAGGCAAGAGCACTGGAGGCGAGAGTCCAGGATCACCCTCAGAAACTTCTGGTGTTCAGGAAGGAGGCTAGATTTATTGTAGTTAACAATCCAACCCAACAACTCAAACGAGTGTGAGATCAATATGGACCTGGAGCTCTGCAACTGACTGCGCTACCATCAGGAAGTCATCTAAATATGGGACGATCAATACGTTATTTGCCCTCAGAAAGGCTACCATTTCCAACACTAATTTGGAAAACACCCAAGGTGCGGAAGAGATCCCAAATGGCAGGCATATGAACAGGAAGTGTAAAACCAATCCATCGATAACCAGAGCAAACCGTAGGAATTGCTGAGAATCTGGGTGAATGGGGACATGGTAGTAGGCGTCCTTTAGGCAAATGGTGGCCATGACACTACCAGGCGCAATTAAGGGGATCGCTGACCGTACTGACTCCATCTTAAATCTCGTATAAAGCCGGGAATTTTTCTTACCGATAATTCCCTTTCTTGAAGGCATCATGACAGCGTACGCTGGAGGTTGCTCACCTGCTGGGACAGGAAAAGGCAGAGCATAAAAGAAACCTCCCCTCCACCAAAACACCAGTGCGTTCCAAATAACCACACAGTGACAGTATACTTAACCAGGAGGTGTGTTTATATTGTCACACACCTCAGACAAAGAAACATAAGCATACACATTTCTTCATGTGTTAGACAAAACAAGGGTAACCATGTCGGTAAGGCGGGGGGGGGGGGGGGGAAATGCCTTCAAGAAAGGGAATTATCGGTAAGAAAAATTCCCGTTTTCCCTCCAACATCATGACAGCATACGCTGGAGGAATACCAAATAACTGGCATGGGCTTTTTTAGGGAGGGATTACTGCTTGAAGCACCTTCCTCCTGAAGGTTGCATCCTGACTACATTTAAAGTCCAGCCTGTAGTGTTTAATAAAAGGTATGGCCAGAAGTCCACATGGCTGCGTTACAAATCTGCTCGATTGAGGCGTGCACTCTTTCTGCCCAAGAAGATGCCACCGCTCTCGTCGAGTGGGCCTTCAATCCTTCTGGAGGAGGGATGCCCTTGGCCTTGTAAGCCTTCTGGACAGCTCTCCTGAGCCACCGGGCGATTGCATCTTTAGAAGCGGCCCTTCCTTTGGCCTGCCCTTGAATTTGAATCGAAAGTTTATCAGTCTTTCTGAAACTTTCCGTTGCCTCAAGGTACGCTAGAACAGCTCTTTTGACGTCTAGATTATGGAGCTTCTGCTCCTTTTCGTTTTTGAAATCTTAGCAGAAGGCTGGAATAACTATTGGCTGGCCTCTGTGGAAATCTGACAAGACTTTAGGCTGGAAGGACGGGTCTAAAGAAAATACTATTTTGTCTGGGTGAATAGTCATATATGGGGCCCTTTGTGAGAGGGCCTGGATTTCACCCACGCGTCTAGCCGACATGACTGCCACAAGGAGGGCTACCTTATACGTCAGCAAGGCGATGGATAGATCTCTAATAGGTTTGAATGGAGGAATCGCAGAAGGCCTGCAGGACTATGGTCAGATCCCAGGGAGGTGCCGTAAGCCTTGTAAATGGATGCAATCTACTTGCCCCTCTAAGAAATCTCCTAATCCACCTGTGCTCTGCAAGTGTGAGATCAAAGAATGCCCCCAAAGCTGCCACTTTGACTTTGAGGGTATTCAGACTCAACCCTTTATCCAGGCCCGCCTGGAGAAAATCTAGGATTTTACGGATGTCTGGCTGATCTAACTGCTGGATGTCCTGGTCCATTCACTCCGAGAATTTTTTCCAGACTTTGGAATAGATCTTTTTTGTCAAGGGTTTAAGGCTCTCGCTAATAGTGGAAATTACGTTAGGAGAAAGACCCTTTTCCAAGAATTTTACCCATTCAAGATCCAGGCCGTAAGCCTGAACTTGTGAACCTCCGGGTAAAGAAGAGGGCCCTGCAGCAATAGGTCCGGTCTTTGTGGAAGGTGAAAAGGCTCTCCTAGTGACAGAACTCAGGAGGGGAAACCAAGGTCTTTTGGGCCAATAAGGTGCTACCAGAATTACTGACAGGCTTGACCACAGTAATTTCCTTAGTAGGAGCGGAATTAATGGTAAAGGGGGAAAAGCATACGCTAAGTCCCAAACCCAGGGGTGAGAGAGCGTCCGTGCCCAAGGCCTGTTTCTCCATGCCTCGGGAAAAGAAAAGCCGGCACTTGGTATTTGCGCTTGACGCAAATAAATCTATTTCATCACAAGCAGGCTGAACACCTTGGGATGGAGTTCCCACTCTCCTGGGTCCACTTTCTTCCTGCTTAGGAAGTCCGCGGCTGAATTCTCGACTCCTTTTATGTGAAAGTCCGACAGTGACTTAGTTGTGAGTTCCGCCCACTGAAAGATCCTTCCCGCCAACTGCTGCAGTAGAGCATTCCTGGTGGTACCCTGGTGGCGAATGAGTGATACTGTCGTCATATCTGAAAAAATCCTCACATGCCTCATCCCTAAGAGCGATTGCAGGCTACGTAGGGATTTCCACACGGCATTAAGTTCTTTAAAGTTAGATGAACCAGATCTCTCATGAGCGTCCCAAGTACCCTGTATATGACTGCCTTCAAAGTGGGCCCCCAGCCTTTGGCGCTGGCATCTGTTGTGATTATTGCAGGGTCCAAGTTCCATTCGGATGCCCATGACAGGTTGTCCGATGACAACCACCAGCGGAGTGAAGATCTGGCTTTAGCAGAAATACAAATTGTCTGGTCAAGTGAGGACTGTAACTTGTCCCAATTCTAAAGGATCAGTGACTAGAGACCGTGACTATGGAACTGGGCCCAGGGAACCACACCAATGAATGAAGTCATTAGCCCCAGGATCCGCATTGCGTCTCTTACCGTTACTCTAGATTTTCTATATAGAGTGGAACATTCCTCCAAGATAAGCGGTTTCCTTAGAGGAGGAAGGGACGAATTTTGGAGACGGGAATCCAGAATGACTCCCAGGAATTTTTTCCTGGTTTCCGGTTCCAAGTTGGATTTTAGATCATTAATAATCCAACCAGGTCCTTAAACAGTCAAAGCGAGGAACCCAAGTGTGACCTCAGAATAGGCGGGGAATCCACCACCAACAGGAAGTCATCCAAGTAGGGGACGATCATCCCACGATTGCGCAGAAAGGCAATCATTTCTATCACCACTTTGGAAAAAATCCACGGAGCAGAGGAAATTCCAAATGGGAGGCAAATAAACTGAAAGTGACAGATTTCCCCTTCCATTCTTAGTGCAAACCTCAGGAATTTTGAGTTGGCGTAACTAGGGATGTGAAAGTAAGCATCCTTCAGGTCAATTACATTATCCCTGGCAATTAGGGGAGTTGCAGCTCTGATAGTCTCCATTTTAAATTTCCTATACTCAATGAATTTATTCAGTTCTTTGAGGTTAATTATTGTGCGGTGGGAACCATCTGGTTTTGGAACCAGAAAAGGAAGGGGGGGGGGGGGGGAATAAAACCCCTTCCCCCGTTCCTTCTTGGGGATGGGGATAACCGCGCCAAGATCCAGCAGGTTCTGTACACCTCTCAGAGCCTGCTCTAGGCCTGGAGACTGGATTTGAGGTTACAATAAATCTGTCAGGGAGGGGGGGGGGGGGGGGGGCGCGAGATTCTAGTTCGATCTTGTACCCCTCCGCCACCAGGTGTGGAACCCACTCGTTAGTCGTTATGTTATGCCAACTAGTGGCAAAACGAGCCAGTCTACCGCCCACCGGGCACAAAGATGCGGACTGAGGGACAACAATAAGAGTCTTACCCCTTCCACCCTTCGGATAAGACCATCTTCCGGTCTTCCCTTTCCCAGCGTATGTTGTAGACGAGGGACGTGGAGTGAAGGGTCTCTTGGGCGGTCCGATGGCTGGCAGTCCCTGGTTCTTGTCAGCTGCTTTTTCCAGCAGGCGATCCAGGTCCAGTCCAAAAATGCGTGTGCCCTGAAAAGGTAGGGTACACAGCTTATTTATTTATTTTTTTTTGTGTATGTCAAGTCCCCCGACCACTCCTTTACTCAGACTGCCCTTCTGGCGATGTTGGATAGGGCTGCCATGCGAGCTCTGAGGCGGATCGTTTCCATAGAGGCAGCCGCCAGAAACCCTGTTGCCATCTGTAGTAGAGGGATGCCACTCGCAAACTCTTCCCTGGAGGCTTTTTGGTCAATTAGGGACGTGAGCTGATCCAGCCAGACGGCCATGGAGCGAGCCACAGAAGTGGCTGCGATATTGGATTTTATAATAAAGCTGGATGTGGACCAGGCCTTACGCATGGTCATGTCCACTTTATTGTCCAAGGAGTCCTTTAAGTAGGACGGCTCTTCAAATGGTAGTCCAGACTTCCTGGACACCATAGCGATAGCCGCATCAACTTTCAGCATTTCGTCCAGAAAATCCACCTCGTCTCCCGCAAATAAAAGGCGCTCCTTGAACTCCCTAGAGATTAGCGGAGCTTGATCCACACAGTCCCACTCATTCAGGATTAGTTGTTTTAGTGTGGCGTTTACAGGAAAAAAAAGATTTCCATTGTGGAAGCAATCCCGCAAACATATCGTCTTGCGCCGTGCGGGGTTGCTGCACATCTTCCTCCACCTGCATGGTTCTACGTACAGCTTTTAAAAGTGGATCCATGTCAGCGGTGGAAAAAAGGTACTTTTTCTCCTCCTGCAACACTTCCGAGATTATCAAACTCCAAATCCTCCACCATGTCAGAGTCAGACTCTGACACAGCCGGAGCAGAACTTCGTGTAACCCCTGAGGGCCCAGGTTGGAGGTCCGAGAGGGAGGACTGAACTTTTTCCCGGACAACCAACCGAATTTCAGACATGAGGGAAGATTTTTCCTCCTGCAGAATTTTGCAGAACAAGCGGCACATAACGTTTTGGTGTAGGAGTCGTCGAGTTTGGCCAAGCACACTGGACACTTTTTACTCCTCCTCCTAGCCTCCCTAGGTTTTTGAGTATCCCTGTCCTGAAATGACAAGGGAGAACTCTGTTAGTAAGGAAGTGCATGTAGTGCAGGTGTTTGTAGGTTGGCCCACTGGACCACATACAGTTTGGAGATTCTCTGGGTTATCTCTGGCCGACATCCTGCGCTTGTGGGATCAACTTCTGTACTTAGGATTGATTCCCCGTCTTCCCAGCACCAGCCGTCTTCCCTGGTGCAGAGGAGCTTTTAAAATTGAATCCGGCGCCAACCACGCTAGGCCACACCCCTTACAGAGCATTTGACGTCACCGCATCACTCCCTGTGCTCCGTGGAGGCCACGCCCACTTGAGAAGCACCGCTGCGCGGCCCTGAACCCAGAGATGGCAGCCACCGCCTGAATGACGGCCGCGGTGGTGCCGGAAAGCCTGTACTTGGACCCAGGCCCATGCAGTCCCCGGTTAGTTCCCAGATGAGGTACTTCTCACTGGGGCAACCAGGGCTGCCAGAAGAGATGCCACCGTTGCCGGTAAGCCCTGGAACCTCCGGCATGGCACAGCATCGCGGGAGCTCTGCCGCTGCTGTCCTGAAGGGACAGGAAAAAGCACTGGTGTTTGGTGGAGGGGAGGTTTCTTTTATGCTCTGCCTTTTCCTGTCCCATCAAGTCAGCAGGTGAGCAACCTCCAGCGTACGCTGTCATGATGTCAGAGGAGAAAATGGATTTGTTAAGAAATTTTAGGTTGATTGTTCTTTAAGAACCGTTGGGCTTCTTGAAAAGAAACAGGGGCGGGGGGGGGGGGGGGGGGGAGTAGTAACCCCTGAACCGATCTTGTGAACCGAATGATGGCCCCTAGGGATAGTAACTCTTGCACTCCCAGCTTGAGAGCCTGGGAGAGCGAGGGCAACTGGCAGCCTGTAGCCTTCCCTAATAAGGTGCAGGGCCCAGGGACTGGAGGTCATCTCCTCCCACTTGGGGGCAAACCAGATCAGCCTAACCCCGACCTGTAGGGTCTCGGCCGCAAGTGGGCCCGAGGGCGATGTCTCACCCTTTCCGCCCTTTGGGTAGAACCAGAGTCCAGTCTTCCCTTTTATATCCTGGAGGGAACAAATGATGGAGGGTAGGAGGAGGAAGGCCGCCTGAAGGTCTTCTCCGTTGGGAGCCCGTGGCTCTTGTCCGAAGCCTTCTCCAATAACGAGTCCAGGGAAGGCCCGAAAATCCTGTGGCCCTGGAATGGCAGGAGCCAGAGCTTGTTCTTTGACATACAATCTCCAGTCCAGGGTTTAACCCAAACAGCTCTCCTAGCTGTATTGGAGAGTACTGCCGAGCAGGCTCCAAATCTTATGGACTCCATGGAGGCATCTGCCAGGAATCCTGTTGCTTGCTGCAGTAGAGGAAAGCAGCTGGCAATATCCTCCCTGGAACCCCTTTGGGCAAACAGCAACTGGAGCTGGTCCTACCAGACAGTTATGGACCTCGCAACAGACGGGGCTATGATGTTCACCTTCATAGTAAGGGCAGCGACTTCCCAGGCTCTCTTCATTGTGGAATCCACCTTAGCCTCCAATGTATCCCACAACTGTGAGACATCCTTGTAGGGTAGAGCCGCTTTTTTGGATACTCTGGCCACAGTCAGGTCCACCTTGGGGGTAACTTCCAAGAAATCAACATCGTCTGCAGAAAAGATCAGGCGATTCCTGAATTCTCTTGGTAGGAAGAATTTATGTTCTGCCTGCCTCCATTCCGATAGAATCAACTGTTTCAAAATGTCATTTACCGGAAACATGGGTTTGGCTGTGGTTGAAGACCCCGAAACAAGCTGTCCAGGAGCCTTTTCCTCCACTTGCATAGTACGCCTAACTGCGCTCAGCAGTTGGCCCATATCCGCCAACAAGAAGAAATACTTCTTGGCATCTTCTGTCGGTGGCGTAGATTCTGAAGGGGAGTCTTCCAGGAGTCCCTCCTCTGAATCGGAATTTTCCATTAGCATCTGCCTAGCCCTTTTAGCAGGGGGCGGAAGGGGGAAGACTGAAGAAAGATGACTCAATTTCTTCTCGGATTACCGAACGAATGTCCGCCATGGCAGAGGAGCCCTCCTCCCAGACTACCTTTGCCGTACAATCTACACAAAGCAGGTTTGCATGACTATCCTCAAGCCGCCGCATATAAACAGGACATTCTTGGCATCTCTGCTCTTTTGCGTATCCCTGTCCTAAGGAATGCGCTGGATTAATCCTGCGGGTGAGGGTCTCCTAGCGTGGTCTCACCCACGCAGACCTTGTCAGCCCAACAGAGAGAAATCACCCCAGGGTGGAAAGGCTGCCTAGAGTTTCTCTTCTCCTCCGGCATACACCTGTAGGTTCTGCTTGGACTGTCATGTAGGAAGACACTGGTAAGCTGGTGATGGGAGTTGCCTTTTGTATTTTCCACTTCCAGTCCCAACAGGTGTCCAGCAGACAACCTCCAGGTGTATGCTGTCAGGATGATGAGGGGAAAGCAGGTTTCATCACCAACACAGAAAAGGGTTCTTTATTGTAAGAGCAGTGAGACTGGAACTCTCTGCCCTGCCTGAGGATGTGGCGATGGCAAAATCCATAGAGGAGTTTAAGAGGGGACAAGATGTCTTTCTAGAGCGAAAGGATATTACAGGATATAAACATTAAGTGACCAGCAGGGTTGTTAATCCGGGTTTTACAAACAGGTAGGAACTATTAGAGGTTGATCCAGGGATTAGTCTGACTGCCATTAGTGAGTCGGGAAGGAATTTTCCTCCCTGAAAGGGCTAATTGGCTTCTGCCTCTTGAGGTTTTTTGCCTTCACCTGGATCAACAAGGAGGTTGAAACAGGCTGAACTAGATGGACATTGCCTTCATTCGGCCTAACATACTATGTTACTATGTAATTACAATGTGAGGTACAATCAGTTTGAAACAAATGGGGTGGAAGAGGGAGCGAGTCATGGGAAACACAGGCAGTAGGGGATTTCATGTGGAAATCCATTATTAGAAAACAATGGGGTGGGGCAGTAAAGATGTGCAGGGGTAGAGGTCATATGCGATAGGCAGGCTGGAAGGTGTGGGGGGAACCATAGTGAGAGGCGGGGGACTAGATCAGGGGATTTGGTATGCCTCCCTGAAGAGGTGCGTTTTTAAGGCACATCTGAAATATTGTGCATCGGGAATTGTCCGGATGCTTTGGGGTAGTGCGTTCCAGAGGATGGGTGCAGCTCTGGTAAAGTCCTGTAGGAGAGCATGTGAGGTTTGTATTAGAGGGGTGTTTAGTCTGAGTGTTAGCAGATCGAAGCGAGCGGGCCGGGTGGGGTACAGACAAGAGGGACGCAAGGTATGGTGGTGCGGCGCCATGCAGAGCTTTATACAAGAGGATGACTTAAACCACCCTCAGACATGAACGCGGCAAAGTGCCCCAGTTTACTTTTGTTTCCAGCTACAGCGATGCTGTGGGTGACACTGAGTTTTAGCACCCCTCATCATGAATGAGGAGCACTAAACACCCAAAGATAGAACAGTCCGCTTGAAAGTCACGGCTCATGAAAGTGCCGCGATCGAGTGTCTGTCTGAGAGGCTCCATTGAAAACGGGAGCTTGTTCAGTTTAAAAAAATGTAACGGGAGCAAACGGAAAGCTTTCTGTTTTTTTGAAAACCCAAAAGGAACCAAGGAAGAAAAATATATATATATATAAAATCTATGTAAATACAGTTTCTCTGTTCCTAAGGCCTTATTCACACAATCGCAGCTATTTAGCCGTGTCCAAATATTGGGCAAAAGTAGTTAGCATGCGAAGCATTGGATTCCAATGTACTTCATTCAGAAGAACGATTTTTTTGGTGAAAAAAAAATTAAAAAATACATGCCGTGAAAAAAATTGCAAATCTGTGAATTTTCAGTTGTCGATTTTATACGCTGCGTCAGAAGATAGTGCGAGACCCATCTTGACGAGATAGGCAGGAAGCTTCTATTGACTGGCAAGTACATTGTCATTAAGAACTTGAACAAGGTACAATTTACAGCAGTTTTTGTTCAGCGTTTACATGTGTTTTTTAGCGTGCAAGCTTTATCCGTCTGAGGTCACCTAGAACTACCATTGAAGTCAGCGGGTGCAGGACAGAAAAAAAAAAAAAATAAGACAATCCACTTTCATGTGTTCTATCTTTTTAAACACCTCCATTGGCTTGAATAGGTCCCAGTTCTGTCAGCTACAAACTCTAACGTTAAAGTAGTCACTGTGAATAAGCCCTAAAGCCGCATCCTGCGCTGCAGTAATGTGCTTGGAGTTCCGGATGCAGATTTAGTGCTTATTCACATGGACAATTTTAACAGAGTTTCAAGCAGACAGAACTGGGATCTATTAAAGTTAGGGCTCATTCACACAGGCGTATTGTCACCACATATTACACACAGTGAATGGAGGCAGTGAAAGTCACAGGACTTTCATTCTTCCATGCTCACCAGCATGTGGGTAATCTTCACTAGATAGTCTTCAGGAGTTTCAATGAAATAGAAACTTAAAGGGGTTGTCCCACGAAAGCAAGTGGGGTTATACACTTCTGTATGGCCATATTAATGCACTTTGTAATGTACATTGTGCATTAAATATGAGCCATACAGAAGTTATTCACTTACCTGTTCCGTTGCTGGCGTCCCCGTCTCCATGGTGCCGTCTAATCTTCAGCGTCTAATCGCCCGATTAGACGCGCTTGCGCAGTCCGGTCTTCTCCCTTCTGAATGGGGCCACTCGTGCCGGAGAGCGGCTCCTCGTAGCACCGCCCCATCACGTGTGCCGATTCCAGCCAATCAGGAGGCTGGAAACGGCAATGGACCGCACAGAAGACCTGCGGTCCACCGAGGGTGAAGATCCCGGCGGCCATCTTCACAAGGTAAGTAAGAAGTCACCGGAGCGCAGGGATTCGGTTAAGTACTATCCGTTTTTTTTTTTTTTGTTTTTTTTAACGTCTGCATCTGGTTTGTCTCGCGCCGAACGGGGGGGCTATTGAAAAAAAAACAACCCGTTTCGGCGCGGGACAACCCCTTTAACCTTTTCATAAGTAGTCAAGCAAACCAATATGATGCCCTCCTTGCTGCAGACACGTCTTTGTGCCAAATAGTCAGATCACCATAAACTTCCCCGTTTGTTTTCAGTAAAGCCCTTTTTAGAGGAAACCATTTTCCTTTAAAAAAAAAAAAGCGAAAGTGAATAATAATCGTTGCATCTAATCACAGCTTTAGTCCCCAAGTAGTCCTGCTTGTGTACACAGCACTCACGTGGAGAACATGCTGCACCTTTATGACGTCATTGTCTGACACATAACAGCCCATGTGGCGGCTCCTCAGAGCCCCCAAGCCCCCTTAGTGACCTTTCCAGCGTCCATCGTTGCCTTGCACTCCCACTTAAACCACACCCATCGTGCCGTTGACGTCCGGGATTGGTGCGCTGTATCCATTCCCTATAAAGCCCTATACCACGCCCCCGTCACACCCACTGGCTGATTCCGATCGCTGATTGGCTTATCGCCGCTGTACGTCACGTCGTTCTCTTTGAGGTTCGTCCCATCAACATTGCCCAGCCACATTCTCCCCGTGCAGCAGACAGACAGGAGCCCGGGCGGAGTGTGACGTTGTGTGTTCTCGGGCTGCTCCCAGTAATGTCACCTGTGTGCAGTCAGTGACAAGTCTGTCCTCCTCCGCTGCACTTGGACTATAACTCCCCGGCAGCGGTCACACCCGGGCGCCTGGAGCCGGACTGTCACACATGAGACTGCTGCAGTGACCGGCACAATGTTTGACAAAACGAGGATCCCGTTCGTCGTCCTGGACGTGGTGTGTGTGGTGCTCGGTATGTACCATGTGCTTCACCTGGGGGAGGGGTGCTTGCTGCATGTCACCTGTCTGTGTCTGCCTGCATTGTGTTGTACTAACCTGCCTCCCCTCCTCGGTGCCCCCCGCTCCCTGCTGACGGCTGGTATCTTCCCTGCAGGATCTCCTGCTCTCACTTACTTGTTGCAGCTTTCTGTCCGGTCACTCTGCAGTTTCCGAGTTCTGTCCGTCTCTGGCAAAGCTGAGTATTTGGCTTCAGGGTTGGCACCCAGCTTTCTCATGTGCCTGAGCAGGATTTGGGCTCGTTCACATCAGCAGCATCTCTGCCTTCCGTCCTGCAGCTTCATCAAGACGCAAAATGTGCAAAAACCCCAGTTCTGTTTTTCTTCCCTTTGATCTCAGAGGGATTTTCAGAACTTCAGTTCTTTCTATTAAAGGGGAAAAATAGCGCAGAGCGCAGCTTTTATTTCAGCTAAGCAAACGGAAAGGAACCGTAAAGGGCTTTTTTTTTTTTTACCTGGTCCTGAATGGGTGATGGATTTAACGGAAACATTTGCATTTGGTTTTTATTTCTGTTGTCTGTTTAATGGATCCATTTTTAAATAAGCATGCGCTAAAGAGAAGGAAGGTAAAAGGCGTCTTCATCTTTACACTCAGAGTACAGAACACATGCTCCGGCTGTTCATCAATGCCGGGAGCATCTCTGAGTTATGTGCATGAAGAATCTGTGCGCACAATGCACGGTGTATAGAGCCCATTGACTTCTATGGGTTCGTTCACATGAGCGTGTTGTGCGCGCGCATTTTGTTCACGCAGCGCGCTCTGTGTTCCCGCACATACTGACCTGGTTACATGTATGAACGGTTGGGTGTATTGTACATGCACACATGAGCAACACCCACGGCTCATACGCCGCGCATGTAAATACGCGTCGCCCGCAGGACTCCAGCCTTAGTGCGCGCTAATTGTCCAGTCTGAGCGCGAGCCAACGGCTTAACGACCAATGAGAATGGTTTGCATTTTCATTCCTTGTTCATTTTATGCAACATAAAAACCGCCGTCGGCTCGTTGGGTTAACGACCTGTTTAAACCGCAGTCGTTCTCATTCGCTCACACAACAATTTTGCATAGTGAATAAGCCCCCTTGTATCTTAAAAACTCCCCTTCCGCTGCGCCCTGCTCCGCCGCGCGCCACACCTCGGTCTTCTGTTTACAAACGCTGCAGCAGCGGCCGGCAGGTGACGTCCCAATAACCTGCCGCAGGGATAGAAGTCCACGTGACGGGTCTACAGGACGGGTGACGTCCCCTATCAGAGGCTGTGGCCCCGCACCGCCCCTTCGCCTGTTTATAATCAATAACTTGGAAATACCCTTTAATAAAAGGAAAGCAGAACGCTGTTGTGAACGAGGCCGAATTCTGCTTAGACGAGGAGACCATATTGCATGATAAAGATGTTTTCTTTCGGGCGTCTAGGAAAGTTGGGTGACCGCTGCTATGCGAGGGTACAATTAGTCATTTAGTGCCACCCTATTTTTTTTCTTTTTAATAGGATGATAGAAGGAGGCGACTCGTAAACGTAGAATTTTTAAACGATTTCTCCATGTGTATGAAGGCTTATTTTTTGCGCCCGACCTTGTTTTGTTCTGCGTTACGCTATTGATTGCTCCCAGGTTACCGTCCAAGAAATGGCATAATTATGGCGGCAAAGCTGATGTTATCAGCATTTCTCAATTGCGCTATTTTTGGAGAATCTGCCGCCGGCTCCAGCAGTAATCTCACGGTGCGAGGTGTGGGTACATGCAGTCAGATACCTAAAAGGAGTCTGTTTGGCAATGTGAACTAATCGTATTGTAAGACATGCGGCTTGTTGGTGATAACGGGACCTGTCAGATGTTCCAATGAGGGCTCCTGCCCACGGACAGATGTTTGCTGTGGAAGCGGGCGTTCGAACCGCGGATCCGCAGCAAATAGAGCCCATAGCATTCTATGGGAAATCAATTCTTCCTGCACACTTATGAGGGGGGCCTCATGTTATAAAGGGTCATCCGGGACCTTTCCATCCGCTTCTTTGGAATGGACTGAAATAGCCGACCTCGTGGATCTCCCTCCAGTCCATAGAGAATGGAGCGCTAGACACACGTGAGCATTTGGGGGTTCACTGTTGAGCTGCAATACCAGGCATTGCCACTACGCAGGGTATGGCGCTGTGCCTGGTTTACAATGAAGTAGCCGAGCTGAGCAAGAAACCAGCGTGTGTGTGTAAACGCGCTGCACGAGTGCTAACGCCCTCAGCGGTGACGCCGGCGCTCGTGCTATGATGTAACCGACTGTTGGTCCGTGTAAAAGGGTCGTACGTCTCACGAGACTAATCTTTTTTTCTACCACTGACCCCATCTGTTCGTGAGCCTCTTGCGCTCCTCCGCCTTCACTGTGTGGACCTGATTGGTGTGACACATTTCATCGTTTCTAGTATCTTCCAGCTGTCTTGTCTCCTCTTCTTGACACCGTCATGCATATCTCCAAATAAAAACTTATATTCTAAGTCTTTGATGTATTCCCTCGCCTCCGTCCCCGTCTGCTGCGACATTCGCTATCCAATTTCCTAATCTTCAATAAGAACAAACGATTGGGCCAATAGGAAACAAATTAATTGATTGTTACGATTAGGGAAAGTGATAAGAAGCTACAAAAGCTCAGAGAACTGCCTGAACCTATGGAGAACATGCAGTCTAATTACAGATGTGTGAGAGATCAATGCCCTCCTGGTGGTTGTACATAATGTGCGGTTACCATCGGGTCATCTAGTTCTGATATCCTAAGGCCTCATGTCCACGGGAAAAATCAGGCCCGCCGCGGATTCTTCATGCAGAATCCCGCAGCCGGTCCCTCCTTTCCCGCGGACATGAGGCCTAAAAAGAAGAATTACTTACCTATCCGGACGCTGTGGATCTGCCCTCCGTCGTGGCCGGATCTTCTTTCCAATTAACATTGCATATGGTCCGCGGGTATTTGCGTTGCTAAGAGAATGTAAAAGTAATACAAACTATCAGAAAAAAAAAAATCTGTACTGCGCATGACCGCCTGCGAGCCTCCACGGTCATCCGCAATACAGTGAGGTACGCAGGGTCACCAATCCGCTGTGGACCTTTGGTAACCTTGGCTTATGGTGCTGTGGGGATGTACAGGTTCCCTTTAAAAGCATTTATCATTCTCCATAGTCAAAGCTGCACATTGTGTCAGTGCTGTATGCAGGCTGGATGGCAGATACCGGGCATCTGCAGCTTGATGCACCACTTCTATGTAAATGTTTGATGGGTTGATGCCAAGATGCTTGTAGTACTGCAGTGCTGGTCTGAGGGGACAGGAGAAGAACACATCTCTGAGCTTCTGTGTTATTCTGCGATGCCATTGTAATGATTATGCTCATGATGGAAAGTGCATTACACGGGTCATCCGGTTTTAATAATCCTTTTTATATTACCAGTCCCTATGGACAGGCGGGGCTCGAGCGCGGTGGGATAGTAAATGAGGCATTAGCAAATGTCTGCTAAAGTCAATAGACACGTGCAACCTTCCACAACAGAGCCCTGCCTAATAGGCCCAACTCCCCACCTATGAGAACAAAATGCTATAATGGGGTTTTAAAGTGACCCTTCAGTTCTGTCCCAGGAGGGGGTATATTACCCGCAGTTGTTATTCTCTGCTGCCCCTCCAGTCCATCTGTTTCAGGTATTGCTGTCCACGATGGCTTCAGCAAATTTCTAAGTACCTAATGTGCAGTACTGTCTGATTTGTCAGCGCTGATCACATGATCAACACTACCCAATTAGAGAGCAGGTATAGTGCACAGGTAGACCCCATTTAGACTGACAGATGATTGCTCGAAGTCACTCCATCGACCGTTTGAGTGACAGTTTTGAGCAATCATCTTTGCATAGTCTATAGTAGTTAAGTAGCTACTTAAGAGCTATGCAGGTGGAGCAGGACACTGCCGCTATCGCTTGGCGAATACAGCTGTTTTGCATAAGCAAACAGCTGTATTGTTCTCCGCGATTACAGCTCTCGTTCCATTGTGAACTACCAGCGGGATGTGAGGTGAAAGAATCTTATCAGCGCTGCCGACTGTGAGAACAGCCTGCACCGAGAAAACTGGAATTGAGCGAGGAACGACTCGTGCACGAAAACTCAGAGCTTAATTTTTGCAATACAACTTTTTTTTCTTCTTTGTTGTTCTGGCTCCAGGGAGTACAGAGCTGTATAATGCTACCTGTCCATACCTGCTTTAGGCCGGGCTCACATGAACTGTCAGCCAGTGATGAGCAGGCATGTCGCCGTGTATGGCAGCCATTTGGATTTGCGTGTAATAGAGCATCTCTCACGCGGTCGAGCGCAGTCTCCCTGGCTTAATTTTTTTATTCACATTTCCTGCTCTGTCACTTAGCGATGTTGCGTGTAAACTCCCTCATACGCAATGTAATTGGCTATGTACAGCATTTATTTTGGACAAGAGGGCTGTGTCGTGCGTAATACATGATAGAATCGAAGATGCTGCGTTCTTTTATTACACGTGTAATATACGCAAATGTGACTACATCAATGACATTGTGCTTGTGTGAGCCGGCCCTTTGGCATTGACTTGAATAGCTCTAGGCAACTCCTTGAAGTTTTGTTAATTCATGGGGGAGG
Source organism: Eleutherodactylus coqui (assembly GCF_035609145.1). NCBI lineage: Eukaryota > Metazoa > Chordata > Amphibia > Anura > Eleutherodactylidae > Eleutherodactylus > Eleutherodactylus coqui. The sequence goes on from NC_089841.1 coordinate 72,340,380, forward strand.
GGGTTCCAGCACTTGCTTTAAAGACCTCAGTAAGTCCGTGTGGCTCATGGGGGTTAAGAGCAGTCTAGGGTTTAATGGCTCCAATTATAGAATAGACTTTGCAGGTCTTTTCTAATCTGTGACCCCCGAGGTCTGAGAAGGCTGCTGAACTGTAATTAAATCTATAAATGATTTGTAAAAGGGCCTTCATCTGTGCCGGTGGATCAAACCTACCGGGCGGCCCGACGCTTCCTTCTAATACATATAGAATGTAGTTTGGTTTTATTAGAGCTTTTCTTTCTGAAGATGTGAGCTTAGGCTGTTTTACGTGTTGCGGTGGCGAGTAGATCAAGCGCTCGGCTATCTCCAGCAGTCCAGCAGAAACGAATGGAGTGGCCAGTGCGCATGTTTGACCGACGCGCCAATCTCTTGGCAGCCTTCGCGTCTCTTGTTCTTGTGATCGGTGGAGTCTCGGCAGTCGGACCCTCACCGATCCGTTATCCTGTGGACGGGGGATAAGGTCATCTTACGGGACGACTCCTTTAATCTGCAGTATTTCTTAGTTGTTTATGCTGCTTTGTGGCGACATAAAGCAGGATGTGATTCTTCCTTGTGATAACGTATGATTGCGAATCAAAGAAAAATGTATCTTTTTACTCACAGCAGACATGGTGAGGTAAGCAAGGGCGATTATCAGCCGTCTGAACCCTAAAAACTGCTGACCGTATTCTAAAGGTGACGGGAGAGCAAGGTAAAGAAGCCTTTGGTAATCGTCATACAGGTTGCACCATCGAAAATCGCAGTGCTGGTAAACGCCGTCCAGCGCCGCGATCGAGCAGGTCTACAAGGCCCCATCGAGTTCAATGAGAGCGTTATACTGCGATTAATGCGGCGTTCAAAGCGCCTGTGTGAGAGCAGCCTCGCTCTATAATGTCTGTTCTTGGGAGGCTTTCACACCTGGCAGAAAATTCTGTTATGGTGAAATCCACACAAAAATCTGCATGTCTAACGTGGATTTTGTTACCGAATTACTGTGGATTTTGCACTTGGCAAAGCTGCATATGTAAAACATGCGGATTTTGGTGTAGATTTCGTTGTGTGTGTGAAGACGGCCTTAAGGCTTCCTACACGCAGCCCGATATCGCACTTGTGAACATGTTGCTTTTCTATCAAAAACCGCCTCCCATCACTCCTGTGAGGTTGTGATCCTTCGGTGCGGCCTTCAGTCGTGTCAGGTGATCGCTAAGGCTGGGTTCAAACGCTGCGCATTTGCTCTGGTTTTGCTGTTGCATATCCGCACTTCGGCAAAACTGCTGCGTTCGCAGTGCAAATGTGTTTGGCCAAAAAGCTGTTCTTACAGGGCAGAATTTTGCCGTAGTACGGAAATGCAGCTGTGGCGCGGTTTTAAAATATAGTCTCCATGGACGCAACAAACTCAGCGCTTAAATACGCTGCAGAAAAGAAAACCGCTTGTGGATTTTCCGAGCTGAAAAAGCGGACAAAACATGCAAGAAAATCTGCAAGCCAAAAAGAACCTTTGAAGTGGTTTTGCCGCAGAAGCCCTTCCTCTGCAGCAAAACCGCAACGGAATAACCGCGGCAAATTCGCCCAATGTGAACCTAGCCTAAGTGTTTCCCATTGTTGTCAATGGGAAACCTCACATCAGACTCACGTCATGCGAGAGTTGTTCATCTCGTAACGCACAAATCTCATGCAATTTTTTTCGACCCCCCCCCCCCCCCCCCCCCCCGTGAAAGCGGCCTAAGGGCGAGATTGCGCATCGTGGAAGTTTTCCACAATGAAATCCGCACTGAACTGTTAACTAGAATTGGCATGTACTGTTGGCAGTGGTCCCATGAAACGCATTGCACAAGTGGCACGCATGAGAATATTCACGGCCTGTGCCACTTCATCGCATGGCAGTGGGTTATGCAGCACTTGTACCGCGGAGTGACTTCCAGGGGGGCAGATACAGTAGCCTTCCCTGCCGCCATCTGCCGCCTTTGGCGTATACCAATCACTTACTATCTTGATATCTCTGTAGTCTGACATCTGGAGGAGAGGTCCTGCTTTATGCTTATGGACTTTGGACAGTAATACGGTGTAACCTTATGTATTGTGAAATGTAGTCTCCTGTCGTCTTGGACTTGACGCAGTTCATTCGAACCATAATCTAAATGAGGTCTAGCCTGTGACTCCTGGACTTGGATGTGGTAAAAAAATGACTGACGTACAAGGTGTGCGTTTCCTTTGAAAACTAAGATCACACCAGTCGCATTTTTCATACATACAGTGGTCCAGCCAGTTTGTAATAGGTTAGTATACATAAAGCTGCATGAGCCCGTTACCAGATGATATCTGTGTATGTACAAATATGGGGTGTGGGTGATACAGTGGGATAAAGGGGTTGGGTTCTGAAGGAGAACGTAGAAGAGGTAAAATAGAGAAAAGTTAGATTAGGATATGTGATAGGCTTCCCCAAAACAGTTTTTTTTTTTAAAATCTTATGTCATGCTTAAAACTGGAATTTGGCGATTTATTGGGGTAGCGCATTCCAGAGAACTGGTGCAGCTCAGGAAAAGTCTGGGAGATGGAGGGTTTGGATTACAGAGAAGTTTAGTCTAAAGTCATTAGTAGAGGAGTGCTGGTAGGGTGGGCAGAGAGAAATGAGGGAGAAGATATAGAGCGTTGTATATAGATGAGCCTGAGGAGAAGAAAGGCGAGAAATGGTTCAGGGTAACAAGAGTTTTTGCGGTTTCTACATTATGAAGAGGACGGGTTCTGGAGATGGTTTTTGAGGCGCAGATAACGTGTGATTGAATATAGGAAGCCAAGGAAAGATTGGAGGCAAATATAACCCCGAGACAGTAAGCGTTCTGCCCAGGAGTTATGGTAGTATCACACTTTTACATGGATATATCGGGTTTAGGTCGGTTAAGAGCTGGTGGAAATGGAAGTAGTTTTGTTTTTTGCAGTCCAAGCAACCTTGGTAACAACCCACGTGGGAACTTCTAGTTCTCACCCAGCCTTATAGTGGGCAGCTATGACAAATGGCGCTGTAGAACATGTCTGGATATCATAAAGGTTCACATGTATCCATAGTGGAGGTGTTTATAGAGATGGTGACAGCTGATTGCTGTTGTAAATCTAGCTGCTGCCCGTCTGCATGAAGGATGTGTCGGTATTATGTGTATGCACCAGGCGATCCTACTTGTTCTATATTGGGTAGTGCGTGAGACGTCTGAAGTTTCAGCCTATAAGTCTAATTACACGACTCGCTGCTAAGTGCACACGAAACCACATCCTCAATGTTCTTAATAAATGCAACCACATTATAGGTAAGCTCACATGTACTGCTTTATACTCCACGGACTCCAGAGCTTACCTTTTATGGCTCTGAAAGAGGTATAGCAATCTGTCCCGATACATTGTGTCCTTGAAGCAGCAACGCTCACTGATCCCAATCAAGTTGTAAGACTTTCGGTCCATATTTACTATGCTTTCATCCTGAGCTTCCTGGTTCACCAATGTAATGTGATACTAACTGGACATGTAGATCATTATGAGACCCAGAGCAGAAGAGTGTTATTCACATTATGACCTAGATTTTATGTCAGTCTGAGTCTCTAGAAAGCTGGGTAAAGTTCTCTTTTTACTCCGCATTGTGTGTTTAAAGAGGTTGGACTACAGTTATCCCATATCCCCTATCCTTTGAATAGAGGATAACTTGCTGATCAGTGAGGGTTGTACCACTGAGACCCCTGCTGATCTTGAGAATAGAGCATTGGTTGAGCGTGCGCAGGCAGCCCTCCTACTCATTTCAGTGAGGTTGATGGAAACCGCTGTGTGGGTGCCACTCGGATGTCTCCACAGTCCCATTGTGCGCTTGTACAACCAGTGGTGAGACCCCTACTGATCAGCAAGTTATCCTCTAGCCTGTTGATGGAATATAACTTGTAATTGTGCTACAATTCCTTTTTAAGGCTCTGGTCCTGAGCCATAATCTTAAGGACCTGCGCTGTATTGGGGGTTTATTGCTATATACATGTTATAAGCACCCATAAAGAAAAGGCTCAACCTGAGTGACAATCTGTGTACAATGATCAGCAATATGTATGTGCTGTATCAATGAGTAAATACAGCTTAATGTATGGATGAACCTCATACAAACATCTCCACACTGTGCCTGTGAGATCTTGGCCACCTGTTGGTTAAATCCATAAAGTAAAAAGAAATAAAATGGAACGATTTCCAATAAATCCAAGCACTTGTTCCAGTTGTTTCTGCTATTGATGGCTCTGGTGACTTGGCTGAATGTTGTCTTGGGATCGAAAAATTTATGATAATGCTTCCATTGCATTATAGAAGCTCAGCTAAACCATTAGGAATGCGTCTAATGACAAACTTATTGACTTTCCATGAACTCTCAACAGAATTGTGAATACAGCTCTGGAGTTACAGGCTGCAACTTTGGATCAGTGAAAGGTAAAAATTGTGTAGTCATAGTGACTCCACTTTATAGGTAGATTGTGTATGTAGATCTAAACCGTGAACCTTGTTCAAAGGCAAACATACGGTATGTGTTAGAGAACAGTTCTCTTTTAAAATCGACAGTAAATGTAAGTAAAGTTTTGTAGCTACTGATTTTTGTTTTTTGTTTTTTTTTTATCTGGTTCTGGGAAAGCTGGGTACAACCAATAAGGCTGCCATTATAACCTCCCAGCTTCCTAGACATCTGAATGACAAATTTACCTAGTTATGCGGTGTTATACCGGCAGTGGCGGACCACTGTATATCACGCCTAATGAAGACTAAAGGAAATCTTTGATACAAAATATGACTGGATAGAATAGAGAATGATTTAAGGGCAGAATTTTACTCGAGATTTTGCAATTTTCAGTGAAATAGTTTGTAACTTTCTTTCCTCCAGATTATTCCTCCGTCTCGGTTACTAATGCACAGCATAGAGCAGGCGTTAGCCTTTGGCTGCACCCATAGCAATTAGAATGAGTCTTGGTGAGGCCAGGTTGAGAACTCCATGCTGTGCTTTGCTTCTGTGTCCCAGAAATCTTTGGATTGGCAAGTTGTATTGAATACAATGGCTCTGTTCCTTTTTTTTTTTTTTCTTCTTCTCCTCGGCCTTTGGCTTCCCAGAGATACATCAATGGCCTTATTGTACTGTGGCATGACATTATTTGTATTGGGATTCTATCTGCGACTGATAGGCAGGTCAGTATACGAAATAGTTCTGCAACACTTGTAGCACCGGAGAAAGTTGAGGCCTCCACGTGACGGAGATTATAGTCTCAGGAAACTGGTTATAATGTGTTTGAGCACGCTTGGTGGGATGGCCCGCTGTCTAGCCCACTGGGTGATGTAGTGTATATATGTGAGCAGGACAAAGCGTTTAGCCTGCTAATTCCTGGTATGTCTGGTTTTACATTTGTATATGGAAAGAATATCCCCCACAGCTCCCTGGTCTATTGTCAGAGGAGACGAGGGAGGAAGGGATTGTGCTTCCCTTGTCATCTGTCATGACCAATTCTTTGCTACTTGAATGAGCTAAGTGGGAGGCAGAGCCGGCTGAGATTGTGTTTGTTCACTGCAGGGAAACTTCCTTGCCCATTTAATTAGGGTGAAGGCCCTCTTACACGGCAAGATAAGTTGGAACATGCATGCAACCGGTAGTGACGTAGCGATCGCATATCATCGCTTGGCATGCTTTCACAGTGAACGATAATTGGGTACTTTCGATCATTCATTGGATCGTTACTGTGCCTCTAGTTAACCCTTCTGCCACTGCTTAGTATTCGGCAAATCGCATGACACCCATTTATACCAAACTATACAGCGGCAGAGGAACAATTGTTTTCAAGTCCACATGCAAGATCTGATCAGCAATTAGTTTAACAATCTATCGCTGATCTTCATTTATTGCATGCGTTTACACTCTAAAAATTATCGTGCAACCTACGTGATCTAACGATTATTTGTTTATTTCTGTTTCTCTGGTCGAAAAACGGAACAGAGAGAGGGAAATCCTTAACGGAGTCCTGACGCAGGTGTGAATGAGCCCTATGGCATCATTCACATCTGCGTCGTTGATTCTGCTAAAATTATATCGGGGAGGGGGGAAGGGATATATCATAGAATGGTAGAGCTGGAAGGGACCCCCGAGTCATTGGGTCCAACCCCCTGCTCGGTGCAGGATCACTAAATCATCCCAGATAGAAAATAGGGGTCACGGAGAGCGCCAACACACTATGTAAATATACCACAATGATGCTCGTGTGGTAACTCACCTGGTGCAAGGCATATCACCCTCAGGTGATTATGCCTGCACCTGACATCCTGGTGTGCTTGTAAAGATTACTTTATCCAGGGTATACCAAAGACAGATAAGCAGGAAAATCCAAATTTTCTGGAGAGCTGCGGGTCACAATATAACTCCGTTCCTCCTAGGAGGTCGGATAAATCCAAAGAAACTACAGAAAAAAGCTATTGGACCTGCGCTGCTTGAAATACCAAATCAATTATGCATGTCTCGATAATCAGTATTTCCAAGAGAGACAAACAAAACACTTTTTTTATTTTATACGAATAAAAGAAATGAGGTAGCAACCTCCTCAGTTTGGTATATATAAAAAAATATATACTTGCATGTATAAGGATCCCGCAAGTATATTTTTTTTATATATACCAAACTGAGGAGGTTGCTACCTCATTTCTTTTATTCGTATAAAATAAAAAAAGTGTTTTGTTTGTCTCTCTTGGAAATACTGATTATCGAGACATGCATAATTGATTTGGTATTTCAAGCAGCGCAGGTCCAATAGCTTTTTTCTGTATTTTCTTTAAATCATCCCAGAGAGATATTTGTCCAGCCTCTGTTTGAAGACTTCCATTAAAGGAAAACTCACCACCTCCCATGGTAACCTGTTCCACTCATTGATCACCCTCACTGTCAAAAAGTATCTTCTAATATATCTAATCTGTGTCTCCTCCCTTTCAGTTTAGTTCCGCGCAGCCCTGTTTTTTTTCCAGCAAAGTAATTGGATACCAAGATGAAAACCTGACAGACTCCATCATAGTCAATGTGGTCCGTTGGTGTCCGGAATACGAGGGGTCCAGCACTGTCGCCTTCATTGTTCTGCTCCTATAATGGATACAGAATACAGAAATACAGAGCGTGAATGTTAAGGGACACCTTATCTGGTTTTGCCTTCTGCGAGGCTGTTTATGGTAGTCTGTATTGTACCCCCAGTATGGCAGACACGGGCTGCTGTAAACCGGTCTGCTGTGAGTTCATGCTTGTGTATAAGGATAGAAGGGATTATTTATATAGCACTTACTGCCATCGTTCTTGCACATTTTTGCATCCTGCTGGAGGACGGATCAGTCCGATCAGACTGTGTGCTTTTCCAGGCACACGGCGGCTGACGTTCACTTCAGAAAGGTATTCTGAGCTGCAGAGGGGGAGGAAAATGAGAGGCTTCATTCTGCTCAGGAAAAAGAAAATGCTTTCTAAAAACTGCTCGAGGTGCTAAATACTAAGAAGAGCTAAAGTCTATTTATCCATAATCCCAGGCTCTGGAAATAGAATCCGGGAGCCAGGTCATTCCGGGCCAGATTGATACAATTCACTTCCAACTTATTCCTGTATGTGGACTACTTACTGCTGGGAACCAGACTCAGGATGGCATCTGCCCCACTCCGGCCGTATTGAGTAAATAGTAGTAAAGCGGCAGATTTTTTAAATTTGTTTTTCCTACTGCTCAGGCACAATCTCCTGAGATGTTATACATAGAAAACGCTTCTGTATTATTAACAAGGTTATTGAACTTTTCTCTGTCCAGTGCATACGCTTGGAAAGTGCCTGGTGCATATGCTGAACAGATCTAGAATGCCCCATTGACGCAACACCTACCGAAAGAGTGTTCTTATGGCATAAATTGGGGAGTTGAAAGGTTTGTGCCAAGATACAACGTTATACCGTATTCACAGGCTAAGATAACAAACTTTCTGATCAGTTGGGATCTCGCCGCTTACACCCCCACTGATCCCTAGAACGGAGATCCTGAAAGTTCACACGTGAATGGAGTGGCAGTCATGGATGTGTGACTCCGCTGAATGGAAGCGCCATAGATTACCAAGTGCTTGAACTCTGTATTTTTGAGTTCTCTTATTCACCTTATTGCTCATGTGGACCTTTGGGACTCCTGTTTTTGGGATCATCGGGGATCCCAGGGGATTGAGCCCAATTGATTAGTGGGATCCAACCTCTGGGACTCCCACTGATTTCTAAAACCGGAGTCCTAAAGGTTCAATTAGTAGCTAGGTGATATCTTTCTATTTTAACACAGTCCTCTTTAAGCATCTGCAAACTTGTGGTGGTGTTTTTTTTTTTTGTTAACCGTATGGAATAGTGTAGTCCAGGATTATGTCTGAGGAAAAGGCTCACAATAATATCATGTCTTTTTGTTAGCGATTAAAAGGTAACATATATACAAGATTACATAGTTTCTCTTGCTGGGCACAGTCATAACCATTGAGGTGAAATTTTTTTTTGTATAAATTCTTTATGTATAAATTTTGGGGTGGATACAGAAAGAAAAAAGGGAAATTTGCTTATCCGGATCGACACCTGGGAAGCATGTGGGAAGGAGAAACAAGAAATTTGTCCATGTAAATAAAGGCCTACTTAGACTGGACAAATGCCCGACACTCGTCCCCACACATACTCACTCTTGTGTTGCTGCATGGGAGCTAGTATCGTTGGCTCACAGCAGGGCTGCTGGAGGAGATTTCTCTCCTCGCGCTCCCCCGCCCATCTCCATTGATTTAACATAGTGGCGGTTCAGTACTGAATGGCTGCTATTTACACACAGCGATCAGCAATCTGCTCATCGTTGATCATTTATGCAGTATAAACGATGGATAATGAGCTGAATGCTGATTTTTCCGTGTAAATAGCAGCTGTTCAGTATTGAACGGCAGCTATGTTAAGACAAGGCAGAGGAGTCGGGGAGCGCGAGGAGTGAAATCTCTTGCAGCCTCCCTGCCCCCTGCTGGCCGCTCTGAGCGATCCAGTGCTACTAGCTCCCGTGCTGTTGGAGCGAGTGTATTTGGGGGGTCGCGTGTCAGGCATAGTTTGCTCGACATTCATTCTGTCTAATTGGGCCTTAAGTCCTGAGAGCTCATTAGCATAGACAGTGTTAGCAAGTGACTGCACACTGACTCTTTAGTCAGTGGGCCTATGCAGACGAGTTTTTTTTTGTTTGTCGTTTTTCTTTTTACACAGGCTGATGTAGTATGTCCTATTTGTGGTCCAAATTCAAGTCAAAGGCTGTGCCAAAAATAATGGAGTCACACAAGTGACGTTTGTGTGCATTCGGTTTTTCATGGATAAGTGCTAAGAAATGCTAGAAAAAAATTGGGTCTTTTTTGTGCAGTGGAACAAAAAAAAAAACGGATAACACATAGAAATACAAATAAAAAACTGGTGTAATGCATACAGGTACAACAAGAATTATCTGTCTAGTTTTCATGAACCGTAATCCAAACCTGCAAGAAAAAAGGTAAGGGCTTTCTTCAAACGGTAACAGAACCGAAAAATTGGCAATTTAAGGATACTCTTACCTGGTGCTACAGGGGGGGAAGCAGACCCCTGATATACCCAGAGGCCCAGACCATAAAGCCAAAGGCTAAGACGCCCAGAGGCCAAGGCGAATCAAGTTTCCACCGTATGGGTGCAGCTTCCCCACCACTGTGTTTTGTTCTTTCCTGACATTCACTTTGAGAATAAATGCCCGTTATTGGCATGGAGTTCTGTGAGAAGTAATAGTCTCGCCACACGCTAGATAAGTGTGACTGTGGCGGCTCTGAGTGGCAGCGCCTATCTTGTACCTTCCTGTAGTGTGGTTAGTTGCCTGACAGCTGCAGCTCTTAGAAAACTGTCCCAGCAAATTTTTAGTTGTCTGTATTTAACATCGGTCAGTTTCATACATTGCTTAGACGGCCTCAGTTGGTATCTTATTTATTTATTTATTTTATTTTTTTTACATTTCAGTTAAGGAAAAAAATACAGTAGTAAAGTATGAATATGGCCGGATATGTATTGGCTTATAGGGCAGGGTCCGCTGAGTCTGGGGGTATGCCTTTTATACTTGGCCTTAGAGAACAGGGAGCCAGGCTTCTGCACATGAACAGATTTGCATTGTGGAATCTGCGGCGGGCGTCCGCACTGCTGCAACGCAACAATACAGTTCATGGCATGCTATGAAAAACTGCTTCTTCCTGTAAATTCACGGAAACTAACTGCGATTTCCGCAAGCGGAGGAAAAATTGCGGCATAATCTATTTTTGTAGTAATACAAGAGACCAGTTATAAACACCACATCCCTCAACATGCAGACAGCCAAAGGGAGGAGCATTGCTAAATGCGCATGCAATACAGAAGGGGATATGCGAAATGCAGCGCAAATCCGCAAGGAAAAGCTGATCTGGTGGACCTCAATTAAGTCACGGCGGGGGGTGGGGGGGTGGGGGGTGTTTACAACTGCGTATTAACAGCCCCTATGTTCGCAAACAAAGTACAGTATAATGCGCTGATATGCATGCAAATCAACCTTGTTCAAAGTGTAAATAGATAGTGCTGAAGCGTGCGCATACGCTCCTCTGAAGGGGCCCTTAGAGAGAGAGAAAAATCACCGCTACATCTATATTCATGAGTTGTCGTTTGTTCAATTGTTAGAACTTCTGTATCTGTGGGAAAGCTGGATGACCCCACTAGCTGCTGTAATGCCGGCACTCAGCTTTCCTAATGGTCCGAATGGCAAATTCACCTAGTCTCGCAGCGATCCAGGACTTTGGCAGCCTACATTCATGGGGTGAAACTTAAACTTTTAGACGGAGGGTGTGCCGTGTTAATTATTGCTGGGTGTTTCCTCCGCTGCGGTTGTGTAGGAAGCATTATTGTGCAAATATAAAGTTTGGATAAATGTTTGTGTTTGGTGTACCTGCTGGTGAGAATCCCATGTACTGCAGCACTAAACGTTCAGCACTTCACTATCGGCTTCTTGGTAATATGTATATTTTGCAATTTGTTTTAAAGGGAACTTTTCCCATTGAGCGTGACGTACATTCAGCTCATAGACTGCTCAGCATTCGAAGGTGACTTGTTCCCTTTAGACCAGGGGTCAGCGATGACTGACTGCACTAAAGCTATTACTGATTTGGCCGTAAGCTGGTGGAAGTGTCATGAGTCGCAGCAAATAAATCTTAGCTATTTAGATACATTTCATGCGTTTTCTGCTATTCTTGGGACACATAAGTCATTCTTTGTGACGGATTAATCCATTTGTTTGCCTGGAATGTGACACATTTCCAGCTTCTGTACATTACTTTGCCCAATTCTCTTGTTTCTGATACCATATGATGGGGAGGTGATGTGCCGATGATGATTGTATGTCATTTATTTGCTCTTGTGCAATCCTAACTTCCTTTGCCCCCGGCATACAAGATCCAGCGGTGTTTGCTTTCATACATTCACGAGGCTGGAGATTGCGAAACTTAAGAAATTCTTGAATTTTTTATAAATTGGAATGTAGCCTATAGTGTGGATGTAATGAAAGCCTTCCTGACACTTTTACTGCTTCATTAACAATATTCTACAATACTGCTGAGCGAACATTTCAGGCAGGTGTGGGAAAAATGGCGCAAAGTAAGAATGCTTTCAAGAAATAGAAGTGCTAATAGTTCTTGTCAAATAACAATATGCAAAGTGAATGAACAAAAGAAGTCTAAGGCTGCATGCACACGGGCGGATCGGATTCCTTGTGTACCAGCTTTCATTTTCTTCTCTCTGTACTGCGAATGGTCTGCACGGCTCGCCATCTGACATTCACAGTTAAGTGTTTTGTCACACTCCTTTTCCGGCAGAATCCGCGACCCGTACGCATTGTCAATTGCGAACGGGCCATGGCTCAGACGTCGGCTTTTGACTTCAGTGGAAAAATAGAGCATGCTGCGTTTTTTTTTTTTTTTTTCCATCCGTGAGCGGAAACCACTTTTGCATTGCATGCTATACGCGGTATTTGCTGCGGAATCCAGGGGCGGGCGACCGCTCCGGATTCTGCAATTCAAATCCGCCTGTGTGCATTCACCCTTTTGTCACCTCAATATTTGGTGTGACCACCCTTTGCCTTCAGAACAGCCTCAATTCTTCTAGGTACACTTGCACATAGTTTTTGAAGGAACTTGGCAGGGAGGTTGTTGGAGAACTTCTTGGTAAAGTAACCACAGATCTTCTGTGGATGTAACTTGCTTAAATGTTTCTGTCTCTTGTAATCTATGACTCAATAATGTTGAGATCAGGGATCTGTGGGGCCAGATAGTCACTTCCAGGACTCCTTGTTCGTCTTTACTCGAAAGTTCTCAATGACATTGGCTGGACGTTTGGGGTTGTTCTGCTGCAGAATAAATCTGGAGCCAATTGGACGACTCACTGATGATACTGCACAATGGATAAGTATCCGCCTGTATTTCTCAGCATTGAGGACACCAAATCTCACACTTCAGCACCACCTTCTCTGAGCCGTACTGCTATGTCACTTCCTGCTCCTCTGCTGGTTGTGACGTCACTGACCAGGAAGGGAGCAGGAAGTGCTGTAGCAGGGCAGCTCTCCCATTGATTTTATTGGGAGTGAAACCAGCACAATAGCATGTATGGATACTCTGTATATACAGTTTTTATTTAGTTTTTTTTTATATGCAATGGTGGAAAAGTTTGTTATACCAATAGGGGACTTATTCCCCTACCTGTCTATGCAAGCACTCTCATTAATTTGACTTCTATCTGTGACATATTTATGAGTGTTGCTATTTATGAGAGTTGCTGTGCGCAGACTGAATATCTCAGTGACCGCTTTATCTACATTTTGCAGTTGTGAAATTTCCTATTACAAAATGGGAGCGAGTTATGCCAGCCCTGACCTCAGTTAAACTTGTTACACTTTTGTAATAAAGTGTGTCATATATTGATACATAAGTTATACAGTTGAGAAAAACAAGGCACACTTCTAAAAAAAAAAATGGAGTTAAAAAGTATATCGGCTAGTTTTTAGGACTATGGTAATTCTCCCTCCATAAACCTTCAAAAGGACAATAGTTGTTTACAAAAGGTACATTTTCGGTGAAGCAGATTTTCCTACTTCCTTAAAGTTAGTGATGATCATCTGCATGCACTTCCCATTAAGTGTATCCACTTGTTTTGACACCCCCCCCCCCCCCCCCCCCCAGTGTATTTGATGTGGTTACTGCCTTATCTTGTAACAACTGCGACCTAATTGTATGCACCTTTTTTAATTTCTGGTAAAACCCATCAGCACATACAAGAATCTCGTTAGATCACATTGCAGATTGTAAGCCGCTAATTTTAAACTTTGCTAAAAAGCAGCTGTTGTGGAGTTCTTGAACTGGGTGGTGGTGAACTTTCCACAATGCTCTGATCTTATGACCAGTTATGCGAATCATCCAGAATCCAGTAACCTCAGTATTGCTGTGCGGTCCCTTATAAGGGTTCTTTAGTCATTCCTTAGTCAAATATTTTGAAATTCATCATATATTCTGATGAAACTTGTTGAGAGGGTAAAAATTCCTAAGAAAGAGATGACTTGGAGAGCCAAGATTCCATTATTACAGATCTTAATAGAGAAGCAACTGGATACATATATAACCAAGACATGTGTGATCTAAAAGTGTATCATCTGTAAGCTCATGTATAGGAATAATCTAGAACAACGTTTTGCTGCCTCTAAAGGCCCATTTACAAGGAGCGATGATCGCTCAAACAGTTTAGTAGCTACTTAGTAGCTTATTAGCCTGTAAATGAAGCCTTAGCTGAATGCAGTTAATAGCCCGAGGGCTCTTATCTGCATTCAGCTCCTTTGTTCTCCGACGGGAAACAATGCTATCAGCACTCCCCACAGAGAACTCTGCGTGCGGTCCTGATAAGACCGCACAACGATTTTTAGGTTGACCTGAATTTAACGATCAGCTAGCAGTGCACGATGGCCGCGCATTTAGTCCGATTATCACTGAAACTATTCCTATTTTTGCGCTCATCGCTCCTATTCTTCCTATGTCTTTACACTAGGCCTTCCAATATTTCGGCCTTGTTTTGGTTGGTTTGCAGTCATTCCAGTCTCTATTGCCTGCTGGCTGCACTGACTACAGGAGACTATTTCCACCCCCCATCCCAACCGTATGATGAATTATTTATCAGATATTGCTTCTTGGCCTGCATTGTGTCGGAGTATTCATTTTTCAAAAGCAAAATATTTTCAATTTGAAAAAAAACCCTCCCTCGGTTCCAGGGAACTCTCCGCTCGCATAGTTCTGACAGTCAGACATGTGGCTGCCCGAAGTGTGTAGAGAAAAGATTATGGTGATCGGCAACAAGAAAACGGTGTGGAAACCGAGATAAATGACCGTAAAACGTTTTTGAACAGACTTTTTTTTTCTTTCTCTATTAAATAGATCCCGTATAACTTGTAGCTAAGGAGTCCAATGGGCGGGCTCACCAACTGACCACTATCTCTCTGCATGATGAACCGCCTACTGGACTCCCAGGCATAGGAACAGCAGCTACTTTAATCAATAGATTACAAGTTATACTGCACTTTGTAAAGTGTGTACTGCAGGGGGGCTGTTTAAAATGTCATCAAGGGTTTGTTCACATGTTGTGGCTTTTTGCGTGGATGCACACCAGAAGCTCAATCGACCGCCGCACAATTTAGTGTTTTTTTGTTTTTTTTAATGATTTTTGCCGCAGATCTGCAGCAGATTTCACCCTTTTAATCAGAATGGAGCCCTGAATGGTGATGTGAACAGAGCTTTTGCTTAACAGGATGGAACTGTCCGCTATTAACCCCTTCACCTACCTAGAAAACAAAAAAAGCACTACTCTAGATAGCGAAAGTCAGCAACACTGACCCCTCAACTTCCATACACCAACAGGAAGGTTTTAATTGGTTCGAAATATTTTATTTTCCTATATTTTGTTGTGTAACCCTGCGGTATGTCTTTGACCTCTTTCACGCGGACGACAACAATATCGCCACGAGAAAATCGCAGAGATATCGCATGTGTGTTCTGTGTGATATAGCTGCGTTTTCTCACGCCGATGTTGCGATTTTGTAGCGCTCTTTTGCTGGGATTTTCAGGAGGCTTGAAATATAAGCCCTACCCTGAAAATGAGTCCTATATGCATTTAAAAAAAAAAATAGATCCCCTAATGGCCCCTGTCAGGTCCGCCGCGCTCCAGGCAATGGCTGTGATTTGTTCATCAAGCGCTGGCTGTGATTGGCTGAGCTGTGTCCTTTGAGAACAAATCACAGCCAACACTTCATGGAGGCAGGGATTTTGAACCTCCAATCCAGGAAGTGCTGACATAAGTCTTCAAACAAGAGCTGGGGGGACCTGCAAGGAGAAGTGTGGCAGACCTGACAGCGACTGATAGGGGTGTGTGTGTGTGTGTGTGTGTGTGTGTGTGTGTGTGTGTGTGTGTGTTTAATGCTGATAGGGCTTTTACAGTAGGACTTCCTACTGTAAAAGTTGCATTGCACCAAACGAAGAACGCATTTTCACGTGATGCAACAGAAAGGAAGGCTCCATTGGGGAATGTGCTGCAAAACCTTGCAGATTGTGGCAATATTTGTGTAATACCGAAGAAATCCAGAAAACATGAGCTGCTGGGAGGCCTTGAGGACTGGAGCTGGGAAACACTGCACTAGTATCCTCCATGAGCATTGGACGTCGGCTCTTGAAGCAGATGATCATACTTTTAAATATCTGAAGTTGGCAGCTGTACAGCATCATGAAAAAATGTGCCCACTGGCAGGAATGTTTGGTCAGCTTCTTCCTTCATTCGGAGCTCGGACTGCTATTAGTGCACGGCTGTGACAGGAAAATAAAGATTGTTTTGTAGACCACAGACTCAGGACATGAAATGAAACCTACAGAATGTAAATCCATATATATTAAAAGGAACGTACTAAGCAGCATAGTATTAAGTGACCTGGTTTAGGTAGAAGTGGGAGAGTGATCTGCAAATATGAAGAATTTCTGACCCTTATTTGCCTTGGATTCCATCAGCAAAGTATATATAGTCATTTATAGTAATCTAATATTTGCAAATGGGGAACAGCATTTGGCTTGCTTATGGGCTGGTAGGGAAACCGCAAGGAACATGGAACCATAGGATGTTTCTAAGTAATCGGAACAATGATTAGTTAGTGTGGATGATAAGTTATTTATTCCTGATCCCCACCATAGACTTTATTACTGGCACTATGGTCAGTGAATGTAAATGCCACTCATATTACTACTTAGATAAGGCATTGCTCCCCAGCACACAGCTCTAGCAAGAACTGTTCCTAGGTAGAAAAGATGCTCTTGACCTTCTGAGGATGACCATCTAATCGATAGGAGTCTAACCACTGGGTCCTCCACTGATCATGAGAACAGGGATGCCGAAGGACCTTGACTGAATGAAGTGGTCATGATAAATACAAAGTGCTATCCATTGAAATGGATGGAGCGGCAGTTTACATTCGTGACCACTACCTCATTCATTTATGGTGCTCACCACTCCTGTTGTGGTCAGATCCTTAGGGATAACTAGCTGATCAGAGGGAATTCCAGTGATTCCTATCATGTCAATGGGATGATGACTTTATTTCATGGGACAACCACCTTTACACTACAAAGCCTATGTTTTAAAGGGGTTTTCTCCCTTTTTAATTTTTTTTCCTGCTGCATGGCCTAAAATCACAAGAGGCAATACTTGTCTTTCCTCAGCCCCCCAGGAAATAACTGAGTGGCTCTGGCTCCCGGTATGTACATCTAGCAGAAATCAGGTGACCGCTGCAGCCAACCAGAGGCTACAGCATCAGTTATGAACTCCTATCATCATGACGTCCAGGATGTGAGTGCTAACACCAGAAGAACGGGAGGTGCGGCTGCAGCCTCTGATTGGCTGCAGTGGTCACCTGACTGGACATGCATACCAGCAGCCGAAACCACTCAACAGTTTCCCAGGGGATTGAAGAGAGGAGAGTATTGCCTCTTAGAATATTTAATGCAATCTCTCTTTTTTTTTTTTTTTTTTTTTTTTAATCCAGTGGGAAGACCCCTTTAAATATATCCATGTTAGCATCTGTTCAGATTTCTGACAGCTTGTTCTGTCCAGAGGATCTGTTATAAATGCTATAAAAATACTGCAGTATGTTGCACTATTTTATTTTTTCTGGTAAAATGACAGAATTTCTAGACGGAACCCTTTTTTTGGTTGTGTCTACTTCTCTTTTAGGTGGGCTTTTTTTGAATGCAGGCTTATATAGCAGTCAATGACTTCAATTCTGGTCTGTCTTCCGTAGCACCCCCTAGTGGTGACTACAGGCTGCTATAATTTTGCCAGGTAACTATGGCTGTGTAAAAGGATTTCAAGTACAGTACCAGTAGCACTGAATTTGGACACCTATAAGGGTTACAGCTGCGCAAGGTGGATCCATTATGGAGAATCCACAGTGGCGAAAAGCACTGCAAATGCTGAAGTTGTTATTAAGGTTCTTTTGCAAATTTGCAGCTTTTACATAAAAAGATGTCACTTTTTTGCATTGCAATAGGGTGAAATGCCGATCTAAAATCCACCACACGTGTCCGTTTTGCAGCGTGTGGATTAGATTTATTTAAATCTCCTCTACTGTACATGCGACGGGCCCGCCTTGTGTGACCACACCATGCAGATACATTATGAAAAATGACAATAAATTGACTTTTTATTAGGCTTTAAGACAAATACGTTAGTGAAACGTTGCATTGACTCTGAGCTTCCATGTCTTGAGGTAAAGCATTCTAGAACTCCTTTAATTCCTGCATATTTTTCCCAAGTGGTTCCCGGCACATTGCTTCTTATAAATATTAGCTCTTCTGAGAAAGGCCTGTTTAACAGTAGCCGACAGAAGCGTCTTCAGTGTTTCATATGTATTCTGGCCATGTTCTGCTTCCATGCTGTCTAAATACGGCGGTGTGGTGTTAACGAGCATCAGGGGAAATGTTTCCAAATGTAATCTAGCAGCGCTGCCTCCGTGGCGCACGGAGCTACTGCCCTGCGCCGCGCTGTTTAGATTATGATTGCATGATGTCTGGTAAATATCACAAGGTCTGCGCCGAACTGAAACATTACTGTTACCAATGACGACTGGAAAGCAAATATACAATATACTGTACATACCGACGGTGAACTCGGGCTTACAGCAATAACAATTTGTACGGATTACAAGTCGGAGGTGTTGAAATTTTATGTAAGACCACAGAAAATTGTGTTTATTGCATGACTTTTTTTTTTTTTTGCTTCGTTTTTAGAAGCTTTTGTAAACTTGGCCGTGTTTTTCTACTCATGTTAAATTTAGTTATTGCCAGCCAGGCGGACGTAGATTCGTCTTGCCACACACAGACTTCACTTTGAGCTATCAATGGAAGCAGCGCTTGGGGAACCCCAGTTTTTACCCTTTAAGCGAGATTTGGTCTTGGCTGCGGGGTCCCCGAATCGTTAATTGCAAAGATGATCTCTGTTGTGTGGCTGCACATGGCCGAGGCGCAGTACCTGATGAAGCGAACACAGTCTAATACTAGCCGTGGTTATGGCAGGCAGCACAACCTTACTAATGGTATCGAGGCTAAGGTCCGGACAGGCAGCAAGCAAATAACGGGGCGCGGGAAATGTAGCCGAGGTCAGACGGAGGTTCCAAACGAAACCTTAGACGCGAATGCGAACGAAGCCTGAGCGCTATATAAGGAAGTGCAGCAATTCTTATTCGCTGCTGTAAGGGCGGGCTCATATGAGCATAATTTAATTGCGTATTACGCACGCAATGTAAGCGTACATAATGCGCAGCGCATAAAAAACGCAGCATATTCTATTTTACCGTGTAATATGCGCGATAGGGTCATATGGGTTTCTATGGGTGAGTACGAAAATGCTGTACATACGGAATTACGTTGCGTGGGTGCAGTTTTTTCCGCCACATTGCTAAGAGACGATAAAGTTTTTTGGATTTTTTTTTATAAAAAAGGAAGCAACTAGGAAGCCAGTGTGTGAGATACATTGTCATGCGCAGGCATATGCGATCTCAAACGCAGTGGTACGCAGCTCCACACGCCGGTAAGTCTGACAAACCTCTCCCAGGTTGATGTGATGGCGCTCGTCAAATTACCTTCCGGATTCTCAGTTGTACTTATTTTTTTTCTCATACTAAAACATAACTTCCTGGTATTCTCACCCCTTTTTAGATTTGTGTTTCCCGTTTTATTTCCTGTTTAGGATCTGAATATAACCTTTCTGGCTTTGTGTGTGTTTATAAGTGGTCTTTATTTAAACCCTCTCATTGATGCCTGTCAGCAGACAATCCTTCCCACCCAGTTCCTGAGTCTTTACTGTAATCATCTGTATGAATAAAAAAAAAAAATTCAAGGTCTGTTAAATCTGCACATTGCCCTAAAGGACTAGAAGTATAGTTTATATTAGTAGAATGTAACAATTTGTCCATGTCAAAGCATTGCAGCAAACTGGAAAAAGATCCAATAAGGAAGCGCATGTAAGGGTTTACAGCCTAGAGGCAATTTCAGACTTCCGCGTAAGTCTTAGAGAGGATCGAAATAAAACTATTTCCAAATTTAAAAAATATATTTCCTTCGTCTGAGTTCAGTGATGCCAACCTTTTTCTTTACTGGTGTACTGTTCAAAAACTCCCCAGTTTCCTCTGTTCTTGGCACTGAAACCATAATATTGTAGAATGTAATTCCGTAATGTAGACTATTAAAATCAGTCCCTTTTCTAAACAGAATTACTGTAGGCGAAGCATGTTCCTTGCTGCTGCCTAGTGAGTCTGTCAGCAGAACAGACTGTTTTATGGCAGCCTGTATTCTGCTTCTAGTCAAGAATACTCAATATAGGTCCGCTCAAGGGTTGTGATGAATTGGACGCAGCCCTGTTTTAATCCGGGATCAATTCAAGAATTAGGATTTGAAATTCCCCACAATCCTTATTTTTATTATTGGGACACGGCAGCATATTCTGAGAATAACACTGTATTAGGGGATTTCTTTATGCTACACTTATTTCTGTTAGTCACGGTCTATTAGATTGACAGACTCGTGGTTAAAAGATGAGCATATCTGTAGGTTTATGCAAATCTTAATGGGTTCAATTAGTTACATTCATATTGGTGTTCCTTGGAAGCAAGCAACAGAAAACTGAAAGTGCCGGATCCAGCATATACGGACCTGGACGGTGCCAAATGGACCCTACTGACTATGAGATTCGTTCATGTTGGGCGAAAATTCCACGGACAAAATAGTGTAGCATGCTGCGCTATCTCGTCCAGGATTTCATATCTGATACACACCAGAGGCTGTGAAATGAGCCTGTGATGCAGATGTAAGCTCAGTTGGCATTCACACCTGTGCCCGCTGTTAGTCTATTTCCATCCTTGGATGGAGCACATCCTATGTTGGACCCAAACATCGACAAACAAACCCCATTGACTATAATGGGGTCCTCCCAGCATTCTCTCAGACCCAGTAGAGCAACCTACTATGCTCTTTCATCCGGGATTTCATGTCCTATTTGTGCCAGAGGCTCCAAACGAGACCTCTGACAAGGATGGGCACACAGCCTAACTCTACATAAATTCAGTGCAGGGGCCCACTATCAAAGGACCCAGCTCCCAGGCCTCCACCAGCTTGACTCTAATGACCTAGTTAATTGCTGTATCGCTAAAGTCACTAATGTCCATTATTAGAAAACCACTTCCTAAAATACGTTATTTAGACATGCCTTGAATTTTTTTTATTTGATCCACATCCCACTTGCATGGATTTTCTGCCTTGGCACTGCAGCGGTCACCAAATTTTAATTTATTAACCAAGACACTGGTGAACCAAACTTCTTAATATTTCTGTTTTCTCCATTCCCCCAACAGCTGGCTTACCTCTGGGCGTTTTAAAGTTGATCACAAAAAAGCCGTATCAAAGAGGTTTTTTCTGTAATGACGAGAGCATCAAGTATCCATTCCATGACAGTACCGTCACCTCCACTGTACTCTACACAGTAGGGTTCACTGTGCCTATATGTTCTGTAAGTAGCTGAATCATTGGACAGTAGGGTTTTTCTTTTTTTTTCTTCTTTTTTTTTTATACCCTGGGTGTGTACATCAGGTCCGCACTGACGAAATGGCATGGGGTGACTCAGACTGTTATTGATGACGTGCTTTAAAGCCCAACTCTGTTCAAAACCTGAAAATTTAGGGTTTGACTGATGTTAATCCTACTCTCCGATCTTTGCCTCTGCCCCAAACTATATTGTCCAAGAAGCTTACTTATGAGGAACACACAACAAAAAGCTGTTTTAGCTTAACTTTTGCTTTTTTGTGACAAAAAAAATTTGGTAATTTTCTTTATTGACTAAGCGGCTCAAGCTAGTCAAAAAAGAGCCCTTGTTTTGATAGTCAAATAAGGAAGATCTTGAGAGACCAACCCATTTCCTTCATAGTATCAATGAAATAAATAAAAAAAAAAAAATCATGTTCCCATACATAGTTGCTAAGTTTCCATCCATGTGGGGGTCTTTTTCAAGACTGCTTGTTAAAAGATCCCAACTTTGAGTGAAATGTTGCAATTATGTGTGGGTAGTGTTAATAATTGGGAATTGTTCTTATCTGCATGGATTCTGTCATCACCTACTTTGAATTTTTAGCCTTTTTTACTTTTGTAAGGGTCACTCCGGTGGAAACACTTTTTTTTCCATTTCTGCCCCCCTCACCTGATTGCTTGTCACACTTTTGGGGTCTCCTTTGTGTATTCCAGCCCCTTCACTGCACTGTAGCTCCCTGTCTGATGCTTAACGGTCACCATCTTGAAGCAGAGATTTTTTTTTACTTTCAGTTTCACGTCTACCTATAATGCATCAGCACAGCATTTGCTGAGGCTGTACCATTTTTGCCTGCTGGGGGAACAGTTTTTAATTATCATTAGCTCCTACAGTCTGCTAAAGAAGCCACAAGAATACAGTCAGGAGGATGAGCTGTGATCTCCTGTATTATGACTGTGTGACATGAACTGTATGATCAGTAAATGTGATGAAAGTGTATGTGTGTTCCCCTGTAGCTCTTTTTCTGGTAGGGGTCATGTAACAGCATTATACAGACTGAAAAACTGACTAGAAAATGAATCCATAACCCCAAACAGATCTAAACTAGTCAGAACACGATCATCTGAGGAAAAAAGAGGCTGAGCGTTTCAGACAGACAGAAATAACTGACCATGGTAATACTAGCCAACTTGTATATACACGGTCAAACAAAGATATGTGCCTCTTTTGAGCGATAATCATTGCGTGCATTTACACTGCAAGATGATCGCTCAACATTCGCTCAAACGGCAGTTTGCGTGACAGTTGTGAGCGTTCACTTTGCATAAGTGTGTAAATGAAGGCTTACGCTGTATGCAGAAGACAAGCGGGACCGCTATCTTCTGCATACAGCTGTCGTTTTCTCGGAGCGCTCCGCTGGCATCCAGCGGAGCGCTCCAAGCGGTGTATGCAGAAGACAAGCGGGTCCGCTATCTTCTGCATACAGCTGTCGTTTTCTCAGAGTGCTCCGCTGGCATCCAGCGGAGCGCTCCAAGCGGTGTATGCAGAAGACAAGCGGGTCCACTTGTCTTCTGCATACAGCTACTGTGTTCACAGAGCACACAGCTGGTATACAACTGAGCGCTCCGAGCGGGGTATGTAGAACACAGCTGGAGCATTGTGGTTTTCACACTCTGGCTGTGTTCTCCAAACGGGATACCAGCTGAAACAATAGTATCAGCGGTATCCTGCTAAGAACTCAACGCGCGGTCCTGATGGCTTGCTGAAAGACAACGATGAGCGAATCGTTAACGAAACCTACATGATGGGCACGCAATTAAACCCAATGATTCTTGCTCAAAAGACATCTTTGAGCGATTTTTATTTTTTTATTTTTATTTATTTTTTACGTTTTTATTTATTTTTTTGAGCGTGAATCGTTGGGTCTAAATGGGCCTTGAACTATGTTGTACACTGTGTACACATGGAGTCAGGGTAATGAGGTTGATTGCATTGACCCAAATTGAATTCTTAAGATTTTGAGGGAACTTGTTTCCCTAGTTCCTTCCCTGACAATCTCTTTTCATCTCTTCTGGTTTGGTATACATTTACAGATCAGGGTAATTACAGAGATAATAACTTCATCAGAATAATTTAGATGCACTTCATTGTAGTCACAGATTTTGTCTTGGGTTATTAGATGTGGATTTAATAAACAGAACTTCACGGACTTGAGGCGTGCTTTCATCATTCGGCACCCGACACCTATTGTGTTAGAATAGTCTTACAAGAGAAGGCTGATTTCAGAATTTCCTTTTGTTGTAATGGAAGAAATTGCTTGAAAATACAACAATCTGTCTGCATTCTTCGTGTCGGCTGAAAGCCCCATTTTGTTGGTTGTCAATATGTTACAAAATGCCATGACATCACTGAAGATATAATCCACTGTTGTCCGGAACAATTGGTTGTGTGTGAGATAGGAGCCAGTTTGTCCCCAAACAGTGCCTGGCCTGAAAGCATTCTAGGAGCTCTGTGCTGCCAACGTTCACTTGTTGTTACCATGTCCTCATTGCTTCTTGAAAATCACAAATCTACCTACTATATAGATTATTAAAAGCCTAGCGGCAATTTATTACTGTTATTGCTGGAACACTTTCCAACGTCTTATATACACCCAAGAATCAATGACTTATTGTAATTAATGAATTTAATTTGCCTCCTGTCTAATAAGTTCGCTAAGGGTGCTTTTACATGGGACGCCCTGGTATGGGCACCAGATGCCCGAAAGGTTGTGCCAGCGATAATCATTTCTCTGCTTTTGCACAGGAGCAAGCCTCGCTAATGAGTGAAGGCGGAGCGGGCCGGGGATCGTTCCGGCCCACCCACCTCCGTTCATAGTAACCAGGCAGTCTTTCATAAGTCAACAACTGCCTGTTTATATGGAATGATACGTCGTCCAGTGTTCTGCATGCAGACTTCTTGTTCGTTGTTCAGTCGCTGCATGCAGATAACTGGATAAGTATCGGTCAGGTTTTTGCTAGATCGCGGGAATCTGAACAATAATCATTTCGTGTAAAAGCACCTTAAGGGAAGCAAGACTGATATTTTGCGCACAATTGAATACTAACTTTACATGCAAAATTGTTGCCTGGTGAGTTAGTAGGGTTGGCATGCCTCCCAGATGGAGAGAGAATGACATCTATGACGCATCTACACGCATTTGTTTTAACTACAGTACACACCTGCTGTTCTAACCTTGCCCCTCAATGCTCTCCTACAAAACCACCCTTGCTCATACCCTCTTGTAAATATGGCAATTTAAAGAAAGCCATTCATACATTCCTGATATGCCCTAGTTATGGATTGCCAGGGGTGCCAAGAAGCCACTCTGCCTTGACCAGGGTATGAGGATAAAAGACTAATAATGGTCCTTTTACACCGGCTGATTCCTTGGCCCAACGTTACAAGCGTAGGGTGAAACGCATGTCAATTGGCGCTCCTTTCTTTTCCTTTTACGCTGGTCAAGAATAGGCTTCTGGGGATGAACGATGGCTAATGCAGTGGTTTGTCCCCGAAGACCAGCAGTATAACTCCGTATTTACACAGGCAGATGTACCGCTGATCATTGACTAGTTGTATGCTCTCGTAAATCAGCTGATCAACATTTGAGGTCACACTTGAGGTTAGTAGAGCCGTGATAAAATTCCTCCGAAGGTCATAAATTTGTATAGCCACATCATAATTATGGGAAAACATTGTCCTTTTCTTTCCATGAGGTCATAATATTGCACAATATAAGGAAATCAAACATTGAGGCAACCACTTAGAAGAATAAGCCACAGCCATGAGTTGCAAGACGAATGCTTAATTTAAAGCGGTTGTCCAGTTATAAAATATTGAGGGTCTATTCTTAAAGGGTTTTCTCATGACTTTAAAATTGCCTCACAACCACTTTGCCCTTCCTGGTTGCTGCTGAGCAGGACATGTGACTGCTGCAGCCAATCACTGGCTATAGAAGGTGACTGCTGCAGCCAATCACTGGCTATAGAAGGTGACTGCTGCAGCCAATCACTGGCTATAGAAGGTGACTGCTGCAGCCAATCACTGGCTATAGAAGGTGACTGCTGCAGCCAATCACTGGCTATAGAAGGTGACTGCTGCAGCCAATCACTGGCTATAGAAGGTGACTGCTGCAGCCAATCACTGGCTATAGAAGGTGACTGCTGCAGCCAATCACTGGCTATAGAAGGTGACTGCTGCAGCCAATCACTGGCTATAGAAGGTGACTGCTGCAGCCAATCACTGGCTATAGAAGGTGACTGCTGCAGCCAATCACTGGCTATAGAAGGTGACTGCTGCAGCCAATCACTGGCTATAGAAGGTGACTGCTGCAGCCAATCACTGGCTATAGAAGGTGACTGCTGCAGCCAATCACTGGCTATAGAAGGTGACTGCTGCAGCCAATCACTGGCTATAGAAGGTGACTGCTGCAGCCAATCACTGGCTATAGAAGGTGACTGCTGCAGCCAATCACTGGCTATAGAAGGTGACTGCTGCAGCCAATCACTGGCTATAGAAGGTGACTGCTGCAGCCAATCACTGGCTATAGAAGGTGACTGCTGCAGCCAATCACTGGCTATAGAAGGTGACTGCTGCAGCCAATCACTGGCTATAGAAGGTGACTGCTGCAGCCAATCACTGGCTATAGAAGGTCACTGCTGCAGCCAGTAATTTGCTGCAGCAGTCACTACTGGCTGCAGCAGTGACCTTCTATAGCCAGTGATTGGCTGCAGCAGTCACGTGACCTGGTCAGCAGCAACCAGGAAGGGCAAAGTGGTTGTGAGGCAATTTAAAGTCATGACAGGTACCTTTTACACGAGATGACTGTCAGATGCATAAGCGCCTGACAGCCGTCCCAGTGACTATTGCTCCTGTGCTTTTACAGAAGTTAAATAGTCTTTCTGTTAATTGTGGCAGAGTGATCAGCGATCGCTTCAGCCTCCTGGTTGCATTCACAGTAAACAGGCAGTCACTCAAAGATTGAGCGACTCCTGTTTACACTGACCACTTGGGTGAGCTAAAAGCCAAGTGACCAATTTGTTGTTCAGTGCCCTGTTGGCAGTCGCTTGTACATGGGACAACGATGGCTGGAATTTGCCAGCAATTATTTGGACAATAATCAGAGTTACCTTTAGTATAGTTGTCTTTAGGATAAGCCATCAATAGTAGATTGGCGGGGCTCAGCTGCAAGGTTTCATGCTAATCAGTTGTTCACTGCATCAGTGTGCTTGTGCACCAAACTGATCTCTGCAAGAAACAGACAGCGCTATTCTTTCTGCAGTGGCCAAGCTTAGTATTACAGGCCAAGTTCCCGTTAAAGTGAATGAGCATTTCATGTGCAATACCAACTGGGTCATTGCAGAGAGAATGGAGCTGTCTACTTCCTGCAGAAATCCGCTCTGTGCACAAGCATGTTGGTCTGGCAAACATCTGAACACTGTTATGATGCCTCCATAGATATCTTCATTAGTTTCCAGTGCGTTGCTATTCCTGACGTATCCCTCCCCAATAGTGTTGCGCACCATATGCAAAGTAACCCGAGAGAGGAGCGCACACGTTGCAGTGTTACGGAGCTGGAGATGTCATGACGGACAGAAGGGGGCAGTTTTTCAGGTGATGGGAAGGGAGAGAGCTCGGGCAGCAAACTGTGGTGGACCGTCCATCAGACGCTCTGGGGTTAATTTGCATACGGCACAAAACACTATTAAAGAGGGATATCTCAGGAATGGTAACCCACTGGAAACTGGTAATGGTATCTATGGATTCCTCATGACAGCACACGTAACTGCGTAATCTAGTATCAGTAGAATTAGGCGACAGACTTCCTTTAAACTAAGGGCACACTCACACGGGTGTATGTTTGCCGCATATTACACGTTTGTTTGTTTTTTGGGGGGGGGGGGGTACATGCATAATATGCAGCAAATATGCATAATAATACGTCTATTTACGGCACATTTTGAAAAAATGGAAAAACGCAAATTCATGGACTTTTAGAACTGCATTCAAGGCCGGGCTCACATGAGCATGTGTTAAAACGCTGCGTGTACAAAGCAGCATTCTACTCCAGTGTGAGCCAGTATGACAGCAGTTCTGTCTTTTTTTTCTCTATGTACATTGCGCCTGTAATACGTAATTCAAATACGCTTCTATGAGCCTGGCCATGCACGCGTTAAAAAATGTGCTTAAGATGCGGCAAACATACGCCTGTGTGAGCCGAGCCCTTAGTATTTTCACTGCAATCCATGAACAAGTCTTATTCTGTGGACTTCATGTTTCATTATGCTTGATTTCCTTATATTATGCAATATTATGACCTAATCGGAAGAAATCGCCAATATTTTCCACTTACGGTTATGTGGTTATTGATTGATTGTTTTCACAAAGTTTATGATCTTCAGCGTTTCCTTGTTGCTGGTGACTCACAATACTCTGATATGTTGGAAATCTAATATAATCTTTATATTTTATGGATATATGAAAACTGTGCATTCATCACTTACATTGGTTATAGCGTATGATAGGGGAACAATCCAGACTCAACTGACAGACTGCTCTAGTAGCCAGTAATATGACTGATGCATGGTGATAACTCCATTTACAGCATTGTAGTTCCTTTTATATATAAGGCGTTTAAATGTCACGTTTTCTACATCTGTACACTAATTTATTCTTAATTGAAGTAAATGACTTAACAATTCATTGTCATGCAGATACTTAAAACCGAGGCAAAGAAGGAGTTTGCAGGGTTAATCCATCATCAATGTCTGCATTGTCTAAGATGGAATAGTCTCGGAGCAGGTAGTGGATAAGCCTGCAGCAGTCCGGGAAGGAGATGCTTTCCCATGAGGGGTTTCCTGGCTAGCCACATAGCATCCTTTAACAGTCTTTGTAAGGCGCCGGACCTCCTTGATTGCCCCAATACAAGGATCCCTGGAAATAGTCCACAAAGCAGCAATTAGTACGATGGGCCGTTCAGGATACAGATTCTTTGAGTCTATATACTGCAAGGCTCCCAGTAGATCTTATGTAAAGGGGAATTGCAATGATTGGGCACCTTGCGGTATCTGCTTTTATCCAAGTTGATGGCATGCTTGAACTACCTCAAAGGAACGTCCATCTGATATGCCCAGGCGTTGGAAGGGTTATCTGGGACTTCAATATTGATGACCTGTCCTAGGATATTGATGGGGATCTGACTCCCAGCACCCCTGCTGATTAGCTGTTTGAAGGGGTTGTGGTGCACAGATGAGTGCTGTGACCTTCTCATTTGTATATGGGGCATAGTGATAACAATTTTGTAGTAGCCATGACTGCTATTGTAGCTCAGTTCCATTCACTTGAATGGGACTGAGCTGCAAAGAGGCTACGTGACCGATCAATGTGACATCACAGACGAGGAACGGGCGGTAGCAGGCGCCTGTGCGCCCCTTCACACCTTTTGATTGTCAGTGGGACCTCCAGTATTGATGATCTGACCTAAGAATAGTTGATCGATAGCAAAGTTCCGGATGACCCCTTTTACCTGCTGAAAGCCACATTAGCCAACACAGTGGCAACAGGGAGCCCTGAAATAGACTGAATTGATGGATCATCTTGGTTTTCCACACTGCTATGCCTAATGCATGATTGATGGAACACTAAAAGGATACTGCATCCAGTTTAGCGTTTCTTTAAGATCAGAAGAATGAAATATATATGCTTACAGAAATGGGCGAACCAAGAAAGACCCGCTGTTACAGTTGCATAATGATGCTAGGTGAATATTGCTGTCTATATGCTTAAATTCAATCTCATATGCTATAGTCCCCTGTTATTATACCTCTCTGGTGTAATATCGATTCTTTTAAGTATAGTTCTACTTGTGGGAAACATTTTACACCTTCATTGCCAAATAGAATATCATCGGTAGGGATCCATGTACTGTGATACGATGGCTAGAATTTAAAAGCTGCAGCTCCCCGCAGAGTACCGTGCCCATCTTGGCTCCTGTTTCATTTAAGAGAGCTGAAGATGAGCCATAAGCAGTTAGGAAAGTGGCTTGTCATCCCCTTTCCCGAAAGGAACCGAAGAGGCATGATGATTGTGCACAATGTCACAGTATTCTAAGCATCACACGATAGAATGACTGAAGGTGCTACTTTAAACCTAGAGGTGGCTTATGTACTATAAGCTATGGATGCACAGTGATATTCAATAAATGAATGGAGTAATAAAACTATCTTGGCAGTGCCATGTAAAGTAAGTGGGTAATATTTAATGTATAAATAAGTGCTTTTCTACCTAAAATCGCCAATTAATAGAATTCTTGTATATGCCGTGTTCTGTCTGCGCTGTTACTTATCCAATTTCCCAGGAACAAAACGACGGCCTTTATAGGGGACATTGGCCAACCTTACTTACAGATTACTGTATAGCAAGTGTGCCTGACGCCCCTGTGAAAGATGGGTGCAAACCTATGTACTGTTTTAGCTAACCAGCTAAATGGGGAAAGTAAATAGAATTTGGCTTCAGAATCTGCTCCAAATGGGGTTGTCCTCCGGTGGACCTTTTTGGGCTTATTGTGTCAGAGTAGAACTTTCCATATAATACAAATTACTAATGTAAGTGAACAAGTGCCCAATCCGATTTCATCTCATTGTCGTTCTGCTGTGCCCGCCACTTCCAGCCTAGTAACATGGCCCGTTTTATCTCGGTTCCCTTCACCTTGGTGTCCCTGGCATAAATAACTCTATTTTCTGCAAGTTTTTCCCGACTCTTCTTATCGAGGAAGTGTGAAGGAAGGACATGGAAAATCAGCGATCTGATTGTGGACACAGGAAAGGGAGTATATTTTCTCCGTTCCTGGCACTGTAGATGTTTGTGTAACTCCTCCACACCGGTGCTAAAATAGCCGGGATTGTTTGGAGAGCTGGAATAAACAAGGCGGACAGGTGTGGGCGCAAAGCCGGGTATTTTAGGAAATTAATTGAGATTAGATTTTATCCGGAAAGGTGTAAAACATGCGGGTCCTTGGTGACTAGATATTTTAATGTCATTGAATAGATGAAATATTATATTTGCTTTGCTATTATTTAGGCCGCCTGCACACGGGCGGAAATCCCGCGGCGGGATTTCCGCCACTGAAAGCCTGCATAGGAGTGCATTACAATACGCACTCCTATGCAGACGGCCGCGCGAAATCTCGCGCGGCAAACAAACCGCGGCATGTCCTATTTCTGTGCAGGGCTCGCAGAGCCTTGCACAGAAACGTCACTTACCCGGCCGCCGGCTTCGGTGAGTACGCGCTCGTACGAGCCGGGGCCGCCGGGCGCGGGTGAGTATGCGCTCGTCTCTGCAGGCGCTCGGGTCGGGTCCCGCAGCGAGAATTCTTGCCGCCGGATCCGACCCGCTCGTCTGCAGGCGGCCTTACTCATGTTCAACTGCAGTATGTTTACATGACGTATAGCCTGAAGGAAAAACCTCTTCCCATTTCTGTGGGCCACTCAATCTGGCCATGAGCATTAAAAGGGGTATTCACATCAAAAAAAAAAAAAATTACTCTTATGGGCTGGGTATGGCTTAGAGGGAAATATGGTTCCATGATCCAGCACAGTCATAAAAAAAATGTATTGCCGCATGCTCCATCAGATGCTCTGTGGATGCAGACTTTTTTTTTTCCCTATAGAAACTATTGAAAATCAGATCTGATTTTGAGGAAGTACAGCTTTTTGTCCCTAAACTAGTTATATCATTGGGAAAACATCTTAAAAAAAGGATTTTGGTTTTCATAGATTTAACCATATTGATGAAACCCTGTACCCATACACAACTGTGTAGTTTAAAACAACCTATACGGATACACATAGTGCCATACTTTTCATACAGTCGTGTGCTTTTGAGATCTTACATGGTCAGCCTTAGCTATGTGCAACCCGTGCTGTCGCACATTGTTTTGGCCATCACTTTTTAGGGGGAGACACCAGACAGATGGCTGGGATCGATCTCCCTACTAAAGGCCCATTTACACACACAGATGATCTTGCAAAAGATTGAAAGATCAGCGATTGTTTTGCATAAAGTACTAATAGGCACCAATTGCTATTAGTGCTTTATCAGCTTCATCTGCATGCAAATCAACTTCTGGGAGCTTTTGCAAAACTCAGCAGAAGGTCTGAGCTCTGTAATTAGCGCCATTGTTCAGCCATGGGCTGCTAAGAGAAAACAGTGTAATTTCTAGCTCCCCGTGGAGAATTAAACAGAGAGTTCGTGTTTTCTCTCAGGTGAGGGGGTGTAAGATGCTGACACAACTCTGGTAGCAACTAGCCTTCAGGGAAAACAAAAGGATTGGTGTTGAAATTTTATGTGCTGAAGATTGTTTCCTCCAACAGAGCCGATGGGCCACCATACGCATATGATACTTGGCAGGTGCCGCCAAAATTGGCACGTTTGGACAACAATTCACTAATGTGTGTGGGGCCTTTGTATAGCCGGCTCAAACACTCTGCAACTGAGCTGTAATTGTGTTAATAGTCCTTGTTGGGGTTCAAGCACGTGGCCCAAAATGTAAATAGTTTGTCGTTTTTTTTAATTTTTGACCGTGAAGCCATTGTATTTTTGCTTTTTTTTTTTCTTTCCTCTATTAAGACAAGTATTTGGTCATAGAAAGTTTCTTCACCTAGCCAAGATAAGGTGTGAAGACATACATTCCGTTATCTGTTGTTACTTGCATTATAACTTGTTCTTGCCCTGTAATTTCGTACCTCACTTAGTATTGTTATATTGTATTAGTTCTGGACTTGGCCATACTCCAGTCGTGTGCATGAGGACTTAGTTTCAGTGTTTGAACTACTTTTTGGTTTAGCATCGTATTGTAAGAAATACTCCAACCAGAATTGTGCAGCTAGTACTTTATACTGTGTATGTATTGTGTATACAGCGGCAGTAAGTCTCTCCTCAGCTGTATACACAATACGACATACCACTCCGCTGGTTCTTGGCTTGTTGCACTAATGGCTTTCATGAATATTGAGGAGCTGCGGCTGTTAATATAATTAAATGTAACCTGACCGATGCTGTGCAGAATATATTTTTCTGTTTTTGTTTTTTTCTTAAGATGGACAGGCCAAAAAAAATTAAAAACCTCCACACGGAGTACCATCTAACCTAAGGCCAGTACTGTTGGCCAGCTTAAACTAAGGCCAGAATGATCATTTATATGGGAGGATTTGTATGCATAATACACAGCAGTACGCTGCAGGGTATTTTATTCTGATTGGGTTACAGAAAACCTGTTTAACAAGTAGAGCTTTAATGGTCACTAATGCAGTTCTCAGCTATATTGAATGAAGGTTTCTAATTAGGTAGTGAATTTCCCACACTATTGTACAAGTTTCCTTCCTCCTCTCGTTGGTAACTGGTTATTTATTTCAACCCCCATGGATTATGCTGCCCTTTATGCAGTAAGTTGCCATGCTGTGCTACATGAAAGGCTCTCTGGCGTCACCCACACCTCCCTTTAGCACGAGAGGAGGGTTCGCTTCTGACAGAGCTAATATTAGGATGGGTGTGTGACCCGACGGGATGTGGGTGTGGGTGATATCACATTGCTGTGGCTGTTATTAAAGTCTAAATTTATCATTGAAACCACCTGATCCCTATCAAACGCTCCCAGTCTTATAATAATGAGAATTAGCTGTATGTACATATGAGACGCTGATTATTAAGGAGTCATCTGCTGCAGAGTTTTCAGTGTACGGCTGTCTGAGTTGCTATAATCTCAGGTGATTGGGTGTTAAAGGTCAGTATATTGATTTCTGGGTAGTGTGACTACAAAGGCCCGCCATTAGTCTTTGGCAACGTCACGAGAGCAAGAAAAGTATAGCATCATCGCAAGCACTCTAGGCAAATTCTGATGTTAGGATAAAGTTGATAGACTGGCTGAGGGGCTAAAGGGGTGTTTTCATACCTCATTCCGGTCTAAAACCAAATTACTTTACAGTAAGATGTGTCAAATTTATTAAAGAGGTCCCATCGTGTCTTCATGTCAGTGCGGCCAACCGCAGCTCTTCTGGTTCTATCTGAGCTATTCCTTTAACACATGTCCCAATTTCCTCCTGCCATCTCCTCTTAGACTTGGCTCCCCAACTTTGGAATGTGTGTTGGTCCCTATTGCTCAAATCTGATGTCACCCATTGATATGAAGCTGTGGGTACCGCCCATTTGACACATTTCAAGTTCCGGGCTATTTTAACATCTGCATCCACGCTTGCTCATAGCATTAGTCTCTTAAAGCCAGTCTGTCGTCTCCGGTGAGCCCAATAACTAAACTCCTAGGCCCACAGGAGCGGACAGGCTGAATCCAGCAATACGAGTCTTAGGCCGGTCTCACGCGACTAGATTTGAATCGCAGATTCCACGATTGGCTTCAGCGTGGACGATTTACTGTAAAACACAGGCATGTAAAGGCGCACATTTTCAAATTTTCCTTCACACTCGCGAATACGAATTGCGTATTCCGCGAGGAGAAGAGTCGCAGCATGCTGTCTTTTACTGCAGAATCCGTGTGGTGGCGGACAACCCCACAGCCCATACGCATTTAATATTGCATATGGACTGTGGGTGCCCACGTCATCGCTAAGCGCCGGTGCGAGAAGTGCAAACAAACAAACCTGTACTGCGCATGACCGTCGGCGTGTTTTGCAGTCATACACCATACATTTAAGTGCTTTACACAGGGTCACTGGCTGGGCATGCGGAATCCAACCTTCTCGTGTGAACCCGGCCTTATACCCCTCTTCTAGCTGAATGCCCCTGGCGAAGTGCTGGTGCGCTCCAGTCCTCTCATTCTGTGCATATGCACAAGTAGTTCACTGGATGCATTCAGTGGCGGCTTAGACATTGCTCTGTATGGGAACGGCAGGGAAGGCGAGTATAAAACTCATCGCTGGATTCAGCCTGTCGGCTCCTATGAGCCCATTAGTTTAGTTTATGGCGCACACATGAGCTGACAGACTCCCTTTTTAAAAGGCAAATATTATGAGCAAGCATAAATGGGTGCTAGAATTTACAACAGTTTCTGGCATTAATTATAGTTATCTGTGGGAGGCCCAGCCAGTTGTGCCAAACCCATACCACTTCTCTCACACTTCAGAAAAGTTGTGAGAGAAGCACCAAGTGGCAAAACGTTGCTAATCCTCTAGCAAATGTGTCGTGCGTCATAATGCGTGACATATATATATATATATATATATATATATATATATATATATATATATATATATATATATATATATATATATATATATATATATATATAGAAAAGTGTCATACAGCCTTTAATAAATTCCCTCCTTAATGCATTGTTGGCAAAGGTGGCGCATAACCCGGGGATTCAATAGTAGCCCTGTTTAGTGCTCTGCCCCACAATAGGAATCGCACAGTACATCCGTTACGGAGTGCTCCTTTAAAGGGGTGCTGCAAGAATTACTTCTGTAGAGCTCGTTAGTCCTTCAGGCTCTGACGCTTAACATACTGTACATTCGTTTAACACATTACTGGTCTGAACGGCTGTAAATGCCAGGGGCAGAGGAGGAACAAGGACTTCAGTCCTCTACCTTGTGTTCCACATGCTGAAGCAAGGCAACAGCTGTTAGTGACTTCTGTACTGCGCCAAATTAATCATGTCTGACTAGTTTTGTTCTTATCAAAGAGATCCAAAAGTTTAGTTCCCTGTTGTGTTGTTTTTTTTATTCTTACAACTTTTTTTAGTGATTTTACAAGATTCTTGTTCATTGGAAGCTTCTCTTAAAAAAATGACTTTGTTGCTAAAAACCAAAGCATTTGGACTGCTGTGCAACAAGTTAACTTTTTTTGTAATGTTTTTGTTTTAGGACACTAGATACAGTATATAAACCAGTGCAGATAAGTGTCATTATTACCTATAGCAACCATACGGATAAAGAAAAAAATGAAATCTAATTGGTTGATATGGGAAAGTTGCCCATGACTATTGGTGTTTCTTTCACCCTCCCCTCCTTTATAAATGTCTGCTGCACGTTGCTCTTTGGTTTCTCCATCTCTTATCAAGCATGCACTATCAAATCCCGTTTTGTATACCGTATTTTTTTTTCTCTGTACATTTGTTTGTCCTGCTTGCGCTGCCGCCTTGCAATTTTAACCTTTTCCCATTAATGCTGCATTTCCATGTGTTGTCGTGACCCTCTATATTAATGCATATCTTTCTTCCCTTCGCTAGCTGGATTGCCTTTTGCAATTCTCAATTTGAAACATAGCTCCTTCAAACGAGGATTTTTCTGTAACGATGATTCCATCCGGTATCCGTACAAAGAAGACACCATTTCTTATCAGTTGTTAGCGGCGATAATGATTCCGTTCAGTATTGTTTTAGTAAGTTCTCACCATTCTCTATTATGGTTTTACTGCAGACTTGTCTCTAATTAATTTATTCAAATTATAACTTGATGGTTAGTAAAAAAAAATGTTTAAAAACCTTTATCAATGGGTCTGTCCAGGACTTTTACTATTGATGAATTTTCCTCAGAATAGATCATCAATAGTTGATCAGCAGGGGCCCACCACTCGGTATTCCCATCGACCAGCTGATTGCTAGGTCTCTGTCAGTATGGACAGGGCTGGAAGCAGATAGCGCTGTCAACTGTGCGTGAGCCCCGTTTGGTACTAAAGTCTCAACTCCCTTGAAATTCAATGGGAGTTGTGACTGAAATGCCTCACTGGGCCTCTACAGTACAGACAACACTATTTGCTTCCAGTGCTTTCCGCACTGACAGCGGCCTGGTGATCAACTGATTGCAGAGGATCACACACAGTAGACCCCGCCAATTGACTATCGATGATCTATCCTGAGGATAGGTCATTAGTAAAGGTCCTAAACAGCCGCTTTAATGACTGATGAACTGCTCCAAATGGTTCAAAAGGGTAAAACCCTGGTAATTGGTTCCCTTTGAGGGCAAAACTGCCTAGACATGCAGTAGTTGGAGGTAGGAGACTGCATTTTCCTATATAACTAGGGAACTTTGCCAATTAGTCTTAAAAAGCTGGGTGGCAACCTTTTTGGAAAAATGGTAGCCATCACACAAGCAGACGTAACTGAGAGAGCAGAATAATAAAGGCAGACTGTTAGGACCAGCGGGGGCAGATGGACAGGGGATCCCTACGCCAGCCCTCTCCTGTGTCCCTGCCTATTTGCCCCTCTGGGCTAGGCCCCAGGGCGACTACTGGGCGGCTGTCCCTGCACTGCACTAGTGACAGGGACCCCAAAGAAGGAGGGACAGGGAGACCAGCAGGTGAGCATCGGGTAGCTGACTGACTGGAAGCAACAATTGAGCAGACCAGAGAATAGTCATAAAAAACAAGCCGGGTCAAACCGAAAGACACGTGCGGAGTACAGGAGGGCAGAACAGAGGCAGAGTCAAATGAAAGGCCGAAGTTGAACACACAAAAGTCGGGTCAATAATTGCAGGTGTAGGCAGAGAAGTCAAACCAAACACTGGCAACCACAGTCTGGGCCAGCAAGGTATAAATGCAGAACTCCCTGCCCAGAGGGGCGGGGCGAAGTCACATGATGACCGAAGGGAATCATAAGGCCGCCTCCCCTCGTCGGCACGCACCAGCCCAAGCACCACGCTGCCAACCAACGGACAGGCGCACACGATGTGCTGCTGGCCGCTGCGACCAACCACCAGAGTGGGGGAACCCCCAGACAGAGCCGCCAGTCCGGGCTTCTGCAGCACCAGGACAAGCATCCTGCACCAACCGGACCCCAGCGCCCCTAGTGGTAACCCCATGTCTAACACAGACTATGTTAAGATCATGTCCTATTTTAAGTCAAGGTATATGGCCATCACTTTCTGAACATTGGGGGTCTGATTACTGACCTCCCCAATGATTCTGAAAATGAAGACGACACGGCTGTTTGGGGCCCAATGACATTGAACAATTATATCATTCAGTTTATGCTGGGTTGTGTAAAACCGACTGATAATTTGTTCGCTAATCATTAGTTGTTACTTGATTTTTAGGACTGCATAAACTGAACAATAGGCCGGTGTAAACAGGCAGTCATTCATCTGTAAACGACTGCCTGTTTACTGTGAATAGAAGCGGGTGGCCCAAAGCAATCTCTGGCCAGCTCCACTTCATTCACTAAGGATTATCGATCCCGTGTGAAAGGACCCTCAGCATTGCATTCTCTAAAATGGGTTTTGCTGCACAGCGGGTGGCTGGAATACTGCTGTACAGAAATAAACCCCTGTGCACAAGGTAATCTTATATGCTAGTGATATGTGCATCACTTGATGAGATGGAGCTAGATTTGAGTATATTGCCATTATGTGGCTGTATGAGATTTATATTCTGGCATTGAGCATCTTTTGACATTGGCTCTCGTTAAATGTGACATTTGCATTCCCAGGCCTGCACATCAATGCTCTTCTGCCTTGTCAAAAGTATTAACCCTTTCCAATCCAATTTGTATCCTGGTTGTCCTAGGGGGCTTACTCTTTTTCTGCTGTTCTGCAATGGCACTATATGCTGGCTAAAGCCAGTACTGTATGAGGTGACATGTTGGATAGGCTCCGACAGCAGAGAGGGTGGCAATATACAGTAAGGCTGGCTGTCCACGGGCGATGCGGTATCCCCCCACTCCCCC
Source organism: Eleutherodactylus coqui (assembly GCF_035609145.1). Taxonomy (NCBI): domain Eukaryota; kingdom Metazoa; phylum Chordata; class Amphibia; order Anura; family Eleutherodactylidae; genus Eleutherodactylus; species Eleutherodactylus coqui. The sequence continues at coordinate 72,378,278 of NC_089841.1, forward strand.
TCCCCCCGAAAGCAGGAGCCGCTGCCGAATCTCCACCGGTCAGCCCTATCTAATAGATAGGCTGACCACGGAGAATGGGGGAAATTCGCAGCATGCTGCGAATTGCCCACCGCGAGTGGAGAATCGCAATGATTCTCTGCTCGTGGACAGTTGCCAGCGCTTTCCATAGCAATGCCATGGGAAGCGTCGGCCGCCGTGGTTCGACGGCGGTATCACTGCTGTGGACAGAAGGCCTAAGAACACCGACTGATGTCTTTCAGCATTGGAGCTGTACAGCCTTAAATCACAATGTCTTTAGAGGTCAGACAGTGGATTGGAAAGGGTTAAAAAGTTTCCCACTGCAACTACGATGGACCATTTGACATAAAACAGACATTATACATTGAAAATTTTCTCAGAAAACAAATGACTTGGATAGCATGGGAGTTTTGAAGAAGACAAATAAGGATATCTTTCACAGTGGTGAATACAGAACACACACAACGTATTGGGAATGTAATTCCATTGCTGTCAATAAGGAATATTTATACATATGGTATTTTCTCACTAGAATGAGCGGGGGTTAAGAAGAGTGATCCAGCTGAACATATATTACATTTATGAAGTCTAATAGCTCCCATATATTTTCTGTAACGGATGTGTTAATAGAAACTCACTTTGCAGTCTTGTCTTATCTTGAAGGGTTCTGGCCTTTTCCTGGAATGACTTGTGTAGTAATGTGTAATGTTATGGGTATTATCTACTCAGGTTTTCCATGTGATTGTTACTTTTTTATGACAAAAGATTGACAGTTTTTTCCGTTTTGCAAACAGTATGACGCATTTGGGTTATTACTTGTAAGATGGGTGTGTATACAGGGTGTTTGTAGCATTCTGTAAATTCCTAGCATCGGTTTAGCAGCTTCTTCTGCTTTTCTAGCATAGATTTCACTTCACACTCCCCCATTACCAATCTAAGAAGAGATAAGTGTGCCAGGTATACCTAACATTAAGAGAAACACGTTTCAGCACTCCTACACATTTTAAAGGGAATCTATCACTGGGCTTTTGCTGTCTGAACTACGGACAGCATGAATATTAGACGGGTATGCCTATTGCCCCATGTATATGGTATTTTGAAAAAGCTGAAGCGTTTCAGAATGCGCACGCTTTGGAGTTTGACTCTAAACTCTGTTTCGAGTCAAAGAAGTGGGCCGCTGCGACCTTTCCCCTTTTGTGTATAGGAAGAGACCTGCCAGTCATCATGTTGTGGGCAGACTGAAGTCGGCACGGCCTGCCTATCTGACTCAGAGCTCTATTCCGAGTCAGATTCCAAAGTGTGTTCATTCTGAAATGCTGCATCGTTTCAGAATAACACTAGCCCCTGTGTATTAGGCATGTCTGTTCCAGGTTCATGCTGCCTATAATTTGGGCAGCATGACCCCCGATACAGGTTCCCTGAATAAAGTTGCATAGCTATTGTCTATACTACCCACATAAAAATGCAAGGTTTCTGGATGTGGCGGATGGGCCCACATGTTTTGATCACAATATGCACAAAGAGTCTTGTATTTCTATGTGATTAGTATAAACGATAGCTGTGCAAGTTTATACAGATAATAAATGTATGTGACTGCTAACGTATGTTTTACTATGTTACTTGTTGCAGCAATGGCGTATGCACACCTCACATATAATTGCCGTAGTTTGTTGGAAGTGCTGACTTTGTTTTTTTGTTAGATATACCTGACATGACTTATCTCCTGCGAAACATAATCTGATGGTGCTTTACCTTTGCTGCTTTTGCTGCTCTCTACTCCATCCTAGCCCATCCTTCTCCCTATGATGTCTCACTGTCACTTAACTTAAAGGGGTTGTCCCGAGGCAGCAAGTGGGTCTATACACTTCTGCATGGCCATAATAATGCACTTTGTAATGTACATTGTGCATTAATTATGAGCCATACAGAAGTTATAAAAAGTTTTATACTTACCTGCTCCGTTGCTGGCGTCCTCGTCTCCATGGTGCCGACTAATTTTCGCCCTCCGATGGCCAAATTAGCCGCGCTTGCGCAGTCCGGGTCTTCTCCTCTTCTCTATGGGGCTCCGTGTAGCTCCGTGTAGCTCCGCCCCGTCACGTGCCGATTCCAGCCAATCAGGAGGCTGGAATCGGCAATGGACCGCACAGAAGCCCTGCGGTCCATGGAGACAGAGGATCCCGGCGGCCATCTTCAGCAGGTGGGTATGAAGACGCCGGACCGCCGGGATTCAGGTAAGCGCTGTGGGGGTTGTTTTTTTAACCCCTGCATCGGGGTTGTCTCGCGCCGAACGGGGGGGGGGGGGGGGGGGTTTAAAAAAAAAAAAAACCCGTTTCGGCGCGGGACAACCCCTTTAATGAGCTTCTTATAATAGCAGCTCCACCTTTTTACCTGTATCCTATCACTTTGCTATTGATTTGGTTTACTTTTAACCATCTGTTCCGTTGATCTGACCTCTGACTCAAACTTTAATTTGGACCTTTGAAACGTTGGATTTAGACCTTGACGTGTTTCCTCTCCATTATTCTGAACCTTTGACCCCAACCTTGTCTTGCCTCTTATTTTCCAAAGAGCTGAACTTACGTTCTTAGGAAGCATAAATGCTGCAGAATTTCCACCAGAAAATCCGCAGCCTTTACCAGTACAAGCCATGTGGATGAGATATTAACAAATCCTATCTTCATGGTGTGCAAAAAAAAACCTCAGTGCAGCCTTAACATACTTGGCATATCAATTGTTTGTTGTGAATTTCACTTTCTGCAATTCTAGGGATGAAATCCGTGGCAGATCTGTGATAAATTTCACACCAATAGGTGCACATATTGCCGCTGCAGATTTTCTGCTGTTGCCATGCCAAGCCAGGATCCTACTGCACACTGATGAGGGGCAAAAATCCCCAAACAGCTGTCTGTGTATGGATTCTGGCTTGGTTCTCCATTCCAAATCATTGCTCTACAAACCTGCATAAAGCGTCAGGCATTGATTTGAAGGAATGTTGCCATCCAATAGGTGGCGCTGCGGAGGTATTGTTCCATCTTCCTTATATTCTAGGGGTATGTTCACAGCACAAAATATGTTGTGGATTTAGGTGTGAATTGCTGATGTGGATTTGCAGAAGATTTGACCCTTTCAGTTGGAGGGATTTTTGTTGCGAATCTGTATCAAAATACGCACCGGTGGTGTGGATTTTCCACTGCGGAAAACCGGCACCAATTCCACTACATGCGACTGTATCCTCAAACACCTATTTTGTGCCTATTGTGTTTTTGTTTTTTATTCTAATTTCTGACAATTCTGATACATTTTGCTTAGAAAGTCTTTCTTCGATACTAGAATTTTCTGGCAACACAATGCTTCTTTTATCCTATGTAATGCCTTTCGTATCTTTTATCTGTCATAGACCTAAAAGCTGATGTTATGCATTGCAGCCTTTTTGACAGCAGCAAGGATTTAATTTCTTTTTTTTTTTTTTTTTTTCCTTCTAACATTTTTCACGATTTTGAAGGGGAAATTTGCAGCTCGGGAATCCTGTCAAGGAGAGCAGATGGAAAAATGAAGCCCCACGTTCTCTGCCCAAAATATGGTCTCCAGAGGCCCGGCATTCTCTTGTGTTTGGACAGGTTCCACTCTTGCTAAGTAGAGCCGCTCTGATAACCCCTTCCATATTATTAGAAAACTTTTTTTATTGTGTACCAAGAAGATAAAACTGGTTTTTACAAGCATCACTTGACAGTGAAGTCTGTTTGTGTCTCCCATTGATGGCATGTAGTAGCTTGTGCAAGTCAATCTTTCCTTTGTCCTTCTGTGAGCTGGGAGATAAGAATAACTAATGTAGTGCTTAGTAATAGGCTGACAGCAGGTCGGAAAGCTAATAAACATTCTCAACAGTGGAAAGTGCAGAGAATAGTTTTGGAGCACGTTGCTGAGCATCCCAAAGGCACTAGTAATACTACATTCCGGGCAAGTCATCAAATAAACAGTCTACAAGGACATAATTTTAAATTTGTGTTTTTATTAATATCCCCAGTGATCTGCTGGGAAACCCAGCAGTAAGTTTTCAGTTCTCCAGCAGTGGTGCCAATAGAAATCAGCCGGACATCGGTATATTGCATGGAAGTTCTGGGTCTGAGAGAGAGGTTCTGCTACAGCTGGTAGTTGATGGTCCCGGAACTGTGACTTTGCTCTGTTATCTAGTAATGCCCTAATAACTCCGTTCCGGAGTAATGGTGCTGTGATGTCATGGGAAGAGATGTGTAACTGGGTGTCGTCAGCGCAGAGATGGTAGTAATAGCCATGCAAAAACAAGTCCTCATATGGCAATGTTTTCAAAAGCCATAACTTTTTTTATTTTATCGATAAGTGGACATAGAAATCTCAAAACAATTGTCACGTCCTTTTAGGCCTCATGTCCACTAGGAAAAGGCAATCCGCGCAGAATCTGCTGCGGATTTCCACAGTAGATTCGGCGCGGATTTTCTTTAAATGTTTTTTTTTTTTCCCATGCGGATATCCGCACCTATTACTAGCAATGTGGCCCATCCGCGATAAAATGGAGCATGCCGCATTTTTTCTCCCGCGCGTGAAAAACGCAAATCTATTAAAATGCAGAATTCAATTTAATTGACCGCGGATGGCCAATGATTCCCTATGGGCAAAATTGAATGCGGATTCTGCAGCGGGAATCCGCAATTCAATTTTGATAGTGGGCATGAGGCCTAAGGAATTAATGAGTATGTTGTGCAAATGATGGCACTTCTTCTGCGCCTGATTAGTACTTCTTGGTAATAGCTCTGATGCCTTTTGGCCTACAAGCCTTCTAAATGTATTGAATGGTACTTCTCAGCTGATTTGCTGTAGTTGGCATTGACGCATACTTTTGAATAACAAACTGGGGGTTTGGGTGCTGCTTAGTTGGTACACTGTGCCGTTAGCCTGTAGATGGTGAAGTGAATCCCTTTAATTTGTTACAGTAAATGATTTTTAGCGTTTGGAACATATTTTGGAGAGGTGAACTAAAGTTTAGAAACTTGGTGTGTAGCCCGGTGCATTATAACACTGGAAAGAATCTTACCAATTAGGAAGTATAATAAAAGTTCTCCATATAAGTATCACTGATGTTATTCTTCTCCTCTAGTCTAATAGGGAGAGACCTGTCAATCTAGCAGAGCCGGGCAGAGATCGGCCATTGGGGAGGTGACCCCATGACTCTCTTCCCCGTTCCCGGCTCCTTTTTAAACTTTAACTATGCAGTAGAGTAAAACGGCTGTTTGTAACCAGGGAGCCTGTATTTGATGCTGTTTAGGGTTCTCTTTAGCTCCGATGGCGTCACTTGACGATTTCCCTCTGTGCCCCCTGAACCACATTTTTTAAAAGGGAAACAAAATGCCAGCAATGATATTCCTTTTATGTGTCGTTCATTCGTTAAAAAAAAACAAAACTTGTTTTCCGGCATTTCTTTTAAAGAAAGGAGCTGTACAATATGTGTAATATTGCAAGACGAGAGGAGAGAGGACCAATTAGGAAACTCCACTGATTTGATTTAAAAGAAAAAAAACACACAAAAAAACCCCCTAAATTTATATTGGTAACTGTTTCTTCTAAATGAGTCCTATACATTTCCAATAACAATCTGACACTTATCAAATCAGCTTGTTCCCAGATTGAACTAATTTTTATGTGCTTTATGGGTGTGATACTGAGATGTATTTTTTTATGTTTGCTGGATGTGTGGGTCATAGAGATTATAGACCAGCATATAGATTATTATTAGTTAAATGCATGTATTTTTAAGCTGAAAATCCACTTTTCAATAGGTTGTAGTTTAAAATTTGGTACATTTTGGCTTCTGCAGTTTTTATGTATCGCTGTATATGGCAAGTTGCAGAATGCCTCTCACTAGGAGATCTGTCAGTGAACTCATCTGTCAGCTCAGTCTCCTATTTCTTTTTCTCCTCTCCTAAACGCACAAACTTCTCAGCTGATTTATGATTTAGGAGAGGGAGGCCAGTGATTAAGCTGTCAGACGAGCTCCTTCCCTCCTAGTGAGAAGCATTCTGCAGTTCGGCTTCTGCAGTATTTTTATAGCACAGTGCAAAATTTTTAAATTCATAGGGGTTCTACCAGAATTTCAAGTTATTCCCAATCCAAAGGATAGACGATAATTTGCTGTTCATTGGGGATCTCTCTGCCGAGACCCTCACTGGTCTCGAGAACTGGACACCTATGTCCCATTTTCTGCCATTGCTGGGGTCGCTTTTCCCCCTGCAGTAACTTCGGCATGAAGGGGGGGCACTGTTGCTGCTCGACTATCTCCGTAGTACTAGTAAAGGTGATTGGAGCACTGGTGCGTGTGTGTGATCAGCGCTCCACTCAGTCTTCACCTCACTCCAGGGAATACAGTAACCCTGAGACATTGGATCCCTATTCCTGAGATCGGCGGGTGGGAAGGGCTCAGCAGTGAGACCCCACTGACCAGCAAGTTATCCCTTAGGAGATCACTTGAAATTCTGGTATAACTCTTTTTTAAACAATGTTGAAGAAAAAACCATTTGGAGTCACATACATGCATTTAAGTAAAAAAAAAATATATATCCCCAGTGCCTTTAATGACGTCATTATAACATGTAACACATCTACATTTAGGGGTTTTTTATCTGGTGCCTTTATACCTTGTTTATAAAAAAAAAAAGAAACCCCCCAAAAACTCCATGTTAAAATGTCTGTCTGTATCTCAAAACTACATTAATATCTATAGAACTGTTAGAATCTACAGGCTATCTTTTCCGGGTCCCTGAACATTCTATTAACCTTCATCTCTCTTTCCTGCAGATAATTTTAGGGGAAGCCCTGTCGGTATTTTATAACCGCTTGCAGTCTAATGGTTTCATCAGCAATCACTATGTAGCCACTATTTACAAATCCATCGGCACGTTCATCTTTGGAGCTGCAGTAAGTCAGTCGCTGACTGATATCGCCAAGTACACCATCGGTCGCCTAAGGCCTCACTTTTTGGATGTTTGTAAACCGGACTGGAACAGAATCAACTGCAGTGCAGGCTACATCGAGAACTTTGTTTGTCTAGGAGATCCTGTGATGTCGAGTGAAGGGCGGTGAGTACAATCATTCACTTTCATGTTTTATTACTGACTATAATAGAGGAACTTTCATCTGGTGATAGAAGCCGTTACTCAACTGACTTGACTCAACTCTGGTTACCAGGGACTCTTATCTTAATCATTACTCAACTGTGGTTGAGGGACTCTTATTTCATGTCTTGCTTCACCTGCTTTCTGAGTAAATGGATTGTCTACATTTCCACCTACAGGTATTGTATATCTCCACTGCAATTAACCCAAACCTCTATTTCTTGTGATACTCGCTGGTTAGCAGAGTTAACGGATCTGATTTAAAAGAAGAATTTATAAGAGGGGTAAGCAGAGAAGAGTTAGATTAAAGGATGCAGTCGGTCTCCCTTAAGAGAGGTGTTTTTAGGACATGCCTAAATCTGTGGGTATTGGTGATTAACCTGATTGTCTACGGTAGCACATTCCAGAGAACTGGTCCAGCTTGAGAAAAGTCTTGGGGATGGGAGTGAGAAGTTTTGATTACAGAGGCTGTTAGCCTGAGATCATTAGTAAAGCAGAGAGCACGGCTAGGGTGGTTGAAGGAGATGAAGGAGGGTAAGTAGGGCAGTGCTGCACTGTGGAGAGCTTTATGGACATGAGCGATACGTTGTATGGCGAATTGGACTGGCAGCCAATGCAGTGACTGGCACAGGGTGGAGTCATCAGTGTAGCAGTTGGACAAAGATGAGCCTGGTTTCTGCGCCGTGGATAGATTGGACAGGGGACAACTTAGTAAGGAAAAGACTCCACATAGAGCCTTTATGGGTAGGTATTGCGGACTTGTAGAGAGAGCGTGAGGCACTAAGGGGGAGATTTGTAAAACTGTCTACATTGAAAAATGTCTTCGATGCTCAAAGCAACCAATCACAGAGCAGCTTAACGTTTTCAAAGACAAAATATGAAATGATAGGTTGCTGGGGGCACCAAAGGCCATTTCATCTTAGACCATTTTATAGTCTCCCTGTTATATCTCTTGTTCTCAGGAGAAAATATGGTATGCCACAACTTCTTTTTTTTTTTCTCTTATTATTTTTTTATAAAATGACAGGCACACAGGGGAAAGGGATGTACATTTCAGGCCCTTTAAATGCCCCCCCAAAAATTCTCTATGTTTTATACAAATTCTATCACCTTTTGGAAAGCTTTGTGCTTATAATGCAAGGACAGTGGCATAGACAACAGCACCTGCGCAAGAAGCCATGATAGCAGCAGTTGGTCTTGAGTTACTGACATGAAGACCAACTTTAGACCTATTTGTTAGCCGTGTGCCTGTTTTGTATCACAGCCCATTAGCGTCGGCACCTGATTAATTCTAAAGTACAGTACGTAGGAAAGTTCTGGTCATAGGGTTATACTACCGAAGATAATCGTATACGTTAGCCTGAAGTTGGGCATAGTCTACCATCAGCATGCATTAGGATTGGGCATGTTTAATTTCAGCATACCTGATGCTTAGTTTCCCCAGAAATATCCATAAACCTAATAGCTCGGCTAATCTGAAAGTCCATGTTAGTGTCTATATTCAATAAAACTTTGTCAACTTATTTTTTTGAGTCCCCCATTCACAAGTTGGGCTCAGCATTTATGTTTTATCTTTGAGGTGAAGGGTGTAAGATGCTGACACAACTCTGGTAGCAACTTGCCTCCACGGAAAACAAAACAATCTGTGTTGCAAGTCAATGTGCTGAGGATTCTGTCTTCCAACAGAGCCAATAGGCCCCATACGCATATGATACCTGGCAGGTCCCGCCAAAATCGGCACGTTTGGACAACATTTCATTAATGTGTTTGGGGTCTTTGTATGGCCGGCTCAAACACTCTGCAACTGAGCTGTAATTGTGTTAATAGTCCTTGTTGGGGTTCAAGCACATGGCCCAAAATGTAAATAGTTGTGTTTGAATTTTTGGCCGTGAAGCCATTGTATTTTTGCTTTTTTTATTCTTTCCTCTATTAAGACAAGTATTTGGTCATGGAAAGTTTCTCCACCTAGCCAAGATAAGGTGTGAAGACATATATTCCGTTATCTGTTGTTACTTGCAGTTGTCTGCATTATAACTTGTTCTTGCCCTGTAATTTCGTACCTGACTTAGTATTGTTATATTGTATTAGTTCTGGACTTGGCCATACTCCAGTCGTGTGCATGAGGACTTAGTTTCAGTGTTTGAACTCCCTTTTGGTTTAGCATCGTATTGTAAGAAATACTCTAACCAGAATTGTGCAGCTAGTACTTTATACTGTGTATATATTGTATATACAGCGGCAGTAAGTCTCTCCTCAGCTGTATACACAATACGACATACCACTCCGCTGGTTCTTGGCTGGTTGCACTAATGGTTTTCATGAATATTGGGGAGCTGCGGCTGTTAATATAATTAAATGTAACCTGAGCGATGCTGTGCAGAACACAACATTACGGTAAAGCGCTCAGAAACCCCGCTCATAGTCTTAGTACCTGGCTTGTCTGGAGGATTGTCAGCTTAGCTACATCGCACCACCAAGACATACATGCTATAAACGTAACTACAGAACTTCTCAGCCTTAGGACTAATGTAGAAATGGGTGTTGCAGTAAGACTTTTAGATGACCGCCAACATAAGAATGGGGGGGCGCTGTGCAGTGTGTAATGGCACACCTAGTGCCGAATAGATGATTTCTCACATTTTATAGATCCCCCGGTATTAATGGTCTCTGCCTATAATTATTCACGTCTTATAGGAAGTGGAGGGTTTTATTTTCTGTGTTGGGTGGATCCAGAGCCAGTTTGTAAAAGTGTATCCTCACAGATATCACACCTATCCTACTAATTGTAGGAAGTTATCATGTACTTGATTTCAGTTTCATTAAAGGGTTTTAATAAAACCTAAAAAAGAGGCTATGAGTAGGGAATGCCACAAAACGAAACTAAGTCGTGCAAAACCTTGTTTATTAGATGTAAGTCTATAAATGGGAAATAATGTGATGTGTGTGTGTGTGTGTGTGTGTGTGTATATGTGTGTAAAATATATATATATATATATATATATATATATATATATATATATATATATATATATATATATATATATATATATATATATATATATATATATATATATATATAATTATAATTTTTCTTTTTTGTCCACGGGGGGCTATGTTGGACCCAGGCACGTCCTTCCTGTATTGTCTGTATAGGCAATGGACTTCATAGTGAGTGCTTTATGGGCAGTTAAAGGGAACCTGTCATAACCTATAAATGCCAGAAACTAAACTAACTTTATGGGCTGATAGGAGAGGGTTGAAAAGTCCAGGGATGTTCTTTTTATACTTGCCCAACTCTCTGTTTCCTTGCTATCTGCCCTGGAAGTTGGTGGGTAATCCGTGAATCGGATACATCTCTACCATAGGTGCGCACGCACACACTGTTGACTATGGATGTACAGGCGCACTGATGGCAGAGATGGGTCTGATGCACTGACTGTCTGCCAACTTCCAGGGCTGATAGTGAGGTAACTGTAGCAGAGTAAGAACAAATGGCACATCCTTTGACTCTTCCTCGACCCTCATTTTATAAGCCCATAAGCTTAGTTTATAATGCTTATAGGTGATGACTGCTTCTCTTTCAATGGTCAGAGAACTGTCAATCCCCAGATAGAAATGTGGTACTTATCCTCTCTGACCAGCAAGTAGCAACAGGGCTTTATACTGAGCCTTGGCTGTACGGTGTATCTATCCTGCAGTACAATAGAACTGCCATCTGACATGCAGTACTCTGTACCTCAATAATGAGAGGACTCTGTTGACCAGGTTCCAATCTACACAGCAAAGCTAAAAAGTAATCTTTTGAGACAAGGAATTGTCTGTTGCTAGTGTGAAAAATGTAATATGTCTATTTTTTTTTTAACATGGACAGTCAAACAATGAAACCGCTACCAAGATTAGGCTTTTAGCATATGAATGAGAATTTTACTGTATACATATTTTTAGTAGAGATGAGCGAGCATACTCGCTAAGGGCAATTACTCAATCGAGCATTGCCCTTAGCAAGTACCTCCCCGCTCGGGAGAAAAGGTTCGGCCGGCGGGGGAGAGCGGGGAGGAATGGAGGGGAGATCTCTCCCTCTCTCGCCCCTGCTCACTGCCGCAACTCACCTCTCACCCGTGTCAGCAGCAGATGGCTCCAAGAGTAATTGCCCTTAGCGAGTATGCTCGCTCATCTCTAATTTTTAGGTTATTCACTTGTAAGGCATTTTTCCACTTGAAACATTCGCCTCTATACGGCTGCCTGTCAACGGGCGTTGCGGTATCCCGCAGCGGATATCTGCCGCCCGGGAGCAATAGCTGGCAGGCGGATCTCCGCTGGTCTGCCAGCTCCAGATAGGCTGACCGCGGACAATCGCGGCAAATCACAGCGTGCTGCGATTCGTCGGCCGCTCATGGGCAGGGGGGAAGCGCTCTCCATAGCAACACTATGGAGAGCTTTCACTGTGTTTCCTGCAGCCGGATTATCGCCGCAGGGAACGCAATGAAAACCTGCCCGTGGACAGGCAGCCTACTTCTTTTCCCATTCATATTTAGATAAGAGGTTATCATCAGAGCAAGAAAGGTAGGGGGGGGAGATTGTGGATCGATTTATAAAGTATAGTACATGTTGCTATTGTAGAACTAATGGTTTACTAGTTCTTAGTATACAGTTTTGTAATGTGTTTTACTCCCGGCTTAAAGTCTTAAACTCCTATTTTTTGAATTTTCCATAGATAACAGCTCCCAAGTGCATTGGAAGGCTGCTTGTCACATCGTAGGATTTCTCTTACTGCTTGAAGCCGGGCAGTTTGACAGATTCCTGTTATCTGCATCATCTGGCAATGCGATCAGTTTAGATTTATGTGGCCAAGTATGGTGCTGTTGGAAGTCGACATTTTAAAAAATAACATCTGTTTTCCAAAGAATAAAAAAAAATAAATCCCTTGTTACAAATATCTGATGCAAAACAGGGACAACACTTTAATCCCACTACTCCCAGTTTACTACATCACTTATCCCACAGGTTAAATTATTTCCAAAATTGAGCATTAAAGGGAATCTAAACCTACAACTGAAAAAAAACCCAGAAAACACCTGTCTGTCACGTTGTAAGAGTTTTGCAAGCTCCCGAAACGATCTTGTGAAACCTAGCTGTAAAAATGTAGGCCCATCTGTCCCTTCACTATATATATATATATATATATATTATAATATAAAATTATTTTTTATTTAAGCTAGGGAGCTGCTGGGGGTGGGGCTTAAGTTGCATTTCTTGGCGATAGATGGTTGGTTCTCAACCTTTTTTTTTTTTTTTTCAAGACTTTCTGTTCAATATGATCTGATACTTAAGGGGTTCGTCTGGTTATAAACTATTCATAGCCTATTCTCAGGGCAGGTAATGAATGTTAAATCAGCAGGGGTCTATTGCTGAGGATGTCTGCCGAACAGCTGTTTGCTGGGCTGATGCACTCAGCTGATTTTGACAAGAAGCAGATGGCTCCATTTTTACTGAAGTGGCCAGGTGTGGTATCACAGGCAGAGTTCCCATTGAAATGAATGGAAACTTGGCTTACAATACCAAGCCTGGCCACTGCAGTAAGGGCAGAGTGTCTGCTTACTGCCAAAATCGGCTCCGTGTACAAGTGTGCTGGTTTTGGGAAACTGCTGTTAGATGTTGGTCTTGGGTCTGTGGCGATAGACTCCTGCTGGTCTACTATTGTTCCCCATACTATAACATAACTAACCAGCATATACTCCCCTCGCTCCCACTGTGTTGCTCAGTCCTCCGCTCCTTTGCTTACAGGCTATAGGACTACCCAATTTCCGGGATGTTATAGGGGCTGCAGCCAATGACAAAGTTCAGCCAGAGTGGCGGTGTTGGACACAGCGAGGAGAGATGAGTGTGTGCTAGTTAGTTATATTCTAGCATAAAAACAGGGTTTTACTGAAAAAATACAACTTGACAGGTTCCCTTTATATTAAAGGGAACCTGTCAACAGGTAAACTGGGGATAGGCATATAGTGCAGCTTTGTATGTGTTATACTGAAATACTGCAGGGTTTCAGAGGAAACTTACTTTGAAAATCGGCTCTGAACAGGGCCCAGACTCCTAGGGGCTCTACCTGCTGACCTACCTACATAACTTGGATATCTCCTTGTTTGATAGGACACTGTTGTACCTTGTCTCCACCAAGTTTGAGACCTAGTGATGGGCTGTATCCGCCCAGTGTTCGCCCAGAAGCTACTGATTTGGCTGCCTGGTGCAAGGTCCTAGCAGCGTGCATAGTGACTTTTGCCTGGAATGGAGGGTTAGGGTTATGGTTAGCTAACCCTTTCCAATCCACTGTCTGACCTCTGAAGACATTATGATTTAAGGCTGTACAGCTCCGATGTTGGAAGACGACTGTCGGGGTTCTCTTACTGTATATTGCCAGCCTCTCTGCTGTTGGAGCCTATCCAACGTGTCACCTCATGCAGTACTGACTTTAGCCAACATATACTGCTGTTGTGTAACTGCAGAAAAAGAGTAAGCCCCCTAGGAAAACCAGGATACAAATTGGATTGGAAGGGGTTAAAGTGTTAGGCTTCGTTTATAGCTGTTTACACCTAATAATGTAAGCCTAACACTTAAACTAACCCTAACCCTGCATCCAATGCGACCCGTCCCTGGCAGCATAACATCATCTTGGGCGATCGCTCTGGTCCTGGCTGCAGCGACCGCAGGGGTAACCAGAGCGCACATGGCGGTGCAGCGGAGCGTGCACCATACTGACAGCGGTCTTGGCTGTAGAGGGACCAGTAGCAGAGATGGCAGTCCGGCAAGGAGAGGAGCGGGGACCCCAGTGACAGCTCTCCCGGCTACAGCGGCCGTAGGGGGAACGGGAGGCCAGATGGCAGTGCAGGAGGGGAGAGGAGCGTGGAGCACCTTTACAGCGGGCAATGGCGAGCATGGGAGTGGAGGTGCCAATCCCCTGGGGAAAGCAGCGGGGAGCTCAGTGACCGCGATTCTGGCTAGTGCCGCGGCCAGAGAGAGGAGTTCGGCATCAGGGGGGGAAACAAGCTGGCCCCACTGTTAGTGTTCCCTGCTGTCGCTACAACACCTTGGCTCTCGGTCTCCTCCCTCCCTGCCGCAGTACTAGCCAATCGGCCGGTCAGCCCCTAGCTTCCGGTAAAGACATAATACAACAGTACCTTTGACAGGTCCCTCAGTATACACAAACGGGGAGATACCAAAGGCTTTATTTACACAAGTGTATCCAATTCGGTGCGTAAAAAGTGGGCTGATTTTAATGCATGTATATGCCTGTGTAATTACATCTGTATAGATCGCATGTGTCCTTCTTTTATGTCTTTTCTGTGTCATCTGCATTTTTTTTCACACCCGTTGGCTTGAATGGGCGACTGCCATCAGAGACCTTAAACCAGAACCGGAAATGCTGTGATTTGATTAAACTGACTTTAAACCAAAAATGTATGTTTTTTGTATAGCCCCATTGGCTGTCAGCAGGGCATGTACAGCACAGAGAAGAAAATCACTTGTTCAAATAAACCCTGAGTGATCCTGGCAGGAAGAGGGCTAGTGTGCCCACCCCATGAGTTTGAGCCCCCGTACGGAGCCCATTTTCTAAATGTCATTTTATTTTTATTTTCGGTCAGAAACCTCATTTCAGTATCAAACATACAAGGCTGTCCCAAGTCCTTAGTGCCCTTGATTCGGACAGCATGAACGTAGAGACAAGTTCCCTTTGTAATCTTTATTGGTGGGCAGAATAGGAGCAACGGAATAACTTGCAAAATATTAAGTAGACAGTCAGAGATTATACAGCGCTACTCTATAGGTGGTGTCTGGTATTGCAGCTCTGCCACATTCCCTTGAATCTCAGGGTAGTGCTTTTAAGTTCCTTAAAATGTCAGTATATAATTAAAGTGCATTATGCATATTTTTTTTTTTTTACCTTTTTGCTCTAGCACCTATTTTTACACTTTTCATAGAGCAAACGACAAAGAACCATCTCCTCATCTTATATGAATGCGCCCGGCATCTTGCCAGCAAATATGAGACAAGAATGTCTATAATTTTGCTTCTTAATTTGACTAGGTGTCTCAAACGATATGTATAAAGAATGATTTATTTTTGAAGTTTTCAGGTTCTCGTTACCTGATGATGTAAAGGCAGTGGAAAGAACTGGTCCTTGTTTTACAGTTTACATCCCCATTTTAACCATGTTTAAAAATGCTGACTAGTTCCTATGCTTTTTCCTTTCAGGAAGCCATAACTCATAATGTGGTCTAAGCAAACGTGTAGATCATAGGACTGGTATGGGCAGTGCACAGGAATGAAAGTTGCCTTGAAGCTACTGTGAATCAGATGACTTAGTCTGAATCACGAAATGTAGTCAATCTTGTTAAATATCCCCCAAGGCAGCAAAGAAAATCATAATTCATCCACATTAGAACCTGGAAGGCTGGGACCTGGGGTGCTTTACTGTTGGGTTTCCTAAATGGATTAAGCTCCTTGAGCTGCTCTTCTGGTTTGACCCTGGAAGTCTTCTAGTCTGGGAAGGAAATTCTCTTCTTGATATGTGCCGGCTCCAAAACCTTTCAGGCAGCCCTCCAATTTTGGGACTAAATTCTATTGCAGGACAGGGTGAAGGTATATGATCTGCAGTTGTTCTTCTCTACCGCCCCTCCGATCCACTAGTTCTGGGCCCTATTTTTTTTGCCAGTCAAGATGGCTGCAGCAATTTTCTAACTACCTAATGCGCACTGTGCACTGCTATATCAGTGACCATTACTAATCATGTAAGCAGCTCTGGCCAATCAGAGAGCAGGCATGGTACATTAGTAGTCTTGGGCCTCATGTCCACGGGGAAAATCAGGCCCGCCGCGGATTCTTCATGGAGAATCCCGCAGCGGGTCCCTCCTGCCCCGCGGACATGAGGCTAAAAATAAGAATAAACTCAGCTGTTCTGGACGCTGCAGGTCTCCCCTCCGTCGCAGCCGGATCTTCTTTCTTCGGCCCGGCGGATGTGCTCGGCACGCCGGCAGCATGCCGCGCGCATGCGCCGGGCCGAAGAAAGGAGATCCGGCCGCGACGGCTGAAGATCCGCAGCATCCGGACAGGTGAGTTTTAATTCTGGTACAGGTGTTGCGCGAATCCGGACGGCTTCCATAGAAGCCTGCGGGAGCCGTCCCCGCGGGAGACCCGCACGAAAATGGAGCATGTCGCGGTTTGTTTCCCGCACGCAGATCTGCGCCTGAAGGGAAAAATGACATCTGCAAGTATTTAACTGCCTGCGGGTGTCCAATGCATCCCTATGGGGCGCGGATCCGCGTGCAGGAAAAACGCTGCGGATTTTAAATATTATTTATCCCATGGACATGAGGCCTAACACTGCCAACACACAATGGGGATTTGGTAGGCTGAAGATTGTGCTGACCATCTTGAATGGCTGAAAATGAGACCTGGAACCGCCAAATCAGACAGATGGCAGAGGGGATCCACAGGTTTTAATATACTACCTGCCCCCTCCAGTCTTGAGATGGAATTTGAAACTGGAAGTTCACTTTAAGGTTTGCCAACAGTGATTAGGACATACATTTTCTGAACTACTTATTCTTCACAGTCCCTGAAAAATACTGTAAAACAACAAATTGGTGATTGACCTTTTCCCCTTGATCTGTGCCTAGGGCTTGGCTCGCATGGATGGGGTGCTCATATGTTATACTGAACAAACAAGTATTGCCAGTGACGGCATCCAGCAATGGATTAAGAAAAAATTTCAACAGGACAGGTTGACTTTTTCGGGTATCTGTCTTTGGCCATCGTGTCATGGAATAAGGTCGATCAATAACAAGAATTGGTCAGAATCTGTTGTCATGCCAAACAATCACTAGCGTACAGCCAGCTGAAGTGCGTTTTTAGGTCTCTTTTCAGTGAAGGTTCGCACAGGATGAGTAACAAATTGTGTCCTAAATTTTCAAACTGACTAGAGAATTTATAAAACTTCAAATTATTTTATGGCCAAAAAGGTGTATTATGATATCCGAAAAAAATGGATTCATAAAAGACATGCTGTCTGCTATTTTGGCATACCTGACCCGCGGTGCCAGCTCACCATGGTTACTGACCACAGTCATGTAAGCTTTTCCAGACATAATCCCTAGCTGTGTGGGGGGACTCATGAATTGAGGGTCACATAACTTTTTTTTTTTTTTGAGGACATCTCTCCTGCATCATTTTTTAATTTCGTCCTCCTTTTTAGTCTGTGCGGTAAGTGGAAGGTATAGGAAAAACATAAACTTCTCTTGGTTATAGAAATATTCGCTTTATCATGAAGTGAAAGCTTGCAAAGCCTAATATTTTCTTATGGCTGCACTACACTGATTTTTGTCTTCTCTTCGTTCTTCATCTTCTTCGCCAGGCAATCTATAGTCTTCAAGTCGGGAGAAATGGCAACTTTTTTTCTGATAAGATAATTAAACCATTCAGAGGGGCTTTCCCTTTGCTGACATAGGAGAAGGTAACATCACAAGGAGTTTCAGTGCTTGAACTTCTGCTGTTGCTTTAAAGGTCCTCCTATGTGTCATAATAGAGGTGACCGTGCATACGTTTCTCTGTATGCTTATTGTATTCCAACTTATTCTGGCTATTGGCAGTGACCTTGAGTCCAACCCATATGACCTCCTCAAAAATATGTAAAAAAACTAAACAAAAAAAACACCATATGTGCTAAATTTGTAAGTGCAGAAAAAAATACTCAACCGTTCGAAGGCTTCCTAAGTTTGTCCTACTGTGTTGGAGATAAGGAACTATATTATGAGCCCTGCTAGGGACTTGCATTGCTAAAATGCATGTGACACTGTTATATTGTGGAAGGATCATTTTATGTTAAAGCTACTCTCCAGTTTCAGGACATAATTCTTTCCTTGGTCCGGAGGGGTTGGGGTGTATTATCTGCAATTGTTCTTCTCTGTCGTCCGGCCAAGCTGCCCGTTCTGGTCCAGATTTTCCACAATCCGAGATGGCCACTGCAATTTTCTATCTAGCTAATGCAGACTGTGTGCACTGCCC
The DNA here is from genome assembly GCF_035609145.1 of Eleutherodactylus coqui. Lineage (NCBI taxonomy): Eukaryota > Metazoa > Chordata > Amphibia > Anura > Eleutherodactylidae > Eleutherodactylus > Eleutherodactylus coqui. Next base: position 72,396,493 of record NC_089841.1, read on the forward strand.
TCTGATTGGCCAGTGGTGATCATGTGAGCAGCACTGGCCAAGGAGAGAGTAGGCATAGTACATAAGTAGTCTACCAAATCTCCATAGTGCATTGATGAGGATAGTCTGAAGATTGTATCAGCCAAAAAGGGGATCCAAAAACCAGCAGATAGAGGAACCTGTGCAGGTATTCTAGTATATACCACCTATCCCTTCGGTCGCAGGACAGAAACCGTGAGGATCCCTTTAATGCTCACTGTCCAACTTTTTTTTTTTTGTCTTTTTGTTGGGATGATGAATGATAGCTGTAGTAAAATGTTACGGTTCTGAATATTTCCTCCTGGCTACAAATGCTTCGACTTGTCTGCACTGTGTCCAGTCTCAGCAGCCTTCTGCTGCAGGCTATATTGTAAGTGTGGCTTGCACTTTACCACAGTCGCCCTGTGGCATACACTGGCGAGATCGCTACACTGAACGGTTTGTATTCCTGCTTTACCCTATGTCACCCTAGGAGTCAGTCATGAGTCGGTGCTTGCACTAGGGGACTTGACCTAACTTACCCTATTGAGTCTGTTACTTAGTTCTGTTCTAGTCTCTTAATGTGCTGGTTTATTGTACCTTCCATGGAGCCTATCAAATCCCAGGGAAAGGGCATTATTTACCCCGCACGGTGAACGTTATCAGAAAAAACTAATCTACAATGCCAGAATTGCACTTTTTTTGGTCACCCCATCTTCAACAAACAATGTAATAAAAAGCAATCAAAATGTCATATGTACTTCGAAATGGTAGCAATAGAAAGTATTGGACGTCCTGCGAAAAAGTAGCCCTCGCACAACTATGTCGACGCAAAAATAAAGTTATGGCAGCGGAAGATAATTTTTTTCCAAAGATGTTTTTATGTTTTAAAAAGTAGTACAGCAAATAAATAAAGTTTGGGTATTCTAGTAATTGTACTGGCCCATTGAATAAAGTTGTCATTTTTGCTGCTGTTTGTATACCATAGAAATAAGACCCCACCCAAAAAATAGCAGCATTTCATTTATTTCCATTTTACTCCACTTAGAATTTTTTTATGTACATTATATGATAAACTAAATAGTACCATTTTAAAAATGCAATTTGTTCAGCAAAAAACAAGCCCTCAGAAAGCTACGTTGATTCATAAATCAAAGGGTTATGATTGTTTTAAAGTGGCAAAGAAAAAATTTAGAAAAACAAGGCTGCATCTTTCAGGGGTTAGGGACTCTTCCCCCATCCGAAAACTGTGTGTTTGTTGCAGTTTTGTTTGGTGTCTACTTGTCTTTATTATTCTTGATCATGCTTTCTTTGCTGCTGCCCATCCTGACCTGCCTGCTTACTTTTTATGACCAAACTGTGCCTGCATCTACCCAAGCACTGTCTGACTACGATTCTAGTCTCCTGCCTTGTAGTGTGACTGGTCATAAACTATGATCTCTTAGGGTCCAGCCAAGGGAGCCCCGCTACTTCCAAGAACACAACACTTTTTAGTCTTGGTTGTCAATGGAGATAAGACCATATGAAAGCATTCATTTTCCATTGGAATGAGCGAGAATCCCACTGGCCAGACCTCGACAAGTTAATTGGACAGATTTTGAGTTTAGACTCTTCGAACCAGAGCATGATTGCTGCAATGATTTGCTTCTTGTTCTAGAAGCTTCTTCTCAACCATATATTACATATTACCCTTTTAAATCTGTCATATAGGCCAAATGGAGGGAAGCAAAGAAAAATTTCACAATTGGGCCACTTAAAAAAAAAAAAAAAAAAAAAAAAAAAGCTAAATCGTGTCATGGCCCTGGCATCCCGATATGCCAAAACAGATGTACATCTGGTAATCCAAATATAAATATGTCTTACGGCATGTAAATACTTTTCCTCTCTTGGTGGTGTTACACCTTTAAGTTATTTTAACCCTTGGCACAAGAAAGTTTGGAAAGAACTGCTGGCAGTACCAGGACCTGACGGCTGTATGAGTAATCGTGACCTTTCTATAATATTATTTATTTATGGCTGTTGTTCAGCATTTCGACATGCCTAGTGATTAGAACTGGAATTCGAATATACTTTTTTTTTGCAAGTTTTAGCATTTTTACAGTTAGCCTTTGAATTAATCACTCAAAGGATGGGATGTTCCTCGGCTCCGTCTATAGTACATCAGTCACCACGTAAAATGAAGGTTTTTGATTCCAAAAAGAAGTTATTTGATGCAGAAATATAATCCAAACATATGGAACGTATCAGAAGTTCTTTTGTTAAAGCAAAAACTTAAGCCCATCTTTCAGAGAAACAAGGTAGTTTTTATGACTCCATGATCTGGCTTACGATACTGTCCAATGAATGGGAGAACCCAAAAAAGTTTAACCCTTAGCCTTATGACTGTCCCCATTCCTGAGAAGCGCTCATTAAAGGGGTTTCCAAGATTAAGCGTGTTTCAGAGCTCTTATAACATAAAGCAGCCTTTTTTATCAAGTGTATAGGTACTTTTATACAAGACCCCTGAAACGCGTTGCAGTACAGACCTGTGAAGGCTGTATTGTCCTATTTTATGGAATACAGAACTCTGGAGTGTTCCCACTCTCCAGCTAGATCTGTGCCCAATCCGTGACTTTCTAGAAGTGAACCTGGATATTTGAGTAGCCCACTGGGGCTTGCGGACTCCTCACAGAAAGTAAGAAGTTATATTTTCCTACACCTTTTTCCTTTTGTCTACTCACACACCAGGAGTGCAGGAACCTTTTAAAATTTTTTTCTTTCCTCTATCTGCGACCGAGTTATCGACATGCCCTTCCTGTGACGCTCTCCCTGTGAACTTGGCCTTTCACAGGAATCTGGTGGTAGATTGGAATAGCACCATTTTGAAGGCGAACTGGGACCAACGGTGTGGAGGCCTGTTGTAAAGCGGGCAATCCACACCAGGTGAGCCTATAATATAATTTCTGCTGCACCTCTTTAAAACACTAAAGTTATATTCTTGGAGCGCTGTCCTGAAATTTTATTTGTTGCTTCTATGTTTGACCCAAGTCCAGGAAAAACCCCTTAAGGCAATTAAACACTTATTTTAACGATTTTAATTACACAATTCACACTTTCTTATTTTATGAGTTAAAGGATTCTCTGTTGTATAGGATTTAAAAGCCATGACTGCTTTCTTTGAAGAATAATGCCATAATTGTCCATGGTTTGTGTCTGATATTGCAGCTGAGCTTGTTGAAATTAATGGGGTTGAGCTGCAGTACCACACAACACCTATAGCCAGGGGTGGCACTGTTTTTGGAAGGAAGCTGCCATGGATTTTGAATCCATGACAACTCCTACTCTGAGTGCCATTACTGCGGGTGAAGGTTTTTGAACAGAACACAGGTTGATCGGCCCACCAGGACCTCTTTGACCTCCAAGATCAGAAGGTTTTGCCCGTGTTCATGGAACCTCCCTCCATATTAGTTTCCAATGGACATCTTAATTTTTTTCCTCATAATTCTGTATGTAATTTGAAGCATATGAAAGTACTTTTATGGATGCTGCCCAACTCTGAGCTTCTAACAAGCTGTAATATAGCCACGAACATGGTTATTGAAGCCTGCAAGCCGTCACAACACCTTACAACATTCATTTATGACTTATTACTCAGAAATGTCTTGGAAGGGAGTCTGGCTTATCATTTTATGATGTATGCATCATCTTAAATACAGATAAAGAATACAGTTTCTATTGAGTTGGTAAATGATTATTGATTTGCACTCTGTTCTTAAAGTGCCCCTGCAGTTCTCTGCCGTTCCAGGCCCTGTTTTGGCTGTCCAAGATGGCCAAGACCATCTTCAGTCTAACTGATCCCCACAATACATTGGTAATTTTAGACTACCAATGCACTGAACCTACTGTCTGATTGGCCAGAGCTGTTCATGTGATCAGCATTGGCCAATCAAAGCAGTGTGCATTAGATAGTTGGAAAGTTGCTGCAGCAATATTGGATGGCTGAAAACTGGGCCAGAAAACTGAAGGATTGGAGAAGAACTACAGATAATATACTTCCCTATCCCCGCTGTCCTGGAATAAATTTTTGACCTGAAAGCCAAGGGTTGCTTTAACCCCTTGAGTGGCACGCCCGGAAATTTTCCGGGACGAGCTCCACTGCTTATAGCGACATAGCCCGGAAGATTTCCGGGCTATGTATCACTATGGGAGCTGCAGAGCACAATGCCACAAGCTGTTACACTGTGCTCTGCTTGCACAGACCCACACAGAGCAGTGCAAGGGCTATGAAAAACCAGCAGAAGATATTGCCGATATGCCGGCAATCTCCTGCTTTGTTTACAGGTTGCCATAGAGACCATCAGCAAGCCAATGGTCTCTGTGGCAGGGAGAGCTTGGTGCTTGGCTGTCAGAGGACAGCTAGGTACCAGCTCTTACAGCAGAGATCAGAGAAAACCTCCGATCTCTGCTGTGTTAACCCTTTACATGCAGCAGTCTATGTGACTGCAGCATGTAAAGGGCTGTCACCATCGGACCCCCGGAATGTGATCAGGGGTCCTGATGGGTCCCTGTGGAAGTCCCCTAAAGGGACAAAATAAATAAATAAATAAATAAATAAATAAAAAAAGTAAAAAAATTATAAACACACTTGTCTCCCTTTACTTTGTAAAAAAAAATCAAAAATACAATCACACATGTGGTATCCATGCGTCGTAATGACCCAGAGAAGGAAGTTAATGCATTATTTAACCCCTTAATGACATGGCCCCTTTTTTTCTTTTTTCCCCATTTCTTTTTTTCCTCCCCCCTGTTTAAAAAATCACAACTTGTCCCGCAAAAAACAAGCCCTTATATGGCCATGTCAATTGAAAAATGAAAAAGTTATGGCTCTTGAGATGCAACTGCAAAATTAGTTGAAATTCAATGATTAGACCATTTTAAAAAACCTGCCCTGGTGGGCACAACAGGGTGGTAGGAAACCCGCCACTCAAGGGGTTAATGGCTTTTGGGTGCTATTTTACAGGAGCCATATTGGTCTGCTCTGGTAATTGTATTCCACTTGCTGAACTTTAAGCTACTGTTGCTGAATGTCTTGTCCACCCATGGTGTATTTTAAGTCCGTCTCAAGAAAATTGACCTGATCTGTTACCAGATACACAAGTCATTGAAGCTGGTTACTAACCTACTTGTATATGAACTGGCTGTTGGAGATCTTTTTTAAGTGGTGGAAAAATAGTCACTAGAAAGGTGTTGGCTTAAAGGGGTTGTCCCGCGCCGAAACTGTTTTTTTTTTTTTTTTTCAATAGCCCCCCCGTTCGGCGCGAGACAAACCCGATGCAGGGATAAAAAAAACAAAACAGATAGTACTTACCTGAATCCCCGTGCTCCGGTGACTTCTTACTTACCTTGCGAAGATGGCCGCCGGGATCTTCACCCATGGTGGACCGCAGGTCTTCTGTGCGTTCCATTGCCGATTCCAGCCTCCTGATTGGCTGGAATCGGCACACGTGACGGGGCGGAGCTACGTGATGATGCGTATAAGGGGGCGGAGCCAGAACTCCGCTGCTGCCGAGACCCAAGAGAAGGGAGAAGACCAGACTGCGCAAGCGCGTCTAATCGGGCGATTAGACGCTGAAAATTAGACGGCACCATGGAGACGGGGACGCTAGCAACGGAACAGGTAAGTGTATAACTTCTGTATGGCTCATAATTAATGCACAATGTACATTACAAAGTGCATTAATATGGCCATACAGAAGTGTATACCCCCACTTTGTTTCGCGGGACAACCCCTTTAATGGCATAACCACTTTAAGACCAAACAGCAGAAAAAGAAATGCGTCATCTGTGTGACTATAGAATGATCTTGGTGTGAACATATCAGAATCTCTGCTGAGACGTCCATACGGAAGGATCTTGATTTAATATGTTTTTATTAAACATTTTTCCAATTAAACAGGATCTTTGTTCACATACAGGGTTTGTAGTAATAATCATTAGGGATGAGCGAGTAGACTCGGTAAAGCACTACTCGCTCGAGTAATGTGCCTTAGCCGAGTATCTCCCCCCTCGTCCCGAAAGATTCGTGGGCGGAGAGCTGCGGGGGAGAGCAGGGAGGAACGGAGGGGAGATCTCTCTCTCCCGCCCGCTCTGCCCCGCTCCCCGCCGCAACTCACCTGTCCGCTGCGGAGGCCCCCGAATCTTTAGGCCTTATTCACACGGGCTACAAAATCTCGCTACTTTGTAGCGCTACAAAAACGCATGTATGTGTAGCCCATGGTTTCCAATGGGTTCTTACATGCTACAAAACATCTCCCATATGAATGAACCCATTGGAAACCATGGGCTTCACATTCATGCGTTTTTGTAGCGCTACAAAGTAGCGCGATTTTGTAGCCCGTGTGAATAAGGCCTTAGGGACGAGCAGGGAGATACTCGGCTAAAGCACCTTACTCGAGCGAGTAGTGTCTTAGCGAGTATACTCGCTCATCCCTAATAATCATGCATTTATATTAGGCTGTCTGTCAGATTGCATAGTACAAAAGTATTAGGATATACTTCCATCAGTAAGGCCATTATGGCTTTTAAAATTACTTTCCTTTGAGTTTCTGCCCCAGTATGTGCGGAGAAGGGGGGTGGGAGGAGGGTAGAAGGGAGGGGGTGGGTGGGTGGGTGTAAGGTTAGGAGCCTTGTCTTGTGGGAAATCTCTTCTATTTTGACAAGGTTTTATCAAGCATCTTTCTACGGAAGGATCTTTAGAGTTTATAAGCAGAAAATCCCAGTGATTTGAGAATGGCAAACCAATGACATCTGATAGGAAGATGATGGTGACTCCGATAACTACATGTGGTAGAAGAACTCTGTATGTTAAGCCTTAAAGTGGTCGGACTCAGCAGCAGAAGACACCAGCTTGTGTCCACGAAGAACAGGAAACTGCATGTTGTGGGCACCGATTAACCAAGATTGTACAACGGAAAACCAGAAAATCTTTGCCTGGTCAGACAAAGCTTCGTTTCTACAGCTTGGTGAAATGGCTAAGTCCAGAGTTTAGTGCTGACTACATGGAACCATCTAATCTGTTGTTGATGTGAGGAATGCCTATGATACCGGAGCCGAGTTGTATGTTGTGATCAGCCCTGTGAATCTCTTGACTGGTCTACCCATTATCTACTGCTTACTGTCAGCACCATAAGATGGTGTTCACAAAGCACCGGATTTTAGCTGTTGCATAAGTCATCAATATCAAATCTGTCAGACCCCCAGTACCCTCTGCTGATCAGCTGTTTGAAGGGGCTATGCCACTCGGGCAAGCACAGCATCGTACGTTGCCAAACGGCAGTGGATGCTGGTATTGCAGCTCAGCCTCGTTCATTGAATGAGATTCGGCTGCGGAAAAGCCATGTGACCGATGTACTTCAGGCCGAAGAAGAAGCTGCAGCGCTCACCTGAGCCCATCCTCCTCTACCAGCTGATTGGTGATTCGGCAGTCCGATTCCCTACTGATCCGTTATTGATGACCTGTCAAAATGACAATTTGCGATCAGCTTCTTGTCAAGGAGCCCAATTACCGGTGTTTTTAGACAGACTTAATGATTATCGTTCAGTCCCTCTACTCGTTCATACAGGGACTGAACGATTCTCCTTTGAATGAGCCAACGAGGCATTTGCCTGTGTAAACAGGCTGCACAAATGCGAACGACTTAGTGGTGACTTCACTTGCTCGTTCCAACGAGAATCTGCTCATCTAAAAGGACCATAAGGCTACTTGTACACTAACTATTGTTCAGATACTCAGAGAAGTCGCTGAAAGCGTACAAACGACAGTCGCTTGAATGTTTTCATACAGAGCGCTTATTATTCTCTAGCTGTTTGTTAACATCGTTAATGGGAATTCATTCCTACGTTGTTCAAAGATGAATGACTGTAACTTTAAACCAGGTGACTTTTGGCCAACCAGCCATTATTTTATAGGTGAGCTGCAACGAAGCGACCAACAACTAATGCGCAAATTATCATTCGTTCCCCCGCTTATGGCCATGTTTACTGTCGTTTGGATTTGCACTTTGGAGCAGTTATATGGCTAATAGTCCCGTGCAAAGCCATGATGATTTTTTATGTTTATAGAATCGGGTGGCCCATAAAGGGATAATTCAAGTTTTTTGTTACTGCATGGGGCACATAGTTTTGCAAACAGTCATATACTCACCTCTTCTAGCTCCCTGCATCTCCTGTGCCACTGCTTGGTCCGCCGCGACCAGTGTTTGTTTGCAGGCTGCGGCCTCTAAAGGGGACGTCACAGGCTGCTGCAGCCAATGGCAGAGCTCCGTGATCAAGAGCTGAGCTCCGTCATTGGCTGCAGCAGCCTGTGACATCCTGTAAACAGGCTGCTGCTTGTAAACCTAATGTCAGGGGGGAGATGCGGAGGACGCAGTGGGGGACCAGGAGAGGTGAGTAGATGACTGTTGCAATATCCGTCTTACAAAACACTTCTGATAACATCGCCTGGGGGTTTCTTGATTAACTTTACTTTCGCAATAGTTTGTTGAAAGGGAGTCAGGAGCAAGCATGTGTGTTTAATTATTGAACATCACGTCAGCTTTTAATATGCTTTTATTCCTACACTTATACAGAAGCAACTTTTTAGATTTTCCAGTTCAGCAGCCAAAGATCCAATTTTATACGAGATCATCAGGGAACATTGAAGATGACTGCTTGTGTAGATCAACATTCTGCAGAATGTAGCAAAAAAGATTTACAAGGGTTTTTTTTTTCTTTTCACCCACCGTAACAGACCTTTCTGATACGTCCAGGGGATGTTATAAATGCCCGACCGTTATGGTCCCGTCTCTGGAAACCTACTTATTGGTAGAGCGAAGATCTCTTGAGCTTGTTCTGCTGTTTCCATAAACTCATAGACTTGAATGGAGAGAGATAGAATGGGAGATCGAGTGGCCCCCTCACAAGGCACATCGGGGCCCTTGTTCTGTTTGGGGAGATTAACGCCTATTTATCCAGAGAAGTTGATTTGAAGAAAGTATAATCTTCTGTAAGACGCCGGAGAGCTCTTTAGTTTCTGCAACCGCCGTTTCAAATGGAAGTAACCAAGCATGCAGGCACCTCCTAATAATCGGGCTTGGTGAATGCAGACTCTATAAATTCAGCTCTTCTTCCCAGTTGCCACAATCTGCATTCAAGTGTTTGTGAATAATCTTGTAATTCTGCATATCTGCTCTACAGGCTATGGTTTTGGTATAGTTTCCTCGCTATTCTTGTTGGTTGTTGAACTGGTGCCAATAATTCTATGTAGATATATATAAAAATTTTGTCCCCTTTGTCTAATATATTTGGAGATTTGGTTTCCTTACTTTTCTCCTTTTTCCTGATAATAGTTGTGTGTTAATGTTCTGTTCCTTGCTGCCTTTTGAAACATACAAAGGAATTTCCTCTTCGTACGGTTTCCAAGACTAGAAACAATATGGGGTATCTTGGCGGAGGAAAGCCTGTCATATTGCCAGTCGGGCAGCCAGTGTGCCGCCTTCTGGTGGATGTGGTACACACAGCGTACAGATGTGTCGACAAGTTAAAGGGGTTGTCCCGAAAGCAAGTGGGGGTAAGCACTTCTGTATGGCCATATTAATGCACTTTGTAATATACATCGTGCATTAAATATGAGCCATACAGAAGTTATTCACTTACCTGCTCCGTTGCTGGCGTCCCCGTCTCCATGGTGCCGTCTAATTTCAGCGTCTAATCTCCCGATTAGACGCGCTTGCGCAGAAGGGTCTTCTCCCTTCTCTTGGGTCTCGGCACGAGCGGTGTTCTGGCTCCGCCCCCTTCTACGTGTCATCGCGTAGCTCCGCCCCATCACGTGTGCCGATTCCAGCCAATCAGGAGGCTGGAATCTGCAATGGACCGCACAGAGCCCACGGTGCACCATGGGAGAAGACCCGCGGTGCATCGTGGGTGAAGATCCCGGCGGCCATCTTGGTAAGGTAAGTAAGAAGTCGCCGCAGAGCGAGGATTCGGGTAAGTACTAAACTTTTTTTTTTTTTTAACCCATCCCTTGTGTTTGTCTCGCGCCTATTGAAAAAAAAAAGCCGTTTCGGCGCGGGACAACCCCTTTAACTTGAGTTTAGGAAAATGATACAACTTGTCATTATACCAAGTCAGTACAATCTTGTGCCACCAAGTATGGAAAGTATACTTTTTAGAAAAAATGTATACACATGGGAGCTGTTTGTCACACGTGTTTTAGATTACATCTTTACCACCACAGTGGGTACATCCCTAGATATGTGGCGTTTGTAGGCAGATTAAAAAAAGACACATGTAGTTCTGTGTTGTATTGCCAGTACCATACCTGATGGCACTCTGTAGGTCTAGTTTTATAGTTTTCTTATGAGGCATCATTAATAAGGCTGCTTGTCCACGGGTGATCGTTTATTGCGTTACCTGCAGCAATAATCCGGCCACGGATAACGCAGCGATTCTCCGATTGTAAGATCTAAATCTGTCAGATAGGCTCACTGCAGAGACCTGACAGCGCCCCCCCCCCTTCGGAATATCAATGGCGATATTCTGCAACAGCCGTGGACAGGGGGCCTTATTCAGGCTGTAAGCTTGCATGGTGCACTAAACATCTGTGTTACTAGCACCCTTTATATGCTTCGTCTATGTGCAAGTAGAATTGTAAGCTGCCACCCCTTGAATATGTGAATGGTTGTTCATCAGTATTTTGCACTGCTGTACAATCTGTGTGCATGCTGTTGGGAAGTATCTATACCTGTATCAGTACAACGGTAAGTATGGCCGCTTTCTGTGACATTTAACCCCCAGTCTTGTTTTATATATCTTGAAGTCTCATAATTCCATATACAATAGTATTGATTTGGTTTTTTGTTTTTTTTAAATTGTCTGACTGGGAGCGACCCAAACACGTCTGTAAGATAACAGGCAGTCTGTTGTGTTACTGAAATAACTTCCACTTTAGTGGACGTTGGCTACATAGATAGACATGGTGGGCTCCCACTCAGAAAGTCCAATGGTTGTGGGCCACCACAGCCTGCAGAACACATTAAAGGAAGTCTGTCAGCATGATTTTCATATGTAAATCAAGCACAATAGTAGATGGATGATGTGACGTGTAAATACGTATTGTTGTGTCCATTCAGACTCCTGCCCCGCCACTTATACGTAAATCAGCTGCAAGGCGTTGTTGGAAGGTCCAGTCCCTCAGACTTGTTCAGGCTGCTTATCCTTGTCTGTCCTAAGCCCCCTGCCTAATGATGGTCACCAGCTCCTCTGAGCAGACAACCTGCATCTGTTCTGTGTAGCACTTGTCTCCTCTCCTGACACGTCTGCTGTAGTCTATCCTTGTTCTCCACATGAATTTGTGATTCTGCAGTATTTATTCATAACATTTCCAGGAGGAATAACCGAGGAAAGGCACAACACCACCGCTTTAAGAGAAAACCGACAACTGGGTGTTACCACATGGGGGTGTGTCCCTACAGAGTTCGCACTGATTGGACAGTGTCAGAGCATGTAAGGACCACTTCCCCCTCTGGTAACACCTAGCTGTCAACTTATTCAAAACTTTCCAGGAGGGATAACAAAGTGAGGCTACATTCGCACGGGTAACCGCAGTATCCGGCCGAGCAACTCCCAAACGCTCCAACATAGAATACGCTGTGATTTTTATCCTCGTAGCATCACTGCGAGGGAAAGGAATCGTTCTTGTGAAGAAGTTCATTCAAAGGAATGGGGTTTGTATTTGTGCGAGTTTTGTATGTCTAACAATACACAACAACACGTGAGATTCCCATCCGGGTGAATAAGCGCTAACAGCACAACACAGAGATCTAAGAACAGACAGCTTGTGATATTATGGGGCATACACGTATGTACTATGCAGATCTGGCCAGAATGGCGATTGTTGCTTTTTGAACTCCACAGAAAATATGAAGTTTTGAAAGTTGGTTGTTTGGTTGGTGTAGAAGGTTCCATAGCTTACCGCTGTTCTGTATCTGTCCCCCTTTTATTATTTTTCCTTAGTGGAAATCTACGGCTGTCAGCATGAAACATATCAGAACTGATATAAAGAGGGGAAGGTGCTTTCCTCAGACTTTCTGTATTGGCGTCACTGAAAATCTAAATTGATAACCTCTAACTCCAGTAGCGGAATGGCTATTTTTGAAGAGATTTACAAAGGAAAATGGTAGTTAATTATTTCATAGAGGAAGAACTCTGGAGACTTATTACAAGCGCACCATATGACTGATGTGCCCATGTCTCCCCAAATGCCATCTTGATGAAAAGGCCATGATACTTTATAAATACAGGGGCTTCATAAATATAGTGGATGGTATACTACTAGGGATGAGCGAGTAGACTCGCTAAGGCACTACTCGTTCGAGTACTGTGCTTTAGCGGAGTATCTCCCCGCTCGTCCCTGAAGATTCGGGGGCCGCGGCGGGGAGCTGCTGGGGAGAGCGGGGAGGAACGGAGGGGAGATCTCTCTCTCCCTCTCGCTCCCCGCCGCAACTCACCTGTCAGCCGCGGCGGCTCCCGAATCTTCAGGGTCGAGCAGGGAGATACATTACTCGAGCGAGTAGTGCTTTAGCGAGTATACTCGCTCATCCCTATATACTACCCTTCCTACTTCTCTACCATCCATTGCATCTGCTTTCGGGTAACATTTTTGGCTATCCAAGATGGCTGTTGCAATCTTCAGACTACCTGGTTTCCATAGTGGATTGGTAGTGTTCGACCACTAATGCAGTATACTTGCTCTGATTGGCCAGTGCTGCTCATATGATCAACACTGGCCAATCCAAGAGCAATGCACAGTGTGTAAATGGCCATGGCTGCCTTAGACAGCTGAAAACCAGGAACCAAATTGATGGATCAGATGGACGGCAGAGCGGAACGAGTGAAGGTGATAGACTCCCAACATCCTCCGGTTTAGGACAAAATTCTGTCCTGGGACAGGAGCGTTGAATTAAGCCAGAAGCTTGAGTGCATTAATTGATAAATCTGCCTCATTAGGTCCAATATTGTGTTGGGGCCAAATTCTACCACTACTGTTTCTATAGCCAATATTTAATCCTTATTTGCCGATCAACTGAATTCTTCAAATTGATCATTTTTTTAATTTCTTGCTCATTGAACACATGACCTGTATTCTACAAGCCAAGGAACTATGAATAGTTTACAGAGAAGCCAACTGACTGTTGCATTCGGTAAATGATTAAGCACAATAAAGATATGCATCGTGTTTGATTAATTATGCGCCAGTCTGTTAATGATCAGGTATTTCCCGTCATGCGCTCTACCATCATATGACTTATGTACAAACTCCAAGTTGTCATACAGCACTCCTAGATGTCTACGGGGCTCCTACTGTAATTACAAGTACCGCTGAGCAATACGGAGGTTTTTGCAATTGTGATCTGAGTTTGACTGAACATTCTGGATTTGTTGGATGTCTTATTGCAGAGCTATTCTCACATTGAAGCTTTTAGGGAATAATAGCCCTATAATTTGGTACTATACTGAAGGATATAGAGACTTATGGCCCAGTCTTCAAAGGGTTTTCCAGGACTACACTCTTGATGACCTTTCTTCAGGATAGATTATCAATGGCTGATCGGTAGGGTTTGCCACTTGGGGTCCCCACCAATCAGCTGATTGAAGAAGCAAAGGCTCTAGCCTCTTCTCAGACCGGTGATGTCACATTTATTGTTCACAACTCCTGAGAGCAGCTCCGTCTCATTCAGATGAATGGGACTGAGCTGCAATGCCAGACACTGCCACTATACAATGTACAGCACTGTACCTGGTAGAGACTGAAATGACTGTGGTGTGCTCTAGATCGCTGCATGAGAAAAATCACCCATGTAAATACACCTATTGCAAATATTGGGTTTTATTTATGTGCTTCTCGCAACTTGCAAAACTCGCACGATTTTCTTACCAATGGGAATCTCACCAAAAAAAAACAAAAACTGCTACTTAAGACTGCTTCAGTTAGATTGTTGAGAACTTTCCAGAGGTGGAAATAATGAAGTAGTCTTGTCAGGCTTTGGTTGAAATTGAAGCCATAAATGCTGAGTTCAATAAGTTTTATCTGCCTGGGTTTTGTTCCAAGATGAAATCACATCAGCAACTCTTCTTCCCTTTCTTCTATTGAGCATGAAGGTTTACTGGAATCTCTTTATTTTCCAAGAGTCTCCAAGAAGTCGTCCTGTTTGCTATTTTGTATTTTGCTGTATGTAGGCAGGAAAATGTTAACATCGCTCATTATGGAGCGGGATGAAGAACGCTGTGGGCTGCCTATCTTCTCTTTCTTGCCAGTATCAGACTCTTTGGATATCCTGAGTTGAGCTTGTTGGGAGTTATACTACGGCTGTTTCTGATGGCAGATATTCGGGTACCCCAGGCCCCATTCACATCTGCGGCCTGGAGTCCAGCTAGTTTCTGCTGTTTGGCTCTGTCCTCGGAAATGGAAAATGAAAATGCCGAAACACGTGCCAGAGACAGATGCGCCAAACAGGTGCCTCTGGCTTCTGCAATTCCACTGGACAAAATAGCGCTGCATGCTGCGCTGTCATCCAGGGTTTTCTGCAGGCTCCGCGTCGGAGGCAGGTGTTACATAGAGCTCTGAACGTTTCAAAGCTCCGATATGAATGTGAATGGGTTTTCACTCTTCCTAGTATAAATGTTTTCCCCTCACTTTGTATTTGGCTCTTTACTGACTATTAATAAGTAGATTGTGTAGTAAAAAAAACTTGCTCTGACCAGAAAGAGTGGTCACCTGTACCAGAGGTTAAGTAGGCAACCTGGGTATTAGTGTATCTTGACACCACCAGGAACTCCTGATGGAGTCAGGATTCGCACTGTGGCAACGCCCCCTGTACCCTGATTGGCTCCACAGGTGTTTAGGCTGCAGGTTGTGTGAGGGCAGTAGAGCGATACAGCGTCCCCAGGTGCAGAAGACATACAGCGGGGCGATCTGTAGCAAGGACTTCCCTGACGCTGAACCTGAAGCCGCAACCCTCGTAATTTTCCAAGCGCAGCCGGTGTTTTAAAGCTGGGAGGTAAATGCGGGCAGAAGCTACTGAAACGCTGCACTCGCTATCCCCATCTCACAGTTTAATTCGCAGGGTGCGTGAGGGGATGCAGTGGTCGTTGTGCAGCGATGTGTGGCTGCTGTAAGTGTCCCGTCGCCGCTGTTCTGCCCTCAGCAGCTGTCGGCTATGAGAATACCCCTGTCTTCAGTCCACGCTGTACTGTGATGTGCAGCAGTCGGCACCCCAGGGACCTTGCTGCTGTAAGTGTGCCGCATGTTCCATGTTTGCATGTGCGCTCTCAGCTGCTGTCCACACACCCCTTGTCACAATCTCGGGGAGGGGGCCCATAGAACTCACCATCCGCCTTCTGAGGGAGCCAGGGACTGCTGGCAGGGAATCACCAATGGGGAACAGTATGCAGACCCTGGTAAAAGACCTTCAAGTACCTTGATGAATCCAGCCAATTGGCAGCTAGGGGCGTGAGAGGGGCATTTCCCCTGTCAAACCCCTAGCTTCCTGGTGGCTTCACGATACACTAATACCGGCAACCTGAACGGTCATGGGCCTCATTGTACATTAAAACTGGTTTGACCAAGTGTGTGTGTTTGGAATTGTGTAGAGGATAGTAGCCACTAGAGATGAGCGAGCACCCAAATGCTCGGGTCCACATTATTTGAGTCAAGCTTTTAATAAAATTCGAGAGCTCTACTCGAGCAACGAACCCTATTGACTACAATGGGGGACTCGAGAATTTTTGGATGTGGGCCTTCAAGTGCCCAATCTCTCCCCTAGCATATGCAGTTGGGCAAGAGTTGGGAGATGCCCATACATAGTAGATGGTTAAGTGAAATGGGCAGCCGCAGCCAGTACTAAAGCATATGGCCATCATAAGGCTTCATTCAGATGACAATAGGACGACTGCATATTAGCGTTAAGCTATGGCCCGACTTGGTGTCTAATAATCTGAACCCGCATCATAAGTACTTCTGATGCTGTTAGTTTGGATCGTCGGACCAGGGTTTGCTGCTATATTATCGCCATCTGAATAGGACCTAAAGCAGTGATTCTTAACTGTGTGATGTTAGAGCAGCTCTGCTGGTGGTTTTGATGCCTTTTTCTGGTTACAATCTTAAAGGGATTCCGTCATTGTGTTTATGATGCCTGAACCACGGGCAACATGAACCCAGGAGGGGATGCCTCTTGCCCTGTGAGCGTTTTTATTCTGAAATGCTGCAGCGGTCCAGAATAAATGCCCTTTGAGGTCTGACTCTGAGTCCTGGGTACGGGCCACGCTGGCCTCTGCCCTCCCGCTGCATGAAGACTGACCGTTCCTCTCACTATACACAGAAGGGGAGAGAGCTGTCTGCTTTCATACAGTGGGCGAAGAAAGGCTGGCACAGCCCGCCTCTGTCCTGGCATCTTGTCTCTAGTTCATGCTGCCTGTGGTTGAGGCAGCATGAACCTGATGGCAGAGTCCCTTTTACGGTGGGGAACATAACTGACTCCTATTGTGCTTTTTCTACTTGTACCGCGTTCAGGAACAAGATTTAATTATGGACTTCAACCATTGCTGAGGACCGGTCCTAACCCCCTGTTCTGGCTGGTGCTGCACCAGTCGTAATAGCTCGAAATGCCCTGATGAGAGGATTTATGAATGTAGCTATGAATCATTGGCCCTGTCTACATGGCCCTAGCATTGGTTAGAACGTTCTCACCTGATCATTGCTCTGTGTAAGCAGGGGAGCTGTCCGCCAACAAACAAACAAACTTGTCCGTTGTCTGATTTGCATCTTTTGTGCAGCCGCAAAAAAATCATGGTTGTTGACTTCACATCTCCCTGTGTGAACGGGGAATATACTGCCAAGACCAATGAAAGTGAATGGAGGACCAAAGATCATAGGCATGAGCATTCGTGCCTCGTGGAGTCTGAAATGCGCTGTGCAATGGCCAGGTAAACAAGTATAGGTCTCTTTGATCGGCTCATTGCCTAGCTAAGATTGAGCCATGTAAAAGGATCTTTACATTAGGAATGTCCTCTCCCCTGCCTATTTTGGTGGGTATTTGTATTCCCCACAATAATGGTTTTGCAATGTATGAATTAAAGGGGATGTCTATTTGTAAACTATTGCTGCCCTATCCTCAAAATAGGTAATCAATAGTAGAGCAGCGGGAAACCATCACCCAACATTGCTCCCAGTCAGCTGTTCACCAGTCTGCTGCACTTTTTGATCAAGCTGATTTCTGCAGGAAGCAGGCAGCCCTGTTCCCACTGTAGTGGCCAGCCTTGGTATTACAGGCTATGTACCCTTTCATTTTAATGGAGCGCTCTGCTTCCTGCAGAAATTAGCTCAGCACATGAGCACAGCAGCCTAGATTACAGCCCATCCATGGGGAGTGTCAGGTGATGGTCCCTGCCCCTCTTCTATTGATGACATATTCTGAGGATAGGCCATGAATATTTTACAACTGGACAACACCTTTAATTTTACAACTAGGTGTTACCATGCCCTTTGTCAATTGAGTGTGTCACTACACAATGTGACAGTGTTTGATCTTATCCTGCACAAATTAGACTCTGTGGACATGCCCCATGACAAGGGTAACACACTGTTGTCAATAATTAATACACTTCCAGTAGGAATAACAGAGGAACAGAAATTATTTCATGGTGCATAAAAGTATCTTCTAAGGTGACTGCTCCTTTTTTAAATCACGTACATGTTGCTTATCTTTTTAGTCCATCGCAGTGTCATTATTATAATGATCTTAGGGTTGTATTTAATTATGCAGCTAGTCGACATTATTTCTTGCCAGTCACAGTTTGCACCCTGTAATGGAAGACATCAGGGAGGGGCATTATTTGGGATCATCTATCTGCCTGTTGCCAAATGCTTTCTTGTCCTTAATTGGCGTCTCTTATGTGTGAGAGTTCAATTTATTTTCATACAACAACAACTGGCGCCAATATGTTTGCATATGAAAGCTTAACCTCTCTGCAGTGAGATAATGCCATGGGGACAGCAGTCAGCACATTGGCACGGCCCGACAACAGCTGCTATGACCCGTCATGCTGGAAGAAATGATAAAGCCATGAGTAGTTTTCTCACATGCGGAAACCATACTGACCTTTCTGAAACATTAGGCATGAAAATTGACCATTGTGCCATAAAACCCATGTTAATTTTGTAGGTTTTTAGGGTTATACACAGATGTAGCAGAGTTGAGTGAGTTTGATACAGCGCTGGTGACATTGTGGTAGTATGTCTTGGTTTTACACAGAACTTTTGGTTAATCAGTTAAAAGACCATTTCAACACTGCTACATCTCATTAATTTAATGATGGCGTCTCATTCTATTATTCCGAAGCTTCTGGTCACACTTGGTGTGAAGTCTGAGGGCCATACAGTGAGTTCCCTGACGTTACCTGCTATATGTGCAACGAGTAACAAGCGAGTAGAGGCCTGCACTCTGAGCAGTTTCTAAGAGGTGGCTGAGGAGTAGTGTCACAGCTCTGTTATCCTGCGCACAGATGAAGGTGAACAGAATATGGATGACTAATGGAATTAGGTGAACGTGACACCAGTGCCTAACTTAAAAGATCTTGGTAGCGGAATAAGACTAAGGGTGCGTTCACACGAGCATAGGCGTATTTACGTTCGCACGAGCGCAGCGTATAATCGCCGGAAAGAACGTTTTTCGCCGATCACGACCAGAGCTAGAAAGCGTATTTTCGTTTGTTCCTACTTTTCAACCGGTCTTTTCGGCCATCGAATATTCGCCGGCACGTATTTCGGTTGCGTATGTCTGTTTTTCCGCGGGTTGCCGTTTTTACGCGCCGTAAAATTGCCCATGTGAACGAACCCTAACACACGTATTTGAGTAAATTGCAGGCACACCATTTACTTATGGAATGTGGCAGTCAGCAAACCTCTTGAACAGTAAAATTTGCATTAAAACAGTTTAAAACCCTGGTACATGGACAAATAAGGTGTGTGTGTGTGTGTGTGTGTTCGTGTGTGTGTGTGTTCGTGTGTGTGTGTGTTCGTGTGTGTGTGTGTGTTCGTGTGTGTGTGTTCGTGTGTGTGTGTTCGTGTGTGTGTTCGTGTGTGTGTGTGTGTGTTCGTGTGTGTGTGTGTGTGTGTTCGTGTGTGTGTGTGTGTTCGTGTGTGTGTGTGTGTGTGTGTGTGTGTTCGTGTGTGTGTGTGTGTGTGTGTTTGTGTGTGTGTGTTCGTGTGTGTGTGTGTTTGTGTGTGTGTGTTCGTGTGTGTGTGTGTTTGTGTGTGTGTGTTCGTGTGTTCGTGTGTGTGTGTTCGTGTGTGTGTGTTCGTGTGTGTGTTCGTGTGTGTGTTCGTGTGTGTGTTCGTGTGTGTGTGTTCGTGTGTGTGTGTGTGTGTTCGTGTGTGTGTGTGTGTGTTCGTGTGTGTGTGTGTTCGTGTGTGTTCTCTATAGCTCCCCCTTATCCGACTAACAGTAATTTGCGAACCTGACACTAAACTAAATACTCCAGTACTCACAGAATGGGACCATTTGGAGATTCTGTGATCTTTGCAGCTTGAGCCTCTGTGCCTAGTCAGGCATGGAGGAAAAGATTTCAGATCTTGAAAGCAGGAGCTGGCTTCTCCCAGTGTAGCAAGGTGATTAGCGGCCTACAGGGTTTCTGAAGTTATCAGCAAATGTCTCTTGTTACCCTGGACCAAGATGAGGGGAAGCCTGTAAACCCGCTTCTCCTGGCTGCCAGCATCCTACCCCCTCCTTTGCTCTCGCTGTCCCTCCATTGACTGTTCTCTTTTGCTCTGCCTCCTCACACTTTTATAATGAACTACGCCACTGCTGAGAGACATGGCACATCTCTTCCCTTCTCTCACTCAGGGAACTTGCCTCAGCTCAGTCCTCTCCTTCTCCTCTTAAGGATCTTATTCCAGCTTGGCTGCGATTAGCTCCGCCCCTCCACCAATCCGATGCTTTGACATCATCCAAGGTCCTTGATTCATTATTTTGCAGTGAAATTAATAAATTAGCTTTTTAGTTCCCTATCCTGACTCCATCTTCCTATGAAACAAAACCCATCATAACTACCCTTTTTTTGAATGAGCTGGTAGGTAGGACAGTTGCTCTTAACGTGCATTAAAGTACATTTATGCTGTAGTGCCACACCAGGTCACTACATATGTTCTCTATATGTTCAACCTCTTCATGAATCCTATAAGACAAGTGGGTCAAACGCCTTTTCAGCATAGTTTGCTTTCAAAGAGGCGTTAATAAGGGCTCATTCAGAGGGATGTATTTGTGCTATATGCAACGAGCAGAATACAGAAAGCTTAAACGCAATTGATTTACATTGGAGTATTTAGACATGTTTATCATGAATGTGGGAGAAAAACAATCACAGTATTTCCTATTTGCGTCCGTTTTACAAACTGAAATTGCCCATTTAAAGTCAATGCGATTTTTCATATTTATATATGAATGCAGGAAATCTCTATAAATCTACGGTATTTCATGATTTGGTTGGGCCGGGTGTGTCAGTGTACAGAGTGAAGAATCCGGCCTGTATAGCGATTATTAGTACAGGTGATCAGTTATAATGGAGAATGGAAAAAGTCTTAAAGGGGTTGTCTCGCGAAAGCAAGTGGGGTTAAGCACTTCTGTATGGCCATATTAGTGCACTTTGTAATATACATCGTGCATTAAATATGAGCCATACAGAAGTTATTCACTTACCTTCCCTGCGCTGGCGTCCCCGTCTCCATGGCTCCGTCTAACTTCAGCGTCTAATCGCCCGATTAGATGCGCTTGCGCAGAAGGGTCTTCTGCCTTCGGGTCTGCCCGCCAGCAGCAGCGTTCTGGCTCCGCCCCCTTCCACGCGGCATCGCGTAGCTCCGCCCCGTCACGTGTGCCGATTCCAGCCAATCAGGTGACGGGGCAGAGCTACGCGATGATGCGTAGAAGGGGGCGGAGCCAGAACGCTGCTCGTGCCAGACCGAGCCGAAGGCAGAAGACCCTTCTGCGCAAGCGTGTCTAATCGGGCGATTAGACGCTGAAGTTAGACGGAGCCATGGAGACAGGGACGCCAGTGCAGGGAAGGTAAGTGAATAACTTCTGTATGGCTCATAATTAATGCACGATGTATATTACAAAGTGCATTAATATGGCCATACAGAAGTGCTTAACCCCACTTGCTTTCGCGAGACAACCCCTTTAAGGAAAGCAGGTGGAGTTGGAGCCAACTACCTGGTCAGTGGTGATGTGATATAGCAAGGGCGATAGTTTAAGAAATATTTAAAATGTGATTTAGGCTTGTATAATAATGGAGCGATTATTGTTTTGTGTTTTTTAGGTTATCCTTTTATTCCGGCCATTCCTCTTTCTCCATGTACTGCATGCTGTTCCTAGCAGTAAGTAAACTTAGGGGTATTTACGACCTTGCTGTTATGTATATGTCTTATAATATAGGGGCTTTGTGCAAGCTGTATAATCTTATGGTGAGTGCCCGCTGTAAGGCCCCCACTCCTGCAATCTGTTCTGTTAGACCATTGCAGTCTGTGGTTGGTGTATGTTATAATGTACCTGGCACAATATAATATTGGCATGGCCATCTGCTGCACATGTAATAAGACCCCATTCACATCTGCGCCTGCAGTTTCAGTCTACTTCCATTGTTAAGCTCTGTCCTCTAAGCCAAACAAAAAGACTGGAACTGTTGGATGACCCTTGCCAAAACCAAACTGCCCAGCGCCCCCCCCCCCCCCCCCAAACTATAATGGGGCCCATCCAGCTTCCAATTTGCATTTTGTTGGATGAAATAACGCTATTTTGTCTACAAATTTGTTCCGGAGGCTCTGAACAGACTCTGATGTGAATGCTGGCCTAGCCCAGCCTTAAAGGCGTTGTCCCACTTCTGGCTGTTTTGCTGCAGAAAGCAGACCGTTTTGTACATGGCGCACTGGCCCAGGTTGGTCCATTCACTTCCATAGGACTCACCCTGCAGTACCACCCCAGGCCTCTACACAGTATATGGAGCGGTCTACTTCCTGTAGTAAAAAAGCTTTAAAGGGAAGCAGTCACATCCTATAAGCACCAGAAACAAAGGTTATGGGGTTCATAGGGCAGGAAATAATGAGTTTATATACTAACAAAGCTTCCCATTCCCATGTTACTGGGGGGGGAAGTCGGCACTTGGTCAGTTAGTTTGACTCTTCTTCAGGCAGTGTATGCACACGCTCCAGCAGAGAATAGGGTATGTTGGTGCACATGCACTGACTGAACAGAGCAGTCAAACTGACTGAGCACCGACGTCCACTAGTAAGAGCACAGGGATGGGGAGCCGGGTTTGTATATAAAGTGCATCCCTGTCCTAGAAGCAGCAGAACTTAGTTTTTGGTGTTCATAGGAGCCAACAGGTTCCGTTTACCGGTAGTGCCTGAGAGGCCGTGGGTCAAACATTTGTTGCAGGATCTATAATAATACTCCCAAACAATGCACACCGTTAGGCCTCCTGTCCACGGGCGATAATCCGCATGAGGTTAACGCAATGATCGCTTCCCATAGGATAACTATGGAAAGCACAGCCCGATGTACACCAGTGGAAAATCACCGATTTTTCACTACTGTATAAAAATTGCATCATCCTGCTATTAATCATAGGTTAATCATGGAAAATCGCGGTGATTTAGCGTTATCCCGCAGCAGAAATCTGCTAAGCCTGCTACAATGCTCCAACAGCCCCGCTAATGAAGTTGGGATAGAAGGACTGCCTGCTGGGGTCCCGATCGCATAAAAGTAACACTGGTGTCATGATAGGAGCGCTGCAGAATTAGTAATATCTGTATTCTACAACCCTCCTCTAGGAACAGGAATAGCTAGACCCCCTCTGCAGCACAAGGACCCCCCGACTCCTCATCTTGTGGTTTTCCTTCTCCCCTATGAGTTGGGGTTCTCTGGGGTCACGCGGCAGCTTTCAGATAAGCAGACTTGGACCTGAACCAGCCGCCTCTTATAGGTTACTTGTATCCTTCGTTTATTCCACTAGATATGATGAGCGCAGATTTCCAATATTACGCAGACAGCGCTTATTAAATGTTAAGCTTTGCTCAGCAGCGTCGGCAGGATGCGACCGCACGCCGCAGCGCTCCTGGATCGTCTTACTAAAGATAGGTCTCCGCACTCTCCTTGTGGTGGAAGTGAAATTCAAGAAAATGCCACATTACTGTATGTGAGCGCCGGCACACGTCCGCCGGCTGATGCTGGGAAGTTTAATACCAGTTAATGTTCTCGTGCCGCTGCTGATTACATGGGATAAGGGGTGAGGTGGAGAACGATGCATAAAGCAGACCGTGCAGGAGCCAGGTGGTCCTGATTAAGGCGATTTCATAGATTATCCTGGTTTTGCTGCAGATTGGGGCAGTTTTCTAATTCTGACTAGGTGCACAATTCTGCAGTCAAGCATCAGGCGGCTTTATGCTTTTGCAGGTTAACCCTTTAGTGACCGCCTATATACCTTTCTCCTGACATTACTAAGGCTATCTCCACATGGGCGAGTGCAATACCAGGCCGGAAAACTGTGTAACATCACACTCGCCAACATGCGCTTTACCTGCAGATGTGAGGTGGTTTTCAGGCAAAAACGCATCAGTGAAATTCCGATCCTCTTGTGAGTTTCACGTGCGATTTGAAATAAATGCGAAACCGTTCTGATCTTCCATGGGAAACCTAGCATCATAGTCACATGCACATTGCCCAGCCTGTGAGGCATTAAAGCTGCCTTTGAAATTAATGGGTGATGCGTCCCAAGGAACATGAAAAGCTAGGGAATGCCACGATACGATTCCTCCCCCCCACGATGTGGTATGAGGGGGAGAATGAGAGAATCGCTCATTTATATGAATCTATTCAAAAGAATGGAGTTCATATTAGTGTGCCTTGCAACACACAAATCTCACGCTGTTTTCCCACCCAAAAAGGGCACAGTGTCTTAGTTTCAGGGGGAGGTCCTCATACTCACCTGGTCCACGGCGTTTCTGCAGTAAGCTGCGTCCTCTGCGTCTTACAGAGGAGCTTCAGCTGGTGATGGGGTTTTGAATACCTCGCCTCCAGCAAAGCGAGCGCTGTGATTGGCTAATTGGTTGCTGGTACTCAATCACAGCCATTCAGTGAATGAAATCACTAAATGGCTGTGATTTGGGTCATCGAGCGCCAGCTGTGCTTGAGTACTAGCAACCAATTAGCCAATCACAGCGAGCGCATTGCTAGAGGCGGGGTATTCAAAGCCCCGTGACCAGCAGAAGCTCTGCTGTGAGACAAAGAGGTTGCAGCTTACCGCGGCGCAGGCGAGTATTGTCTTTTGGGGGGTTTTTTGTAAGGCATCTGAGCTAGGTCCTATTTTTGGGGGAGGCCTTATATTTAAAGCCTCCCCAGAAAACCCAATAGGTTCTACCCCGAGGGTAAGACCTATTTTAGGGGGAAATACTAAGACCAAGCAGGATCCTGGCAGTTTAACCCTTTGCTATTGGTTGTGGCATGGCACTTCACCATGAAGGAGATTACATGGGCCTCCTTCTGTCGCTCCCCTGAAAAGTGTTCTACAATGCAGTATCTGTACCCCAGAGAGGTGCTATTAAAAATACAACTTGTCCCACAATACATGATCCTTCAAACGGCTACATCTAAGAGTTAAAGCTTTTGAAATGCAACAATGAACTTTTGCTTGGCCCTTAAGGCATTTAATAGCTCAGCCATTAAGGGGTTACATTAGTGGTTAATGGCGGCACAATTTTGCAGGTAAAGAGCGCATTGGCTTTAGATAGGGGTGCAAAAAGATAGTAACACAAGGTAGTGACAGGCATGCTGATTAGTGAGATTTCCTCTTGGTTTGTCTGAGTAGATTTCGAGCAACTTGCTTTTCAGTAGCAGCACAGACATAGGACTCTGATGTATGCCTGGATATTCATGAGCTGCAGCTAGCCACACCCACCTGCCTACCAATCACTGCCTACTCTTCTACATAGTGAGAGCTGCCACTCATTAGCTAAAGGGTGAGGTGGGTGTGGCTAGGCTGTAGCTCATGTCTTGTGTCTGCATATGCAGATGATACAACCTTGCTTGCAGAAAGTCAGGAAGATCTTGAACAACTGATACTAAAAAATTAAGTAAGTAAAGAATCTGCCTACACTGGAATATCAAGAAAGTTAAGATATTAGCCAGTAATGGTACAGGAAATGAAGAAATCAAAGTAGTTAAACGTAATCCTCCTCAAATCGAAAATTATCTGCCATGGAGAATCGGGACCCAAAATAAAGTGACTAGCGCTCGGTCACAAGGCAATGTTAAGTATGGATAAGATCTGGAAAAAGACAAACCTTGCATTGATTATCTGGCATTTCATTGCAATTATCTTCACAATCAGAAGTTTTAGCTGCGACAATTGGACACTGAAGAAAAACAAACCAGAGGGAGATTGAGGCCTTCAAACTTTGGTGCTGGAGGAAACTCCTACGCATTCCTTGGACCACCACGATCACAAAACAAAACCAGTCCTAGACCGCGTCAAATCAAAGTTTTCATATTTCAGCCACAGAATGTGATCTAATTCATGAGAAACTTTGATAATGCTGGAGACTGTGGCAGCAAAAGAAGATCTGGCTGCCAAAGAACACGCTGGCTCAACACTATTAAAGCAGACACCAACATGTTAACAATGGAATTGAGAGAAGCCAAAATAGAACCGCGTTCAGAGGGCTGATCCCATAAAGTGTCCGAGAGTCGGCCCCAAATAAACAGGAGAAACCTACATTTTATTAGTAGCAACCAGTCCTGTATCTGGTTGCTACTAATAATGTATGTTTCTTCATAACTACTGCACCGATCTACACATCCCTGCCAGCAGTGTGGCCGGCGTTACCTTGTGTGCTCTCTGAGGCATCTTCATGCTCTGATTTTACCTTAAAGCCTATGAAAACACCCTCCTCCCATGCCTGCCAAACAATAGTCTTCCTCCACCTGCTCTATGTGAACCTGCTCGTCCATCATTGATGGCTGGTGATCCATTTCCTGCCATGGAAAGAACAGCCTGTTGTGTCTCAGTACTGGAGCCTTCCTTGTCTATCCGCCTCACGTTATTATTTAGGAGGCACCTGCAGCTCATGTTGTACAGTCATCATACAATATTAGACCATATAAAGGCTCTTCTCTCACTTTCCGTTTTGCCCAAATATGAACATGTAGTAATTCTTTGTTCCTCCTCCAGTTGTATCTTCAGTCCCGGATGAAGGGCCATTGGGCCCGACTGCTCCGTCCCACCCTTCAGTTTGCCCTGGTTGCGGTGGCCATCTATGTGGGTCTTTCCAGAGTCTCTGACTACAAGCATCACTGGAGCGATGTGCTGACCGGACTCATCCAAGGAGCGATTGTTGCGATTCTTATTGTAAGTAAAATGATGTGAAGACTTTAGTGTTTGGACCATTAATTATACTAGAGGAGTTACATCTGGAGCAGCTATTATGGAGGCTCTGACGTATCACATGTCAGTTGTGATCGGGCAGCTGCCCATCCCTCTCCGGGAAAATGATCACTGGGACAGCACTGCTAGAATCGCAGTACGGCATCAGGCCAGGAGCCGGCGTGCTAAGTAGAGGTAGAAGAGTCTTTATTTCAACAGGCTGCAGGTGAAAGGCTACACGTTTCACCCCTCGAACAGGGAGCTTCCTCAGGCCTGACGAAGAGGCCCATTTTACATGCAGCCTGTTAAAATAAAATAAATCTTTTAATACTGGTCCGGCCCCATACTGTGTTTATAGGTGTTCCAACAAGTAACACTACAATAGTCTGTATTGCAGAAAGTCATCTCCAATCAACTCCGATTTCTCTTTTAGAACACATTTGTAAAACTGTGGCAGTGGTTACATGGAGATGGTTCCAGCATGGCCGTCATATGTAGAAGGATCTGTTACCACACTTTCTATAGTTTTCAGCTTTGTGTGCAGTTTCACTTGTGTGCAAAAAAAAAAACTGATTAAATGACCAGCGCCGGGAGCACAGGTGCCTGTAATTACTGACACCTAATATGTACGTCGCTTCTTCACTTTGGTGCCCATGAGCTCCATCTTTTGACAACCGTTTTGAATAGTCAAAAATTTTATACCAAAGTTTTAATTTATTTTTTTTTAAGTGGCGCGAGGGCACGTTAAATGTCTGCCTTCGTCCCAGAGGAACAGGCATCTCTGTTGTGTGGCTCACAGACAAGGAAACACTAAAGTGTATGGAAACATTTCAGCTAGGACAAAGCAGCTCCTTTTGACCAGGTGACCAAAGATTGCCACAACTGGTCATGGGAAATCTAGCCTCTGTTTTGCAACCGTGCAAGGTCACAGAGCTGCATTGTGATTGTGCAAGGTCACAGAGCTGCATGGTGATCGCCAGTCATGTGGCTAAAGGTCATCTTTATAGCAACACTTACCTTTTAAAATCCCCCCGCAGTCAATTCTAGGGGTAAAGTGCAATCCCTACTGATCTCATTGCTCTAGTCACAAGTCAGGCAATAGGACAGAATCCCATTCACTGAAGAGTTCTTTATACTAAGTGTATTAACCCTTCAATGCTTCGGTGTTACCCTCAACTACCAGCTTTCATTGGTTACTATGGCAGCGCTGACATCTCTAGTTGTCATGCATTATACAATGGCTCTCTGAAAGTTTCCGCGTAGTACAGACCAGACTGCACGCTTTCCGTGTACGTATCCTAGCAATGCCCTTCCTCCCCCACACAACTACAAAAGTGCAAGAGGCCAAAAGCGCTCCGGCTTAATACGACAATAATCCAACAATGTGGCCGCTGTCACATTACATGATTTTAAAAAAATGGCTGCGGAAAAAGTTGAGTTTGCCTGTTCCGGAGTTTAACAGATTGATGTTTCCGTGCGCAGGAAAAGCAATCACATCTCCAAATGATGGGTCTTCTATTCCTGGGCACGATCTACAAAACCTCTATTAGGGGCACAATGGTCCTTTGATCAAAGTGAACCGTCCATATAGTAGAATAGTTACAGCGAATTCCTTACGGGTAGCGATGCGTCGGCCGTTAATTACAACTTGCATTAAAGCAGTTAATAATTGGCGAGCGCCCCCCCCCACGCTCCTCACTCACTTGTCTTTGCTTCACAGGTTGTTTACGTCTCCGATTTCTTCAAGAACAAGAAAAGCTGTTTCAGCCAGAAGGAAGAAGATTCTCATACGACTCTGCACGAGACCTCGACCAACGGCAACCACTACCCCAACAGTCACCAGCCGTGAAAGCCACTCGACGTCTCCGAACATATCCTGCTATTTTGTTTTGCCACAGTATGAAGAGTTTAAGCTCTTAATTCCTTTTCATTAGCCTTTAACCCTCTTAATGCTGGAGAGGCTAATCCTGCATGGCACTCTAGCACTTAAGCCTTTCAATTGCACCCGTCTTGTATGCACCACTTCAGGCAGCCAATTTGTGGCCCGAATCCATCTGAAAACGTAGCGTGTGTCGGCGCGGCGGCGAAGATGCTGCATTCTAATGAGTGAATATGGATTACAAAAAGGCTGCCTGACCCGTATGAAAGTAACATGTGCAATGGACCGCTGCTGCTACACCTGTTGAATGCCCACTTTGTATATAAAAGAACACCTTTTTATGTATATGTTATAGCTTTAAGTATAAAAATGGTTTATAAAAGGTTGTACAGGATTAGAAAAACATGGCAGCTTTCTATTAAAAACAGCCAGTCTGTGTGGTAGTGAAGCTCAACCCCTACAGTATCCGATAAAACACATGTTCTTGGAAGAAAGCAGCCGACTTTCTTTAAAGGTGTTGACACTTCTAGCAGGAACCAAACAGCTCCGTACATTCTGCAGTGGCCCAGGTTGGTACTGCAGGCTGAGTCTCAATCCCTTCTATAGGTCTCAGCCTGCAGTACCAACCCGGGATACTGTGTGATATACAGAGCCGTCTGCTTCCTGCAGCAAAATGCTAGAAATGTGCCAGCCCCTTTAATTCTGGACAACCCCTTCAATGCTTTTAAAAGCTCTGTTCACACTGGTGGTTTTGCTTTATCCTTCAGGAGCTCCAGTATTCTAAGACTACCAGAACCCTTAAGTTAATGAGATCATTCATGGTTCCATTATGAAAGGAAGCCACGGCACGAGTGTGCGCAGCGCCTTAACTATAGAACTGAAAATAAAATGTGGTATGGAATGTAAATGTGTTTTTTTTATTAAAATAGTGTGGAAACCGTATGTACAAACACTTGTATCATATATTGCTTTGCTCGAACGTTGCTTGTTCTGCAAACGTATAACACCGAAAAACATTAAAAAGGTTTATAGCAAACATCTGGCCTTTGTTAGTTCTGTTGTCCGAAGAGCTCGCACTCCAGATGCCGACATCTTCAATACAGAAACTACTTCAATTCCATTATAGGTACAAACTGGCAGCAAACACGATGTCTCTTTTGATCTTTGTAATTCCTGAAGAAAAAGCGTATAGAGTGAATCATTAGAGGAGCAGTCAGTCTTCACCGCCCCCTCACAGTAACACACTATACACTCTATAGTATACAAGATAAATACCCAGGCCCTAGAACAGCTTGTCATTTCGCAGAACAACTCGTCATGCAGTTACATCTGAGGTAGGTATGCAAGTGATTAAAGTTGTGGTGTGATTAGGGCCTCAGGTGACAAGAGCGTTAATCTAACAGAGGTTCCACCCTTGGCCTATAAAAAGGCTCTCGGAGGCTACTTGTCTGTTGTGACCTTTTTCAGCTTGTTGACCACTAAACGCCTCTACAGCACAAAGAAATTTCACCCAGTTAAG
The DNA here is from genome assembly GCF_035609145.1 of Eleutherodactylus coqui. NCBI lineage: Eukaryota > Metazoa > Chordata > Amphibia > Anura > Eleutherodactylidae > Eleutherodactylus > Eleutherodactylus coqui. Next base: position 72,426,369 of record NC_089841.1, read on the forward strand.
AGTTTAAGAGGGGGCGTATTATTGGTACTAGAGCATCCATGCCCCCTGTATCACATCTTGTATCCAAGCTAGAGGCGGTACAACAGGGTACTAGAGCCTCCATGCCCCCTGTATCACATCTTGTATCCAAGCTAGAGGCGGTACAACAGGGTACTAGAGCCTCAATGCCTAGCTTGGATACAAGATGTGATATTAGCAGAGGCGGTACAACAGGGTACTGGAGCCTCCATGCCTGCCAATATTACATCTTCCAAGCTAGAGGCGGTACAACAGGGTACTAGAGCCTCCATACCTGCCCGTATCACATCTTGTATCCAAGCTAGAGGTGGTACAACAGGGTACTAGAGCCTCTCGTTAAGTGTTTAGTTTTCTGCAATAAATTCTCCTTTTGCTCCGATCTGGTGATCACTTCCTTATATCCGTGTTACAATCACACTTCCACAACTCCTAAGGAGGGACATTTTTTACAATGAGTGTACTTTTAGCCATCAAAGCAATGCAGGGTTTCACCCCCCACAAAGAGAAGGTGGAGTTGTGAGAAGTGTCTGGTAATTATATTTTGGAAAGTACTGGGAGTGCAGAGATGTGAGGTCTGACGGCAACACCCAGCAATTACAATTCATTTTAAGTCTTCAGCCATAATAGGAAGCGTCTCCTCTGTTTTTAGCTCTTCACAATGCAGAATGTTAACAAGTTTAATTGCTATCCTGCTTTCTGTGAAAATTAGTGATTTTTGTCTAGACTATCAGCAACGTACTGCTAATTTGTGGTAAGTTAGAAAAGCCTCCTTCCTCAGTGCCCACACATGTACGGTGACTGGAAACCTCACACAGATTAACATGGCAGAATCACTTCTGTATATCAACACCATAAACAATCAGCCTAGTATTGCATAGTAGTACAGCTCCACTGCAGAGCAATTTGTCTTTAAGGTAATACACCCAGTGCCGTCTGATCCGCGAGTTATACACTCCCTTTTAGATATTCACTAATAGTATGTAAAGGCTCATTTAGACACGATTATCGCGCAAAAGAGGTCTTGAGCGATAATCATTGTGTGCATTACACAGCAAGATGATCGCTCAAACACAGAGTAGTCACCTTGCGCTCAGAGCGGGAGATGCAGAAGACAAGCGGGGCCGCTTGTTTTCTGCATCCAGCTGTTCTGTTTGGAGCGCCCAGCTGTTGTGCAGTTGAGCGCTACGAGCAGGGTATGAAGAACACAGATGGACAGCTGTTTTTCATACCCAGCCTGTATTCAGGGAGCGGGATACAGCTAAAACGATAGTATCAGCTGTATCCTGCTGTGAATCCCAGATAAGGCTCATCGTTGTACTTCAGCATGCTGAAAGATCAGCGATGGCTTAATGAAAACTGCACGATGTCAGTGCAGTTAGATACGATTATCCCTCAAGACGGCTTTTGATTGAATTTTGAGCAATTCGTTGTCAGGGATTTTTCCCAGCCTTAAGGCCCATTGAGACACATGTCCATTCGGTACAGCCTATTATCCTGCAATGTTGATCTAGAGGAAGGCAAAAACCCCATGAGGTAGAAGTTAATTTCCTCATGCGGGATCTTTCAACACTGACTAGGTGAGTGAAAAGGAGGCGAGTGGCGCAACCTCTAGGGAATTAAAAAAACAAACAAAAAACATAGGTGTAGCCAACCCAAATATCATCTCAACCCACAAGGAAGACAAATATACAGTTTAATCAGTGTAAAAAAAAATAAAATAAATAAATTTGGTCTAGACTAGAGATGAGCGAACGTACTCGGATAAGCACTACTCGTCCGAGTAATGTGCTTTATACGAGTATCTCGCCGCTCGTCCTGAAAGATTCGGGGCGCTCCGCTGCTGACAGGTGAGTCGCTGCGGGGAGCGGGGGAGAGCGGGCGGGAGAGAAGAAGAGAAAGATCTCCCCTCCGTTCCTCCCCGCTCTCCCCTGCAGCTCCCCGCTCCGCAGCGCGTCCCGAATCTTTCAGGACGAGCGGGGAGGTACTCGGATAAAGCACATTACTCGGACGAGTGGTGCTTATCCGAGTACGTTCGCTCATCTCTAGTCTAGACTTAACATTTTTAAGAGAAGCGCAAGACATCAGGGGTTTAGCTCAACTTCTCTGCTGTATTATGTCCTCTTCGAGTACCCATGCCAAAAACTGCTCAGACCACACATGGAATATTTGTGTACAGTGACTTGTAAAGAGGAAGAACAATATTCTCTACATGTACCCCTAGACCTCTTAACACCACAGAATGTAAGTTTGTCATGGGTGCATGGTACTTAACACAACCGGACAAACTTACATCTTTTGGATGGCATGGGCTCAGAAGTGACCCTGCGCCATCTTGCAGCGGGGGTCAGCTGTGACTGGCAGCCAGCATCCAGCTGCAACATTGGAGATCGCTGAGTACACAGATCTGCACTGTTAACCCACTCACATGCCACTATTGATGTCGACTGCGGCATATAAAGGATTTACAGTACAGAAGTACTGCAATGCCTTATTCACTGGGGGAGGAGGGTACGTGCAGACTATTTCCCAGTCTGAGATGACACATTAATTCATATTCCACATATATAAAATTGAACATCTATGCTCCTTCCTGAAATAGTTCAAGGATTCTGAAGACTTGTTTTTTCCAGTAAGTTACTGCAACTAATTAGATGTATTATTGGCACTCTGCGCTCTTAAAGTGAATGCAGTGATGTAACAGGACAGCAGTGTGAATTGGAAAGGCATCAAAAGTGATTTTAGATCAAGCAAGTGTGTGCAGAACAACAACTACACCGTGGGGAGAAGTTTATCACTGGAGCGGAATATCTAGTACGATGAAGCTCTAACGAGCGGATGGCGTAACGTCCAGCGTGAAATCAAATATCCAGGGATGCTATGAGCGTGCAAGGCTCTCCACAGGACATAAGCAGGCCCGCGGTGGGGGCCAGTCCTGTGCAGCGCTCTCCACAGGACATAAGCAGGCCCGCGGTGGGGGCCAGTCCTGTGCAGCGCTCTCCACAGGACATAAGCTGGCCCGCGGTGGGGGCCAGTCCTGTGCAGCGCTCTCCACAGGACATAAGCTGGCCCGCAGTGGGGGCCAGTCCTGTGCAGCGCTCTCCACAGGACATAAGCTGGCCCGCAGTGGGGGCCAGTCCTGTGCAGCGCTCTCCACAGGACATAAGCTGGCCCGCAGTGGGGGCCAGTCCTGTGCAGCGCTCTCCACAGGACATAAGCTGGCCCGCAGTGGGGGCCAGTCCTGTGCAGCGCTCTCCACAGGACATAAGCTGGCCCGCAGTGGGGGCCAGTCCTGTGCAGCGCTCTCCACAGGACATAAGCTGGCCCGCGGTGGGGGCCAGTCCTGTGCAGCGCTCTCCACAGGACATAAGCTGGCCCGCGGTGGGGGCCAGTCCTGTGCAGCGCTCTCCACAGGACATAAGCAGGCCCGCGGTGGGGGCCAGTCCTGTGCAGCGCTCTCCACAGGACATAAGCAGGCCCGCGGTGGGGGCCAGTCCTGTGCAGCGCTCTCCACAGGACATAAGCAGGCCCGCGGTGGGGGCCAGTCCTGTGCAGCGCTCTCCACAGGACATAAGCAGGCCCGCAGTGGGGGCCAGTCCTGTGCAGCGCTCTCCACAGGACATAAGCAGGCCCGCAGTGGGGGCCAGTCCTGTTGTTCTAGCCCTGGACTGTGATGTGTCTCACGCTGACTGAGGTCACAACTTCGGCTTTGTTCTCCTAATGCGATGCTCTTATTGTTTGCCTGCACCTCACAGACAGACGTGTATATGGGAGCAGCATGTTAGGTGTACAGATAAGGCTCCTTTTACACAGAGCCATAAATTGTTTGCATGAGCAAACAATGACAGAGTATGTTTATACAGACTGATAAACTGTGAATGACTAAATGATGGCGGCTCACATGCAACAACACACCAACAATTATTATTATGCCTCTATAAAAGTGGACAAACAAGAAACCAAACAAATCATGCATCGACCGTTTATACTGAATGATTACGGTTATTAAAAAAATAAAATAGATGGGATTGGGAGAATTTGAACAAGCGTTTGTGCACAGACAGTACCTGGGCACCAGGACCCTTCTACACGACCTACACATGAATGGTAGTGCAATTGTCATGGAACTAGATGGCAAATTCCCTCTGACTTCACAGAAGGAGCTGGATGACGTCTGCACTACAGCGTTTCCCCCAAAATTAGACAGGGTCTTTTTTTTTGGTTCCAAAAGAGGCACAAGTGCTTTATTTTCAGGGAATGTCTTATTTTACTTACCCAATAGGTTTGGTCTAGGTCCTGCCTGTTGCTTTCCAGAGCCTCAACAGGGTTCCTGCAGTCCTCAGCTGCCCACACAGGATCACTTCCTGGTTACAGGATTCATAAATCCTGCCTTCACGGCATGATGACACAGCAATTGGTTCTTTCAGTGCCACGGCTCAGCCAATTCAAAAATCCTGCCTCCACAAAGCGATGGCTGTGATTGGTTTTTCGAGTGCTGCACTGATTGGTCCTTAGAGTGCTATTCAGCCAATCACAGCCATTGCATTGTGGAGGCAGGATTTATGTATCCTGTAACCAGGAAGCGATTCTGTGCGGGCAGGCGAGGACTGTGGGAATCGCGCTAGGATCTGAAAAGCAGCAGTAAGGTCCTGGAACAAGCCTGCTGAGTAATGTATTCCTATTGCTTTTTTTTTATTTTTTTATAATGAAATGTAAAAAAAGGGCTTATTTTCAGGGTAGGGCTTATATGTCAAGCCTCCCTGAAACATCAGGATAGGTCTAAAGGCCCGTTTACATGCAAAAATAATCTTTCAAAGGATTGAAAGTTTTAGCAATGTTTTGCATAAAGTGTTCATGGACACTATCATCATCATTTGCATGTGAAAGTGTTAATGGATATTAAAGGGCCTCCAGAAGCCGTTTGCAGAGCCAAGCATGTGACAAACAGCTGTATTGTTCTCGTGAGGGCTGCCAGCAGAATACAATGTAATCTCCAGGCGCCAGCAGAGAACACAGCATGCTTTATTTCTTCGGCTGAATGATGGAGTTTTAATTTACTTTGTAATCAACATTCAGACGAAAAGTGCACGATCCCCGCGTTTACATGTAACAATTATCACTCAAATTCGGTCTTTTGAGCGATAATCATTGTGTGTAAATGGGCCCTTATTTTCGGCGAAACACTGTAGGTGCCAACAAGTCACTGCTTGCCTAACCTTTTATCCAAATACCATTATCGATGCAAACAGCAATTTCCCAGTGACTGAAAGCCTCATTATGCATCTGCAGTAGTATGGGTGCCTCGTAAGTTCTCCAGCTGCAGCATCTCACTGTGCACTTACCTTCTGCAAATTTGTTTTCCAGTTCTGTATTTCCGATGGCTTTAGCTGCTTGACACATTTGACGCAGTAATTCTTCCAGACGTCTCATGCACCGAATAATACTACCTAAAAAGAAAAGCTCCAGGTTTTAGTAAGTATTGCAGTAAATCAGGGGTTATTAAACTGGTCTGTATAGGGAACTGCTCTACAGTATAGCCATAAATTATATTCACACAAACTGTGCGTTTGGACTAGTCAACGAGTCAAGACTCACTTTTTAGCAAGTAAAAAAATCTTGTTAAAAAGTTCCTGCATCTTATACTCCAAATGGGGTGGGATGACAGCGCCAGACCTTCCTGACCACTTCCTTATTGTTTGGGTAGAGTGTTCATTTTGCTTTTTTCCTGGCACAGGAAACCACAACTGCCTTCGCAACTTGCACCTGACTGGCATCTTGCTTTATTGGCACTCCATTTATTATTAAAGCACCACCCAACATTTCCGTCACTAGCAGCCAGCAAAGAATCATCTACCTGAAGTTAACCTACCCCTTCGGATTCCTCCTGCTGCATTTTAGGGGTGAGCCCTCAGTGTACCATCCGATACCCCCATCCCCGGCCCATCAGCAGGCCAGCCTCATGCAGCCCCAAATTCTCTTTGAGCGGGATAACCTAAGGAGCTGCTGTTTCAAATGGTTGCCCCCCCACACCACACACACGTCTACCTTGGAGGTCTGCCTGGACTAAAGGCCATTTCACATGCTGTAGGTTATTAGTTTACAGAGTTTTCATAGTTCTCACTAGCAGACCTCCCCATAAGATCCCTTTAAGCTTCTTTCTTCTTCATCTCGAGCAACATGTTTAATTCACCATTCTAACTTCTCTGTTTGAAGTGTCCTGTCCTTAAGAACCCCCTCCAAACCCACTGCCTGCCATTGCGCCAGAAGATCAAAGCTAGTGAGGTCAATCTCTCCACTTTTTTAAATCACGTAAATTTTAATAAGCATGAAAATATTTCCGCTCGCCTTCTGTTGTCTAAAATCTGGGTGCGTCCGGTAGTCAGGCGCATCTTGTAGTGTGAAAAATACAGTATATCTACCAAACAAGGGTTGCATGTTTTGTGGGTACCTCTTCCTCATTCTGTGTATAGACACATCTATAAAAAGGCATATGACAGCCCTAGGGGGATATGGGAATAATTGTTGCATGTCCTATTCTCGTCTGTTGCCAAGGATGAGACTAGGACAGAGCGTGCAGGGCCCGTGGCCATAGGGCAGTACACCGACGGGGGCCCGAGTTTCTCAGTCACAATTAGCATACGGCCCTATGAATCTCAATGAATGACTAATCGGTTGTGTGAAGACATCTGCTTTTCGGCAGCAGGGAACAACATTAAAAGCCTAAAAGGAACAGAGCCGCAGTGTGTGGGACATGGCAAGCACTCCTGTTTCTACAGCCTACTGTAAAAGTCATTACGGCACAAAGAAGTCATGCCGAGAACTTCAGAAGACATGTCAAAATAAAAGGAGACTTCCAGCATAAAGCACGAGGTCAGCTGAAAAACAGCCATTAACTTTTGACCATGTAAGTGCAATGAACTACGCAGAGCCGTGGGAGTCGCAGATGACGGAAGAAAATTCATCAAAGCACTTAGAAGTTTTAAGGAAATCCACTTTACATAATTATTATTAGAGGAAAATGTTTTGCTAATAGACATGCAATATTTTCCAGCATCATCAAACACAAATCTTTGCAGTTGGCTTTGTCAGTGCCAAGGACACAAGTAACAGGTCATGACTTTACAGGCTTGTCGCAGCTACAGTATAGGGATCGGATCTTGGTATAATAGTATGCCCAAAATCTTAGCTTTCGGATTATGGCGAATCTTGGTGGAAGATCATTAGCAGAATGGAGGGGACTGGTAGGATGGTAGACATCTATTCCATAGTGGACGGGCAACCAGTGCAGTGACCGACGCAGGGTGGAGGCATCGATGTAGCGGTTGGAGAAAAACAGAAGTCTGGCTCTTGCATTCAGGATTGATTGGAGAGGGAAGAGTTTAGCGAAGGCAAGACTAGTTACAGTAGTCAAGACATGAATACATCAAGGCAACAGTTTGAGTTTTTCATGTATCCACAGTATGAAAAACAGTCAATTCTGGAGATGTTTTTGGGAGGTGCAAGTGACTGAATGTAAGGATAAAAGGAAAGATAACAGTCAACTATGATCTCAAGACAGCGGGCTACATCAATTTCCCTACTTTGTTACCTCTCTTGCCAATGAGAGACGATATGCACCCTCGATCACATTCACATGGGGGTTCCTTAATTCTACCAAAGGAGTAACAGAAGATAAGCAGTTCCATGTATTCCCTACGTAATCTGAAAATCTGTTGACTTAGTTATGCAAACAAACCAAAGTCTCTAGGATTCAGAAGATGGTGAACACTTTAATTCTAATGGATATGTGACGTTACGGACATGCAGAAATAAGCATAAGGGGCATGTATGAAAGGTGTACATCTTGTACTTTTATGTGTTACTAGCTGATATACCCGGCTTTGCCCAAGTTAATTTGATGCAGGCGTTTACCTGTTTGCACAGAAATTTTTATGAAGTCATGGTTACTTTAGAGGAACCGAGGAATAAAATATGTATACACAGAGGAGCATTAGATTCTCCTCAGGCTGCATGTACCGATGTGCCTCTGCAGAATGCGCCACCCCTCCCATTCTCATTTAGAACCTAAGGAATGCTCCCGCCAAATTTCCTGCTTGTACAACACCAGGAAGTTACACTACATAGGGCGCACTTATTTTTGCAATTAGCATTGAATAATCGAGTCGTGACACCTTTACTTTTCCTATTTAGGACCTAAAGAATGCTCCTGCCAAATTTCATGTTTGTACGAGACTAGGAAGTTAGAGAAATCAGTGGCGAGTCAGTCAGTCAGTGAGGGCTTTCACTTTTATAGACATATATAAGTCTCAGCTGGGGTTAGACTTTTAACCCAAAACATGATTTTATATGCATTTCTTACATGTTACAATTTTATACAAAACTGCAAGAAAGCGCCCATGATTGTGGTAACGCCACCTAGTACTTCATGTACAATGTATCTCCTTTCAGAAAATATATGAGTAAGGAGAAATAGTGTGAAAATGGTCTTGGCGGCAAAAAAACTATACCCAATGTAAGATCTATGAAAGTAGCAAAGTGGAGGCTGTCACCTCATTTGAAACCTCCTTTAGTATGAGAGCCATATCAATAAGGTCATAAAAGCATGTGGAGTGTGTATGTATGTTACAGATAGCTTGTTCTGACCCCTGCAGCACAACGTTCATTACTGGAGAGTCTTCTTCTACAGGAGAGATCAACTTCCTCTATCTTCTGTACCAGTGACCGACTATTAGTAGTTATTGTTATTTTTGGTGGAAAGGATCGAGGGAAAACTGATCACATTTGCCGATGACACAAAGCTAGGAGGGATAGCTAATACTAGAGAAGAGAGGATTCAAAAAGATCTAGAAAAGCTCGAAAAGTGGTGGCAACTAACAGAATGCATTTCTCCTTATTAAATACCAAAGCCCTACATCTGGGCAAGAAAAAAAAAGCACATATTAGAATGGGAGGAATTCTGCTAGCAGCACATGTGAAAAAGACTTGGGTATACTAAGAGATCACAGACTGAACAGGAGTCAACAATGTGATGCAGCAGCAAAAAAGGCAAACAATTCTGGGCTGATCACACAAGGTAATTATCCCCCTCTACTCTTCCTTAGTCAGACCTCATCTGGAATACCATGTGCAGTTCTAGGCACCCAGCTTCAAAAAAGACATTGACAAACTGGAGCAAGTAAAGAAGTTACCAAGATGGTGAGCGGTCTACAAATCATGTTGTATGAGGAACGGCTAAAGGAGCTGGGAAGGTTTAGCTTACAAAAAAGGCTGAGAGGAGACTTAATAGCTGTCTACAAATATCTGAAGGGCTGTCACAGTGCAGAGGGATCAGCCCTATTCTCATTTGCACAAGACGACTAGAAGCAATGGGATGAAACTGAAAGGGAGGAGACAGATCAGAAAAAAAACCTGACAGTTAGGGTGATCAATGAGTGGAACAGGTTGCCACGGGCCATCTGTCTGGGATGATTTAGTGATCCTGCATTGAGCAGGGGGTTGGACCAGATGACCCTGAAGGTCCCTTCCAACTCTACCATTCTAGGATTCTTGGGTTGTGTTATTAAAAGGAGTTTTTCGAGCACAACATGGATAGCATATCCTTGGGATGTTTCACCAGTAAGGGTCTACAATTCGGAATGGTTTAATACTTCAAAAAAGTAGTAAACTGCATAGGTATAAGATAGATACTAGACGCCTACCGATCAAACACTGATCGCCGATCCACTTGAACCTCAGGGAATGTGTGTTTTGCGGCTATATTATGGGTGCTTAAATTTTGCCCCATTATGCTGAATTCATTGAAATCCGTGTTCCGCAGGTCTAACGGCACACATTGGTTCTATATATACTCTTACCTTCAAAAACGTCTGTCATTTTACAAATCTGACCGAACGTTGCCCCGTTGGTCCACGTGTAGACGACATCCATGAGATTAGGGCGGAAGGAACTTAAATACGTCTCCTCATCAACTTCTAACTTGGCTTCTGCTGAGACCTTTGCAATCCGCCGGGCTGTTTCCTGTCCACATGATTACAATCAATCACCTTTACATCCTACTAATTGAACAACTATTGCTCTCCTCTCATAGACAGATAATATTGTATAGCAGAGTAGACACGGACACAGATATGCTAATCAATGCAATAGCAAAAAGCTAATCTGCATACAAGTCACCTTAAGTCAAAACACAATGTACTTTAGGCTCAGCGTGAAGCGGATGTCAGAGGCAATGCTACAAAATGACCTTTTAATGTTCTATAGTTGATTGATTACCTGCATCTGTCGGAGAGGTCCTGCTAGTTGTTCCGTTAGTTTGGGCATTTCGCTGGACTAAAAAAAACAAGGAGAGAAGAAAGAAATAATCCACTACAAATATGGAGAAGTGAAAAATCAACCCAAAATTCTGGTTTTGGATGCAAGGTTCGAAGTTTACAAGGAGAAATTTTTCCCTATTGTTCTAAAGTATCTTCAAAAAAAAATTGGACAGTTTTGCAAATAGTTTTGATTAAAGATAGACTACTGTTTCAACACCTCCAATACAGATCCATGTGTCTCCATGGTAACAGACTACAAACAAACCCTGTGTAGTCATGCTCTTAAAGGGAACCAGTCATCTAGGATTTGGGGCATTCAACCGCCGCCACAGTTCTTTCACACATGCTGAATGCTCTACTGGCATGTCTTTGGCCAAATCAAATGAAGTGTTAGCCCAAAGTCTTACTTTGACAATTGACTACAGGGCACAAAAATTTAAGTTTCAAGTCATCTGCATGGTATTGCAAGCTCCCCAAGTCACTGTGTCACAGCTCTATCGGCACCAACTCCTACAGACTGTCGCTTCCTCAGGTCCCAATGTCAGTGCTAGCTGCGGTGAAGTCCCGTGCTTGCGCCTTGTGATCTTATGTCCTCGTCTGTCTCGCAAGGCGCTGGTGAAGCCAAACGGTGTGTACTGCTCAATTCACTATGCATGTGTAAGAGAGAGGAGCAGCGAGGGGTTACAGGTGCTGGATTTTAGCCCATCTGGTACTGAGACCAGGAGGTGGTGACATTCTGGCAGACTGGGCGCGGATAGAGATGTGATGCAATTACTCAAGGAGTTTGAGGCTTCTTAACAGTGGTTTAGACAATGTATTTTTAGGGTGGGGTTTACCATATTCAAACCAGCTCATGTGAACGCACCCTTGAAAGCACTAAAGCAATTAAAAGGTTTCTGTGAAAGCGAGCATATTGAGTTTTTGACTCTTCTAGTAAACATCTGAATCAAGAGTCATTGAGAATGTTTAACCCCTTCCAATCCAATTTGTATCTTGGTTTTCCTAGGGGGCTTACTCTTTTTCTGCCGTAATACAAGAGCACTATCTGCTGGCTAAAGCCAGTACTGCATGAGGTGACACGTTGGATAGGCTCTGACAGCAGAGAGGCTGGCAATATACAGTAAGAGAACCCTGACGGACGTCTTCCAACATGGGAGCTGTACAGCCTTAAATCATAATGTCTTAAGACGTCAGACAGTGGATTGAAAAGGTTTAAGTGATTGTCTTTATGGACTAATTCCACTCTCTACTCCTCTCAAGTATGGCCAAGTCCTTTCATAGTAAACAGGGACAGCATACCAATGCTGATCGTAGATGGCACATCATGCTCCAGCTTATAACCAATGCAAAAAAATAAATTATAATTGCAGTGTGGTGTTACTATGAAGGAGGACTTGCACGTATTTTCAGGTGTAGCCAAAATGCTGCAATCTCCCTGCTGCAAAATCCACAGCATTTCCACTATGCGCACCCCGACACCTTATGCAGAGCGGTTAGGTCCTAAGAAGCAGACAGCTGGTGCACTGGCACATATACTAGTTAGGGGAATATACAGAAAGTTATTTCTAAGATCTGCAGTTCCTCCCTTTATGACCAAGCCTGTATCATACCACAGAGCGGCCCAGTGATGAGGCCCCCTATACAGAATATGGACTAAAGTGGAGGCGGCCTGTAATTTGGGCACACGGATATGCGCCCTGAAACCGCTAGATTAGTAGCGGACAGTGCTGCTGATCACGTAGGAGTAAGAAGATCCAACTTAGTCACCAGCAGACTGCAATATCTGATAGGCGTCCTAATAAATAATTAAAATGGGAAACTCCAGGATGCTATAAGCTATGGAGGAGCCGAGCAGCTGCCAGACACCTCTCACACATCTAGTGTTGGATGCAACAACACCGTCAGAAAAGAATAATAATATGTATTATTTTTGATAGCCATCCAATATCTAAAAAGTCTGTAATAACAGTTTCATGTGTTATGGAGACCATCCCACCGATTGCATTTCCCATTAAAAGCACTATATGTCAGTCTGGGCATCCCTCCTCACCCATATACTTCTATAGCACAGCAACTTCCTCTGGAAGAACAGCTGTACAAACAGCACTTAATGAGAAAATGCCCCCGGACCCCAGCTGGACGGTGCGATACGTGATCAGCGAGGAGGTCTTGTTTTCTCTGCATGCTCACATGGCTACCAGGAGCCCGGGCTGTAATTACTATATAGTCACAGTGCTTGTGGGGCTTTGTATCTGTGCGGACTACAAGTAAGGCAAAGCTTCAGCTGCTACATCTGTTCCTATGAGAGAGGAGCGACAAGCGACTGACCGCGGCTTCCGCTGGCTTCCCTTCAGACTTGAGCTGCACATTTGCCTGGTTATGTGGAGAAGGGGATGTAGTGCTAAATAACAAAGCCTCTATTGGAGTTCAGCATATTGACAGTCAACCTGCATTGGCGGAGGTGGATATGAGAGACTGGTTAGCGGAATTTTAAAATAGAACTTTAAAGGATTTTGCTAGAAACAGCACCCCTCGTGTCCAAAGGCTATATCCGGTATTGCAGCTCATCTTTATTCACTTTCACTAAAGGAAAAAAGGGAATCTGTCAGTAGTCTGGTAGTTTAAACCACTTACCACTGAAGACCAATGAAGCAGAGGGGTTTCCAAATCTTAGTTTTGCTATAGTGCCTAAATCAAACATGCCTTTACAAATAGTCTTAAAATTTGCCACGCTACATGCCAAAGGTCCAGGGGATGAGCTCAGATGCCCACGCTTCGCCCCATAACACTGCCTCTGTGGGTCAGGGCTCCAACATCATCTGTAGGCCAACAGAAATCTCGCACATGCACTCATCATTTGGCTCCGTTGAGGAGCACATGTGCGAGATTTCTGTTGTCCTGTGGATGATGTATGAGACATCATCCACGTTCCCAAGCCAGAAAGGGGCCGGTTGTGGAGTGAAATATGGGCAGCAGGATGATCGGGACCATTCAGATGCTATTAGAATGCAGTGCGGGAGATTTTAACCCCTTAGTAATGTGCCTATAATTTGTGCCTAAAGGACCAAGCAACTCTTATTGTTGCATTGCAAAAGCCATAGCCATATGAGGGTTTGGGAATTTTCATTATTTAAACTTTTTAAAATATTCAATTTTATGACACTTTTTTTAGCCCCTCAAGGGGACTTGAAGAGTCCCCCAATCTGCTTACAGCAGCTATTGATTGTGGCATGTAAGGGGTTTAGCTGCCAGGATCTGAGCTTTCACCACTGCTGCCATTTAGAGCAGGAGCCTAGCTGTCAGAAGCCATCGCCTTAAAAAGATGTATGGGCAGGTTTAGGTTTAAAGCCCATTAGTGACGTCAGCAAAAAGGCATATTGCCTGTCAAAACCAATTTTCCAAGGCTTGCTTGAAGCACAATAACAAAAACTAGAATTGTATACACTTCCAGCTTTATTGGTCTGAAGCTGTAAGGCCGGTTTAACATGGGCAGATTCCTATATATTCCTATATCCGTGATCGGCGCTTGTGCGGAGAATCATTGAAAGGCATGTAAAAATCAACTTTCGCTCGCACTCAAGGATATGAATTGCATATTCCACAGCAACAGCGCAGAAAAGAAAAAAAATTTCCCCCCCCCAAAAAAAACTGCACTGCGTGTTAATCTGCAATACAGGAATATTCAGGTACGCAGAGTCACCGGTTGGGCTCTCAGCCGGAATCCAACCAGTTCGTGTGAGCCAGGCCTAAGGTTTAATCTGCTCTGAATAGCCGAAAACAGCCATTTAAGGCCCATTTCACACAAGCTACAAATCGCATGATGCAGCATCGCTACAAAACACATGTACGTGCAGCCAGTGGTTTCCAATAGGTTCTTTCAGGCTATGAAACATCTCATGGGAAAGAACCCACTGGAAACCATCAGCTTCACATACATGCATTTTGTAGCGATGGTGCATCATGCGATTTTGTAGCCCGTGTGAAATGGGCCTAAGGCTGCATCCGCAAGGGCTACAAAACCTTGCAACAAAATCATTGTTCCAATGTGAAGCCCGTGGTTTCCAGTGGATTCTTTCATATGAGCGATGTTTTCTAGCCCGTGCAGATACAGCCCCAAACTAATAAAGGCAATAACCCAATTATAAGGAGTCTGCTGCTGGAACTTCCAGTGATTGGCTGTATTCTGGAGGGAAAACTGCCAGAACCAACTGCTCAATTTTCCTGAAGCGCCACCACAGGGGGAAAAAAGGCATTACACAGTTTACATGAAAATCAACGGTCTGTGTGTATAATGCAAGGGCAACCCGGGTCCTCCAGAATGAGAGAGGTTCTCTGTAGCTGAATCCTGGCTAAAATGGGTTTCCTATGCCAGACAATCCCTCTAATAGAGATTGAAACATTAGAGGAGTTTCTTTAAAGTCGAGCATAAAATGCTTTAAAGTGGATGTCTAGAATAAGCGCCAACAGCTGCGAGATGGCACACGTATGATCCCCTCTCCCACGGAGCATACATAGCAATTACACAGTATTTATCAGAGCTTAGTGAAAAGTACATGAAATCCGCTACCAATTCATCTCACTAGAAGCAAACAATAAGAAGCCGGCTCCAGCAAACAAACAACTCCACAAGAGCGGAGGCCGGGAACCCAAACTTACGTTCTCCTGAAACACGAGGCAGCTGAGCAGGGAGGTCGCTTGTTCTGCCGTCAGGTCATTAAAGAGTCCATTAAACATCATTTCGGTGAGGAGCAGCTCGTCAGCACTGCAACACACAAAGATCAGGTTTACTGAAGGGAAGACCTCAAAATGTTCTGAAACACCCTGTGCAGAACAGGTAAAATACACCTTATACAGAGCAGATCTGCCCGGGTTTATACTTTAAAGAAACATGAAACCTAGAAATAAAATGACAGAAGTAAACAAGAAAATATTGTTGCCCCCATGGTTTGTCTGCTGATCTGCTTAGTTTATGGCGGGTGAAGGTTTGGCGCGGTTTTGTCAAAGGAGTGGCACAATCTTTTTGTTCTACTGCAGACAGATGACCACGGACGTTGACTGTCTGTCATGCACAGTACAGAGAGAGAGATTATATATTATATATATATATAGTTTTTCCCACGCCGTTGCTAGGCGATAATGCAGGTACCCGCAATGTCATTTGCAAATGGGCTGCGGGTTAGCTGGCTTCCATTGACTTCAATGGAGGATGTCCGCACAAAGTCCGCAGCAAAATAGAGTATGCTGAAATTTTTCCTCCGCTCGCGGAACACACCATTCGTTTTTGCGTGTGTGAAGGAAAAGGCGATTTTACATACTTATCAAGGCATGCTATTTGCTGCGGACGCCGACCGCATATTCCACAGTAAAAATCCGGCCTTACAGTCACACACGGGACAGCGAGGAGGAGAAGGGGGACATGGCCAATACCCTGGAACAGAGGATTTCGTTATTCCTCAGTTTCGATTGTAGTATTAGACAAAATAGCAGGAGGAAATTAAGAGGGACATGTTTTTCCCTTTTGTGCATTGATTTTTTAGCGTTTCTTTAAAGAAGCACACTGGTATAAAAAGACTACTAGTTTCTATTGTAATCATCCATTATGACTTTTTCAGACTCCCAAACACTTTTCTTGAACCATCGCTGTGCCCAGGTATATAGCAGAAGGCCAATATGGCACCTCCATGCCTCTGAGTGAAGGAACTGGACATGTTACTCAGTAAGGGGCTTATGAGAAACTTTATGGCCTCGTGCTCATGTTTACATAGGGATGCTTTATGTATTGTGAAGTCCATAAAGGGGTTTTCTTGGAGATCACACGTGTGTGACTGGTGGAATTCCCACCAGCGGGATACCCAATGTTCAGCAGAATGAAGGGACATTAATGCCGCAGCCCCAACTTGTGTCCCTGCCAACATGTCCGATCCTGTAGCTCATCCACATTGGCTGAGCTGTAGTATCTGACACTCTCCTGCATCGATGGAGGTCCTGGGGAATCCCTCTAAACCCTTGGCAGTATACCCTAAAGCAATGTAAAATCCCTTTAAACCATTATTGCCATAGTCAAAAATCAGGAACAAACACTCAAAACTTGTGAACATCCTGCTAAAGAGAATCACCTGCTAATTTCACAGGCCACTCGTCCCTTCATCTCTATAACATCAGAGGAGGAAGCAAAACCCATGCGCCTCAGCAGGCGCTTCCTGCACTTCAACTCATCCATTTGCAACACTGTGCGAGCTTTCTTCAGTTCCCGCCTTGCTGTTCGTATATCCACTGCAATCTGCCAGTCAAAAAAACAGGTATTTAAAAATAAATAAAATTGCGCTATACAAGTCCAACCAGCGTCTCACATGGAGGCACTGCGGAGCTCTTACCTGGGCTTTCTTCTCGCACAGCTTGTATAAGGACTCCAGATTAGGATCATTATTGAGCGCGTGGGAATACATCCTGTGTTCAAAGGCTTCGGTCTTCTGAACCACCTTCTTAAGTCCGGGATCCTTAATCCCCATATCATCAATGGGATCCAGCAAGGGCACACCATCAGGGAAGCGCTTCTGTACCTCCTGCAAAGCGATCAGCAGAAGAGTGGTAAGTGCTCATCATACTGGGCAAGGGCGGCTATACACAGGCTATAACCTCCCGAGAAAGCAAATGCAAATGATAGCCGTTCAGTACAAACCCGGCCACCAACAGCGTGATAAGCGATAACTCGCTAGCTAGTCGATAGTAGATCATCAGCTCGACTAAAAATAAATAAATAAATAGTCGCTGTTTATTGGTGTAAAGTCAGTCGTTTGTATTTGAACAACTTGCAAAACAAATTTGCTTTAAGATTCCCCTTAGAATGATATCTCAGCAAACAAATGAGCAATAAGTGCTTTGTGTAAAAGCAAACAAGCGACGTTCGTTAAGGCTGATTTAGAGAACGATATTCGCTCAAAAATCGCTCGAAGCCATCTTTTGAGCGATAATCGTGTCTAACTGCACTGACATCGTGCAGCTTTCGTTAAGCCGTTGCTGATCTTTTAGCATGCTAAAAGATCAGTTAATCAGGAATTCACAGCAGGATACAGCTAATACTATTGCTTCAGCTGTATCCCGCTCCCGAAGACAGGCAGGGTATGAAGAACAGAGCGGTCCAGCTGTGTTCTGCATCCCCCGCTCGGAGCGCTTGGCTGTATAACAGCCGGGCGCTCCAAGCTGAGAACAGACGGATGCAGAAGACAAGTGGGGACACCCCGTTTGTCTTCTGCCTCCCCCTCTCAACGTCTGAGCGATCACCTTGCTCTGTAAAAAGCACACAACGATTATCACTCAAAAATCTGACACAACTGACAAATTTCTTTGATCCCACTTCCAATTGAGTTTTAAGTATACAGAAGACATTATCTTCCATTTTGAGTATCAAGAACCTAAAACAAGTCTGTGGGCCCTTAGCAGTCAGTATACTAGATAGCAGAGATTCCCACAGTCCCTTTAATACAAGTAACTCAAACTGCAGTCACATCAACAAGTGTTCGCACTAGAGGAACCTTACCTTGCAGAGCCTGCAGGATGGCTCTAAGGGCTCATTCACATGGGCGTACTTACGCTCCATATTACACTTGTGATACGGAGCGCTGAAGCCCCAGTGATTTGCATTAGGGCATTCAGACACATTAATGCGTGTTAAAACGAATCGCAGCAGGTCCTATTTTGGTTCATATTACAGACCAAAATAGGCCATTAAAGCCAACGGAAGTGCGTAAATATGCAGTTAAACCGCAATAAAAATGCATATTTATGAGTGAAATCAATGAGGCATTCTTGTGTTTTTTGAACAAGCGCAAAAAAAAAACAAAAAAAAACATGCAGAGTTTCAGTCCATGAAAGTGTATTTCATGGAACCAAACTAAATAATCCCGTGTGAATGAGCCCCAGCATTAGTCCTTTTACATGGGCCCATTATTGGGCCTGAACATTCCTGAGAGCCCGTTCACTTAGCAATGAAGTGGTGTAAGACCGGCTGCACATGATTGTGCCTGGCCGGGGACCCCATGTATCTGGCATCTCTTCTCGTGTGCAGGCGGTCTTCTGTACGGCTGATGGTCTGGCCGGCAAGCCATCGGACATGCACAGTACAGATTGTCCCGCACCGTCGCTAGGTGGTGCCGCAGGTCTCGCGACCCTTCCGCAATGGATTTCAGCTCCTGTACTAAAAAAATAAAATTGCTTTTCCATAGCATGTTATGGAATGCATTTGCTGTGGAACCCGGGGGCGGCCGCTGATTCAGCAATGCAAATCCGCCCCAATCTAAGAGAACAAACGAATGAGCAAACAAAAATCCTCATTGATCGGCCTTCATCTCCTTGTGCGAGCCAGGACTTGTACGGCCGGCTTATGGGAACAAATGACCGCCATACTCAACGATCGTTTGTCCCCATCGGCTGGTCTGCGACCCGTGTGAGAAATTACACAAGCGTCGATAGAAATACTTTTTATGCTGAGCTGAGAATTCGTCTCATGTAAGAGGACTCTAAGTGGAAGCAGAAAGAAGATAAGACGTCATTTTTTTTGGCCCACGGCAAAGTTATAAGCGGAACTAGAACGGAAGGAGGAAGGGGGGTGTAATGTAGGACGTCTTATCTAACGTGGGTAAAAGCTTTTCCCATGGTAATAAAAGCCATATAAACTAGGCTCACATTCTGACTACGGAAGCCTTGGGCAAACGGAGCGCCATTATTTCTGTAGTATATACAGCAAGGCCCACTAAGCAAAGACGAGAAAGGAAAAAAAGGAAATGGAAAAACGCAACGCACACAGCTAGGACAGAAGAGCCAGACCCCCACAAATAAAGCATCCCGGATGAGATAGTATGGCGTGCTGCACTATTTTGTCTGGGAAAATGCCAGGCGGCAGGATTGAAGAAAGCCATTATAGTCAATGGGATTCATTTAATGGATCTGTACCCCGGCTGCCATTCTGCTTACCTATTTCTACGACAGAACAGGAAAATCTAGTGCCACAATGCTGATGTGAACATGACTAAGTAGATCGATATAGTCCAAGAATGGGAATTCAGCTTCCATTTGTGCTTATTGTACATCTGTCCAGCAACAAAACCCCAACTAATAAAGCTGGGCATATACTGAGCTTTGGAACTACAACCTGAAAGTCCAAGTGCTGAGCAGTCACACTGCATAGAGGCATCCTGCACAGCATGGTTATGTCCAGACACAGCGAGGGGAGGACCTGCCATGGAGGAATGGATGGCACAGTCTCTACAAATAGCTGTTTATTTACCGAGCATCTGTTAATATTTCTCCTCTTTGTAAACAAATATGACAGATTGTTAATACGATCGTTCATCCCCATACAGCAGTCGTTGATCGGCTGCACGTCTGTTTGCACTGGGAGACTGGCAGCCGACTACTTTCATGCTCTCCTAAATGACACAGGCGTTTGCTCATTTGTTGGCTGATCTTTCAAAATGTCATACAGCCCGATTAGGCAACCGAGTGTTCGCAGGAACGTTCGGGTACACGGAGGAAACAAAAAAAAAAAAACCCTTAA
This sequence comes from Eleutherodactylus coqui, assembly GCF_035609145.1. Classification (NCBI taxonomy): domain Eukaryota; kingdom Metazoa; phylum Chordata; class Amphibia; order Anura; family Eleutherodactylidae; genus Eleutherodactylus; species Eleutherodactylus coqui. Next base: position 72,446,250 of record NC_089841.1, read on the forward strand.
AAGAGCTATATCTGTCTCTGTGAAAGCTGGGTGCCAATCAATATACCCCTCACAGTACAGTGATACCCAGATCGCCACCTGGCACAAATGTCTAACTAAGCAGAAGTGCCATTAAGGAATCTTGAAGTTATTTTAAAAGGTGGATTCCCATCTGGGCTTTTCATGGCCAAGAAAAAAAAACCCCAAAACTGGAAGCTTTGTTCTGACCACTTAGTGCAGCGCTGTTTCCGTCACTTTAAACTGAGTGCTTCGGAAGCAGCGCTGCACTAAGCGCCCAACAATTTCCGTAGCTATGGCATTGGTTTCCCTATCTCGCCTATTACCCCTTCAAGGCCCTTTTACATGGCTCCATTTCCAGGCATGAATGTTAGTCCAAAACACTCATTCACCCAATCCCCGGACTGGGTAAAAGGTCTAACGATCATCCGGTGAATACCAATTTGTCGGCTGAATGTTGACTTTCAGCTGCATTAAAACGCCGGCTGATCACCTGTACATTTCCCCGCATGAGTTCGGAGATGTATGGCCAGCTTATAGGGACAAACTATCGCAATATCCCCATAAGTGATTCTCAGCACATCCAATAGCATCCTTACTGACGGTAAAGACTGTCAACTTTACAGAAGAGGCTTCTTGCTGTCAGTCTCCGTGAATATAAATTGTGTCGCCAACCTCATACTGCGGCTCAGCAAGGTAGATGCGCCCTGCAGGGATTAAGGAAAAGCTGGGTGGAAGTGGCAGTCGTAGTTGTTGCTATCCAAGCTCATGGTTTTTTTTGCAACTTTAGGGGAAACTTTCTACATTCAGAATTAGGACGCATTATTATACCGTTCCCAGATTAAATAATGATCTACTACTACCAGATCATATAGCACAGAGCGATACAAGCCGCCGGAGCCAGCGAGATCCCAGAACTGGAAGCGCTCCATGATACAGTCATTACTGGATAATTGCTTGCAAAGTCTCCAACTACTGAATGAACGCCACCGATTCCAATACTGTCATTAAATTACAACCAAAGAAACCAACGTGGACTGTAAAAGTGCTGCCTCATTTTTGTGGTTAAGACCACATACATAAAGGTATTTTAGGGAAACCACTGTAATACCAACGTATGCGGAGAAGAAAATAAAAAAGAAACAATGTAAAAGCGGATCGAGACAACTAACCATTGCTTTTGCCAAATAGAAAAGAGTCAAATTTTGGACCCCTGTCCGCAAAGCCACAAATACTCACCGAGGGTCCACCCAGAAGGCATATGGGAAATCCACAATGAATCCGCAGTGAAATCTGCATACATTACATGCAAATTTACATTGGACTTCAAATGTGGGGGTGAAGGGGTGAAATCTGCCATGCTGGGCTTAACAATCAGCACTGCAGGTCTCTTTATGAAGTCGATTTTCTCTGTAGAATGTGAATGACATTTTTTGAAATCTCATCAACTGGCTTGTACTACAATATGCCATGCATTTTCCCTATGCAAACCTGCGGCATAAAATATGCATCGTATACGCTACCCGTCAGCATACATCCCCCAAGAGTGAGCATGCTGGAAATATATAACATACACAGGAACTGTGTGCCAGGTCCTCCAACAATCAGCTGATAAGAGGGTCTGGCACTACAACACCCCCATGACCTGACAGATGGCCGAAAGCTTCACAACAGCAAAAGGATCAAACACTGGTTAGGTTATTGGCTTCCCTGCAGCTGTACATAGCCTTCTTTATTAAAGCACTACAGCCATAACAGGATGCTTTATACGGGCTTATGATCTGTAGTACGAAGGTTTATTCCTAACCGCGGCATAGGCTAAACGTGCCCAGCGACTGAATGACAACAAAACGATAAAACATTTGTTCAGATGAACCGCCATACGATAACTGCAGCATTTAAATGTATCACTAAAAAGCGCCAATGGACCGGCTATGTTGATCGAAGCTCATTAAAAAGGTATGTACCAGAAATACAATTTGTCCCCCATCGACAGGATAGGAAATAACTTGCTGATCAGTGGGGGTCTCCCCACCAAGACCAACACTAACCCCAAGAACAAGGGTCCCATGTCTCCAGTCCGACTCACTGTGTGCTTACTATACCCCACACAGAGAGGAGGATAATGAACAGAGCCTGAGGCTACCTTCACACAGGTGAGAGCGGGAAACCCGGTACGATATTGCGTTGTTGCATCCACGGGTAATACGCTCGTTGACCATGTACAAAAATGCCTCATATCACTTCTCAGAATTTCCAATCCCCTGGCGCTTGGTTCACATGCGTTGCAGGATCGGCAAGTGTTTCTCATTGTTTTCTATGCGATGGGTTTGAATGTCCCATTGAAAACAAATGGCGATGTGTTCCGAGGGGTGCAAAAAAAAGGAAAAAAACCACAATAGGACATGCAGCGATTTATTTTTACCTCACAGCATTGCTGTGAGGGGGGGAAAAAATAAATAAATAAGGCTCTAGTATATAGCTTCATTCAAAAGCGTTATGTGCGTCTCAAAACTAAATTCCCGCTCATGTGAATGTAAACTTAGTCAAGCAAGCACGCTACTGCTCTATTCATTTTCAATGGGGCTGCAGAGATAGCTGAGCAAGCAACCAGGTCTTTATCAGCTCCACTGAAATGAATGGAGAGCTGACTGCACATGCTTGGCGAGCGCCAATAGCTGTGGCATCACTGCGGGTGGGAGAAGCATCCCTGTAGTGACAAGAATAGAGGGACACGGGAGAACACCACGATCAGCAAGTTGTTACCTATCCTGCGGATAGAGGATAACTAATTTCTGGTAAACCCCTTTAAGGGCCTCCATAAAAGGATCCTAAAGTACAGCGACAGAGTAAGAGGTTTGTGGCATGCAGGTAGGTAGGGGCTGTGCTCTGATTCTCCAAAACTCAGCCTTTACCCAAATGGGAGCGGGTAAAGAGCATAATATATCACATGTATACAAAATAGTGTACAATGAAGGATTGTCAGACGTCGCCATACCTGGATAGACTTTAATACGCTCTGCCTGTTGTCAAGAGGCCGGAGATCCTTGGGGATATAAAGCCGCACACTGCTGATGGCGCAAAGCAAGTGCAATAACACTGGAACAACCTGCAGAGAGGAGAGTCACCATTATACCTGCAGCATAGACCACCAACACACCACTACGTACGTCATCACAGCAACTGCTGGCTTACAGGCCGATTACCATACAGGTGATTGGACACAATAGGACTGTCCCTTTGTGAGAAGTAATGGTGGCCATATTGATTATCACCCAGCTCTCTCACAAGCTCTTATATGGCGTGTAAATAACTCCCAGAGCACTTCTCAGATGCTCTGTACATTTTCGTGAATGGAAAACATGTCTGCATACTATAATATATATATATATATATATATATATATATATATATATATATATATATATATATATATATATATATATATATACACATACACACATATACATACACACATATACACATATATTATAGTACACACACAGAGTAGTTACATATGCTGTAAATTTTCCATTTAGGACTATGAAAAAGCAGGGACAATTGTTTTTGCAGCCATACGGATCATCACCTTGCCGTACAGATGGAACTTGGAAAAAGCAGATCTGACCTTTTGACAGCTCGACAAGTTGAGGACCAATTCATGTTTTTTTAAAGTTTTTTTTTTTCTATACAAAACAACCTTCTCCCATATGATGGGTACATAGACATCATACAGAAAGGGTCTGCTGCTCAGGACACCATTGTATTAAACCAGACCAGAGATTGGTTTCCACTATGGAGGACAGGATATGATATGATGTGATGTACTTATTACATATTAGGCATCAGTTCATTTGAACAGGCACCATGTAATACGACATATGTTCTTACTGATGCCCAGCAGGTGTGTATATAAAACAAAAATTGGGGTCAATCCCTGTAGGACAACCACTTTAATCCCTCACAACCCCTTTAAGAGGGCGTAAACCTCTACCAGCTGCCCTAGGTCCTTGATAAAATAAAAACGAAAAAGCCATCAGTTTTTTACCCCTAGAAACAGCACCACTCTTGCCCACAGGTAGTGTCTGGTATGGTAGCTCAGCTTCATTGAGATGCATTGGGATAAACTGCAGTATCACCCAGAGAGGTTGGAGTGGAAGCTGCTGCTCCGACCTGTGTAGTGGCCGATGCTTGGAACTGCAGGCGCAGGTCTCATCGATAGGTTAGCAATAGTATTTATGCCTGGAAAACCCCTATAAATGAAAACAAGTCCAGAGAAGTGCTGGCTCCATCGCAGTGAAGAAATGCTCTGGCTTTAGGACAAAATCCAAGGCTTTATTACAGATTCCAACACCCCCCCCCCCCCCAGGTGCTCACACTACTTTACCAATAGGTTTTGAACTGAAAAGTTCTTAATTATGTAATTCTAGTGTGATGATTAACATCAGTTCTTAACGCGTTGGTAAACTAGCGTGAATACCGGGGATCTGTTTTCCTACGCTGTTTTTAATGGGACTGAAATAAAGCCTTGCATTTTATCCTAAAACCAGGGGTATTTCTTCATTCAAGTTTATGGAGATTTCATTTCGATATGCGCATGTCTAATAAATATGAGGGAAATGTATGATCTCTGCAAGTCTTGGATTTATAGGCTTTTTTTTGTGAAGCCTTGCTTTGATGCAAAACTGCATGAAGGTGCACAAGAGGCTAAAGCTCTGGGTGGCATTTTCACAATGTGGCAGGTGTCTGTCTCGAATATAGAGGCATGGGGGTAGAATTTTATATAATTGTGGGGGTGGGGATGCATTTGTCAGAAGTGTGAAAATTTTCCCAGAGGCGAAAGCATTGTGAGCCCATGTTGTACCCTAATAGGGAACACGGACCTTTCTGATAGCTCTAGAAATAAGGCCCCTTTCCCACGAGCGTATATCGCTTTCACGGTCGGCAGATATACGCTGTGATCTGATGCATTGGATTCCAATGCATAAAATCACATGGCCATATTCCAGTAATGTAAAATTCGCCCGGCCGGCAAATATAGTGCTGGGAATTTTTACGTCGGGCCCAAAAGATAGTCCTAGAACTATCTTTTGGGCCGGAATAGGTCAGCTGCTGCATGGGCTCCTATGGGAGCCAATGACAGCGGCTGGAGAAGGGAGGTGGGAGGGAGTTTAGCAGTGTGACTGCAAAACTTCCGCCCTCTTCTCTCCTCCCCTCCGGCAGATTGCAATGGGAGGCGGTGGAGCCAAGTGCTGCCCCGTACCGCCCATTGTCCGCAGCCAGCAATGGGAGGAGGTGGGACAGGGTGTCACTTAGCTCTGCCCCCACCCCTCCCATTGCAATCTGCTTGAGAAGAGGAGAGCGGTGGTGAGCCGGCGAGGGGGAGGGAAGGGGAAGAGGCAACGGCATGGAGGCCTTGGCATATATGCGCCAGGACTGAACAGGTGCACAAAAGTTAGATTTGTGCACCCATCCACAAGTTTTTACTACTCAGATCGTAGCATATATCGTCAGCCGTGAAAACAGCGGCCAATATACACTTGTGGGAACAAAGCCTGTGGCTGTGGGGTTTTTTTTGTGTTTCAGTGTAGCTATCCCTTTGTAGCAGCAACTAAACGGAAAGAAAAGGATTAAGGATTTAAAGGGTCAGTGATTCAGGGATTATTATGATTGCCAGATTGGAGTCAGGGAAGATTTTTTTCCGCTAAGAAGAGGAAAAATTGGCTTCTACCTCATTGGTTGTTTTTTTTGCCCTTTTCTGGATCAACATTCGAGGGGGGGCGGGGGGTAATAGGCTGAACTGGATGGACATATGTCTTTTTTCGGCCTTACATACTATGTTACTATGAAAAAGCATCAGTTTGTGCCTGTAGACATGTATTGAAACTGAAAACCTTCAATGCCTTGATCAGTTTTCAGTTGCCATTCCATTTTTAAAACTGAAGTAAAAAGTGCAGACTGCAGCGATTTAGTTTCAAGTTCACAAAACTAAACCAAAATGGATCCGTAATTTTAATATTGCTGGCAATAGAAAACGGAAGCAAATGTGAAAATATTATATTAACCTCAAAGTACAGTATAAAACCACAGGACTTAGGTCCATAAAAATGAAGAGGATCTTCTGCAACAAAAAAAAAAAAAAAAAAGCCAGCATGAACTCAGATGCTCCCTGTAAATACATCAAACATTATATCATTACCAGAAGTAATACTGAGGAACGTCTGCATCTAATTCCCTATCTGACATGCAATCTATTACAGAACCAGATGTTACTTCTTAGATGTCTCTAAATAATACGGTCATGGAAGAAGCTGCTGTCTCCTCTCCCTGCAGGCTTTGGGAAGGAAAAAACACTTTGCTGGGTTGCATGGAAGCAATTGGCTGGAGAGGCGACTTAACACAAGGAGGTCCCTTCCACACTTGTGCGTTTTTACTACCTCATTAGTGTGCAGGACCACCACACAGAACACGTAGGTGGTTTATAGGAATTTGCTGGAACACTGAATTTTTTAATCTATTTCAATCTTTAAAGCAACATTGCGATGTAGCAGTCACTTTAGGTAGGAGCTCATGGTCGACCTATATTCAGCCCTGCCATCCTTTCTTCACTAGAATTGCAGTAGTGGCCAAGTACCTTAGCCAGCCACTGCAAGAGATATTGTAGCGACTTCCCACTATCACTTCCTTCCAGTGGGAATATGGCGGAAAGCTTAAGGGATTGTGCCAAGTAATAAAAGTTTATCCTCTATCCATAGGACAGTGGATAACGGATCAGAGGGACCCCCACAGATCCCGATAATGGGTTCTGGATGGTCCCCAGGTGAATGGAGGTGTGCTGCTGCTCCATTCACATCACAGAATGGTAGAGTTGGAAGGGACCTCCAGGGTCATCGGGTCCAACCCCCTGCTCAGTGCAGGATTCACGAAATCCTCCCAGACAGATATTTGTCCACCCTCTATTTAGACACTTTCATTGAAGAACTCACCACCTCCTGTGGTAACCTGTTCCACTCATTGATCACCCTCACTGTCAGAATGTTTTTTCTAATATCTAATCTGTGTCTCCTCCCTTTCAGTTTCATCCCATTGCTTCCAATCTTTCCTTGTGCAAATGAGAATAGGGCTGATCCCTCTGCACTGTGACAGCCCTTTGGATATTTGTAGACAATTATTAAGTCTCCTCTCAGCCTTCTTTTTTGCAAGCTAAACATTCCCAGATCATTTAACTGTTCCTCATAGCACAAACCAAATAACTATATAAAACAAACCAAAAGCCGTGGATTGCCAGGATAATTGAAAATCTCCCTGCTCCTGGCTATAAAACTGAGCCAAGAGCCTGGAGATTTCATGGGGGGCCGCGGTGAGCGGTTCCTGGTCACGTGTTCGCCGTTATACAATGGATAATGGTGATCACGTAAAAGTTTTAAAAAAAATTTGAAGTTTCATCTCCCCTCACCGATGCGATCGGTGAGAGGAGATTAAACTTTTTACCGGAGGCCTCCGTATTTGCACCCCGACGCGATCCTCATCCTTGAACTTCCCCGGATTCTGCACATGCGACCGCCGGCAAAATACCAGACACATGCGCAGGAGGCGGGGAGCCCAGGAAACTTAAAATCTCCTTGCTCCCAGCGACCAACGGTCGCCGAGAGCCTGGAGCAGTGACCTTGTTGAGCGGTCCCCGGTCACGTGATAAAAAGGTAGAGATCTACCTTAGGCCGGTCTCACATGACCGGATAGGAATTACGGATTCCGCATGCGTCTGATCCGCGGTAATACGCAGATCAATCGCATTGGATTACACAATTCCGCTCACATTAGCGGGTCGGAATTGTGTAATCCACTCGCAGAAAAGAGAACGCAGCAGGTTCTATTTTACCGCGGATATCCGCAGCATAGAGCCTATTGTGCTCTGTGGTCGCGGATATACCCGCAGCTCATACGCAACTACGTTGTATACGGGCTGCAGGTACCGGCGTCATCGCTAAGCAACGGTGCAGGAAATACAAACAAAAAAAAAGGTACTGCGCATGACCGCCTGTGTGAGTAGGCAGTTATGCGCAGTACATTACGTGGCCGTACGCAGGGTCACAGCCGGGCTCACAGCCGGGATCCGCTGCGGGCCTCCGCAAGCGGATTCCACCTAAGGCTGCGTGAGCCCAGCGTTATTCAGACCGCTACCTGTGATACGTATTTTACAAGAAGCCCCGGGAACGCTCGCCTTCCTGCAGTTCCAGGAGCAGCTTGTTGAGCGCCTTCTATGCGAGACCGCCGCACCTCAGCAAGATTACGGAGACTCATGGAATGCCACTTTTTACACCCCATACCCGCCACTGAGGTCAAGAAATGACCCCCAAAAAGCATGAGGGGGGGGGGGGGGGGGGGAGATATATTATATTTTTATAGTTTTATTGCCCCATGTGCCCATTCCAACCAGCCTCCGTAATTACCCGTCTTCGAAAATACTTATCTAAGATTTGCAAACGCCAAAAAGGGCGCAGAGTATGTGTGTGTGTGTGTGGGGGGGGGGGGGGGGGGATTTTTAGAGAGTCAATTTTTATTCCGTACAAATAAGCAATGGGGCCTGGAATTTATTCAGTTGTGCCCTGAAATCCAACGGGTGTTCCCTCCTTTATAGGCCTTGCCATGGGCCCTGTAAGTAAATTAGGGCCACAATGGGTATGTTTCTGAACACGGGACAAACGGGGGGATCCATTTGCGGGTGAATGTCTTCATTTCTATGTACACTGTACAAAAAAAACTGTTTTAAAATTTTAAAAAATTGCCAAAAAAAATTGAAAATCGTTACTTTTTCCTTCTGCTTTGCTTAGATTCATTCAAATACTGTGGGGTCAAAATACACAGTACACCCCTAGATGAATTCGTTAAGGGGTCTAGTTTTCAAAATGGGGTCATTCGTGGGGGTTCTTTATAGTTTTGGCCGCTCAATGGCTCTATAAGTAGGCAATGGGGCCTGAAATGTATTCACTTGTACCCTGAAATCCAGCGGGTATTCCTTTCATTGTAGGCCTAGCAGTGTGTCCTGTAAGTCTATTAGCGCCACAATGGGTATGTTTCTGAACACGGAACAAACAGGAGTATCCGTTTTGAGGTGAAAGTCTACATTTATACATGTGCTGTACAAAAAAACCTGTTTTCAAATTGACGCAATAGCCCAAAAAATGAAAATCGTAATTTTTTCTTACGGCTTTGCTTAGATCTATTCAAAAATTCTAGGGTTAAAATACACAGTACACCCCTAGATAAATTCCTTAAGGGGTCTAGTTTTCAAAATGGGGTCATTTGTGGGGGTTTTCTATGGTTTGGGGCGCTCAAGAACTCTACATGTATGCTATGGGGTCTAAAAGGCCTTCAAGCAAAATTTCTGTTCTGAAAGACACGGACTACTCCTTTCATTTTGGGCCCCGTTGTGGACTCAGATATAATATTAGGGCCACAATGGGTATATTTCTGAACACGGAAGAAACAGGGGTATCCATTTTGGGGTGTAAATCCTCATTTTCATGTAAACTATAGGAAAAAAATATGTCTTTAAAGGGGGGGCGTGGCCAGCGACCGACATGGAGAGTCACATGTAAGGAGAGCTCCCCAGGGGGGACATCAAAATCCGCACAAAACCCTGCTCTTACCAGAACCTGAACACCCATAAGAACACCAATGGGTCCCTAAACCCTAATGGACAAGCTGGACCGTAATTGAAGAAGATTATAACCTCCTGAAATACATAATTGGGCCGCAGACTGAGACGGAAGAGAAACGGCGCCAACGCCCTGCCACCTTCCCGCGCTCAGTTTCCCGCCTAACCTGCCGACCCACCTTGCTGACTGCCTGGAGCTTTGCCGACCTGCTACCTCTCCTTAACCACCCAGTGAAAAGACCCTGCTGGCGCCCGTAGCTGACCCCATCACCCTACTTACATCGGGGCTCCCCCCTTGCTGTCTCCGTGGGTCCGCGTCTGACCGGGACCCAGGCGGAGGCGATCCCCCTCACCGAAGCCGCTGACCTCATCCCTGGGAGGAGGGACGCTCCACTTCCTTCACCTCCGGAGCTGGACTGCCGTTGCGAGAGTGGGACGAGAGCGGCGATTCACCTGCTGACTCCGGCCGTCCTGCTGCCGCTTACCCGTAACTTCCTGCCGCCCGCTCCGCGCTGAGGGATGCGCGGTCCCAGCTGAGCCCGCGGCGGGCCTGGGCGCTTCTGCTCTGCCTGGAGGCCGCTGCCGAGCGCCCATCTCCCCTGCAGTGAGACGCGGAGCGCCTCTGTGTCGGCGCCGCTGCCGCGAAGATCCGGCGGTGGACACGGCTCGCCGGTCCTGCCGCTCTACAGCCTCCGCTGTCATTCAGCTGCCGAGCGCCCATCTCCCCTGCAGTGAGACGCGGAGCGCCTCTGTGTCGGCGCCGCTGCCGCGAAGACCCGGCGGTGGGCACGGCTCGCCGGTCCTGCCGCTCTGCAGCCCCCGCTGTCATCCAGCTGCGGCACCCGGCGTTCCACGACGCGCAGACTGCGGAGCTGTGTGCCGACTCGGCCTCGGCGCTGCAACCGGAGGACCTCTCTCCCTGCCTCCGACGCAGCTGACTCGACCACCTCCCGGCGGTTCACCTCCGGAGCGCCTTGCCACCGCCGAGCCGCGACACCCGAGACCCCTCAAGACTCCGCATCTAAAAGAGCCTCCTTCTCGGACCCGACCCTGCGGAGCCGGCAACAAATTGTAAGTCACCCGTGGGGGACTGGGGGACAATCCCCGGGACTGTTAGCGCGGACCTCCCGCGATCACGCATCCTGGCCAAACGGTCCGCTACAAGGGCATTCTACACCCTGAGATAGCCAGGGGACTGACTACCCCAACATATAAGAGGGCAAGGACTGAGCTAGACTGACCTGATAAACAAAGGGCCTTACAGTGAACACCGTCATATCTCCAAACCCATACTACATCGACGGGGACTGGCTGTTGTGTCTGGCAGCCGGCAGGCCGCCACGCTTTACTTGGGTGGTCCCTCTCCCCCTTTACCGCGGCCAGTCCAAGACCAAAAGATAATCCGGTGCCACCACAGTCCGAATTGCCGAACAATCGCCTCCCAACGGCCATCGTAACAAGCACCAATATACGGACCTTTGATCCTTACCTGACAAGGAAAATATTGACACTGCCTACTTCACGACGCTAACCTTCATAACCCGCTACATTAACCCAACGAAATCTATCATGAGTACACGTGCAAAGAGCGGCACTGCCGCCGAAAAATTAAAAGAATTCTCCCGCATTGAAACCTCTGATCACACCCCGCGCGCAACGCGACCTGCCCAGATGAGAGAGTCTGAACACGAAATGGGGCAAACCCCAGAACCCACCATGCGTCAACTTTTAGACGCAATCAATACTTGCAAATCCTCTCTCACCAACAAAATAGAGGAGATAAAATCTGACGTCTCCTTGCTAAGGCAAGACTTGCAGAACATGCGTGGCAGAATGCAGGAAATGGAAGAACGCGTTTCCAATGCAGAGGACTCCCTACGCCCACTCACCACGGCGGTCAAGAAAGCGACAAGAGCAATAGAATTTTGTCAGTCCAAAACAGACGACTTAGAAAATCGCTCGCGCCGCAACAATTTACGCATAATAGGCTTACCCGAAAAATCAGAGGGCTCCCACCCGGAAGTATTCGCTGAGACTTGGTTAAAATCACTATTGGGAGACGACACCTTCTCTACCCATTTCACAGTAGAAAGAGCCCATCGAGTCCCTGCAAAACCGCCACAACCAGGAGCCCCCCCGCGCCCCTTCCTGGCAAGGATCCTAAATTGCAGGGACCGAGACGCCGCATTACGACAAGCCAGGTTAAAGGGCCCACTAAAGTACAATAACACAGCGATTTCTATATTTCCCGACTTCTCTGCTGAGCTACAAAAACAAAGAGCCACCTTCATAGAAGTGAAACGAAAATTCAAAGAAAGAAATATTCTTTACTCAATGGCATATCCAGCTCGCCTACGAATAGTAACCCAAGGAAAGGCGCTCTTTCTTCATTCTCCTACAGAAGCCCTGGAGTGGCTAGACATGCACCCCGAAACACCAAAGGACGACTGATCCTACTACAGCTATAGCAGAACTTTAAGCGTGGCTATGACTCATTCCTCAACACCCCTCGACTCATAGGCGGTGTGCAGGGTGACCGTGGCACCTTCAAGTTATTAACGGGACCCGGCGGTTAATCCCAAACTTCTAAGAGTTCATCAAGAGACTCCCCCCCCCCCCCCCCCCAACAGTACAACATCTGCTACTTCTAGCTAGATCGTAGCTAAAATGTTTTTTTTTCTTTCTTTCTTTCTCTTCCCTTTCCCTTTTCCTATTGTTTTCTGTTCTGTTGCTCTTTGGCATCTACGCCATAATTTAAGCGGGATGCCAGAGACTAATAGTTTAAATTGCTGTAATTTGTTCTCCATTAATGTTCTTTACAGGTATGCGCTGTCACTATCTCTCCCCCCATACCCATCAACCCCCTTCCCTCTCCCCCACTCCATGGACATAAGTACAATAGCTAAATCCCATACCCACATAGGCAGTAATGTCCCTAAAATGTCTTAGCTGGAATGTCCGGGGACTCGGTACAACCCTCAAGCGAAGGACAGTATTTTCATATATTAAACAAATAAACCCACATATTATTAGTTTGCAAGAGACCCACCTTATTAGGGACAAGGCAGACGCCCTTTCAAAGCCATGGATTCAGTGGACTGCCCACTCCTTCCATACCTCCTCCTCTAGAGGTGTCTCCGTGCTTATCCACAAGTCGCTGCGCTGGAACCCTATTACTACCCGCAGAGACCCCGAAGGAAGATTTATATTCATCTTCGGAGAAATAGACGCCAAACCCTATGTCATTCTATCCATCTACAACCCACCCCACAATAATCTCCATCTTCTGCAGTCTGCTATAACGTTTGCACACCAATACCCACTGGCAGGAGTGATCTGCTTAGGCGACTTTAACATGGTAATGGACCCCACTAAAGACAAATTTCATGTACCCCTCAGTGCCACTTCCACCTTAAACTCCCCTTTGAGACAGCTAATCGAAAGTGTGGGATGGGTCGATCTTTGGCGACTCCATCACCCCGAAACGCGGGAATATACCTGTCACTCACCGGGTTATAACGCACTGACAAGAATTGACTACATATTTAGCTCCATAGAACTGGCAGTATATCTCTCAAACATAACACACTGCCCGAGAGGCATATCCGACCACAGCCCAATACTGCTAACCTTCAAATTTCCCCAACACAACATAAGGCCCACTTGGAAGCTTCACCCATTCTGGCTCAAGCTTATTGGGTCAGACGATCAAATGCCCTTCCACATCTCCCTATTCTTAGATGCTCATATTGACAACACCCACCCCGCTCTGAAGTGGGACACACTTAAGGCCTATATCAGAGGGTTCCTCAAGTCCGCCATCTCGCATATTAAGAAATCGACATCCCAGGCGGACAAAGAGATTGAAAATCAAACCATAGAAGCCGAGAAAATGTACATATCAGACCCCACAGACGCTAATAAAATAGCTTGGCTCAGTCTATCCCGCCTTCACAGACACCAAATACATGCCAAAGCCAAACGCAAATTATTCTTTGCTAAGCAGCACTACTTCGAATTGGGAAACCAATCCAGCCAGTTACTCGCCAGTCTTATCAAACGCAAAAACTACGCTAATACGATCCTCAAGATTAAGAATCAATGCGGAATAGAGATGACTGATGCCCCATCCATCACAAACTGCTTCAAAGAATTCTACACCAATTTATATAACTCCTCCTCTCAAAACACGGTGGCGGACAATCTGGATTATCTAAATGACCTAAATTTCCCGACCCTCTCTGGGGAGCAGGTTGACCTCCTGGAAGGTCCCATCACTCTAGAGGAAATCCAACTAATAATTCAAGATATGGCCCTCAACAAATCACCAGGCCCCGATGGTCTCCCAATAGAGGTATATCGCAAATATTGCGAACAATTAGCCCCACAACTCCTTGAGACAATAAACCGAGCCCAGACAGATAAAACACTCCCACCCTCATTCTATAAAGCCTCCATAGTAGTAATCCTGAAACCCGGGAAGGACCCCACAGACTGCAGTTCTTATCGGCCAATCTCACTGGTAAACACAGATTACAAGATCCTAACCAAAATCCTGGCCACGAGACTGAATCAGGTGATCCTATCCATTATACACCCGGACCAGACGGGATTTATGCCAGGAAAATCCACGACCATAAATATCCGCAGAGTCCAAACAGCCATCCAACTAGGCAAGCAATATAATATGCCCTGGGCACTGGTTTCACTCGACATGGCAAAAGCTTTCGATTCCCTGGAATGGGCCTTTCTGGAGGCCTGTCTGGTCCGTTTTGGGTTCGGACCCAATTTTATACAATGGGTCAAAACCATATATAAGTCCCCAAGTGCAAATGTAATCGTAAATGGCATCCCATCAACGGAATTTCAACTGACAAGAGGCACCCGGCAGGGATGCCCCTTGTCTCCGGCCCTATTTGCCATAGCCATCGAGGCATTGGCGATCCGGCTGAGAAGCGCCCCCAATGTGACTGGTATTAAATGGACAGACCTTGAAAGTAAATTAGGACTATATGCAGACGACACAATTCTATTTCTGTCGAACCCATCAAACTCCTTTGCCCAAGCTATGACACATATAGATAGATTTTCCAACTTCTCCGGGCTATATGTTAACTGGTCCAAATCAACAATCCTTTACACAGAAACTGGCCCAAAAAATGACCCCTGTGTCGCAAGATATGGACTAAAACCGGTTTCAACATTTAAATACCTGGGGGTGATTATGTCACATGACCACAACAACACAATAGCAGATAATATAAACCCACTATTAGAGAACATAAAATATAAACTGAAGCGATGGGCTAAGTTACCGCTCTCCGTAGCTGGGCGTATAAATCTCATCAAAATGGCCATCCAACCTAAATGTTTGTATATACTACAACACATGCCAGTGAGCGTCCCTAAACACTTCAAGTCTTTAAACTCCCTAATTATAACATTCATATGGAACTCCTCCCGCTCCAAATTGAGCCGAGCAACTTTACAAAGACCCAAGGAACAAGCTGGAATGGCCCTTCCGGACCTCCGGCTCTATTACCTGGCAGGGCAACTGAGAAACATCCGATCCTGGGTCTTAGATAAAGAACTGCCTATAGCAGATAAACAACTTGCGAAACAAGTAACAGGAAACAGCCTACTGGGCTTTTTGGAATTCCCAGAATGTACCAAAATCTCCGACCTAATCCCGCTCCATAAACTAGCTCTCAGCGTATGGAAGGAAGTAAAGACGCTGCAGAGATACCAAGATGTAGTGCCAGAACTCCCCCTCTGGAACAACCCTGGTCTCACTGCACTACAGTCTATTCCAGACCCACAGTACTGGACCGCCCTGGGGGTATTTACACTAAAAGACATATATACAGACGAAACACTCCCCACATTCACGCAACTACACGACAGGTTACAGGCCCCGCACCTCCAACTATTTAGATTCTTCCAACTAAGACACGCACTGAACTCTCAATTCCCACCCACCTCGACCCGCATATCCAGGTTCCCCACAATCGGCGTCCTTAAGTCCCAGGGGCCTAAAGGATTAATATCAGCCCTGTACACACACCTCCTTTCAGCCAAAATAAGTCTCAATCCACTCCCAACATACGATAAATGGAAACTTGCCATCCCATCTCTTACACCTGAGGAATGGCAAGATATCTCCGAATCCCACCTGTCGGTTTCACCGGCCGTAAACAATAAACTCATCCAGCTATATATTATACATCAAGCCTACCTCACTCCCAACCGTCTACATAAAATGCGCAATACTTCCTCAGATTCCTGTCAGAGATGCCGCCAACTGAAGGCGGATTTCTGGCATTTAATATGGGAATGCCCTCTTGTCAACGAGTTCTGGTCAAAAGTGATAGACCTCGTAAACTTACTTTTGCGGCCCCCATTATCTATTGACCTGGACCCTAAGGTGGCGCTCTTCGGCCTGCTGGAGGAGGAGGTGTGGCCATACTATACTCGCGTCTTTCTGGAAAAGACGCTATTCCTGGCTCGCAAAGTGATAGCCGTGAATTGGATGGCGATAGAACCCCCCTCAGTCCCACACTGGATCCAAACTGTAAACACTGTAGCCTCATATGAAAAAATCATATATCAAAATAGAGGCTGCCCGACTAAATTCCAAAAAGTATGGGGAGCTTGGATGGACTCCCATTCAACTTTGCCTACGGTATGAACCCTAAGCCTGAACTACACTAACCCCCTCCTCTCCCCCCCCCCCCACGGACAAGCGCTTAGAACTTGTAATTTTTTTTCTTACCAGGACCAAGAATAAGGAAGAACAGCATTGCATTGTTTTAAAAGTTTAAAAGTTTATTGTTATAAATGATTAACCAAGAAATTTAAGAAATACAGTAGCATAAAAAATGTGTCAACTAACTACAACTATGACTATACCCATATTACTATGTGCCAAGCAAACTTCTTTTCTTTTATTCTGTATTTTATGACTTGATTATTAATAAAAAAACGAATTTAAAAAAATATGTCTTTAAAATTATAGATTTGCAAAATATGAAATTTTACTTTTTCTCCTCTAAATTGAATTAAAGGGGTTGTCCCGCGCCGAAACGTTTTTTTTTTTTTATTTTTTAACCCCCCCCCCCCCCCCGTTCGGCACGAGACAACCCCGATGCAGGGGTTAAAAAAACAAACCGCTCAGCGCTTACCTGAATCCCGGCGGTCCGGCGTCTTCATACTTACCTGCTGAAGATGGCCGCCGGGGTCTGCTCCCTCCGTGGACCGCAGCTCTTCTGTGCGGTCCATTGCCGATTCCAGCCTCCTGATTGGCTGGAATCGGCACGTGACGGGGCGGAGCTACACGGAGCCGGCATTCTGCACGAGCGGCTCCATTGAAGAGAGCAGAAGACCCGGACTGCGCAAGCGCGGCTAATTTGGCCATCGGAGGGCGAAAATTAGTCGGCTCCATGGGAACGAGGACGCTAGCAACGGAGCAGGTAAGTAAAAAACTTTTTATAACTTCTGTATGGCTCATAATTAATGCACAATGTACATTACAAAGCGCATTAATATGGCCATACAGAAGTGTATAGACCCACTTGCTGCCGCGGGACAACCCCTTTAATTCTTGAAAAAGAACTGTGGGGTCAAAATACTCATGACACCCCTCAGTGAATACATTAAGGGGTGTAGTTTTTAAAATGGGGTCATTAGTGGGGGTATCTATTATTCTGACACTCATGAGCCTTTCCAGACTTGGCTTGGTGTAGGAAAACAAAGTGTTCCTCAAAATGCTGAAAAGTAATGTTACATTTGTACGTCTCCTAAATGGTTAAAAAAAAAAAAAAACGAAAGTTTTTCCAATGTGCGCCCAAAATAAAGTAAACGGGTGGAAATATAAATCTTAGCAAAAATTTCTATATTATGTTTGCACATATTTAAGATATTGCAGTTGGAAATGTGAAAAAAATGACGATTTTTTCAAAATTTTCACAATTTTGGCGCTTTTAATAAATAAACACAAATTCTATCGGTCTTTTTTTTCCGCCTAAATGAAGTACAACATGTGGCGAAAAAACAATGTCAGAATCGCTTGGATATGCAAAACCTTTCTGCTGTTTTTCCATGCTAAAGTGACACATGTCAGATTTGCAAAATTTGGCCTGGTCATTAAGGCGCAAACAGGCTTGGTCACTAAGGGGTTAAGCCATTCTGCAGCCCATTTTGCTATAGTTTTTGTCAACCAATTCAACAGTTTTCAGCTTTATGATTTCCAAGGAAGCCTTTAACTACTTAACGTGTTCAGCCCGCACCTCCCGCCAACAGCTTATTGGACTCCAAAGTTTTTTAATATTTTCCTTTTTTAATCCGAACTTGAAAAAGTTGTTTACATTTTATTTTAGATGCATTGCCACGAAACAAATATAATTCCCCTTTGTTAAAAGCTACATGTATGATCATACGTCATGTCATGTCAGTGCAAGTGTGAACAGAGAGCCTAAAAAGAGTCCATAACAGCGCAGCATGGCTAGAAGTAAAGCAGACGTGGAACATGCGGGAATCCCTCCAGGGTTTAGTATTTATTACTTTCAGCATGTGGTGTCCAAATGTGCAGCTCAATCCGCTGCCAAACGTCTGGAAACGCAACATGCCACGATTTACTTTACGGGGTCTGTTATCTAACCAGCCTCTATTACATGTTGTGTAATGTATATAAACACAGCACAGGAGCAGTAGTTGTCCAGAACGAATGTGGATAGACATGGCGGACTCCATCAGACCTACAGACTGAGGGCTGTATGAACCATGCCTGTAACACGGACAACGGTCCAATGTCTATGGCATTGTGTTACTGAATACAAAGCAGTTAAGCTGCATTTATCCGAGGGGGGAGAGGGCAGTATACAGAAACTGTGTGCATGGTACATGGGGGCTGGGATGACTGCAGGATGTGTATTCCAATTACTGTAGATGCACATGTGTGAAAATAAAGAATAATTCACATTCACATTTACAAATTTACAAGTTTTGATCAGTGGGGGTCTGTTGCTGAGACCGATGCTGATCACTGAAACGAGTGGGCTGCAGCGGTCACCAAAGCGCTGTACCCCTTCAGCAGTCTTCATTTGCTGGTTTCTCTGGGCAGCTAAGGATAGACGCATAGATTTCTATAGACCTCTATACAACGGTCATGAGCTGCGGAGAGGAGCCGGCAAGACCTGAAGAAGGCTGAAGGGGCACAGCACTCATTGAAGTGCTGTAGCCCCTCGTTTCAGTGATCAGCTAAAGGACACCCACTGATGAAAACCTTTCACGTCTCGCTCTGACATGTCAAACGTTTCTAAAAAGTGCAGTTACTCTAACTTTAGGGTTGAAGATCTTCCGTGCCCATTATTATCAGGGACCACTAAGTATTCACCAGCCAGAACCACACACGTACCTGCATCTCTCCCTTCTCATCTGGTTTTGCAGGCTTCGCCGCTTCTGTTGCAGCATTTTTCAGGCTCTCTTTACAGCAGTTCAGCAACACTTCTACCACATAAATAGGATCCAGATCTCCAGTATTTGGCTAAAGAGAAAAGATTACGAGAAAAAGTCACTTAAACTGCACTTTTAAATGAAAATCTGGTCTATGATGTTTATTGAAACAACTCTCAGGAACAGAACATCCATCTTCCTTAAAGAATACAATCCAGCGAGGTTTCAGCTGTTTATGTGCAGAACTCGGAGGACATCCAGCTGTCGGCTTCACTGGCCTAAGTACCTTCACCTTTGAGCGTCATTTAACAGTTTACATCTACATACAAACTACAGGGAAAAAAAAAACCCAAAAAACTTTGTAACTACAGTAGATTACATGATTTATCTTGTATCCAGTGAGTTCCAGCCTGAGTTATAGTCCAAAGCTGTATTAAAGGGGTTGGATAGGACTTATGCTTAGGACTTAGGCCACACACATTAGGCGTAGATCTGCCGAACCCATTGATTATCTGATGTGTATTGTGGCCTACTGACTCTTCCGATGGCAGCGGAGAGAAGGATCGGGCTGCTGCATTTTAACTGATCAGTAAGGGTTTTTTTCTTTCCTTAAGGCCTCCTTCACACGGGCGACACCGCATCGCTGCGAGAAAAATCGCAGCGATATTGCATCGCTGCACTGTATGATATCGCTGCGATTTTCTCGCAGCAATACAGCGATTTTGTAGCGCTACAAAGTCGCAAGTGATGCTACAAAAATCACACGACTTTGTAGCATCTGCTACTGTCAAAGTTGCATCGCGTTGCATGCAAACCACGTTTTCGAGCGATGCAACAGAGAGGAAGGCTCCATAGGGAAACATGGGCTACAAAACCTCCCGTGTCGCGGGCATATCGCCAGACTTGCGAGGTTTTTGTGTCGTTTTGTAGCATGCTAGAAAACATCTCATGTGTGAAGGAACCCATAGCAAAGTATGGGCTTCATATACATGCGATTTGTAGCATCGTAGCAATACTACAAAATGGTGCGACTTTGTCGCCCGTGTGAAGGAGGCCTGAGGGTTACATCACTGCTAGGGGTGTTTGAAAGCAGCTTTCTCCCCCAACATAAAAGCATGCTTGGCCAAATGTACATGTGTAAGAAGGGGGGGAATTTATAAAGGTAGCTGAAAGCCATCGGGCTCATTACCACGAGCGTAATCTCACCTTGTGACCCATGCAGTGTTTTACGCATACTTCCGTGGGAATGAGCCCTCAGAATTCGGTGTTTGTTTAATTGGTGGAGGGGTTCACGGAACTCGCTATTCTTGGACACTGCAGCTCGGTCCAAAAGAGCAGGCGCAGTGCACAGATAACCAATGATGGGCTGCAGTGCTCCCTGTCCTGCTGATCAATGGTGGACCCCCATAGATTATATATCAATAGTCTATTATGGACCAAAAAAAAAAATCTCACAGCACGATTACTTTTAACACCTATACTTCACGCAGGAGCCCTTGTTTATACCAACTGCGTGGCTAGAAAAGTTCAATTTTTCGACAGCAGTGGCTCTCTGCTTCTGTGCACTCAGCATGGTGGAATAGTAAGGCTGGGTGAGCTGACCAATTCTCCAGTGTAAAGAAGCCCAAAATGGATGCAGAATAGCTTATCACCTTGTTTCCTGCTATGGAGTCTAATCTTATCATAAGCCCAGATGAGTACACCAAGTCCGTTACTTTTGCTTTGTTCTGCCAGCGGGGCCAAAAGCTGCGAACAGCTGAGACAAAGCAATTGGTTATCAACTCTTCCCCGGCAGAACACAGCGTGCGGTCCTGCTTATCAGCTGTTCTGCTGCACAATGGTTTTCAGGCAGAACCGAAATTCATTCTTCAATTCAACAGTGAAAGATGGGCACATTGACACAACAATTATCGCTCAAAAGATGGCTTTTCAGCGAGTTTTTTGCGATAACAATCGCTGTGTCTAAATGGGCCTTTATTTTTTGCCACCAAACATTCTACAAGTGAGCAAAGTGATATTTGCCAGAATAAAGTGTACTCCCATCTGCCTCCTTACATATGGACATGAGCAATTTTTCCCCAGGAAATAGAAACATTAGGAGAGAATGGTTGTTTTACGACCGTCAGCATGTTTGCTGTCCCATAGTAGTATCCTGCTAATGCATTACCTGATGGAGTGGAGCAGAGCAGTGGAGGGACATTTAGTTTCTCATCAAAGAGGCATATTAAAAAACTGCTGCATATGCACTTACCCAATAATGACATTTAGGTTTCCCTTTGGTGCAAGCAGGTCTTTACTTATGCATTGTGAAGGGCCAATCAATGGGATCCTGAGAGCAACAGGGGCCACCAACTAGAGAGCATAGCAACTCCTTTGAAGGTTTTCACTGCTGTCATGCACTGTGCTGGCACAACTCCTCAGCCCCATTCCAAGTCTATGCTGACTACAGGGGTCCCCTTTCGGGTACGTTCACAAGTTTCTGATTTGCTGCAGATTTTGTCACAGATTTGCAACAGATTTAATCACTTCAATTTGAACTCAACTGAAAGGGTAAAATCTGTTGCAGATCTGCACCAAAAGCTACAATAAAACACACCGCAAATCAGCAATGTGTCAGCACACTCCAACTTTTGATATAATGGGGTCCACAATGGTCAGACCTCCACTGACCTGGAAGTAAAGGCAAATCCTTGAAGCATGCCAATGATTACAAGGATAGGGAAAATCTTCAAGAAAAAAAAAAAAAAAAGAACCCGCGCAACAAAAATAAGTTCACCTCTATTCACAGGACGGGGAAAACTTACTGATTGGCAGGGGTCCAACCAAAGGGAACCGCATCGATCCCGAGAACAGCCATCAGGAGAGTCCCTGAACAAACAGGACAGGCAGTAGCACGTGTTCTGCTACATTCATTTCAATGGGATTGCCCGAAATCGCTGGAGGCCAAGAAGTCAGCCATCTCCAACAGTCCCACTGAAATGCATGGAGCAGCAGCGCCCATGAGTAACTGCCGCTCTGTTCATACTGGGACACTCCAGACAGCTGTTTTTGGACCGATGCAGTTCCCATCAGTTGGACCCACACTAATCAGCAACTTATTCCCCTATCCATTGAATAGAGGATGACTTATTTTGGTGGGACAGGCCTTTTAACGTAAAAGGGGAATACATAAACAATACATGTGAAAATATAACGGACCTTCACATTTGACTTTTTGGAGAAGTTGACCACCACACCCCATCCAAAATCATCCTCTTCATTCTTAACCTGCAAAAAAGGAACGGAGGAAAGCATGACATTTCTTGCAGCTTCATTATTACAGATCAGCAAAACAGATGGACTACATGACATTTCTGCAGGGGGCAAAGGGTGAAACATAAGATCATGTTTAATACAGGGCTGAGGAGTAATAAAACTGGTCATTATGAAGTCTTATGTCAAAAGCTGTGAAAATGACTAATGGAAAAAGTGATAAAAATGGGCTCCAATTGGCAGAGAAACAGAGGGTGACAGCATGTATTGTGTAAATGCCCGGGTAGCAGCTGCTTGGCATAAGGACAGATCTCCAGACAACTGTGCGAGACGGCCATGTACAGTATATTACAGCAAGTACATAAATACCACTAGTGGGAAGCAGAAAGGTCAGGACCACCAGATAAATGGAGGGCTTGGTTGTGGTAGGATACGGTAGGTTTTCTCATTCGAAAGAAAGAATATCATTTACGGTACTAAACACATTGTGCAGCTTTCAAACATACGAAACGAACGCTCGTTCAGATGATAACTGCCCGGTGTAAACATGCCCTGCAATCACCCGACAGATGGAAATAAGAAACCCACCTCTGTTTGCCACAGATCAGATCTGTTAAGCAGGCAGAAAAACCAAAGGTTGTCCGCAGCACAACGCCCTGCGTAAACCTGCATGTACTGCTGACCAGGAGGGACCTGTAGGTGCCCGAGTGATTGCACTACCTACCTTTGGGTCACATACAGTACTGATGAACAAGTCCTGTAAATTAAGCATCAAATGACCTGCTACGTCATTGATCGTTACCAGACAAACAAAAAAAATCTAAGCGCCGCAATTTTTTATGTTTCCTGCCTTTTGGCACACCCATCATTGATGAGGTGTGCTAAAAGTAGAAAATAGAGCAGATAGCGCTCGAAAATTGCCATGTTGGAAAGCGCTGCATTCGAGCACGTCTGCGAGGCTCGATTGAAATCAATAGCAATGTTGTACCGCGATTACAATGGGGTTCAAAATGCGTGGCAGAATGGATGCGTGAGCGCAGCCTCAGTTTAAATGGGCCTTAAAAATGAAACTGTCATCATGGTAGAGCCCCATAAACTACATCATGGGGCTCAAACGTTAGAGAATGGCGTTTCATACTGACTGGGTGCTTACTCCATGTCACTGTGAAGTTGGCGCAAGCACACAGCATGACTCTTGACAACCTGCTGTGGCTCTCCCATAGAGATGAATGGGAAAGCGTGTGCACACAGCTGGATAAGAAGAGGCAGGCAGTGGGTGCTCGCCAATTTCAAGGGACACGGGGCAGGAAAGGGGCATTCGGTATGTGTATAGTTTATGGGGCTCAAACATGTCACTAAGTTCGCTTTAACCAATGCTGTACATCAGTCGGGATCCAGTACTCAAAGCAGAAGCAACAGTCTTACCTTGACCAGCCGCCCAGGCTGCAGAAAAGGGAGGCAATACTTGGGCTTGTGGATGTAATCTTCAATCTCCTTGGCAAGTTTAGCAAGCTGCTGGCGAATCTTGTAATAGGTTACAACACTTTCCTCATTAGTGATCTGGATGCTGTTATACTGTTCCTCCAGTTTCTTCACCTCTGGAAGTTAGGAGGGGTGAGGAGAGGGTCAGCGCTAACACTTTACAAAAGGTACAAAGCATTAAGAAGTTTTTACTATTAACAGATCGCATTACTTCTGTTCTCCGAGGGTGGAGGATTCTTCTCAGTTGTGTGCTGAACTGAGCGCCGGCCAGTCATCAGCAGTGGTATTCATCCATATACCATAGCAGAGCTGAGGCAACTAACCCCTTAATGACCAACAGGACCAGACACCTCAGAATTTTACGCACGTGCTGTTTTTTTTCCGACCGTATTCTCTTCTGCTTTGGCCACCAAAATTATTTTTGCTTTTCTTCATGACATATAGCGCCATTTTTTGCTACATTTCTCTTGCAGAATTTTTTTGTTTTTTCTTTATTAGGTGTAATACATAAATTAAATTCTTATAGTAATGCAAAATTAAAATCTAGGAATGCATTCCACGTTCAATTGTGGTTGTTTTGATTTAGAACTTGGATAGTTTCAGATGACAGGGTGGCTGGGGCAACGGTTTAGGTTAGCGGGTTACTTTTTTTAACTTATTTTTTCCACATATGTCCAACACGACCTCTGGGGGACATTCACACGGTCATTTTTATCTCTTAACTTACACTTAAACTGGAGTACCTATAGGAGCAGCATCCGTAGAAGCCCCAGTTCTAGGGTAAAACACCCCCTTATAGTGACAGTACTCATTGGCGGAGCTGGGCTGCTAGGACCCAGCAGCTCTCCCAGGCTATGGGATGCAAGCAAACACCTGATCTCCAGGTCCAATATAGGAAACCGTACTGTCGCTTCCTCTATACACCACACTGAGCACTGTGTAAGCTTAAAAAGATAAGACAGAAGTGGTAATAAACAGCTTCTTCTCGACTGTCAAGAACAGAAGTTGTAATCTGCGCTGTACATTTATGACATCGCAGGTTTAAAGCCCAGGACCTAGCGCCATAAATTTACAGTGTTCGGTCATTAATGGGTTGAAAAATGTTCCTAGAGCCCAATTTATAATCTGGAAAGCTTCTGAGCTTACACATTCCAGCATCCCCTACTGCCTCATAATCTTTACAAAGCTTGAGTAGGTTTTATATTCTATCTACATATTGCATACATATACTGCAGCGCTGTACATCGCTTGGTATTGGGTTCTGTTCCCATTGAGGATCATAAACCAGCAGCGAAGACATCAGATTAGCTCAGAGCACACAGGGCAACTCTTATGTCCCACCAGGAAGAATCACCCAAACAGCAACCATGGAGAGAA
This sequence comes from Eleutherodactylus coqui, assembly GCF_035609145.1. Lineage (NCBI taxonomy): Eukaryota > Metazoa > Chordata > Amphibia > Anura > Eleutherodactylidae > Eleutherodactylus > Eleutherodactylus coqui. The sequence goes on from NC_089841.1 coordinate 72,471,466, forward strand.
AGTCACCACTTACTCTCTGCTACTCCAGGAATGGCTCTGTAGTGCTGGAACTGATAGAAGGACTTTTCCAGCATGTATTCGGGGTTAATTTCCTCCACACGCAGCAGGTTCAGCACCATGTTGTACGTCAGATGGAATGCGCTGTTAAGCGGATCAGCTGATCCCTACAAACAGAAGAAGAAGGAAAAAAAAAACAAAACTTAAGTTATAGAAGGAATTAAAGGGGTATTCCAGTTGTAGGTCGTTTTTTTTCCAAGTTTTCACCCATCCACTTGCTGCCCACATGAACATAGTGGACAGCAAGCTAAATTTGACCAGCGGCATTTTTTTTTTGGTGGAGGGCACGGGAAGGGGTGGGGGTGGAGGGGGGGTTAAGAGAAGGAAACGGAGCAACAGCATGAAATCTGACTTCCCTACTTTAAAGCAATTGAAAGTGAATGCTGTAAATCTGCTTTTCCTTTTGTAATCTACATACAACAAGACTTCCCGCATACGTTCAGCTTCCCATTTGCTTCCACAGATCGGGCCTGGGCTGTCAATCTGACACTTGCTACGTTTGCCAGAAAAGGAAGATGAGGTGTCTGAGAAGACCAGCGGGCTTCATCCTGGCACACAGACCTTTTAATAACACAATCCGCTGCACAGTCTTGATGTAAAGTCAACCCTGGCACCGACAGATTCAGGGAATTGTGGATGTTCGTCTGGAACAAGTAGACTTAACACGGACAAATGGGAGCAATGATTTTTTCAGGTCATATTACTACACAATGTGTAATTACTGGATTACAAACTGCATACAAAAGGGAGGAAACACTTTTCTGGATTACTAGATGCCAGATTAAAGGAACGTCCCAGTTTATAGTATTTACCCCTTAACTAATCATTGGTAACGGTGGTTAATACATGAAGCTTTATGGGGACTTTACACAGGTGCCTGCGAGTCCCAAAGACTATTGCTCTTCTGCTTTCACACAGGAGCGGTAATCATTCAGTGAAGGGTGGTCTGCCAGATAGGATGCTGTCAGAAGAGACAGTCTCACGACTCAACACCGTAATCTCTCACCCATTTATATCAAACAGGAAACTTGTGTTTCCCGGATGTGAGGGGAGCAGATGAAGGGGTCAGGACATCCAATGCCCCCGGGCTGCTCTTCTTTATGGAAGCACTGGCCGAAACAGGGTATGCATTGAGCCAAACACAAAGTGTGACTGTGTCCACATTTACTGGATCTCGCAGGCTAATACCAGAAATCACACTAATTTCCTATAAGGTATCAGGAGAGGAAATGAGAAGAGCCAAGAAAATCCTGCACGAGGGTTGTCCATCCTGTTAAGAACTGCGGCTTTCTACGCCATCTCTCATCGTGTTATATGGAGGTCTGTGAACACATGTCCACAAGTGTCACTGGTACTGAAGCCCATTTCCAGGGGGAATATCAGAGGAACAGAACAAGACAGAGTTCTAAGACATTATTTTGCAGCAAAAGAGCATCCCAGGTGTTTAGATGACCCTCACAGACTCGAAAAGAGACAGTCCCATAAATTGACCCCCACCCCTCACAAAAGAGGTATATATGCCTTTACCATTTCTTGACCACTTAATGCAAATTTACATCGTGCGGTCATGAAGTGTGTATGGAGCGGGCTTAGGACCAGAGTACGTGCCATACGCAGTGCCAGCAGCTGTTTGACAGCGATGGGTAACTGCCACAATAAGGGCTCATTCACACGGCCATATGCTTAAAATGCTGGGAGCATTATACAGCGTTTTGCCGGTCTGTGCGCGCCAGCTATCGCTGCGTAGGGCAGCGATTGTGCGTGGCAGCATATCTCAAGCACACTCACGCGCAGCGTGACTAGTTTTTAAAAAAATCCCAGCTCTATCTCTTAGTGATGCTGCGTATTAAACACTGCACATATACAATGTATTGCGCATGTACAGCGTTTTAGATGCATCCATAGAGAACCACAGAGCTGAAGGCGTGTAATACGCGGTAAAATAGAACGTGCTGCATTTTTCTTACGTGCGTATTATATGCAATGAAAAACGCTTGTGCGAGTTGGACTCAGAATATGGCAACAAAGTTTAAAAGTAGAAAAACAAAAAAAAAAAAAACAAAAAAAAAAAAAGCACCCATAAAAATTTGGCCTCACTGCAATCATGTGAACACTAAGAAAATAACACCCCCATCAACAATAAAAAGGGGGGAATTTTTAAATTTCACCCCACAAAAATAACAAACAAAAAACGTTTTTCAATACATCAAATCGTACAATTAAAAAAAAATAAATAAAAATACAACTCACCCCACAAACAAACCCTCATACAGCTATGTCAATGGAAAAAATTATAAAGCGAGAAACAAAAAAAAAAATTATACAAAAATGTTTAAGTCTCTGGTTTTGAGGGGGTTAAAGGGGGTTTTACTACCAAAGTTATCGCGTCCTGTGAATAGAGGTTACGCATGGGATAGTGGAGATCCCAGCAGCTGGACCCTCACCTGATGCCAAAGGCATTACTGTTCCATTTGTTTCTATAGGAACAAGTGCTTGGCTATCCTCCGCAGTACCAATGAAGTTAACAGAGCAGCGGTGCGCATACTTGACCTTCACTTCATTCAGAGACCTTCAGGGCTCCCATTCTCAGCATCACCAAGGATCCCAGCTATTAGACCCCCATTGATCAGATATAGAGGATAACTTTATTTCTTGGGTTAATCCCCTTTAAACTGTAGAGAAATCCCTTTAAAAAGGGGTTATTCGGTTTAAGCCCCAAAGCAGGCAATGGTGGCCAATGCACAACACAACAGCAATACTGAATCTGCTACATCTAGCACCTTCCGGCTCTTGCCAGCAGGTTTTATTTACCTAGCTGCAAAAGGTGACATTACATCAACAACACTGCAGCCAATCACTGACATCGGTGGTAGATTAACTATTGTGTCTCTCCACAACTGGCCAAGAGGGTCTTCCTTGTTGCATGAGAAAAAAAAAAAAAACACGCACAAGAGTCCGCCTGCTGGAGAGTTGCTGTCACTGCACAATTACCTCCTACAGCTTGGCATCCAGAGTTCTTTCCATTACAGAAAGGAAGTAACAAAACTCGAGTCTCTTGCTTAACCCATCATAAAACTGTCTAGTTTTTCCAGATCGAACACTTGTTTCTCAAGACACCAGTGTCGTATAATCTGTATCTTATCACTTCTGGAAATGGCAACCGAGTCAAATCTACTTTTCACTTAACAAAAAGATGGGAAAAAAAAGCAACAAGAAGCGAGAGGGACTATGACGAAAATCTAGAACCAGGTCCATAAAATTAAGACACGTTCTAAAACGCGATGTAACCGGCATGTGTCCAGACATCTGAAAGTGATAAAAGCTCACCACACGTGGACTTCATAGCGGATTGGCCTCAATGTTGTTAACTGTGTATGCGGAGAGTTAAAGGGGAAACTCAGTTTTAATATATGGGAGTTCAGCAGATGGAACTTTAGTGTTTGCAGTTTGATGTATGTTATCTATCTAAAGCGGGTCCCCAAAAATGCTGATCTGAGGACATATCTGTTGGGGAGACCATTTACATGCTGCGCAGGAGAATAAGATGTACAGAGGTCACTCATTCAGCCATGTGCGACCCAGACAAACCCTGCCGGCCACAGTGTCAAGTGTCAGCCAATCCCTATACATTAAAAAGGGTTCTACATAATTGGAAAAACATGACTACTTGCTTTCAAAAACAGCTGTAATACCAACCATGACCTGTAGACAGAGTGCACTGTTTCTGGAAGAAAGCAGACATGTTTTTCTAGACAACTCCTTTAACACCAAATATCCCTGTGTTTAGCCTGGTCAGGAGACTATAGAGCCTTATTCAACATGGAGATGTATATGGCTACCCTAAAGGATCTAGAATCGCACCCGCACTAAGGACTTCGTGATTCATGCCCGTGTAGGCAACAGACTTCAGACACCGCACAAATTCACAATAGCCAATTACGTAACTTGCATTTAAGTTTTTCAAAGACCGATCACCCATTCAAAAGGGGAGGGGGAAAAAAACAAAAAAAACAAGGGGCAATCCATTTTCATGGACCAGAATAGCGTTCAGATGATCGGCGCTCCTTGGCAAGGTCTCCCAATGAGTGTACAGCCTCATCTCAGTCGTCTGAGACAATCTACAAGCCCAACCACACAGACGCCACAGCCCCTCAGGGTGAAATCCCTTATGGATGTGCTCACTGTACTCCCAAGTACTTCAGTAACCAGTCTGAGCTCGAAGAAACCGTATACGATTGGAGGGGAATTTAGCAATTGATCTGTTTCACTTTAAGGCCGCCTGCATGTGGCAGAGCCAGATTCCACATGCGGGAGCCCGCAGCGGCATCCGGCTCTGCCCCCAGTCAGTGACCCCGCGTACCTGTCTTCTGTTGTCTTAATCTGTACCGCAGATGATCCGGATGGCTAGCCGTCGGACATGCTCAGTAAAGAATTTATTTTTTTTTTAAAGGTTTATTTTTCCCATTCCGTCGCTTGGCAATTATGTGTGTCTCGCAACGTTTCTGCAATGTCAATTGTGGAAAGGCCGCGGGTCAGACAGCTTTCACTACCTTCAATGGAAGCCATCTGCGCGGAATCGACGCTGAAAATAGAACAAGCTGCGATTTTTTATCCGCAAGCGGAAATCGCAATTGGTGTCCGCTCGTGTGCAGGAGGCAGCAGTTCTCCATAGGATGTAACGAACTATTTGCTGCGGATGCCGACTGCGAATTCCACAATGCAAATCTGCCCGTGTGCAGGCGGCCTTAAAAGATCTAGAAAATCTACAATTTGTGGTGCATATCATATCTGTGCCATAAAGTTACAAAATGACGGGTAGAGAAAATTTACAAAAGTAGGTGACGTTTGGTGGGAGGTGCGCAATCAAAAACGGTTCAACAAATCTGCTATGTTTTAAGTCAGAAAACGGCTCAAAAACTGATACAAATCTATACCTGCTCAACAGGCCTCAAAAACACTAAGAGCCGCGCGCAGCTCAGTGCCTTTGGTGCATTTTAAGTCAAGGCGTACAAGCTTAAAAACTGGGGAGGGAAATGCTATTCTTAATAAATTATCGAGAACCTCCTAAACTATCCATGACTAGAGATGAGCGAGCGTACTCCCTAAGGCAAACTACTCCAGCCAGTAGTGCCTTATTCAAGTACCTGCCCGCTCGTCTCTAAAGATTCGGGTGCCGGCGGGGGAAGAGCGATGAGGAACGGAGGGGAAATGTCTCTCTCTCTCACTATCTCCCCCCCCCCCCGCTCCTCCCTGCTCACTCCCGCAACTCACCGCTCTCCCCCGCCGGCACCCGAATCTTTAGAGACGAGCGGGCAGGTACTCGCATAAGGCACTACTCGCTCGAGTAGTTTAACCTAGGCGAGTATGCTCGCTCATCTCTATCCATGACGTATCCTCAGGATAGGACATCAATGGTTGATAGAGGTCTGCCGCTAGGGACCCCCGGAGATCAGCTAAATAAAACGGCCACAGCACTTGGGCGAGTGTCACGTCCTCTTCTCAGACATGTGATGTCACATTCATCGGTCACATAACCTGAGAGCAGCTCAACTCCATTCAAGTGAAAGGGACTGAGCTGCTATACCAAGTACAGCCACTATGGGTATGGACTGAAGCAACAGAGGCAGCATCCTGAGCGCTGCAGTCCCTTCCATCAGCTGATCACCGATCAACTATTGGTGACCCTTCCTGAGGATGGGTCATCAGTCTCAGAAAACACCTAACTGTTTGCACTGATGCAGAGTTACAGTCTATATTGCACTTCACAGTTGCATTCACAATTTGCAGGCTTCAGAGCTGAAAGCTCCCAGCATTCCTTGCTACTTCAATATTTCCATAAAGCTTGCTCTGGTGATTTACATTCGCTGTCAGGCACTGTACTGCAATCAGCAATTCCCAAATATACAATCTTCAAGTTCACATATGGTCCTCTGAGGATGAACTTCTACCTTCAAGGTCTGCCAATTGTGCTGACGAGGCATGAACATCACCTACATGTCTGCTTTGTGGGATTTTAAAAGATTCGTGCATTTTAGATGTTCATTCCTTTACGCGTTAAAGAAAAAAAAAAAAAAGTCATAAAGTTCACACAACTAAAGCGAGACGATTACAGGATTAGGAGGCAAAAGGGTATTAAGCGAGTGAGGTTCACACATATGGACGCCATACTCTGCCTCCGAGGTCTAGTGACTCACACACCGTGAACCTGTTGGCAAGGCCTGAATTCACACCCAAAGGTTATGCCAACAAAAATGTTGTCACAGATTGTGGAAAAGGGAAAAAGAATATGGTGGAGTTGCAAAAACGGGCCCAGAGACAAAAAAACATCACTTCACTATGGAGGCAAAACACCCTTCATAAAGCACCTGAATCAGAGTTGGGTGAGAGATTACAATGTAAACACTAAAATGACCCATTATGGGTTTTATTCCACCTGCTTGAGCCAAGATAATAAGATCCTTACATGGCACGTAGCGCTATTCTGCAGTGATCGCCCTTGTTCCCAGCAGGGCTCACAATCTGATCTCCGTACCCCTTAATGCTCCCACACACAAAACCAGCCATTCCAGCTAATAAAATGCCCACGCATGTATCAATGCAAAACCAGACAGATTCATCCTTCCAAGAATGCCGGAAAGAATATAATAAAAAACACGCAGGTAATGTCGTATACTGGAGCTGGAACGGGTCAATTTCCTGCGATTTCATTGACTCCAGGCAGAAATCCACTTTAAATCTAATCTATCAATATAACGTTAGTGTTAAAATCGGTACCAGGTGTGAATACAGAAAGCTTTGCAATATATTTTTTTAGTGATCTTAACCATGTAGTTCCCCATTTCCCCACTTCCAAAAAAAAAAAAAAGGCCAAGTAGAAAACAAGTGCCAGACATGGAGGAGGGAGACGCAGCTGCAGGATTTCTGCCAGAAAGGGGAGCAGCAGTGGAGAAGGAACATTTGGTAAAACCGGTCCTCAGCAAGCATATAGATGAGATGGGCATTTACCAGACTCAGCAGATGGATGTAAAAATGTCAAGATTTGCAGTCCAACTAAACATTTCTGGCTCTGCTACATCCAATATATCTTGATTCAAACGAGTTTCCCCACTATAGGGAGAAATGGAAAGACGCTAAAGTAAGTCTCCCTTCCAAATATTAAGGGAGACTCAACATTAGAAGGGAACCTGTCATTAACTTTGGCGCTCTATAAACTACATTATGGGGCTCAGAAGGTGAGGGAACGGGAAGCTGCGTTTCATACTCACCAGGTGCCTCATTCCTGCGCTGTGTCCCCGCACGCACATAGCGCGACTCTTCAGATGGCTCTGTGCGCTCCCATTCATCTCTATGGGAGAGTTTGCGGACAGAGCAGTCTGAAGGGTCACGCTGTGAGCACGCACCAACTTCGCAGGGACTGAGCATCTGATGGAGTATGAGGAACGGCTCCCTGTTTCCTCACTTTTGAGCCCCATACCATATTTTATGAAGCTTAAAGGGGAAGACAGGCTCCCTCCACGCGTTTCCGTTCCCGCACCCGGACAGCTGCAATGCAGCCCCAGTCATTAATATAAGGCTTGGTGCGCACTAGCTATGATGCAAGTTGCACGTGCGATACTGAGGCGCAAACACTATTTAGCAGCACATGAATAATGTACATTGACACACATTAGGAATAGGACATGCCATGGGTCTTTTATCCTGCACCATTGGTACGTGTGACAAAATGACCATAGCCTCATATTGCCTCTACAGTGGGGCCTTGTGCTGTTGGTGGATTAGCATTGACCGCATACGACACAAACATATAAGTGTGCCAGATGCCCAAAACTGTGTTCCAGTTCCCTGCAAAGCCAGTGGGAGGGAGCAAAGCCGCCCCTTTGGTTCTAGGCTGGTGGATGTCTCAGCTGTCAGACTCTCACAGATTTCAGCGTTCTGGCATATCCCAGTGATATACTAGGACATTCGAAAATGAGAATACCCTTAATCCATCCAATAAAAGGGATATTTCTAGAATGAACATTTATCACATATACACAGGATAACTGCTAATAATCTGATCGCTGAGGATCAAACCAGTCATGAGAACGGGGGTCCTGTGTCGCCCTCCCCTTGTCGCTGCACCCACATAGTGAGGAGCTTAAGAAGAGCAGCGGTCGAGCATGTACACTGCCGCTCCATGGGACTGTCAACAATAAGCAAAGCACAACATCTTGTTATCGCCATCATCCTACAGAGAGGCAATGCGTATGCTTATCCACCGCTTGGTGCAAGCTGTGGGTGGAGAACTGGGCCCCCCGTTCTCACGATTGGAGTGACCCTCAGCGATCAGACATTTATCACTCATTCCTGTAGATACATGATAAATATTAATTCTGGGAATACCCCTTTACATAATAAATCTCACCCATAGAGGGGATTACAGTAAATTACCTTCAGTAGCTGCTTTCCAACTGTGGGGCTCATTTTCTCATCAACCATGAGAATGACTATTCCCCTTTCATCCATGCCACGTCTCCCGGCTCGTCCAGACATCTGAATATATTCCCCTGAAGAAATCTAGAAAGAAAATCTAATTATACTGATTGATGATATTTGGAAGAGAAGATTAGATTAAATTATAGCAGATTCAAGGGAGTAAAAGTGAGCAGAGCATTTTTCCCCTTTTCATACTCAGAGGTGACTCACCCAGCGAAAGTCTTTGCCATCAAATTTCCTAGCGTTCGTGAATAAGACCGTCCTGGCCGGCATGTTTATACCCATAGCAAAGGTTTCTGTGGCAAATAAAGCCTGTCGAGAAATAAAATTGAATGCAGAACTTCAGAGCTGTGCAAATAGCAAAACTGTTCCAGACATGTACAAAGTAAATAAATGACTTTGCCTATGTTCCAATTTTTGTACCAGGAATAAAAAAAATAAGACCACCTGGGTACATAAGAGGTTAGATCCCCATTGTAGGCACGAGCTCAAAAGCTAACATTTCAAGTGTCAATACAGAAGGCACGGGGTGGGGGCGGTTGGTTTTACATATACACTGAATAGCCACTTTAATCAGAGAGCGCGGCGCTTTCACGATTGGCGCTTCCCTGTATGGATATCAGACACGTGACCCTCTGAGTGAGGCATAAAGCCACAAGACAAGTTTTCTGTGGATCTGTTTGAATGTGAATTATTAAAAAAAAAAAAAGCTTCTGAGGTGTGGCCTAAAGCGTGATGTGAGTAGTGGAGGTGCGCTAGGAGAACTCCCGTCTGTCCTGATAGTTCGGCTCTCTTCCAGGGCCAATGTCTATCTCTGCCGTGCCGATCGTCCTGCTAGCTTCTGGGCCAGTGGTTGTGTTGATCACCGTTCCTACTGTGGGAGAGTAGAGGAGTGGAGAAGTGGTGGACCGGTAATAGCTGAGGCCAGTTTGCTGTTCCTTGAAGCCACAATGACAAGGAGGAGAACACCACTGGTGCCGGTGTGCTTCAAGATGGCACTCAGGCATCTGCGAATGCTACAGCAAATTCTCTTCATTGGGAGGATGCATGTGTCACACGGGGAGCAACATCAAGCATTGAGCGGGGTGAACGTGCGGAATGCTCGGAACGTTCTGATCGCTTTACCAAGAAACGAAGCAAAGCGGCCAACAGGTTAGCGGCGTTTGCTTGCTCAATCCCTCCAGCTACTCCGGTAAGAAATGGTCATGAAATAACTAGAACTTTGTCTCCTCTGTTATCACACTCTCATCAACAGGTAAGTCTCCATATTGTCCTGCATTGACTCCATTTGTTACTGCTTGCATTTCCCCCCACCTCTGTCTCATCTAGTGTTGCTGGGCACATTTTGTTTATCTAAAGAGGGCAATAAGCCTCTCCACCCACCACCACCATCTTGTTAATTAGCCTTGTGAGGATGGGGGTCAGCTGGTTAACTAATGTAATTGAACAAGACACTCCCAGCTGTAGTCTTGTAGGCTGAACGATAAACCAGGTAGTAGCATCATTGCCACGCATGGGAGTCCAGCATTAAGTGTCGAGGAACAAGTGTCTCATGCAGTCCAATGATGCAGTTTAAGAGCGCAGTTCGACAGAGCAGGAGACCGATGAATCCTACATTCACCCACAGCCTGGACAAAAGGCTTTCAAGCCTTTATCTCTTCTTCCAACGTCCAGCCCCAACACACTCCAACCACATCAGCCCCTCTCTCCTCTGCTCACCCATGCACTCTTCACCTCCCTCAGACGCCTCCACCCCCTCCATACCGCCAAGAAACTCATCCACCCACACAAATCCCCCAACCATTTGCTCACCCTCGCTACCCTGCTACTCCTAGCCACGGGGGACACAGCCCCCCAACCCTGGCCCACCCTGTTCTGCTCTCTACCAAAATTCAGCCCCCCAATCATTCCAAACCAACCCACTAGCCCATGCGACCCCCTCTGCCCCATTCAAATGCACCCTATGGAAAGCCCAATATGCATGCAACAAACTCCCAACTATCCATGACCTCTTTGCCACCTGCTCGCCCTCACCAAAATCTGGATACAGTAGTCCGATTCCACCTCCCCTGCTGCATTGTCCTATGATGGCCTGCAGTTCTCCCACACCCCCAAATTAAACAACAGGTGCAGCGGTGAAGTAGGAGTCATCCTCTCACCAAACTGTACCTTCCAGGTAATTCCCTCGGCTCCCTCGCTCAACTTCCAGTCACTTGAAGTCCACACCCTACGACTCTTCCGCCCCCAGTCCCTGCGCGTCGCAGTTATTTACCGGCCCCCAGGTCCCGCCCACCTGTTCCTAGACAACTTCGTCACCTGGCTCCCCCACTTCCTACCCTGTAAAATCCCAACCCTTATTGATTCCAATATCCCGACGAACGACCACAGCTCCTCATCTGCCTCCTGGCTTTTAACGCTTACCTCCTCCCTCGGCCTATTGCAACTCTCAGACTCCCCCACTCACAGAGATGGCAACACTCGACTTAATCTTCCTCCACCTCCCACCTCACTAACTCCCCTCTTCCACTCTCGGATCACAACCTCCTCTCTTTCTCCATCAGGCACCCTAGCATGACATCCCCCCTCCCGTGACACTCCCCCGTCTAGAATCCCTGCTGCTTAAAAGACACAAACACAACAACCTTCGACCCAAAGGACGCTGCCAACTACCTACCCATCTCAAACTTCCCCTTCATCTCCAAATTACTAGAACGCCTGGTCTACTTTTGCCGCACACGCTTTCTCCGACAACTATCTCCTCGACCCCCTTCAGTCTGGTTTCCGCCCTCTACACTCGAGCGAAACCACCCACACAAAAGTATCAAATAACCTGATCATGGCAAAGTCTAGAGGCGACTCCTCCTTACTAATCCTCCTTGACCTGTCTGCTGTATTTGACACTGTCAACCATGACCTCCTTCTCACTATGCTCCACTCTATCCACCTAAAGGACACTGCTCCCTCCTGGCTCTCCTCCTACCTCTCTGACCACTCTTTCAGTGTCTCCTTTGGTCTCGCTGTTGGGGTTCCCCAGGGCTCAATCCTCGGCCCCCTTGTTTTTGGACAAACCATCCGTACATTCGGCATCAAATACCATCTCTACACTGACGACACCCAACTATACACTTCCTCCCATAACATCTCTAAACCATTCCTCCAAAATATCACCTGTCTGTCCACTGTCTAACACCAAACTCCCTTTTTCTCAAACTTAACCACCTGACCTAATCCCCTGCCCCTCCCAATGGTTTCCCACACGTACCAGCCTGCTTACCGCATTTAACCTCTACCCCTGCACCTCCTTACCGCCCCACCCAGTTTGCTTCTTAATAACGGCTTTCCACATGTAATTCCCATACTGCCTGTGTTCCCCTAATGCCTTATCTCCTTTCCCCTCCCCCCGTGTAAATCGCAGTAAGCTCCATTACACTGTGATTCCCGCACGGACGACTTCCATTGAAGTCAATGGAAGGCGCCTGATCTGCGGCCCGTTTGCAGGTGAAATTAAGGGCAGGCCACAGATCCCGCAGGAAAAGCAGGAGATTTTGAAAAAAATTTAAATAAACTAAAAAAAACAATACTGCGCATGTCCAACAGTGAGCCGTGCAGACCATCTGCAGTACAGAATAAGAAAGAGGATTTTAGGTACGAGCGGACGCGTCTGTGGGCTCTCAGACACACAGTAATGGGCATTAATCTATGGGTGAACTCCTCTACAAAAAGTGTTAAACTTTCCTGCAGCGCCACCACAGGACAAGTAAATTATTACACCAATTTCACGGAAATCAGTAGGCTGTCGGTTTTTTGGCCACAGACGTACAAGGTCCTCTAGAGCAAGAGACGCTGTAAGTACCAATCTCTGCTAATGGGCAAAGCTTCTAAACAATATCAAAAATAAAGTTTCACCTTAATTAAACCTTCAGAGAATAAAATCTCTATTGTTTCCTTCAGAATGGGAAGCAGACCTCCGTGATGTATTCCGATACCTCGCTTCAGAAGAGGCAGAACGTGTTCCACCTTCAGAAGAAGAGAAAAAATATATCAGGTGAAAGGTTAGTAAAGCAGTAAAACCATGAAAATAGTGAGAATCATCAATATACGTCATGGTCTTTAGCTAAATGGCGCAGCAGCTGGGATGGGATGTACCCGCCGTTCTGAACCACTTCTGCATTTCTCAGAGATTAATCTTACTGGTAGTTTTAGATGCAGCACTCAAAAGAAAAGCATCCCTGATCTGGACGTTTGCAGTCAATGGAAGCTGTCCGTCCCACGACACTCCACACTGAGGGCACAGCAGAAGTATCACGGGAATCCGCGTCATGCCCTGCACTGCGCATGCGCGCCAGGCTGACACTCTCATGGCGGATCCGGAGAGGTGAGTATAGGGTCTCTGGGGGGGCGCTGGGTCCAATTCCGCTGCAAGATTTTGCAGGCGGAATCCGACCTGGCTGTGGGCATGAACCGTGGAAGAGGGGTTCAAGCTCACAGACACTATGATAGAAGATAAAACTGATGGGCGTACGTGAGCTGAACCCGCAAGCACCACAGAGGAGAGATAGAATACAATGTAGTGCACCCAATCCCATTTATGGATTTCCGTCGCCGGATGTCCCTGACACAATGTTCATCAGGACGACCCACATGGGAAACCACGATCAGTGTGTGAAGCTTATTCTGGCCGTAGTTCAACTGCAAAGGAAATAAAGTCTCACATAGCACCAATACTGCTCAGCCATATAGGCAGCACTCCAACTGAGGCACTACAATTCCCAGAAGCCTCCGCATCGCTTCCTGCCTGCCCCATGCATTTACCCCTAACACTACTCTGCCTGGGCATGAAAGAGTTCATTGATGGAGCGTAAGAGGTATCTTCACATGGGGCGATTAGCCGCTGGAACAGCACTTTTCAGCAATGGTCATCACGTGTACACCTGGCCACTAAGCGAGAAGTCACTCACTTGTCAGTCACTTTGTTGTCAGTTCACCTGAAAACCAAGCAACGTCGCCGGTGTAAACAGGCAGTGGTCCATCTATGAATGGCTGCCTATTTACATTAAAAACGAAAAAACATCTCTGGCGCTCCACTTATATTTACGGAATGACTACTGAGCCATTTACACAAGAAAATTATTACTCAAAATTCGTTCAAACGAACTAAATTGAGTGAGATTCGTTAGGTGTAAATGCAAAAAAGTTATCCACTATTCGTTCACAGTTTTCAGTCAGCATAAAAAGCACTGCAGGCTTCTCGCTGCGTGTAAACGCTCCCCGCTGAACATAAAAGGTGAAGCACTGAGCGAGAAACCCGCGATCAAGCGGTGAAGTCTGTCAGTATAAACCCTCTGCATGAGCGCCGACGACCTTAGTGGTGACCTCAGACCATCAGCGTGTTTAAAAGGGACATATTGCTCCTGTGTGAAAGTCATCCCCTATAAAAAGGTACCTCACACCCCCTGTGCCCCCCACAGCTTGTAAGGGGCACAGTGCAGGAGTGCAAAACTTACCTACCACAGGTGCCGCGGGCAGGGCAGCAGCCCTGAGCAGTGCAGAGCAACTCTGCTTGCACACATGAAAGGGTTAATTGTGACAGATCAACTCTTTGTCCACCCCAAGCTTGTAAACAGCAGGAGCTGCTATTCACACAGTGTGAGGCGGGGGATGGGGTGTTAGGAGGCAGGGGTGGGAAATTGTGAGAAGTCAGGACTGCTAGGTTTACAAAATAAATGGATGCATTTCGCTACGAAAGCACGCTGTTAGTTTTCAAAAATCGCATTAATGGCTCACTTCAAAATGTTTACCAGCAAAAAACTGTGCAGCCATTACCAAGTAATCATCAACCAGGAGATTTTATACATAGCAGTCCTGGAATATACAAAGTGGGCCACAAAACTGAGCCCCGCACCGCACTGCTGTGGAAGTAGTCCAAAATAAATCTATGTTGCCCATAGCAACCAATCACAGCGCAGCTTTCATTTTACCTCAGGAGTATAAGAAACGAAAACAGAGCTGTGATTGGTTGCTATTGGCAACACACATTACAGGTGAAGTCAGTGAGTTTTCGATTTTTAATTCGGCCAGTATTCTTCATCTGGTGCTGAAGAAAACTTATGCAAAATGTCACTCAAATCGGAGCAGAACTGTGGATTTGTATACGACACAAACAAGCAGATTTTCAGTTTTATATTTAAGATTTGCCATTTCGGCCACCGTGTGCAGCCGTACCCTAATGGAACTGCACGTGCTGGAAGATGGGCATCAGGTAGACGGCGTTCTGTTACTCGGAGCGAGAAATTGTTGCAAGGAGCGAACGCCGACAGTCATGTGCCTCATAGGGCCATCAGTTTACACACAGAGATAAGCATTCACATTTTTTGGTCATTCGCTCGTTCCCTCAATCATTGGTCATTCAGGGGACTGTGCCAGCGAATGGCGACGACTGAATGATGATTTTTAGGTCTTTATAAAATGAATAACGAATGATAAGTGAACGGAATATTGTCCGGCGCTCCATCCTCGGCCACGTTTACACTGAAGGATTAGCATGCCGTCACACAAACTATTTTTTGTAGCAGAATCTTCCCATGTAGGAGGGATCTTCAGTAGGGACTGACCTGCGGGAGCTTCTTGTCCTCATCCGATAAGCAATCAATGGCATTATTGAAGACTTCCTCCACCATCTTCTTCTCATCATCTGTAGGTAAGAGGACAGACAACGGCGATCAGACATTACAGCCACCCACTACAGGAACTTGACTAGAGGACAGCCGGAGGCCAGGTAGTACCTGAGTTGAAGCCCAGCTTGGACACCTGCAGGGCGTACGCCTCACAGTCCTTCTTGCTGAAGCTGAATATAATCACCGGCTGGAAATTCCTTTCCATGATCATCTTCACAATCTTGAAGACATTAGATGGACCTTGAAGAACGAAGCAGAGAAAGATTATAAAATGGATAAAGAGGGGCTTTATACATAGTACACCTGTATACTACATGTATACACCTTGTACAAAAAAATCCCTTCCCAACAAGAAGTTGTCGGAATGGAATGAAACTTTCTCTGTGAAGTTAAGGCCTTTTTACACGCAATGAGCATCGCTCAAAATTCATTACACGTAAACACAGGCAGTCGTGCACTATTCGTTCAATTGTCTCTCAGCGCTGGTTTTCAGCCGGCATAAAATCCATTGTTGGGCCACTGAGAATTTGTTACATTTAAATGCTGTTCCTTCCGTCTTCTCAGCGACTTAATGATGGTTTGGTTTGCTTTGCATACACAAGGAGCGCAGGGTTTACTCATTGGACAATGTACTCATTGTGTATGCAAGGGAGAAAGCCAAGGGAATCTGCTGGCCAGATAATCTCTCACAAAAACACGCCCAGCGGCTACCGAGTTCACATAAACTAATGAGGAAATATATAGATTATTACGTGCAAGTAATTTTAGTCAAAAATGTCGGCGGTTCGTTCAGTCTAAGCGACAATCATATAAAAGGGTCTTTAGTGATTACACGATCGGAGCAAAAGGATCATTTATTGCATAAAACTGATCCCTTGAATGGAGGCTCTAATACCCTGTTGTACGGCCTCTCGCCTGCTGCATAGGACTCCCACCAATCAGCTGTCTGAATAGGCAGTGGCGCTCACATGGCTACCAAGGCCTTTTTTAGGCACGGTCATCAGTTACATTATCATTCATCTGAATGGGACTGAGCTGCTATACCAGGCATAGCCGCTATACAACGTTACAGCACAGAGCCAGCCACAGCGCTCACCAGAGTGCCAATCATAGAGGCGCCAAGTGCAGGACCCACACCGATCAGATATTGATGACCCATGCTGAGGATAGGTCATCAGGGTTAGAAACCCCTTTAACGCAATAGGACGTACATTTACTTCCTGCAGAGTCACGGTATGTATGAAGAGAAATCGCGAAGCAACCTCCCTCCATACGAAGTGGTTGTCAGCTGTTTCTTACAGCTGATACCCTCCTGCAACAGCTTCGATAAGCCATGCGGCTCAGAACAGTTAACCCTTTAAAATCCACTGTCAATTCTGACAGCGGCATTTAAATCCCCGGACGATCTTCAGGGGTCCTGTACGGCCGCCTGCAATGAAATCGCAGGGAGCCATGCAGGTGTCATCGCAGCCAAAGGCCTTCTGAAACGCCCCGGGCTTCCATGGGGATTCTGTCATTGCAGAATGCCTATGCAGCCATGCCCGTGGGGTGGCTTGAATGAATGCCTGCCCGATCGCAGTATTATGTAATGCTATGGTATTACATCATACTGCAGGAGCGATCAACGCATCAAAAGTTGTGGTCCCCTCTAGGGACTAAGAAAAGAACAAGTAAAAATAAAATATTTAAAAAAAACAAAAAAAACACTTTGTAAAAAAGTAATGTTAAAAAAATTAAAAAAAATACATATTTGGTATCACAAGTACAAGTCCGATCTATCGAAATAACATTTACCCCACACAGTGAAGGTCGTCAGAAAAAAATAAATAAAGAACGCCAGAAATGCTTTTTTTTTTGTCACGGTCTTAAAGAAAAAAAACGCAATAAAAACAATAGAAAAAAAAAATTGTATCTATTCCAAAATGGCACCCACACAAACTACAGGACGTTATGGAAAAAGCAACCTATCGCACAACTATTTCGACGGAATAGTAAAAAAAGTTATTGAAGTCAGAAGATGGCGGCAGAAAATTGTTTAAAAAAAAATAAAAAATTAAATAACTTAAATATATAAAAAAAATTAAAAAAAAGAGAAACAAACACTATAGAAGTTTGGTATTGTAGTGGGGAAAAAATTAAATAAAAGAGCTATGCTCTTAAGGGGGTCAAAGACCAACTAATGAGTAAATATAAACAGGTTTAATATCCTGTAAGCAGCCGCCACATTTGTACCTTTAGTTCCTCCTTTCCGCCCTCTTTGATCGCCCTTCGCCAGCTCCCCAGCGTCTCTCAGAACTTGCATGGCTGTATTAAAATTGTCTTCTCTGAAATCACCCTACATAAAAAGTGAACAAAAAGTTGTGTAACTGCATGTAATATACCACACTGCGCTTATACATTATATGAAATATACCACACTGCGCTTATACATTATATGAAATCTACAACACTGCGCTGATACATTATATGTTAGAATGAACAAGTCAGGGGATCGGATTCAAATTTTCAACAGCAAAATAAATATATTTCTATATTACACACAACTCACATTTTCATCAACAACCAGATGCAGTCCATCACCGCCGGCTGGGAATATGTAATGCTGTAACGGAGTGGGGCGATAATCTGTGTAGATGACATGACACGGCTGGGGAAGAGAAAGGGAAAGGGTTCACTTTTAACACGTACAATATTGTAAATATATATATATATATATATATACACATATATATATACACATATATATATACATACATACACACACACACACACACACACACACACACACACACACACACAATTAGTAAGCTGCAGTGAATAAGAACATTAGTTATGATTTTTTATTTTGATTAGTTATCCAACTTTTTACTAGAAAATGGAAAAATGTATGAAGAACAACTGCTGAACTAAAGAAGAACAGTGTGACATGCAGGAGGAACGAGCGCCATCTATTGGGCTCACGTCTGCTGCAGCCTGAAAATACCAGAACACTGAGCGCCATCTATTGGATGTCCGTGAGTGCAGCTGCCTAGATTCAGAACTAATCACCAATCCACTAACACCATCTATTGTTCTCACTTGGCCATGATAAGAAACAATACATAACTACCAATAAGCGCCACGTGTGGATTCCTATAGCTGCAGCGGCCGAACGTTTCCTTAAACGCCAGTGACCAGAAGAAACATTACTAATGAGCGCCATCTATTGGATTTACATGACCGACAGGCTCGAGATCCAACGAGAAATGCGAACGGACTATCGCCATCTGCTGGCCTTACATGGCCATAAGGCTCATTCGAGTTGAAATGACAAGATGAAGTGAGCGCCATCTATTGGTTTTCACCAAACTCCGGTAACTGCCGCAGTCTAAAGACTCGTTTTCTCTCGCACGCCCTCTATTGGTTTCATATACATACTGCAGCCTGAAGACTCACGAGCGACGCGCACCAGTAGGAGCGGGACGATATAAACCGCGCCAGATTACATGACTGCAGCAGTTTTATAATAGCGGCAGCACAGCTGTTAAGAGCGCAGCGCCGTGAGAGCCTCCACCAAGCCTAGTGATGGCTGCTTCGTTATATACCCTGCGGACGCCGCCGTCCCTGAGCGGTAAGCTAACGGACACTGCGGGCTCCTCCCCCTGGTTGTTGTATTCGGTACGGATGTCCAACGGACTTGCATAATTAGAGCAGCAGATTCGTTATTTTAACATCCATAAACTGAAATAAACAACCGGAATGAGCGCCATCTATTGGTTTTGACCAAACTCCGGCAACTGCAGCAGTCTAAAGACACATTTTCTCTCGCACGCCATCTATTGGTTTCATATACATACTGCAGCCTGAGAACTCACGAGCGCCGCGCACCAGCAGGAGCGGGAAGATATAAACAGCGCCAGATGACATGACTGCAGCAGTTTTATAAGAGATGCAGCACAGCTGATAAGAGCGCGGCGCTACCGGAGCCTCTACCAAGCCTGGTGATGGCTGCTTCGTTATATACACTGCAGATCCCGCCGTCCCTGAGCGGTGACACTGCGGGCTCGTTCCCCGGGTTGTTGTATGCGGCACGGATGTCCAACGGACTTGCATAATTAGAGCAGCAGATTCGGTATTTTAACATCTATGATTAGTTGAAAAATCAACCGGAAAGAGCGCCATCTATTGGTTCTACATGTCTCGAACGTACAGAATACATAACTCGCGCCATCTATTGGTTTGATATGTCTCGGACGCAGAGAGGAATAAATGACTAGCGCCATCTATTGGTTTTACATGTCTTGAACGTACAGAATAAATGAATAGCGCCATCTATTGGTTTGCTATGTCTCGGACGCAGAGCGGAATAAATGACTAGCGCCATCTATTGGTTTTACATGTCTTGAACGTACAGAATAAATGAATAGCGCCATCTATTGGTTTGCTATGTCTCGGACGCAGAGCGGAATAAATGTCTAGCGCCATCTATTGGTTTGACATGTCTCGCACGTACAGAATAAGGCCGCCTTCACGCGGGCGGTGGAAGTTCCCTGCATCCCCGTAGTGATACGAGGGCGGTTTCCCATGAAAACACTCTTCATCCACGGGGATTTCACATAGTGGCAAGTGCGATACGGGGGTGAGATTCACGGCCCCATGTCACTCACGCGTGTGAAGTAAGGCATTAGTTTGACGTATCACACACACGGAGAGCAGAATAAGTGACTAGCGCCATCTATTGGTTGTAATCCACCATAACATTCTACTAGTTGGGAGGGCAGATCCTACGGTGCCCAAGGTGCCCAAGGAAGAATGAGAAAACCGCTCGTGTTGTATATGGCCACAGAGGAGCTAGCACGTGTGCTAAGAATTTGCAAGGCGCCACATGAACAATCTGCTGGTTGGATTGATAAGACAACCACGTGGACCCCTCTGTAGTCACTCAGAACAGAGCAGGGCAGAAGTCGGCGGCCGCTACTATATTACATAAAGCATGTGACCGCCGACGGCTAATGTTAAGATACGAAGCACAAGAGCTTCGCTGTACCATATCCTCGGTCACTATAGTAGTTAGCGCCATCTATTGGTTCCACGCGACGGCTAAGTGTACAGATTAGTTTTATAACGAGCGCCATCTATTGGTTCACATGTATGCAGCAGCCTATTTCAACTAGCAGTGCAGCTCGTGGGGCGGGGCGGGGCACGGCTGCCGCTACTACCGTATATGGCATCACATAGCGGACTGATACGACCGCCGCAGGCTAACACCACAAGACAACAACTATATTATAACCTAGGCGACATGCAGAAGGTTCATACCGTCATCTATTGGGCTCACATGACTTTAATCGTTTTTGCCGTGGAGCGCCACCTATTGGATTCACATAAATGCTCTTTAATGAACGCCACGTGTCGGGTTCATGCCTGTAGCAACTAAAAACTCACTTTACAATTGAGCGCCATCTATTGGGCTCACATGCCTCTGCAGTCGCTTACTTCAAAGAGCGCCATCTATTGGATTGTATGATTGCAGCAGCCGGGTCTTACTTCACACTGCGCCATCTATTGGATTCCTATGACAGCAGCATTCTAATATTTGGAAACGCCCAGTGACCAGAAGTAACATTTGAGATTAGCGCCCTCTATTGGTTTTACAGGACTTGCGAGAGCCAAGATATTCAACAAGAGGTGACTATCGCCATCTGTTGGTCGTACATGACAACATCAATCCAGTTCAAAAGGCACAAAATGAAGCGCCATCTATTGGTTTCACATGACCGCAAAGTGTAAAGATTCGCTTTATAACGAACGCCATTTAATAGATCACATGACTGCAGCAGCCCAATCAGAAAGCAGTCACCGAGGAGCGAGCGCTGAGCTAGTGATCTCCGGGAGGCATATTTAGGATTTCAGCCGCAGTTCAGCAGCGCTGCTGAATAGAGCCACCTGATTGGCTCTTCGGCACCACGTGACTACACAGCGTGCACGCGGATGCGCGCCATGTCTTGGTTCTACATGACCAAAAAGCGGGCTGTGTAAGCGGCCAGTTAACATGAGCGCCACCAAGTGGACTTCTACGGCTACAGCAGTCTGAAGTACCCGTAGAGAAGCGACGTGAAACAGCTGTAACTACACGGGAGCCATTATACCATTATAGTGTACAAGTGAGTAGTGCAGGCAGATAGCACACAACTAGACACCATTGCCACCGCCGCTCTCCTCGGGGACTCCGCGACAGCAGTACGCGTGGCCGCTACTACATATAACGTTACACACCTGAGAAGGCTGCCGCCCATCATCTGTCCTATTACTAAAGCCTAGAAGAACGCTTAGCGCCATCTATTGGAATTACATGGCTGCTCCTATTCTCTGGCTTCTACACTGAAGCGCCATCTATTGGATTCAAAAAACCTCCGCAGCCTAAGAAAACATTTTACAATTGATCGCCATCTGCTGGCGTCACATCAGTGTAGCAGCCGAAAAACATCCATTTACAACTGAGCGCCATCTATTGGAATTACAAGTGCATACAGCCTGTTTTAAAGAGCGCCATCTATTGGTTCATCCGACTGTAGCAGCCTGGAGACACCTTACAACCGAGCGCCATCTATTGGAATCACAAAAGTGCATACAGTGTATTCAGTTTAAGGAGCGCCATCTATTGGTTCATCCGACTGTAGCAGCCTGAAGACACTTCAACTGAGCACCATGTATTGGAATCACAAGTGCATACAGCCTGTTTTAAAGAGCGCCATCTATTGGTTTTTCCTATTGTAGCAGGCTGAAGACCCTTTCCAGGCTAAATACTCATTTTTAGTTTCAAATATATATATTTTTTAAATCCTATACCATTTAGCTGAGCGTTCCCCTCGCAGGGGGTATATTGTGCAACTAATCAAAATATTTTCAATAACAGAACGTTAAAAACAACAAACATCCAATTATCAAAGCAAATAATTTCAGATCAGGTATGTGCGTATAGGAATATTTATCTAAAGCTTTAACCCCTTACGGACATGGCCTATTTTGGGCATAAGGACGCAACAATTTTTGGCGGATTTTCTTCTACGTTTATCAAAAGCCATAACTTTTTTATTTTTCCGTCGACGCGGTCATATAGGGGCTTGTATTTTGCGTGGCGAACTGTAGTTTTTATCGGCCTCATTTTTGGGTACTTTAACTATATTGTAAAACTTTCCTTTTTTTTTTAATAATAGCAGGGAGAGAAAAGGCATCAATTCTGCCATAGAAATTTTTTTTTTACAGCGTTAATCATGCATCAATGAGACAGTCCATTTTTTCTGCGGACCGGTACGATATTCTTACTTTTTTTTTAGTTTTTTTCCACATTTCTGCAATAAAAACAGTTTCTTTGGAAAAAAAATTTTTCTAAGTCGCTGCATTCAAAGTCCTGCAACTTTATTTTTTGATGTACGGAGCTCTATGAGGGCTTATTTTTTGCGAGACGAGCTGTAATTTTTACTGGTACCATTTCGGGGTACATACGGCTTTTTTTGATCACTTATTGCGTTTTTAGTGAGGCAAAATGCTAAAAATTAGCATTTTGCCTCAGTTTTTTAGCGGTTTTTTTTTGCGTTTTTCCGTGCACAGTTAAAAGCATTTGCATCTTATTGTACGCATCGTTACGGACGCGACAATTTTTTTTTAACCTTTTTTTATGCTAATCTGAGAAAAAGCATAAAAAAAAGTTTTTTTTTACTCTTTTTTAATTTGTTTTTTTTTTTACAACATTTGTGTCCCTCTGGGGGACTTTAACCACTGCCCTGATGATAGCTGTCATAAGGCATGGTAGAGCTACTGCTCTGCCATGACTTATTGCTTATACAGCGATCTCAGGCACTGGTAATACAGGACGCCTGTTACCATGGCGACAGGCCGGGCTCTCGCGATAACATCGCGAGAGCTGGCCGGAGACACAGAGGGAGCGCACTCCCTCTGAACGCTTTCCCTGCCGCGATCTACATATGCAATATGAAAGAACTGGTGCCCGGCTGTAGGGGATTCCCAATACAGCTTCTCTGGAAGGCTGACAGAATGCAGCGGGCTGGGAGATGGGTATTAAAGAGCGGACGAAGCTATAAATTTGGTTTAATTCAAGCCAGAGGCGATTGGGAATGGAAAGGCTTTCTTTGAGTTGATTTATTTGGCTCACTATAGTAGTAAGCTGCAGGCTTCTCCATAGGAGGCATCCACATTAATGATTCTCCTCTTGGCTGACCCCACACAGACTTTGCAGTCGGGATCTAGAGGGATATCAGTTAGCCTCCATTCACACTGCTACAAGTCAATTCACATTTCTTAGCCAGTTTTCACATCTGCTTCGGGGGCTCCATTATGGAACAGGACAGGGGAATCCACTGGCCAAACAATCAATTATGATGGAACCCAACAGACTGTTGATTACAATGGGGTCCACTCAGCAGACCAGCATTAGGGCCCATTCACACAGGTGTATGGGTACAAAGCTGCAAGTCTCTGCCGGCAGAGATCACGTACTGCGATTTGCACTGGTTTCTGACGTCATTGACACAGGAAGTGTGACTTTTCCAAATCCCCCGCTCTGTGCATTAACGCCGCCCTATTGCAGAGATATAGAGCGTGCTGCGATTTATTTCTCCTGCGGTTTATACGGATGTCCACTCGCAGGTGTGAATGAAAGATTGAAATTGACTTTCATTGCCTCCATTCACTACATGTTGTGCAGGGAAATACTTGTGCATAATACATGGTGACAACACACCCGCGTAAACGACCCCCTATGGAGGACTTTTGAAGGCCCATTTAGAAACGATTATCGCTCAAAATTTGCTCAAAGGGAATCTTTTGAGCATTTACGCGTTTGGAGAACTACTTTGTTCTCGGAGCGCTCAGCTGGTTTACCGCTGAGCGCTCAGAGCAGGGTATACAGAAGACAGCTGGAGCGCTGTCTTCTGTATACTCCTGTTGTGTTCATGGAGCGCACAGTTGGTATACAGCTGAGCGTTCCGAGCGGGGTATACAGAACACAGCTAGACTGCTTGTCTTCTGCATACTGAAACATTATCAGTGGTATCCCGCTGAGAACTCAGCAGCGGTGCTGATAACTCTTTGTTGTCTTTCAGCTTGCTGAATGACAACGATGAGCGAATAGTTAACAAAAACTGCACAATGGCCGCGCGTTTAGACAAAGATTATCGCTCAAAAGATGGTTTTTGAACAAAGTTTGAGCAATATTCGTCTCCAAATGGGGTACGATTCTGGTATTTTCTGTCAGATCTGTGAAGGTTCCAGCGCAGATGTGTAAGTGGCCTTACGGAATTATTTGTGTCATTGTTGCACAGCAACCTTCTGAAAGCTACATGTGTCCGAGTAGATTACAGCATGTGGCCCCCCACTTCATGATCATACAGGAACCCCCCACTAGATCTCTGCACATACCAGCTGTATGTAGTTTTATGGGGAGATACGGTCATTCTGGGTTCTCATTTGCCACAAATGTACATTTTCTACACAACAGCCACTATGTGAAACAGATGATTTAGGGGCATTTCACACCAGGGGTCTTGATTTCCATCTGGCTGTTACATTGTGGGGAAAAAAATTAAAAAACAGACTGTCGCGCTTTCGTTTTCAGTTGAAAGAAAAAAGAAAAAAAAAAGATTTTTTATAACACTGTAGTCAATGAAGGAATGGGGGGGGGGGGGGGGGGGGAAGGAATGCAGGCAAACCGCATAGAACTAGAGCGGATGCAACACCACAACCACCTTCCCTCCTCCTCCTCAGGGACTCCGCTGACAGCAACAGAGGTGATGGGTGAGGAGAGCAGGCGGGTGACACTGGGGCGCTACTACATATGTTACACACCTGAGAAGGCTGCTGCCCATCACCTGTCCTACTACTAAAGCCTAGAAGAATGCTTAACGCCATCTATTGGAATTACATGGCTACTCCCATCCTCTGGCTTCTACACCGAAGCGCCATCTATTGGATTAAAAGAACCTCCGCAGCCTACATTTTTTTTAACAATTAAGCGCCATCTGCTGGCGTCTCATCAGTGTAGCAGGCGAAAAACATCCCTTTCCAACTGAGCGCCATCTATTGGAATCACAAGTGCATACAGCCTGTTTTAAAGAGCGCCATCTATTGGTTCATCCAACTGTAGCAGCCTGAAGACACCTTACAACCGAGCGCCATCTATTGGAATCACAAAAGTGCATACAGCGTATTCAGTTTAAGGAGCGCCATCTATTGGAATCACAAAACTGCAAACAGCTTTTTTATTTTAAAGAGCGCCATCTATTGGCCTTATCCAACTGCTTTTTGCATAATACGTGTTATACAAAAAACAGAACGAAAGACAGACTTTAAAAAAAAACAAAAAACATTGTAGTCAATGGGAGAATAAAAAAAAAACACAAAGCAATTAGCTTTCATCTGTATTTCCTTTACATTTTTGCATTGTGTTTTATATCTGACCATGCACAGATGGGATGGGAGATAAACAAGCCAAGCATTACATTAGGAACCCCCCCCCCCTCCAAAAAAACCCCTGCTTAAGTCTGACTGTCCACGGGCATTGCGCTTTAAACACCGCAGACTTCAGCCGCGGGAGCACACTAAACTCACCACAGCATGCCGCGATTTTTAGATGCGAGCGGAAAATCGCGATGGATTTCCCACTTGTGTAAATCAGGCTGCACTTTGCATAGTTATCCTATGAAGAGCGTTTCAAGCGTGATCCGCGTGCGATTTATCGCCGCGGAGCACGCTATGAACTATCGCCCGTGGACAGCCAGCCTAAAATGCTATAATGGGAGAACAATGTTTGATGGATTCGCCAAAACCAAAAGAATGCCCTCTACTCAGTACCATTTCACTTTTGTTTTGCACAGATCCGTTTTTTGTGAACTCGGCCTCAGACTCGCTTGAGATTTGTGCACTTTAAAAGAAGCACAAATCTACACATCCGCGATGTTTTACTGTACGGCACCGCGATGTGATGCAGGAAATAAATCGTGGCATGATCTATCTTTCTGTGTGATCTCACATCACAGCCCCATTGATTCACGCCCATATCACGCTCATCTGTGTGCAGTTAGCCTCAAGCTCTGTTCACAGTTTCATTCAGGTTACTTTTTCACGGACCGTTGATTGGCTGAACAAGCGTCCGTTCCAGATCATCGCTCCACATTAACATCTGAGCTGGTGTGTCAGCAATGATGGATACAAATTGCTACACAAACAATATGTGATGGCGTTCATCCTCAGCAACTGCCTACTGTGAAGTGTCCTTAAAAGGCGATGGGACCGATGACCCATCTTCAGGTTGGGTCCAACAATAGTCAGGACCTCCAGCGATCAGCTGATATATGGCCAGCTGACAGATATGTCCGATGGAGCTGTGCGAGGCAGAGAAAGCAGAAATTTTATTACTCTCTCGTCACGGTCATTGGAAGACACATAGACCTTGGGTATAGCTGCTGCCAGTAGGAGGCGACACTAAAGAAAAAGTTAGTCCAACCCACCAGCTATACCCTTCCTGAGCTAAATCAGTTTGTATGAAAACAGTAGAATAGAGCAGACCACCACCCGAAGTCAAGGCAGACTATGGCTAATTTCACAGGGGCGAACGCGATATCGGGCTGTGAATCTCGCCAACGTGCAAGGTACCCACAGATGTGAGGAGTTTGTGTCAAAAGCGCCTCCCATCACTTCAGTATAGTTGCGGAGGATCGGGAAGTGTCTCCCATTGTAATGGGAAACCTTGCTCTGCGTTGTCCGTCCACATTGCGAACAATAGGCGAGGCATTCCGAGGGAATGCCCAAAGATAAGGCATGGGGTACATATGTGTGCCTTGCAACGTACAAATCTCATGCAATTTTCTTGCTGTGTGAGAGCGGCCTATAAGTAGAACAATAGTTCTAGGGGGGGGGGGGGGGGGGGGAGGGAGGAGGAGTCAGGCCAGATTGGGGAACAGCTTTGGTAAAGTGTCAGTGCCAGTAAAACAAAACAACTGGGTGGGTGCCATGTCCCCCAATGAACGTGACAAGAAAGGGATTTTACGGTAATTAAAGGGGTTGTCTCGCGAAATCAAGTGGGGTTATACACTTCTGTATGGCCATATTAATGCACTTTGTAATGTACATTGTGCATTAATTATGAGCCATACAGAAGTTATTCACTTACCTGCTCCGTTGCTAGCGTCCCCGTCGCCATGGTTCCGTCTAATTTCGGTGTCTTCTTGCTTTTTTAGACGCGCTTGCGCAGATGGATCTTCTCCTTTCGGCTCGTCTCGGAAGCATCGGCGTTTTGGCTCCGCCCCCGTGTACGA
Source organism: Eleutherodactylus coqui (assembly GCF_035609145.1). Classification (NCBI taxonomy): domain Eukaryota; kingdom Metazoa; phylum Chordata; class Amphibia; order Anura; family Eleutherodactylidae; genus Eleutherodactylus; species Eleutherodactylus coqui. The sequence goes on from NC_089841.1 coordinate 72,498,983, forward strand.
GCCAAAACGCAGATGCTTCAGAGACGAGCCGAAGGGAGAAGATCCATCTGCGCAAGCGCATCTAAAAAAGCAAGAAGACAACGAAATTAGACGGAACCATGGCGACGGGGACGCTAGCAACGGAGCAGGTAAGTGAATAACTTCTGTATGGCTCATATTTAATGCACGATGTATATTACAAAGTGCATTAATATGGCCATACAGAAGTGCTGAACCCCACTTGATTTCGCGAGACAACCCCTTTAACAAAAATCCTGTTTTCTCGTCCGTATCTTAAGGGAACACAGAAGGCCTTGGGACATTCCAGAGCAGTACCCAAGGAGAAGGGGAAAGAAAATATGTGTAACTAGCCTACTGTTCCCAGTGGGCGCTTATAAGCGAGAGATACATTGGCGGCTAGCAAATAACGCTTGCCATCATTTAGAGGACGTAAAGAGAATGAAGGAGTTCTCCTTACTAGGAAGGAAGCAATGGTCGGTATTATTTTATCTTGACGCCACCGGAAGCTAGGGCTTTGACAGGAGGAACACCCCTCACACCCCCAGCTCTCGATAGGATCAAGGCTTTCCGCTGTAACATCTAAAAATGTAACCCTAAGAAGAACACTAACCCTCACCTTAAGCCTGCAGGGCCGGCACCAATCTATCCACATGCTGCAGCCAGCAGTGTAAGCAAAGCAGCCACCCCCTGTTCAATGTGCAGGGTAACACCTCACACCCCAGTGCCGGCCACTGCCTCTGTGCTGTGTCCCGGCAGGCGGTCGTCAGCTCAGTGCCGGCCGCCGCCTATGTGGTCCCTGATGGGCGCTCTCCCGCTGACAGGTCCCAATGCTGCTGCAGTCCGCAGGATGGAACTTCGCCCATGAAGGGGAAGGGAGGGGGCAGCACACGTGTGCCCTAGAGCCACCGGGAAAGTCACTGCACGGAACTTTGCCTTCCTGCTGCTGATCCTGCGTAGCGCTTCCACAGTGAGGTGGGAGGGGGGGGGGGGGGTGTTGTCTTGTATCTATTCAACAACACTTCTGCTTGATTCACAACCTTATTGGTTATTTGGGTTGGCTGATGCACAGCGATTGGTTATTTGGGTTGAATCAAGCAGAAGAGTTGTGGAATATAAATATATGCCGGCTGGGTTCTGTCTTCTGGGCTGCCACCGGGGAAGCCCTTTGCTGCTGGAAATCCTTAGTGACCCCGCGCTGCACCCCTTGCTGCTGCTGATGCTTAGTGGCCTTCTAGGATCTGCAGGCCAACAAGCTCTGCAGCCAATCATGTACAGGAGGCGTCACCCCCTGTCAATCTTCGTTCCACCAGGACTTCCTGGTGGCATCTAGATACAACAATACCGCAATGGTTGATAGTCTAGAAAGCCCTTGTAGATTTGTAGGGGCAAGAGACTTGACCCCTACCAGAGCTACAGAACAGGCGAGAAAAATCAAGATGAAAGTACTTCATGCTTTGTAGTTTATTACCGCCAAGTGAGGGCAAACTACTGTCCTGAATAACCCAATGAAGAGACAAGGTCCGCAATGATCCTTCTAGATAACATGACGCCAGGTCTGGGCTGTTCTTGACATGATACTGGCCCTCCATCTGGTAGATACAAAAGATAAGTCGGATGCAACGTGGACATAAGCTTGGCATTGTATGATAAGTGGGGCATATAGCCGAGGACGACTTAAGGAGGTCTGATGTCAGAAAGACAGAAGAACTAAGATGATAATTTGAAGGCACGATACTTGTGGAAACTGCCCTGGAACGCTAGGAGCAAGAGTGCCCCAGAGGGCGAACCATGCCGGGGAAGGACGGAGGTTCAGGATGCCAACAGTGGATGTGCCTATAGTCCATCTAGTTGGAACAGTTCCCAGTAAGCTGAATGACGCCGATTCACTTACCCCCTCTATGGACAATTGCTACCTGTTATTTAAGGGTTTTTTTTCCTTTTTTTAATCATCCTTGTAAAAGGAGGAGGATATAGAGCATTGTCACACACACACACACACACACACACACACACGATGGAGATCCAACCCCATACTTGTAAAAGAAAATAAGTATGGGAAATGTCCTCATTATACGTACCCCAGCAATGTACTGGCTCTAGACATTACTGATAGCAATGGACTATATAGACCGATACATGGAAAGTCTTGTAGTAGAAGCGAAAGCTAGAGCAGACCACCGAGGGTGGTTGGTACACTGCGTAGTAAGCGGGCTCAGACATTACTAGGCTAATACAAACAGGCAGGGCACTAGGAGGTGCCACAGAGACACCAGTGTGAGGCTGGACTGGAAATCAGAACGCCCCATTGTACTGTGCGACATCAGGTACTACATCACCCGCATCCTTCAGAATCTAGCACAGAGTGATATGTGATATACGATCAGCTGAGCAGTAGCCATATCAGAAAAATAGTCTTGTCAGACACTTTGGTTTATGGAAGTGATAAGACAACATGAAACTCCTGGGATTGTCAAAGCATGCTCCACAGACTGCAGGAGGACAGCTATTCCTCCCATAATGGAAGAGGTAATTACCTGCTGATACCACGCCTGATCATGGTGAAGTATAGGCCTTTTAAATACACAAAACTCATTCAGCCCTGAGAGACCGAGCTAATTCATTCCATTTAAATACATTTCGTTCAGCCTTTTGCGCAATGGTTTTGTTTATTATACATACACATTGAATACACTGTATGCAAGGCAAACAGATGCCAAGAGATGACAATAGAATCCCGCTGGGCAGATAATCCCTCACACAATCACAGGGTTGATAAACCCCGCCTCCAAGAAGCGATGGCTCCGATTGGTCCTCAAGTGCTATGGCTCAGCCAATCAATGCGGCGCTTTAAGCAAGGATCACAGTCATCGAATTGGATCATCAAGCACTGCATTGATTGGTTCTTGAGTCATAACGGCTGAGCCATACACAGCCATCGCTTCCTGGAGGCAGGGTTTACCAGGAAGTGATCTTATGTCAGCGGCTTTGGATTGCAAGCGTGCCGTAACTCGAGACCAGCAGGAGGAACCTGGACCATTTTTTTTTTTTTTATGTAGTGGAGCTAGGGCTTATTTTCAGGGTAGGACTTATATTTCAAGCCCCTCTGAAAATTAGGGTAGGGCTTATTTTGGGGTAAATTGGGTATGTTTAACCGTTTTTTTTATTATAAAATATTCATCATCAAGTGGGTCTCACAGGACCATATTAGAGAACAGCAAGAATAGAACACGTAACATATACATTTGTAAAGGTCTGCAGGACGTAACCGGTAGATAGCTTCCTCCCACTATCGCGAAGTAGGGCAACAGTGAGGAAAGCAGCTGGTAATCCAAAGGCGACAATCCGCCAACCAAAGAAAAGGATGGGTAACAATCACATTGATACAATTTAACCCCTTAGTGACAAAGCCTGTGTGCGCCTTAGTAACGGAGCCAAATTTTGTAAAACTGACATGTGTTGTTCAACATAGCATAACTCCGTAAACGTTTTGCATATCCAAGCGATTCTGACATTGTTTTTTCGCCACATGTTGTACTTCATTTAGGTGGTAAAAATAGACTGATAGAATTTGTGTATATTTATTAAAAGTACCAATATTGGAAGAATTTTGAAAAATTGTCATTTTTTTACATTTTCAACTGTACTATCTCAAATATGTGCAAACACCGTACAAAGTTTTGATAAGATATATATTTCCATCTGTTTACTTTATTCTGAATGCACATTTGAAAAACTTCGGGTTTCTTTAAACATTTAGAAGACGTACAAATTTAACATTACTTTTCAGCATTTTGAGGAACACCTTTTTTTTTCTTACAGCAAGCCAAGTTTGAAAAGGCTCACGTGTCAGAATGATAGATACCCCCCCCCCCCCGCCCCACCCCAAATGACCCCATTTTAAAAACTACACCCCTTAATGTATCCACTGAGGGGTGTCATGAGTATTTTGACCCCACGGTTTCTTTTCAGGAATTAATGTAATTTAAGGGAGAAAAAATAAAATTTCATATTTTTGCAAATATGTCATTTTAAAGACATATTTTTTTTCCTATAGTGCCCATGAAAACGAGGATTTACACCCAAAAATGGATACCCGTTTCTCCCGTGTTCAGAAATATACCCATTGTGGCCCTAATCTTATGTCTGGATGCAAATCTACTTATAGGACACATGGCAAGGCCTGTAATGGAGGGAACACCCGTTGGATTTCTGGGCACAACTGAATACATTCCAGGCCCCATTGCTCACTTGTACGGAATAAAAATTGACACGTTAAAAAAAATCCCCTCCCACTCCATTCTGCGCCCTTTGTGGCGTTCCCCAAATCTTAGATAAAAGTAATAATGTGAACTGTGCGGTATTTCCGAAGACAGGGGTGATTACAGAGGCTGGTTGGGATGGGTACATTGGGCAATAAAACCAGCATCCCCCCTCCTCTCATGCTTTTTGGGGGTATTTCGTGACCTCAGCGGCGGGTATGGGGTGTAAAACGTGTCGCTCTGTGAATCTTCGTAAGCTTGCTGAGGTGCCGCGGTCTCACACAGAAGACGCTTAACAAGCTGCTCCTGGAACTGCAGGAAGGCGAGCGTTCCCGGGGCTTCTTGTAAATTACGTATTACAGGTAGCGATCTGAATAATTCCGGGCTCACACGGCTGGATGTGGAATCTGCTTGCGGAGGCTTGCAGCGGTTCCCATCTGTGAGCCTGGCTGTGACCCTGCGTACGGCCGCGTAATGTACTGCGCATAACTGCCTACTCGCACAGGCGGTCATTCGCAGTACATTTTTTTTGTTTGTATTTCCCGCACCGTCGCTTAGTGATGATGCGGGTACCCATAGCCCGTATACAAGGTAGTTGCGTATGGGCAGCGGGCATATCCACGACCATGGAGCACAATAGGCTCAATTTTGCGGATATCCGCAGTGAAATAGAACCTACTGCGTTCTCTTTTCTGCGAGTGGATTACATAATTCCAACCCACTAATGCGAGCGGAATCGTGTAATCCAATGCGATTGATCTGCGTATTACCGCGGATCAGATGCATGTAGAATCTGTAATTCCTATCCGGTCATGTGAGACCGGCCTAAGGTAGATCTCTACCTTTTTATCACGTGACCGGGGACCGCCCAACGAGGTCACCCGTCACTGCTCCAGGCTCTCTGTGACCGTTGGTCGCTGAGAGTAAGGAGATTTTAAGTTTCCTGGGCTCCCCGACTCCTGCGCATGTGTCTGGTGTTTTGCCGGTGGTCACATGTACAGAATCCGGGAAAGTTCACGGAGGAAGATCGCGTTGGGGTGCAAATATGGAGGCCTCCTGTAAAAAGTTTCATCTCTTCTCACTGATCGCATGTGAGGGAAGATGAAGCTTCACTTTTTTTTTTTTTACTTTAACGTGATCGCCATTATCCATTGGATAACGGCGAACACGTGATCAGGAACCGCTCACCGCGGCCCCCCGTGAAATCTCCACGCTCTCGGCTAAGTTTAGTAGCCAGGAGCAGGGAGATTTTAAATTATCATGGCAATCCACGGCTTTTGCGCATGCATCTGCCATTTTGGCGACGGGCGCGTGCGCAGAAGCTGGGGTAAGGTCTGCGGATAAATCCGGGGGCTTTAGGTACGTCATTTCATCCTACCTCATGGATATGATCCGTGGGGGGAGATGAAACGCAAGCTTTTTTTTACACTTTAACTTTAGATGATCACTGTTATCCATTGGATAACAGTGATCATGTCCATGGTGACATCCCTCTGCTCCTGGCTACACATGGCAGCCAGGAGCAGAGGGATTTTGAATTTCTTGGGGCTCGAGGCCCTCTGTGCACTTGCCCTATGATTGACATCGGGCACGCATGCGCAGAAGGAGACCTCAGGTCCCGGGAGACCAAGTCATCGCGGAGGAGCCGAGGTGAGTATTTTCCGATCTATGAGGGGAGGTGAAACTGGCACTTTTTTTTTTTTTTTAACTTTTTTAAAACTTTTTTGCGATCGCCACTATCCACTGGATAGCGGCGATAGCGGGCTAGGGGACCGCTCACTGCAGTTCCCGGTGACATCTCCTGGTTCCCGACTACCTTCAGGACCCAGGAGATTTAGAATTTGCCGGGGCTCCCGGCCTTCTGCGCACGCGTGACGTCATGCGTCTGGCGTGCATGCGCAGAACAGCTGTGCCGGGTCCTGGAGGACCCATTCCCCACGGGACACCTCCGACAAGCCGGGTAAGTAATTTCAGCTGCCCTGATAGATCCGAACCATCAGGGCAGCTGAATTTTTCACTTTTTTTTTTTTTTTTAACTGTATTGCGATCGCATTGCCGGGGGGGCGACTACCCGCAGCCCAGGATGACAGCTCCATGCTGTCGGCTACCTGCGGGCACCGACAGCATGGAGCTGTCACATCCTCAGCCAAGAGGGCTTTAATCCTAAAAGGAGGCATGTATTTACATCCTCTAGGATTAAAGCCCACTTAGTGAGGACGTAAAAAGGCAATGGGGCCGTCACAGAGGGGTTAAATGGGAGTAAAATGGTAGTAAAGAGAAAGAAAAAGGAAGATATAGAACAAAAGTAAGGGAGAAGGAGGGGAAGGTGTAATTATATATATAACATATCACAACAGGGAAAATTAGTGCCTGACTAGGAAAGCCAGTCATCCCGAGGGAGTGTCCAAAATCATTCTAGAGTCTAAACACAAGCCCCACAAGTTCTGAAACTCCACAGGAGACTCAGAGCCTATCCAAGGCGGCCATACAAACATTTATGTTTGTCGCGAGTCAGTTTGACGCGAGTCAGTCAGTCAGTGAGGGCTTTCGTCATATTATATATATAATGACGAAAGCCCTCACTGACTGACTGGCGAAAAGTTCTCCAACTTCCCGAAGTCGTAGAAACATGAAATTTGGCACACGCATGGATTATCTCCAAAATAGGAAAAGTAATTGGGTCCCAACTCGATTATTCAATTCTAGCGCAAAAGAATTGGCGTCGAAATTTTACGTACGTAATCTAAATCTGTCACTTTCCAATGTCATAGAAACTTAAAATTTGGCCTGAGCATTGATTATGTCATAAATGGGAAAAGTTAATGGGTCCCAACACGATTATTCAATTCTATGCGCAAAAGAATTAGCGTCCAAATTTTACGTACGGAATCTAATTATCTCACTTTCCGGTGTCATAGAAACGTGAAATTTGGCACGAGCATTGATTATGTCATAAATAGGAAACGCTAATGGGTCCCAACTCCATTATTCAATTCTATGCGCAAAAGAATTAGCGTCAAAATTTTACGTGCGGAATGTAATTTCTTCACTTTCCGGTGTCATAGAAACGGGAAATTTGGCACGAGCATTGATTATATCATAAATATTAAAAGCTAATGGGTCCCAACTCGATTATTCAATTCTAGCGCAAAAGAATCAGCGTCCAAATTTTACGCGAGGAATGCAATTTTCTCACTTTCCGGTGTCATAGAAACAGGAAATTTGGCACAAGCATTGATTATGTCATAAATAGGAAAAGCTAATGGGTCCCAACTCCATTATTCAATTCTATGCGCAAAAGAATTAGCGTCCAAATTTTACGTACGGAATCTAATTATCTCACTTTCCGGTGTCATAGAAACGTGAAATTTGGCACGAGCATTGATTATGTCATAAATAGGAAACGCTAATGGGTCCCAACTCCATTATTCAATTCTATGCGCAAAAGAATTAGCGTCAAAATTTTACGTGCGGAATGTAATTTCTTCACTTTCCGGTGTCATAGAAACGGGAAATTTGGCACGAGCATTGATTATATCATAAATATTAAAAGCTAATGGGTCCCAACTCGATTATTCAATTCTAGCGCAAAAGAATCAGCGTCCAAATTTTACGCGAGGAATGCAATTTTCTCACTTTCCGGTGTCATAGAAACAGGAAATTTGGCACAAGCATTGATTATGTCATAAATAGGAAAAGCTAATGGGTCCCAACTCCATTATTCAATTCTATGCGCAAAAGAATTAGCGTCCAAATTTTATGTACATAATCTAATTCTCTCACTTCCTGATGTCATTTTATATAAAGGAAGCGTCGCATGGTTACCTCCACGTGGTGTTTCCTGGGTAACGCAGAGAACTATGCAAAATGGTGAACATATGTTTTTCCTTGGTATCTCTAAAGTAACCACGACTTCATAAGATTTTCCGTGTGAACACCAGATAAATACCAGTACCAAATTAACTCGGGCGAAGCCGGGTATATCAGCTAGTTATTATATATATTCCACCACGAGCATGTATATATCCGCTAATTGAATAGGGGGAAGTAAAGCAGCCTCTGTTGACATCATTGCTTAAGCAGTAGTACCGTTCTTAGCCTATAGAAGGTGATGAGGTTCTCTTACCACTACATGTATGACAATGATGGCAGATACTGAAAAGCGATATGCCCCATCAGAGTCTAATCGCCAAGATATTTGCACCCCAGAAGGAGGGGGTGAAGGGCCGACACACTACCATGCACCACACGAAAAACAGAGTAGCTACAATGCGCCTTCAACCTTAAAGGCGATAGGACAGAGGAAGATACCCATCCTAGCAATCATTACCAGAACCTATAGAAACTCTATAGCTCTGCCCCAGAGAAGAGACAACACTGATAAACATTTTGCTACTGGGAGAAAAACATGTTATTTACACGAAATAGAGTGCGCCAAATCCACATCTTTAGTCAAAAGTAGCCTAGGACATCTAGATCTTACGTTATAGCCAAGTACAGCTTGGTAGATTAGCCCACATACTAATGCATGGTAATGTTATACCTAGAGATGAGTGAGCGTACTCTGTAAGGACAGATACTCTAGCGAGCATCGTCCTTACCGAGTACCTGCCTGCTCGCCCGCAAAGATTTGGGTGCCAGCGGGGGGAGATCACTCACTCCTGCTCACTCCCGCCGGCACCCGAATCTTTGCGGGCGAGTAGGCAGGTACTCGGTAAGGACGATACTCGCTAGAGTATCGGTCCTTACCGAGTACGCTCGCTCATCTCTAGTTATATGACCTCCAGCGCCTTGTGTGTAACACCCCCTGGCAGCAGCGGGCACGTCTGAGCGTGTTAGTAAGCGGATGTCAGCAGTTGCAGGGCCTATACAGGACAAGATGGACTAAGGGCAAGCTTATAGTTGACAATACTGTGTTCTTATAGAACTAGTATGTTTTAGCCTACAGATGAGCAGGCGGAGCCGTTACCCATCCAGACAATCCTTGCTACATTTGTGGAAATACACCACATGCATTCAGCGCAAAAACCTCACAGATTGCATGCATGCACAGAACACAGGTGCCCTCTCAGGACGGGCTGCCTCTCCACTGCGCATGCACAGAACTCGGGAGCTCAGCCACAGCAAGCACTGCTTGTGACGTGGCGCCCGTCCATTCACCTCGAAAGTGGGTGACGGACGGAGGAGAGCAGGAAGCGGTCATTTTGACCGCTCCAGCTTGGCTTCTAGAAGCCACAGAAGATGCCTGACGATCGGTCCTGGCCAGGCAAGGTAAGGTAAGTAAAAACATGTCAGAACCCCTTTAACCCTTCCCAAACCTTGCAATAGTACATCACACACTATATATTTCCTGTGATCTGCCAGAATATCAAAAAATATAGATGATAGAAGTAGGATTGCTGGGATCCCCACCAACAACTAGAATGGGAGTCCAGAGTCCCCAATCCTTCTCACTGCACAAGTATAAGGCAGACAGTAGTTTGCATGGAGCAGCAGTCAAGCACGTATGTAAAGCTGCAGGAAACATTTTCCTTACAAAGGCAACACACGGGAAATAAGAGACCAAAATGTAAAGTGGAGACGACATGCCACACATCCTCCACTGTGCCTTGCAACTCTTGGGTCCTAGGGTCAAATTTGACAGAGGACAACATCAGCATGGAGGTTTTATGTTCTCCCTGTGTGGTTCCTCCCACACTCAAAAAAAACATACTAAGAGACGACTACAGATTGTGAGCACCATTGGGCACAAAAAGTGATATTAACTGCTGTGTAATAAGTAGGTGCTATATAAAAAAAAGTGATTGTTATTATGAAGAACACAAACTTCATGCAGATGTTGTCCTTTGACAGCAGCACTGCAAGGCAGTGCTAACCACTGGGCCACCGTGCTTCTTCCTCCTCTAACGGAGGAGTAAGAAAAAAACATGCTGAGGGATGGCGATTAGCCAGAGCTGGAACCCCATGGATTCGATATTGATGTCCCATGCTTAGGACTGGTCATCAATAGTGAAGTCCCAGGAAACATCTTTAACCACAGAAATCAGAGTGCGCCTTACCTGTTTGTGGAGGTGGCAGATCCATTCAGCAAACTGACGGGCATTAGGAATGGTAGCAGAGAGAAAAACATAGTGGACATTGTCTGGCAGAAGAATGATGGTCTCTTCCCACACAACTCCTCTCTCTGGTGGAGATAGAAAGAAATAAAACCAGACATTTAAGTATATTCACTGACATTCAGGAGAGTCAGAAAAAGACAGTACTTTCATTAGAAAGATTTAAAGGTATCGCCCGGTATTAGAACATGTTCATCCCCATTCACTTAAATGGAGCAGCAATACCAGCCTATGGACAGATGAGGTGCTGTTCATCGGAATAAGAAAAAAAACCTGACGACAACCTGTCCATGCATGAGTGGGTTTGTAAATGACTTACATGCCCCGCCCCTGATCACATGATAGTGATACACTGTTGATGACCTAATCCGATTGGACACCAGCTGTCAGCGCCACAGCACAAGGGGGAAAGAAGCGGAAGCTTCTAGCTCCGACCCCTGTATGGTGGCTGGTTATGGTAATTGCAGGTGCAGGTCTCATTACCATCAATGAGAGAGGATGAATTAATAGACTAAACGCAATTTACATAAGATTCTCTAACATAATAGTTCTAGTAAACAAAAATAAAAACCAGTTTACATACATGCAGCACAGACAACACCACGCTACCCACCAACCATGGAGAAATCTAACACTGGTACATACCCGAGTCTCTCATGTAGTGAATCTCATCAAATATAACCCAGGCCACTTCTCTCATGACCTCCGAGCCTCGGTACAACATGCTGCGCAAAATCTGTACATGATAAAGAAGAAAAGCCGTTATACATTACAGTAATAAACCAAACAGTGACATTTTACCACTTATACCTGCAGGCCGGTCAGCTCTCAGCTTGTAAAGGCGTGCAGCAGGGGAATTAACCCCTTAATGCCACAAGGCGTACAGTTATGTCCTGCAGCTTTGGGGTGTGTATGAAGGGAGATCACGGGGCTCAGCTCATCAGAGCCGTTAACCCTTTAAATGCCACAGTTTATTCTATCAGCGGCATGTAAATGCCCCAAACAATAGTCAAGGGGGGGGGGGGTCCCGTATAGCCCCCCGTGATGAGATTGCGGGTTGCCGTGCGTGTGTCATGGCAGCCAGGGACCTTCTGAAAGGCTCCAGGGCTGTCATAGCAAAATACCTGTCAGACCACGGTATTATGTAATGCTATGGCATTACATCATACTGCAGGAGCGATCAAACCATCACACGTTTTTGTTCCCTCTGGGGACTTTTATAAAAAAGTTTTTTTTTTTTGTTTTTTTTTAAGCCTTTTGCCATATTTATAATAAAATATACTTGGTATCGCTGCGACAGTAAAAGTCCGATTTATCAAAGTAATGTATTATTTACTCCGCACAGTGAACGCTGTCAAAAGAAAAAGGCAGCATTGCACTTTTTTGGTGAACCAGTCTCCAAGAAAAAAAAAAATCTGATAAAAAGCTATCAAACAGTCATATGTACTCAAAAATAGTAGCAACAGAAACTGCAGGAGGTCTCGTACAAAATGAGCCCTTGCACAACTAGGTCGATGGAAAAATAAAGTTATTGTGGTCAAAAGATGGCAACAGAAAATACATTTAAAAAAAATTAAATATCTTAAAAAAAAAAATTTAAGTAGTTCAGAAAAAAAATTATATATATTTGGTATTGTAGTAAATCGTAGTGACCCATAGCATAAAGTTATGTCATTTTTGTTTTGGTGTGTATACTATAGAAACAAGATGCAACGAAAGATGGCATAATTTTGTTTTTCTTCCATTGCACTCCACTTCTAGCACCATTAAAAAAATAAATACAAGTCATACAGCAAAAAACAAGCCACAGCAGTGGCGAAATAACAGTTGTGATTTTTAAAGGGGAGGGGGAGAGACATGTCTTTACGGGGTTAAACATCTCATTACGGCTGATCCCTGGGGGTCTTAGGAGCAGGACTTACTGTGACCTGTCCATGCATGATTTTCTGGCATGTCAATGAGACACACTGGGGTCTGTGCCCTGTGGACCCCACTAACAAAAGGGCACAATTCACCTTTTCTGATGCGGTCTGAATCTGTATACAAGAGTCGTGACCCTTTCTTCCCCCTGGCCACAAGACACGCTCTCCCCACAATAACATGTCAAAAAATATTTTAAGATGAACCTTCTGTTAACATTAAGGGCCTATTTTACCAAAATGAAAGATATGGTTAACGGATACTTAAACCAGTAGGTTCAGGGCGCTTCTGATAACATAGGATGCAGGATGATGAAGGAATAAACCTTTATTGGTTCGGCGTTTCAGGGCTGGACTGACCCCTCGCTCAGACCGTAATACATGGATGCAACAGACACATTTAAAAAAATAAATAAAGCGTAGCAAGACACCTCATCTTCTAAATGCATCCGCCTCATCCATGTATTACGGTTTACTCTATCATCCTGCATCTTATGTTGTCGGCTGAACCCCGAAGCTCCCATCTGACCCCGGGAGAGGTAGCAGCTGAGGCTGGTTACAGAGTTGGTTACGGTTAACCACGACTATTAGGCGAGTGGCGTCCTGCTGTTTCTAGAGCTCTTTGCCTAGGTTATCGCTGTGCTATGAACTACATTGCATCTTTTGCAGTGATCATTTTACCAAAGGGCGAGGTCTTCAGGTCTCCTTCACACGGTCGAGAAAAATCAAGTGATTTTTGAGTGATGCGATAGTGTGAGATAACACAGAATTATGAAACCCCCAATTCTCAATGACTTCATTCCCATGTGCGACGTTTCCTGTCCTGAGATGTTGCAAGATTTGGAAATCACTGTATGTACTATATTTCTGCATTTTGATATTTTCCTCACCTATTTTCCCAATGGAGCCACCGATTTATCACATCGTAATGCACAAACTAGCGATGTGTTTTTAACATTAGGAACTCTTATTGTAGTCTATCGTGCAAGAGAATCGCAGGCAGAAGCAATGCGATATTAATTCCCAGGAAAAAGCATTGCTGGCGCTCAGACATCGCAAGAGCAGATATGCCAAATCACCTGTGTGAAGTAAGCCTTAGGGTGCATTCACACGAACGTATATCGGCTCGGTTTTCACGCTGAGCCGATATACGTCGTCCTCATCTGCAGGGGGATGGGGGTGTGGGGTGTGGAGAGGGGCGGAGAGGAGGCAGAGAGGGGGCGGGAGCTCAGTTCCTGCTCCTGGCTCTTTCATCCCCCCCCCCCCCCCCCCCCCCGCAGAGGAGGACGACGTATATCGGCTTGACGTGAAAACCGAGCCGATATAAGTTCGTGTGAATCCAGCCTAAAAAGACAGGATCGCAGTAAGAAAATAATTTCACATAGCACTAAATGAATCGTTCTAAAGGGATCTGTGCAAACACATAAAAAGGTTTTGTCGGCAGAAAATATTTCTTGTACCTCAGTGGTCATAACCAGGCAGGATGCGGTTGGGTTGATTGTGACGTCTCCAGTCATTAATCCGACATCTTGAAACTCTTCATACATCTCTCTGTATTTCTGATTACTCAGAGCTTTAATGGGGCTGGTGAAAATAACTCTTTGCTTTTCACGCAGAGCAAGAGCGATGGCGTATCTGTCACAGGAAGGAAGAGGGGATGAATGCTGCATCCAAATTATAACAGCTCACAACTAATGGATTGTGAGGGTCTTTACATTGCCGGTATATACTATTAACATGCGATTGGTGGGTGCATGACCGCTGTGACTCCCACCAATGATGAAAGTAAAAGGAGCAGAATACAGCAGCCATCTATAGTTATCAGCCACAGATCCACACTTGTTGATGCGCCAAGACTGGCTCACGAGAATGGTACTATGCCTGGTAAAACCAACGGCTATCCCTCCTGTGCTTTCACACAAGAGATAGTCTTCAGTGAATGGAGGCAAAGTGGGCAGGAGATCTCTTCTGGCCGTCCTCCTCCATTCACTGTGGACAGGCAGTTTCTCAAGGACTGAACAGCTCTTGTGTACACTGAGTGAGAAGTAGCCGCTAGTCGATTTGTAGAGCTGAAATGAAGCAACTTGTGACTGCTGAGCGAATGCCCATTCAGTGCCCTGTTGGTGGCTGTACGTACACAGTACATCTATAGCTAAAAAAAAAAAATAAAAAAAAAAATAACAGTTTTGGTTGATTAGGATGATAATTGCCCCCATGTAAAAGGTATCTCAATAAAAAAAAATTACATATAGTTGAAAGGTGTAATGTATGAAGGTAAAGTAAAGGTAAAGTCTCCTCGTGCAAGCACTGAGTCATGACTAACGTTTTTGTGGGGGTAGTTTGCCATTGCCTTACCCAGTCATCTTTTACCCCCACCACACCAAGCTGGGTACTCATTTTACTGATCTCAGAAGGATGGAAGGCTGAGTCAACCTTGGGCCGGCTACCTGACCCAAACGGGGATTGAACCCGCAACCTTCATGTAGGTACGTATGCATCAATGAATGAATGAATAAATAATGGTTATAATTTAAAAAAAAAGGTACCTACTCTGCACACACTGTTTTCCCGGCCGATGTATGAGCGGACACAAGGACAGATTGATTGTTATCTATGCAAAGTATGGCTTCCTTCTGAAAGGCGTCCAATATAAATGGATATTCCTGGAAGAACAGAATGGAGTTACTACACGGATAGTAAAGAACGGATCATTCAGGAGGTTCTTCATTCACCAAATACAAAATGGTACAACTGGCTAGAGACACTGAACAACAATCAGGAAAATGAGAAGTAAGGAATGAAGGTGCAAAGTAAGAGATCACAATCCCAAGAAAATCAAAGTAGGATGAAAGGTTGAACTTCTGTAAGCAAGAACTCTTGAATCTCTTTTCACACAGACAAGTTTTCTGCAGTTCGATTACAGCTCCTGAGTTTTAAATATTGCATGGGTGAATAGAGACCCGGTATTCTTTATTACAGGAGTGCCGTCATTCATATTATTGCACTCTGTGGCACCCACATGCATATGTGGCTAGGAGCTATGCTGGAAGACTCCACTGTTACTTTATCTGGATAGAAGTCTTTCAACATTATCCAATTCACTACAGAAATCTGAAGAACACACCTTTGAAGCTTGGCCGACTCGTGGCTTCAGAGCCACATACTCGTCATCTGCAGGGAGTGCAACCTGGAGGAAGAGACAGTACAAATTAGATTTCCTACAACAGGCATTGCAGTATGATCATCGTTACCCATCTGCATTAGTCTGAAGCATCTGGCACCAGGTAAGCAATTGTCCGTTAGTTTAAATCAGTCCTGTAGTCCATCAGTCAAATTCATCAATTTGCAAATGCACTAAAGCAAGGTACTAACTGCTCACCAGATTTATATAAGCCATTTTCTGTTTATGGCCAGCAATGTGTTCTCATGCCAGGACTGGCGAGTGACCACTAGTCACCCACACTAATTGTCGCCCAAACCCAGGCTAAAGCGCATGTGATAGGGGGGCTGAGACAGATGCTATAGTAAATGGCTGCTTCTTCATTTAGGATTAAATTGAAAGGTTACTAATATGTATCAGGAGTTTTAATTGGTGGGAGTCCAGATGCCAAGACACCCCAACATAAGAAAGAAAGGACACAAGAGTGCTACAGAGAGCCATACTGGGATTCTGCTTCAATTCTAGAGATCAATAGGAGTCTCAGCACCCAGACTCCACTGGCATAACTAAATACCCGTGTATTAGCCTAATGACTGCCTATGTACCAAGTATGCCCTAACAAAAGGGAATGTGGACAGACAGCCCTGGACCCCATGTATGATCCACAACTGCATCCAAACTCATTGTGGCGTCTGCCCCCTTTCAACTCTCTCTTTGTATGCCGCAAAGATGACCACAGCCTTCATAGGTTTCTCCAATCCCTACCATTAAATCAGGACCCTGACTGTGTATTACAAAGAAGAGTAGATAAGAGCAGCACTCAGGGGTTAATTCCAGAGAAACTTTATTGCCCACAACGTTTCAACTCAGAAGAGTCTTTGTCAGCACTTGACAAAGACTCTTCTGAGTTGAAACGTTGTGGGCAATAAAGTTTCTCTGGAATTAACCCCTGAGTGCTGCTCTTATCTACTCTTCTTTGCTATTTGGAATACGGTCCAGGATCCAGGACTTTTGAGAGCGAGCACCTCTTGGAGTGGAATATCTTCCCTGGAGATACACAGGGTTTACGTGTGCTGTGATCCATTTACTATTTGAAATGACTGTGTATTACAAGGTACATCCATTTCCCCTCTTTTGATTGCACATGCATGGTAGCAACACCTGATCAATTAGCATGACGGGCTTATTCGTCATTAGTGGCCAAACAAAAACAGGATCACTCTAATGTTGACTACTTACAGCATCTGTCACCAGTAACCTACCTCATGGGTGCAGCCCTCAACTGTATCCACTTCTTGCACTTTCACTCTTGGCATCAAGTCATCTAGACTGCAATGAAAAGAGATGTGTTGTGAGGACACTTCAATTCTTTACATTTTTAACTCTACAAGATGCTACTATAGTTTCTAAATGAAGGGCTCCTTCACACTGGCGATCGCGATATCGCCGTGAGAAAAGCACGGCAAGAATTGCAATTTTGTTTAGGAAATGTTGGAGAATCAGCGATACTTTTTCTTGCAAAAACATCGCTACTGTTTGCGATTTTCTCGCACTTTTTTTTGCGACAGACAATAGGAGTTTCTAATTTTGGAAAACACATCGCACCAAAATCACAAGTTCATGCTCTGTGATGTGATAAAAAGAAGGCTCCATAGGGAATAATGGGAGATGAACATGCTGCGGTTTTTCACTCCACATCGCATGAGTGGAAGCTGGAGATGAGCGAGCATACTCGCTAAAGGACAATTACTCGATCAAGCTTTGTCCTTAGCGAGTACCTGCCTGCTCGGAAGAAAGATTCGGCTGCCGACGTGGGTGAGAGGTGACTTGCAATAGTCGGCGGGGGGGGTGGGGGGGGGGGTGGGGGGAGGGGAGGAAAAATCTCCCCTCCAATCCTCCCCCCCCCCGCCGCTGGCAGCCGAACCTTTTCTTCCGAGCGAGCAAGTACTTGCTAAGAACAATGCTCGATTGAGTAATTGCCCTTAGCGAGTATGCTCGCTCATCTCTAGTGGAAACATCCCAAATGGGAATGAAACCATTGAAAATCATTGGTTTCATAATTCAGCGTTTGCACTCTCTAGCATCACTCAAAAAACATGCGATTTTCTTGAAAGTGTGAACGCAGCCTAAGTAACCAAAGCTAGAATTTGACTTATTAAAAGAAAAAAAAAAGCCATTATCTTGGTCTCTTATTATGTGAAATGAATCCCTCCTTCAAAGATGCTGTAAAGTAAGTCCTCTCTTATCTGTCTCCATGCGGGTTTCATCTTCTTTCACACAGGCCAAGAATCAGCTTATGGTGATGAATGATCACAATAATAGTCGTTTGTCCCGATAGGCCAACTGTATCTCCCTGATCACACAGCGAGATATACAGTCAAATCAGCGAGAAGTTTGTGCTTGATGAGGCAGAACGATCAGCCAACAATTGAGCATTCCCGGGCTGATCGTCGGTTCGCTTTGTACGGTCCGAGTGCCGAGCAAACAATCATTAGGAAGAACATTCGGGCTCGATAATTGGCCCGTGTTTAAAGGGCCTTTCCTAGGCTTTATTTCTATACAAGACTTCATACTTGCTATATGAACCAAGTGGAAGGGATCCTATAGAACTTGTGTCTCCATCATAATGAACGTGTCCAGCAACCAATTACAGCAACGACTGACCAACCAGAAGACTGTTCAGACATGAATAGTCAAAACCCGATCCACAAGTAGCAAAAGAAAAAAAATAAACAACACGTGAAATGAGGTGACGTTGTGCGATTTACATGCTTAGAGATCAGCGAGCCATAAAACTTCTTTAAGGCCGTATTGCAGCGGGTTTTGGCTCACAACGTACGGCACGCGGAAACCCCGTCTGTCTGCCGTGCATTATGCCGGACACCCCAAATTGGCATTTATTACTTTAGTTTGCGACTTGCACGAAACTAGGATATGCAGCGATGTTCCCATCTTGTAGCATTGCTGCAAGAGGAAAAAAATATGGCCCATGTAAATAGACCTATTGCGAACAATGGGGTTTATTCACATGCAAGTTTTGCGCAACACACAAAACTGCATGAGAATATAGTAGGTGTAAACCCAAAGTTCACAGGAGCCTCCTCTTCGATGTAGTTGTAACCAGACATTAATTCTTACTTGACGTCATCTGAAGCTGAAGGTTCAATTTTTATCTTCTTTCCAAAGATGCATTCCTCCGGCCCATCCATACCGCTGGCCTCCCTCTTGGCTGCAGCAGCGGATCCTGCGATCGACTTCACATTCTTCTTCCTGAAACAGAAGATTGGAAATGACTGAGAAGGATTCAATATAAAAGTAACTTCATAACTTATATATATATATATATATATATATATATATATATATATGTGTGTGCTTAACCCCTTAATGGCACAGGACGCAAGCTTATGTTTTGGCAAGGTGGTAGTTAACACAACCGGACGTAAACTTACGTCCTATGGATGGCGTGGGAGCCGGCTGTGACCGATAGCCGGCCTTCCGCTGCAACAGCCGAGATTGATGAGAACATCGATCCCTGCTCTGAAACTCTTACATGCCACAATCCATGTACACTGCGTCATTTAAGGGGTTCACAGAGGGAGCGTACTCCCTCCATGACGTCATCTGCCCTCCGTGATTTAATCGCAGAGGGCTGATGGGTTGCCATGGCCACCAGACACTGGTGTCCATGCCTGCCATGGCCTCTGATAGCTATTGTGAAGGATGATAATGCATTGCGGTACAGAAGTACTGCAATGCATAATCATAGCTTTTCTGGCTCAAGTCCCCTACATTAAAAAGTGAAATAAATACATTTTTTTAAAAATGGAAACAAAACCCCCTTTTTGGTGCACTTTCCCATTTGTTGAAAAAAAACCTTATTTAGAGAGAAGAAAAAAAAAACATTTGGTATCGTTGTATTGTAACAGCCCGTACAATAAAGTAAACAGTATTTATCCTGCAAGTTAAAAAAAAAATTTTTTTAAATAAGACTAAAGGCCTATTTAGACACAATTATTGCTCAAGACCTCTTTTGTGCGATAATCGTTGCGTGCATTTACACGGCAAGATGATCGCTGAAAATTCGCTCAAACGGCAGTTTGTGTGGCAGTTGTGAGCGTTCACGTTCCATAAGTGTGTAAATAAAGGCTCACTCTGTATGCAGACAAGCGGGACCGCTTCTCTTCTGCATACAGCTGTTGACTTCTCGGAACGCTCAGCTGGTATCCAGCTAAGCGCTCCAAGCGGGGTATGCAGAACACAGCTGGAACGCTGTCTTCTGTATACTCCTGCTGTGTTCTCAGAGCCGGCTTCATTCCAGGAGCACAGCCCCCCATTATCCTCGCTGCGGTCAGGATTAGCGGACGGTTCTGACCAACTCCTGATGACAGCACAACAACAGTCCCACGCCGCCTCTGTACGGCCGGATCAGCAGTAGCCCAGTGATTTTTCTTGGGCCGCTGACGCTGACTTATTCTCGCATGCTAAAAATATAAATAAATCCCACATGTCGTAGATTGGCGCGGATTACGCATACATACACACCAAGGTAGTGCACGGGGATTGGCGCCACCCAGCAGGGACGCACGTCATGGTATACTTGCTGGCACTCACTGCACGGTGGTGCGAGTCGCTTTAAAGGGGCATTCAGGCCGGATGGATGGAAAAACTACCTGTTTCACCAGAATTTGCAGTTTTCGGTGCGGCTGTAGTAAAAACTGCAACCATACTGCAAAGCATTGCACAATCCCGTGGGGTGCTGCGCAGGCGGACATGACAGCAGCCCCCGGCATCATAGAGCCACATAACAAGCCGCCATCCCCCACCTGGTTGTGGCCGCGGGCCCCGACTGTACGGAGCTCTTGCTCGCCGATGGTGTCTCGTCCTCAAACACACTAAACAGCTCGTCCCCGAAGGCGTCCGCCATCTCCTCCGACCAGCCGGCTCACTCTTCCCTAATCGGTACCGACGAGAAAACCAACGTTTCAACGCAACGGAGGATAACGTGCGCTAACGGTCGCACAGAGATGCCGCAACGAGCAGCTCCGGGTCGCACATAGATGACGTATGAAGCCGCACTGGGCTCTCTTGAGCGAGACAGCAGTATCTTGTCACGTGTCTCCAGGAGAGGCCCGCAGTTTGTGCCTTCGGCCATTTTTTCGAAGACAAAACTGTATCGTACAGCAATGAGCTGAACGACGACAAAATGTCCGCCTTTATGGAGACAGGAAGTGATTGTAGCGTTACATGTGGTAAAGAACCCGTGCTGCAGACTCTAGGGTAGTTTCATGACGTCAGCAGCGCCGGGCGTTCGGGACTGTGGCGTGACGTCACGGGTGTAATGGGAAGACGCGTGAGTGGTGAGTTATAGTCTTAGGCAGATAGAGGGTCACATACCGTGCGGTGCGGCGGCCCCGGGCACATAGCCGCCTGACCTGCTGCACAGTGCAGCTCTTAGTGCTAGTTATAACTAGCCCTCCTGGGTGACGAGCGCTGCAGCCGTACATGGATGTCACCCGTCTCTCCAGAGTCCTCAGTGGCAGATGCACCCGGTGCTGCAGCGATCACTAGGGGGGGATGTATCCCAGCTGGCACCTCCTGGGGGCGCCGGAGTGTAAAGTCCATTTCACATCTGTTGGATTTCCCTATTAGAGGTTTTGTTGCAGATCCTGCTCAAAATACCGGAAAAAAGGGCTGCGTGCACCTGAGCGGACCCGAGCCGACCCCATTACAGTCAGTGGGGGCTGTCCGGCGCTGTTCCATCCTGAGAAGGAGGCGTGCAGCGTCGGGAATTCCCCTTTCCCTCTCCCCGAATGGAGCAGGAAAGCGGAATCCCAAACGCAGGCGTCAAGCCGTCCGTAGGAGTTTGGACTACTGCAGATCCGCCATCTGCGTTGCTTATTAACATTGTAGGAGCAGAACAGCGAAGATAACGGCCGTGCCGCATCAGTCACCGGTGGGCACCGGCCAGACCTGGTCGGCTATACGGCTGTGTTCACACGGGGCAGATTTGCTGTGGATTTTGCATGAAAAATCAGCTTTTTAAATGCTCAGCGAGGGTCGTGGATTTATTGCAGATTTGGTAACAGATTTTCTGCGCAGCTTCTGCTGCTGGATTCAGGTTCTCTATTGAAGTCTATTGCCCAAGATCTGCAGGGTATCCGGTGCTATAATTGACACGCTGCGGCTTCTACTGTAAATGCTGCAGTGATTCCGCCAGTGGAGATTCCGCAGCATTTGCGGCCCGTATGAGGCGGCCTAAAGGCCTGTTTGCTTGCAGAGTAAAATCCAGACACACGGACTGCATACATCATCACACGACACAGACATGTTTATGTGCGCCTAGCCTAAGACCGCATCCTTTCACCCTTGGGTGCTAACCCTGCGAGCACGGCATGTGGCTGGACCCGATTGCGTGTATACAGATGTCTACCCCACTATAATATATCAGATTCAAGGTGTACCTACATTGTAATTTTGTTTTCCGTGAGCCGAATCTTGATGGCCTGTCCTTATGAGAGGTCATCCGGGTTTCATCAGAATGCCCGACAAGCAAATCAAATGGCAATGGAGCTTTTAAACAAGTGTAGTGCCATTAAATGGTTGTCCGGGGCTTCTGCATTTTTTCTATTGATGACCTATCCTCTGTATAGATGATCGTCGGGGTCTGCCCCTCAGGATCCCTGCTGATCAGCTGAGGCCTGGCACTGCTGTCACTCAGTCTGTACTGGTAGTGCAGGCGCAGCTCCCATTGAATTCAGTGCAATACCAACCCAGACGTCTGCAGTACGGATAGTGCATTCTGGTTCCTGCTCTGTCCGTACTGATAGTGATGCTGGGAATCAGCTGTTCATCGGAGATCCTGAGCAGCGGATTCCCACCGATCATCTATTAATCACTTATCCTGAGGACAGGTCATCGATAGAAAGAATGCCTGTATTTCCAGGCGACTCCTTTTATATGATTGTGTCTGATGCTGCAGCTCTGTCATGTGAACAGGGCTTATCAGCAGCTCAACTGCCTATACAGATAAATAGCTATGCCTTCAGTAAAAAAAATTAGGGTGCTGGAAGCTAATGAGGTGCCCGTATGTAAAGGCCCATTTAGACAGGACGAATGTAGGGCAAACGATGCCCGACACTCGTGCCCACACATGCTCGCTTCCCATGCTCATCGTCCATGCTGCATAAATGATGGACGATGAGCTGACCACTCAGTGTAAATAGCAGCTGTTCACTATTGAACAGCCACTATGTTAAGATGGTGGAGAGGGAGCTAGGAGAGAAATCTCCTGCTGCCTCCCCACCCCCTGCTGGCCGCTCTTTGAGCGAGCGAGTGATACTAGCTCCCGTGCAACAGTGAGTGTATGCGGGGACGAGTGTCGGGCATCGTTTGCCCAACATTCATCCTGTCAAAATCGACCTTTAGTTAGTTTATGGTAATTTTGCAGGTAAAGTTACTTGGTGCAAGCACTGAGTCATGACTGACTCCTAGAGTGACTGTTTTTGCAGGGTGGTTTGTCATTGCCTTCCCCAGTCATCTTTTACTCCCCAGCAAGCTGAGTACTCATTTTACTGACCTCACAAGAATGGAAAGCTGGGTCAACCTTGACCCGGCTACCTGAACCGCGTTGGGATTGAACCCGCAACCTTCAGGTCGTGAGCGAGAGCTTAGGACTGCACTATGCACCAGACAAGGTTCATAGGCAAGTGATATGTTCCCTTTAAAAATAGGTTTATCCATATTTTTGAAATAAATTGATATTCTCTCTTTAAGATGGGCCATCAGTGTTAGACTGGTGGGGTCCAGCACATGGCACCCTCGATAGTCAGCTGGGAAGGGCCTACTGTGCTTGGTATTGTAGCTTTGTCCCATCCACTTAAAGCTGGAATACAAAGCATAGAAGCTACTAAAAGTCCAGCGTTTTTCAATATGGAGCCACGTAAACAATGAAGAGGACACAGCACTCACCTAAACACAGTGGCCTCATCAAATATGTGATCGGTGGTAGTGCCAAAAGTTGGACCCTTTTTGATTGATCGTCAGGAGGAAGGAGAGGGGGATCAGTCCTCTTCTTCATCAGCATCTAGACACTCCATGACGGAGTAGTCTCTGATCAGGCTGTGGACCAGCCTATGGCATTCCTGGATGGACATCCTCTCCCAGTTCAGGGTTTTCCTGGGTAGTCACAAAGCATTCTTAAAAGAGCTCCGAACTTCCTGGATGCCTTTGACCATGTGGATCCCAGGAAAAATCCTGTAGAGGACCACATGGTCTATTAGACGTCTTCTAGAAACAAAGTCTGTGATTTCATCTTGTAGGGCTTCCAGTATGGCCACAAGAAGGGATACAAAGCTGTCTGATCATTGATCAGCTAATAGGGCCCCTACTGATACTGAGAATAGGGATGAGGTTTGCAGTAGAAAGTTGGCCACAAGTGCGTCTTAGTAGAGTTTACCGTGTATGTGGCCAACTATCAGCTGCAAATAGGGGGCAAGGAGCATAGAAAACAATATGCAGCCCTCAGATACATAATGGTCCAGGTTGACCTCGATGATATCAGTGAAATCAAGGTTGAGAACATTTCTTCCATCATATCAGGAAACATTGGGTCATGTGATTGTCCATTGTCTGTGGCCTAGTCCTAAAACTAGACTGAAGAATGCCAGTGACAGAGTATAGCAGAAAACTCCGAAATCCCAGACAACCAGTTTAAACACTATTTCTCTTATATCAATGTGCTTCTGTAGATTCCTCCTGAGGATCTAGAAGAATGGGTGGCAAAAATAAAAAAAATCGGCACAGCAGTGCGCCGGCCATCCAGGGAGCGATTTCAGCTGCTAACCGACCGAGAGCAGCACCCGAAACCAGGTCTGGTGGGGACGATGGATCAAAGAGGGAGGCTGGTAAATCTGCAAGTGTCTCTTCTGTGAGCAAGGAAGCAAGGAGCAAACAAGGTAACATTAAGATATGTCAGGTCTAATGCTTCTTCCATACTGACGGGTAGTGGGGTTAGTCACTTCCGAAAAGAGACAATACAAGTTTAATCAGAAAAAAAGAAAATAGCATTTTTTTTCCTGAAACAGCACCATGTGTGTCTTTGGACCATGTGTAGTATTATAGATCATTCCGCTTCATGTGACTTAGGCTAAGCCGCAGCTACAGCTACAGCCTGGGGACAGTCGTGGTGCCATGTCTGAAAAAAAACAGACCTCTGCCAAACCTGAGGTTGAAGGATTCAGACCCTCCTGTCTAGAGAAGGTCCCTGGGATGTTCTGGTTGTTTGTCTTCGGCCCCATATCTTTGATCTGTCATGTGGTCCAGTTTCTATGCAATTATTATTTCTTGCTGACATTGGGCTTTTTCTCTTTGTTAGGTCCAAAAAAGTACAGTTTTACTTCATCGGCTGAATCGGGGTCTTCTGTTAGTAATGACAAGTCTATACTGAAGGTGAGAGCACACGTCGTCGTATTCTTTCCACGTATTGTGATATTGGTGAATTGTTCACACTGCGCAGTTTTGGTGAAGTTTCTGCTTTTGTCTTTTTAGTCACAATCAGTAAATCTCGCACATGTGGCATTTCTGCTGTTATTTTTTAAATGGCAGGGAAATATGTTTTTGTCATTTTGCAAACATGCTGCTAAACAGAACATGTGAACACGGCATTAACTGGAGCTATAGTAAAGGTCCCTATACATAGAAGAAGAAGTTGTCTGAAACTGCAGATTTTGGCTGGAGTGGTTGACTATCTGTTATGTATGAAGGTCAGACAATGCTGAGGAAAAGAAGTGACTGGCATATTGAGCTTCAGCTCCCAGTCTTTTTGTTCTTAAGGCCCATTTACACTGAAAGATGATTGCTCAAAAGACAGTTTGAGTGATAGTTTTGAGCGATCATCGTTGTATCAACTTTTAAGCAGCTAATGAGCTACTTACAAGTTTAATGCCAGCGGAGCGGGACACCTCTGTCGGCTCCAAGAACAGCAGCTGCTTTGTATATGCAAACAGCTGTTTTGTTCTCAGAACTATCGCTGAGAGCTCCATGCAGGATACTATCAGCTGGTATCCCGCAGAGGACTTAGCGCGCGGCACTGATAAGGCTTATCACTGACTTTTAGCTTGCTGAAAGTCAATGATGAACAAATAGTGCACGATGGCCGCCCGTTTAGACAAAGATTATCATTCTAAAGATTGCTTTTGAGCGATATTTGTTGGGTCAAAATGGGCCTTTAGGCCCTATAATCTACCCTCCAAAGGTGTCTGGCATGGACTTACTCCCCTCCTTCCATTAAGAAGACACTGAGCCAAGTAAGTGTGCATGTGTATTTGAGGGGGAGGGCCAGGAAGAATAGCTGTTCTCAGACATCATTTGAAGTTGTATGGGCACTTCTAAAAGGGTTATGCCTCCAAAAACATTTATAACCTACCTACCGGTAGTTGATTAATGAATGATCAATAGTCCAGTAAAAAGG
The DNA here is from genome assembly GCF_035609145.1 of Eleutherodactylus coqui. Lineage (NCBI taxonomy): Eukaryota > Metazoa > Chordata > Amphibia > Anura > Eleutherodactylidae > Eleutherodactylus > Eleutherodactylus coqui. The sequence goes on from NC_089841.1 coordinate 72,524,908, forward strand.
TAAAGATGCAGCAGCCCTTCTGGAAAAATTCACCTATTAGTGCGAGGCGTGGGTCTGATGTGCAAGGCTCAGTCGACTGGTAGTGCTGCTCGGCTTATGCTTTGTTCTGATGTATGATCAATGGGAGTTTGGTGCTGGAAGCCCCTCCGATCACAAGAATGGCGCACCCCCATTTTCACAAGTGAATGGAACTGCAATTTTTATGCATGACCACCGTTTATTCACTTTTATGGGCCTGAGGAAGCTAACCGAGCGCATAGCTCAGCTATGTCCACAGACAGTGAATGGAGGTAGGCATGCATGCGCACTGCCACTCTATTTATTATGGGGACTGGGTGTGCGCCGTTCTTCCAGAGGTCACACCCTCAGCGATCAATTATTTATTACCTAACCTGCTGGTACATGATAATGGTTTTTGGGATAACCTCTTTAAGCAGGTTATCACCAGTTGCATTGGTCTAATCTTCTCTTCTTCCAACAGGTGGTGATTGAAAACAAACTGGAGAAAAAGATCATTTCTCTCATAAATGAGCATAAAAAACTTGACTGTGATACAGGAACGGTATCTGGAAGGCTGACTTCTAAGAAGTTACAGGTCTGTAATTCTACCTTACGTGGTTTTCACTTTGCATGTGTCAGTCACGGTACATGCTTGTGCTCTTTGCATCATGCTTCCCGTATGATGTGATGGGCACAACCCAGCAGGTTGCGTAGAGTCATGCACTTAAAGAGAATCGGTCAGCTACTTTGAACCCTTGATGCTAATCTTATGGGCTCAAAGTAGCTGACCCACTGAATCCGGGGATGTAAGGTTTATACTTGCCTTCCCTGCTGTTCCCCTGTTGTCAACGCTCAACCCCCCCACTAAATGCATTGAGCGGACTACATTCTAAGTAGTCCTCTTATCCTCGGATTCAGCTACTTTGAGTCCATAAGCCTAGCTGACAGATTCCTTTTAATACGTAGAACTTAATAGAGGTTGAAGAAATGCTGCAGACAAAACTTTAAATAGGGACTCCTTCTCTTAAGTCTTATCGAAGTTGGTTCTCTGTTCCCAAGGCGGGTGACTTAGGGTGCTTTACTGATTCAGGTCTTTGCGCCAAACGCAGGACTGCATATAAAAGGAGTGACTTTCATGTCTTTTTTTTTCCGATTTTTTTTTTTGGGTTTGTCTCAAAAACTGTATCAAGGATTACACGTGTGAATAAAGCCTTAGTCCGTGTTCGCCTACTGCGTATTCCATAAGGATTTAAGCACAGATTTTGCACTTAAATCCTGAATCTGCATGTGAACGGGATATTTTATACTACACACTTACAAAAATATCCGCACGAAACAAGGGATGCATTGCAGATTTTAGAATCCACAGTATGCTCGTTATAAAAATGTTAAGGATTACTTCCATTTAATTGCAATCAGGCTAATCTGTGTATGAATCTGTTGGTCAATTCATTGCAAAAATTCCAATTTTGTTTGTGGTTTTCTGCCACAGATTTTGTAAAAAAAAATCCACAGTACATATACTTGTGTAAAACTACAGAAAAATGAGAATGGACAGGTCATCCAGATATTAATCCATGGCTAAATACCATACAAAGCAGCCAATAGATTCCCTTAAAGTGGACCTGTCATAGGATAAAGTCAGCGGAGCTGCCTGCATAGCTCTGCAGCCACAGCCTTGTTGAATCTGTCTGTGTTACTTTTTTTCATATTCACCTCCCTTCGCCCGGACCGTCTCTTCTTAGGTCTAACTTCCAGCGCTGTCAATGTGGGTGGTCCTTGCTACTGACCGCCAATGAGGGACATTGGTCTTAATTGACAGTCCAGTCTCAGCGATTGACAGTGGGCGATAGGGACAGCCCAATTGACACATTCACAGCTTCAGAAGCAGGACCTGCTGTAATTATTGAAAACCAGCTTCAGTGAAGTATGTTGTTGTATTTTTTCCTAGGATCTGTATATGGCTTTGCAGGAGTTTAATTTCAAAGCGGAGCATATTGAAGATGCAATGTCAAACTCCGTCCTGTATGGTGGAGATCTGCATTCTGCGCTGGACTGGCTTTGCTTGAACCTACAGGATGGTAGGAATAATGATTTATTATGGAATATTGAAAAATCGGGTTATAATGTTTGACCAAATGGTCGTGTCAGTTTAAAGTAGGAGTAAGAGCCTATTAATATAGCTATAGCCTCTATTTATATTAGGTCTATATATTTCTTACCAAATAAGGATCAATCAGGCAAACCACAGTACAAGGCTCCCATAGATTTTAATAGGGCTTTGCAGACCTGCGCCCGGATGCGACATTTCTAATGCCATCATATCGAGCCCTGTCTGCTCTATTTTTCTGCGTTTTTGCTTTTTTTTAACCGCACCTCACCACCCATGACAATGATGGGGTGTGTTAAAAAGCGTTGTAAAACGCTGTACCATGTGCTCAAAAACGCTGCTCAAAACCGCTGTAAAATGCAGCGGTTTTCGAGCGACATTTATCTGAACGCATGTGTAAGAGTGGCCTAAGGTTGCCTTCATACAGCTGAGTGCGATATCAAGCCTTGAATAACGACATGGTATCGCGCTCGCCACCATGTTAATTCCCTGTGGCTGCGAGGCGTTTTTATCTCAAAACTGCCTCGCATCACTTCAGGGAAGAAGCGATACTCCACCGCGGCTGTCATTGTTTTGGTGATGATGCTGCTGACGGCCCCATTGAAAAAAGTGGAAGATGCGATGCGAGAGCACATAGAAGGATACAACATGGCGCAATTTGTTTTCCAGAGTGCGATGCAGAAAAGCATCGCTCGTGTGTGACCACATTCAAAAGAATGGGGATCATATTTGTGCGTCTCGCAACGCACAAATCACGTGTGATTTGGTAAGAAATACAGACCTAATGTGGATGGAAACCATGCAGTGTGTCTCTGTAATATATGGTTATATCAGTAGCTGTCTTTCCACAGATGCCTTGCCAGACGGCTTCTGTCAGCAGTTTGTGGAGGAAGAGAAGAAAGTTAGAGAAAAGTTTTGTCCCACATCACAGGAGCCAGTCCATGAGAGTGCTGCCAGCTGTGGTAAATCAGCTCAGGCACCTGTGAAAGTAAGTGGGAGCCAGAGGGGAAGTTCACATGCAAAACTTTGTGCAGTTGCAGAATGCCTCCCATACATGTCAGTGGGGTTGTTTCTGCAGTTTGTACTGTACCCGGATTTCTGTATACCTAATTCAGAAGAATGAGGCCCATTGTCCTCAGGGGGATTTGATTTGCAAAATCCATGCGGGTCATCCGCAAATTAAGTCGCCCATAGGGAAGCATTGGGTGTTCGCACTTTATTTACCACCTGCGGATTTGTTTTAATTTGATTTGCAAATGCCACGCACAGATAATAAATCGCAGCATGCTCCATTTTACCACGGATCATGTGTGGATGTGCTCTATTCATCTCTATGGGAGCTTACAATCTGCAGTGCATCCGCAAATACATTTGCAGATTTGAAGGTTAAAATCAATTAGGGAGGTGGGGAAAGGCTGGGAGGTGGAGTTGCAGATTTTTTTCTGTGCAGTTGATCGGCAGTGCATCCGCGCAAAAAACAAAAAAACACAATCCACGATCTCCTGCAATAAAAAATACATTTAATGATGACTCACAGAGCATCCGATGCGGAAATCCACATGAAAAATCTGTGTGCGCCGTGGACATGAGGCCTAAGGCCCAATGTCCACGGGCAGATTTGATTTGTGGAACCCACGCGGGGCATCTGAAAATCAAGCCACCCATAGGGATACATTAGCATCCGCAAAACAATTTACAGCGTGCGGATGTGATTTTTTAATTTTTTTTTCTTCCTGGCGTGCAGATAGAAATCATAGTATGCTCAATTTTTCTGCTGATCCAGCAGGGACAGCTTACCTTGAAGTCAATGGAAGCCGTCCGATCCGCGGCACAGCCACACCTGTCACTGTGGACATGCCGCGGGAAAGCAGGAGTTAAAAAAAAATAAATAAAAATTGCACTGTGTATGTGTCCGGCACGTTGCGGGGCATCTGGACGCATCCACCGTGCTGAAGAAAGAAGATCTGGCTGGTGTTTGCGGGCACGGCTGCATTCTGTTGCGGGATTCAGCAGATGGAATCCGTACGTGCAATCTGGACACCGAGCCTAAGAAATTCCTGAAACAAATCTAGGTACCATGTGTGACTAGATCCCTGTAGGAAACTTGATAGAAAGTGATTTAAAATGTGCCTTAATGCTTCTTTATTATTCTATGTATGCCTTAATTATAAAGCACCTTGTATTTTATTTAGTAGGGGTCGGTGCTCCATAGTGGTCAGTATGTAGTAGCACTATATAGGTCAAAGGTCACTGCATAGCCTTAGCCTTTATTCGTCCCTTAACAGCACTTGTGCACTTCCGAAATTCTGCTAGTTTTGTGTGAAAGGAATGCGGCACATGAGCTCCGTCTCCTCACGCCTACACAGATTGCTTTATACTTCAAGAATATGCAGAAATCTAAAAATAATTTTTTAAAGTTTTATTATCCTTAAAAAATAACTTGGAAAACTCCTTTAACGCAGCTGCCCATGCCCAAAAATAAAACTAAAAAATGAGCCTATACTCCCCTGTTCGAGGCTGCACCTCCTTTTTCCCCTTCAGTACTCTGTTTACAGCCTGCTGCAGCCAATCACAGACCTCATTGGTCAACCGCTTGTTTATTATCATGGAGCATGGGCGGCCATATTAAAACAAACTGGTAGACCTCTTTAATGATCTTATCTATGAAGAGCACACATAACTTTTGACAAACTTTTTTTCCCCCGCAGACTAGTAATGAGAAGGAAAAGAATAAGGAACTGAGCATGAAGGAGTGGATTCTGCACTATGCGGAGCAGGGTAGTGACGAGGAGGAAGAGCTGGACCCTAAGAAAGACCCTGACAATGAGAAGTTTGATCCTGTAAGTTAAACAACGAAGACAGCATGACGAGAGGAACATGTATACACCGCTAAAGCAACCCTCCAGTTTCGGAACAAAATTCTGTCTAAGCATCGAAGGGGGGAAGAGTATATTACCTGCTGTCATTCTTCTTTGCAGATGTCACTCTGACTCGCCGGTTCAGGATCCTGTTTTCAGCCTTCCAAGATGGCCACTGCAATTTTCTAGCTACCTAATGCACAATGGTCTCTGATTTGCCAGCACTGATCACATGAGCAGTCCCGGCCAGTCAGAGAGCAAGAATCATGCATTAGTAGTCTAACACTACCAGTGCGTTGTGGTTGTTAGGTAGTCTGAAGATTGTGTCGGCCATCTTGGACTGCTGAAAATAGGAACTGGAACCAGTGGATCAGAGGGGTATCAGCATAGAAGACCAACAGCAGATAGTATAATTGTTCCATCTGGTCCCAGGACAAAATCGTGTCCCAGAATTGGAGGGTTGCTTTAAGGAGTTTACCCTTATCTTAGTCATGTCAGAAAGATCAGTTTATATCTGGTCTATATATTTCTTACCAGAGAAAGGAGATTAATCAGGCAAACCTATCATAATAGAAATGTTTTCCTTTGATTAGATCCAATCCCATATTAGTGGGAGTCCATAATTAACCCCCTCAGCAGTTTAGGGTGAGCTCAGTTCTTTCTGCAGGAAAAGGACATAACAGTTGGTGTCAATTAAAAGCTAAGATTCTTGGCTTTATAATAACATAACAAGCATGTCATTAGCACTTGCAGAACTGGAGCTACAGCCTTTTGAAGTAGAGTCGGGAATACTGAATTTACAACTGTCACTTTCAGTGTGCAGAGCAAAGAGGGAGGGGAAACCACGGGCAGCAGAGAAGATCTGTGATTATTTTGTCTCTCTTCCCTGTTGTACATTTTTGTTCATGTTATCACCCCCCATCAATCAGAGAGCATATTTGCTCTCCGATTGTCACAAATGTTTTTTTCCCCCAGAAAAGGACTGAAAAATGAGGATTTGCTCATGTAATCCCCTTTCTACACCATTTAACCCTGCAAATTCTGCAGTCATTGCTGACTGTGGCATCTAAACATTTTTACAGAAGAAAAAAACTTGAAAAGTTTTTTTTCCTCTTTACAAAAGTTTTTAAATATTGAAAAAATTAAACAAAAAACCTGCGCATAATTGGTATCACCACATCCATAACAGCCCGTACTATAAAACAATGTAGTACTTATACCACGCTGTGAACGCCATAAAAATAAATGCAAAAAAAAACAAAAGTGAAATAGCTTCTTTTTTTGCATTGACCATAAAAGTTATTCACTGCATAATATGTACCCAAAATTGGTTCCTATAAAAACTAGAACTCGTCCTGTTAAGTACGAGGTGCCCTACAGCTACACTGATGGAAAAATAAAACAGCTGTGATATTAAAACACAAAAGGAGACATGACTGACTAGTTCTTAAGGCTAAAATTAGTTATGCAATTAAGGGGTTAAAAATGTGCGTAAAGTGACTGAGTTCTGTGCCAAATATATTTACGTGAGACGCAGATTGTAAAATAAAAAAAGTAACATTTTTGGGAGGGTTTTTCTAAATTAAGGAGGCTCCCACACGAACGGATTCTAACGGCAGAAACCGCTATCGCGTGTGCGGAGGCTCCGCGGCAAAACGCAGGCATTGAAAGGCATGAACTTTCGATTTTTCCCTTCACACTCGTTGATACAAATTGCGTATTCTGCGAGCGAAAGAAAAATCACAGCATTTTCTTTTTTGCCACAGACTCCGCATGGACAGTCACCATTGAAGTCAATGAAGGCATCTGACCCGCCGCCCATACACATTTAACATTGTGTATGGGCTGCAAGTACCTGCGTTTTAACTTAGCGCCATCGCGGGAAATGCAAACAATGAAAAAAAACTGTGCAGCGCATGACTGCCGGCCAGCCACCGCGGTCATCCGCAATACTGGGAAATCGGGTATGCAGGGTGACCGGCCGGGCTCACAGCTGGAATCCGACCCGTTCATGTGAGCCCATCCTTAGTGTGACTGTTAGGAGTTAATGTAAATTTGTATGAATCGCCATCCATTTGTTAGTTCCTTATATTTCTCCTCTCCTGCGCTTTTTATCAGCTTATTTATGATTTATATCATAAATTACCTGAAAAGAACATTCAGAAGTGGAGAGAGTAGATGAAAAGCCATTGGTCCAGCTTCACAGACGGATCTACTGTTGAGACTCAGTCTGCAGTTTCTGTACACAGTGATATATAGAAGCTGCAGAAGTTAAACCGTGCAAAATTTTTAATGAAACCCTACTACAAAAATGGTTTTTAAAAGGTGTCCACAGCCTTTAATGGGTTTATAGGAGATTAGAAACCCATGGCTGCTTTGTTTTTCTAGAAATGCACATCTCTTGTCCGTGATCTGTCTGGTATAACAGCTCAGTACTGGAAAGCAGTGACTGGTTCCATTCTTATAAAATCCTCTTAAGAAGACAAGAAGTTCATGTGATTGCTTCTGTGGCCAAGGTTCTCCTAAGCCTTTACCTGTAAGAAATAATGACTTACAGAAAACACTATGCTACTAAACAAGCAGAAGCATCATCTAATAAACGTATTGGACCGAAATGCTGACAAGTCTGGATTTTGTGTTTTCTGTAGAATGAACGTTATCTTGAACTGACCGCTAAATTAATGGATGCCAAAACTCAAGCAGCAAACACAAAGCAGGCGAAGGACAAAGCCGGTCAGCGGGAAGTGCAGAACAAAATCCGAGAATGCCAGCAAGGTAGGACTTCAGGCGAACTCTGGAATGAGACTTAGTGTGAGATTTCTACAGAAGTTTTTTACTTTATATTTTTACATATTCATTTGTTATTCTTTCCTCTTTATACAGAAATGAAGGTGTTGGAGCAGCACCCCATGTTTAACCCCGCAGTGAAACTTCCTGAGGAGAAAAATGAATGTAAAAAGCTGCCCGCGGCATCTCCGGATGACGGAACATTGGACTTCAATCTGTTTGACAATGCTAGTGAAGTCAAGGAGGAGAAAGGTAGGAGTGAGCCGAAAACTCACTATATATAAACTATTAACAGTGTAATGGGAAAAAAGACCACAAAGAAAAATTGGGCCCCATGCAGCGGTGAATTAAGGGGACCATGGGCTCAGGGCTGTTCATTTTGTGTGGAGTTTCATGTAAATCTGCACCAGATTTAACCCATTCAATTGTGTGGATCTGTACCAATATCCATGTAAAAATCTGCATGTTTTGATTCTGTCTTTGATGTGGAATTGACGCAGCTATTGATACAGATTTTCTGCAGCGAACAATCTGCACCAGTTTTCACTACATGTCAACGTACCCTGATAGTGCTTACAGTGCAGTTACCTCTAGGGCACTTGGACAGTACATGTGTCCACCCTTCCAATAAACATCTTAGATCTTCAGGCCATTCTTCTGTCTGTTTTTGAGCATTTCATGCCCCAGGTAAGAGTTCTCCCCATCCAGGTCCAAACCAACAACACAATGGTTGTCACATACATAAATCACCAAGGGACTCCTAGCTCGGTGGTCATGGCAGAAGCAGCGAAGATCCTGACATGGGCTGAAGATTTCCTTCCAGTGCTCTTGGCGGTTTAGATACCAGGGGTGGACAATTGGATAGCCAACTTCATGGGCTGAAGAATAGTTGACCCAGGAGAATGGGAGTTACACCCCGACGTGTTCAGCTGTGTCAGAAATGGGTCGATCCAATGGCATCAAGATTCAAACACAAACTTTCCATCTACATAACCAGATCTCAGGACCCTCAGGCTCAAGCAGTGGATGCCATAGTAATTTTGCCACATAATGGGCATACTGAAAATCTGCAGCATGCCTCGAAAACTGCACTGCTTTTTCCGCCACTTGTGGATGAGGGTTTCAAGACTTCACTTTAACGCATTGTCCTGTAAATTGTTGTACATTTTCGGTGTGAGCCTGCCATGTTTGCACGTGGTCTTGTTGTTTTCTACTTCCCCTAATCCATCTCATTTTTACTTTTTTGCCATCCATTTTAGTTGCACCTAAAACCAGACCACCTCTTGACATCCGAAACTTTGACTACACGTCTCGCAGCTGGACGGGTAAATCTCCGAAGCAGTTTTTAATCGATTGGTGTCGAAAACATTATCCAAAAAGTCCGAACCCCTCATTTGAGAAGGTGCCTGTCGGCAGGTACTGGAAAAGTAGGTGAGTGTTGTAACATTGTGCCACGTTCATCATATTCACCTGGTGCAAATGGTGTTTGTGCATCTCTATTTAAAACACCTTTTCTCCTAAGCTGCATCAGTTTCTGCAGAAGTTGGATTACAACCCACACAACTTCAATAAGAAGTCAACTGTTGTTAGTTGGCTTCCCTGATTAGGAATTCTGTGTATTTAGGGCAGGAAAGGAAAGTAGATATTCAGGGTTCTGGGAAAGTTGGGAGCCAACACTTGTAAAGAGATGATATCCCAAATACCATCTTGATATTTCATTATTATAAAAGTGTAACCACATGAAAGAGTTAACAACAAATTTATGCTCATTATTTATTTTGTCTCTTTCCTTTTTAGAGTTAAAATTGTGAAATTGAGCGATGGCGTCATGACTGTGTGCCCTACGATCGTCACAGAAGACAGCATGCAAGCCCAGCACCTCGCTGCCACGTTAGCGCTTTATGAGCTCACAAAAGGCCAAGTATGAGATTTTTCTCCATTTCTGAAGTTTTTTGTTTTGTATACGTGCAACTACGTTGCTGAAGTAACGATCACACACAGCCGGATCCTGCCCCTCCATGTGATGATTGGGCAAGAAATTACGTATCCATATGCAACAGATGAAAGTTGACAGTCCTAACTCTTTCCCCACAACAAATGTTCAGTGGGGGTAAAAGGATCGACTACATTGGATTTCAATATGCCCAATTCTTTGTTTTCACGGGAGAACACACACACGTTTGACCAAGCTGATATAGGGGGATAAAGAGAAATGGATATCAGCCAAACAAACCATCTAAGGTGTATGGGTACTGTAAGGCTCTATGGGAACAAGGAAAAAGAAGGGTTAAGATCATTGGAAGTATCCAGTATTTTATACCCCAGGCTTTAAGGGGGCACTCCAGCGAAAACTCATGTTTTCCATCCCTGCACCTAATTGTCTGTCACACTCTAGAAGTCTCCTCTGTATATTGCAGTTACTTCCATGCTGTGCAGCCTCATATCTGATACCATCCTGATGTTGCTTTCACTTTCACCATTCTGTGCTATCAATCCCCTAATGCATTATCTAGAGGCTGTACCATCTCTTTCTGCTGGATGGACAGTTTAATTCATTGCATTCTGTATTCTTCTCAATAAGCTACAGACCATAAGTATACAGTCAGGAGGATGAACTGTGTTATCCTCTATTATAACTGTGTGATAGGAGCCCCTAATCATCAGTAGCTGCAATAGGATTGGGCGTGTTCACTTTTAAGCAGTTTCTGGGGTACGGTCCAGGTAATAGCATCACACACATATTATACACACTGAGAAACTGACTAGTGTGAGAATACATAAACCCAAGTAAATGTGAGCTGCTCAGAGTTGAGATCACATGACCATCTGAGGTGAAGGACACTTGGAGTTTCAGATAAAAAGTATACAAATATGCACCAAATTTATTAAATGGTGTGCACTTGCATATAAGCGTGCAATATTGTTTTTCATTCACTATGTAGCTAGCCCTCCCCCCCACCCCCGTGTGTGTGTGTATCTATCTATCTATCTATCTATCTATCTATCTATCTATCTATCTATCTATCTATCTATCTATCTATCTATCTATCTATCTAATGATTCCCCAGGATGGGTGTAGCTGTAGGGGCAAACTTTTACATAGTGGAGCAAGAGAGAAGTGTTCGGCGGTGCTTACTGATTGTTCAGGTTGTCTTAAAGACAGAAATTCAAATCTACATCTGCTTTGGTGTAAATTTATAGTAAACCTATCAGCTTGTAGAATGCCCCTCCATTAAGCCCGATCCACTTTCTAGAAAGTGACAAAAGCAGTAAAAAATATAAAAAGTAGCAACATTTTGCGTGAATATGGCATATGCCAAAATTTTGCAATTTTCTTACACCGGAAAAAACAAGCGCAAATGGCTTGACAATTATGGCTGCACCAGGATTGGTTGGTCTCCATTGTAATTTTATGAGCGATGAGCGATGAGCGACTTAGAATTTCTCCATATGCTCCATTTAATTAAAAAAAGATACTTAAATACAAATAATTTGATGTATTTTTCTCTCCTTATTAGTCTGTGCATCAGTTGCTGCCTCCAACATACAGAGACGTTTGGCTTGAATGGAGCGACGCTGAGAAAAGTAAGCAGGAAAAGGACAAACTTGAAACCAACAAGCCCCGGGACCAGTTTATTGCCAAACTATTAAATAAGCTGAAACTGAGACAGCAGCAAATAAAGCCTGCAATGATCAGCAAAATATCCGATGACCCCGAAGACTCCTGGGAAAATTTGGCTGGGGAAGATGATGTGGAGCAGAACAACTTAGATGTAGTTAGAAAGGACAATTTAGAGCCTGTGAGGAACCTTTTCTTTAAGTGCCGCGATTCTGCAAAGTACCAGCGGTTGCTGAGTGACAGGGAGCAGCTGCCGGTGTTTGCACACAGGGACTTGATTTTAGAAACTCTTAGCAGGCAGCGGGTTATCGTTGTCGCTGGCGAGACCGGCAGTGGGAAGAGTACGCAGGTGCCTCAGTTCTTACTAGAAGATCTGCTCCTCAAGAAATGGGCCTCAGGGAAATGTAACATCGTCTGCACTCAACCTCGCAGGATATCCACCATGAGTCTGGCCACTCGAGTGTGTGAAGAGCTGGGGTGCGAGTCTGGACCCGGGGGAAAGGTGAGTCAAGGCCAGAGCAATAAAAAACCTAAAGGGTTGTATCACTATAGAAAAAAAACCCGGAAAGGAACAAAATATGTATAAGTAGGTGGGTTTACACCCTGACAACGTGACATCATTTAAGATCTTCAGCACTGCGCAGTGGAGTGCACTATCCTTCCCTTATGTAAACCTCCTAGTCCATGTGACATAACGCAGCGATGATGGTACCGTAACCATTAGCGTTGCTGTAGGGATGTATGCATGGAAGCGGCCTTCCATCTCAACTGGAAGATGCATGAATAGTTGACGTGTAGAAGGAGACCAGTCATGTGACTGGCAGATGGGACATGGTGCTGTCACTGCAACCAATAACCTGCCAATGTCACTTGCCTGGAGGGTAGATCGCATCTCAGAGCCCATAGGTGAAAATAAATCCCATGGGTAAGTGATTGATTTTGTTGCCATTTTAAGGTGCTTTTTTAATGAGTAGACAACCCCTTTAAGGTTTGGCCTTAAAGGGTTATTCCTATCTTGGCTTTTCATAGCGAGATGAGAAAGCCCAAAAGCTCCATTCCAACCGCCTGTTGGAAAGAGCTGAGTGCTTAGCACAGCGCTGTTTCCGTAGCTCTCATTGAAGTGAATGGGCGCTACTGAAATAGCGGCGGTACGCTGTTTCCGTAACTCAGCGAGTAATGCAAACGGCATAGCCCGCTGTAGTACGCTGTGTCTTCAGTTCCCTTTCACATCCGTGAAAACTATGGAAACAACTCTGCGATAATTGCTCCAGATGCTGTTAGTCATGGCAGCGATTTCCAATCTCGGCAATGACCAGCCAAGATGGGAATACCCCTTTAAGCATCTTATAAGACAGATAAAAGGTAGTAAAATGTTTAGAGACAGACTTTTTACCAAGATGATTTGTTGCTCCTAGAATTCTCTTTGTGGGTACCAGATTCGGATGGAGTCCAGGACTGGAGAACACACCAGGCTGTTGTACTGCACTACTGGAATATTACTAAGGAAGTTACAGGAAGACAGTCTGCTGAAGAACGTAACGCATGTCATTGTGGATGAGGTAAGTAGGTCTGCGCACTCCGACCTGCGGCCAAATTGGGGCAATTATTAATGTCATTGTGCCAAACGGCGGCACAGATTCTGATGTCAAGTCCTGGTATTTGTTTAGGCATCTACTATCCTGCCTGAAGCTTCCATAAACACGTCGGCTCGACTCGGCTGAGTATTTCAGTATATATAGGGGATAAGTGGCTTCTAGGCAAACATTATAATGCTTTTCTCAAAGTGTTCCCCAGGTTAGAATCCAGCGTACCTCACACTTATTTCTGCTAATCTTGTTGGGGAACCATCAGACTGTCTGCAGAGCTTCTCTATAATAATACAAGATATTACTTGTTTAAGTATGTGGAGATAAAGAGGTGTTCAGCTTCCCCAAATCTCTGCTTCTGCCTATGCATATCTAGCATTCCTTGTGTGCCTGACGACTGCATTTTGATGTCCGCATGTCTCTAACTGGATGATTTGTCTGCCTACAGGTACATGAAAGAACCGTGCAGTCAGACTTCCTACTCATCATCCTCAGGGAAATCCTCCACAAGCGTTCGGACCTGTGCCTCATACTCATGAGCGCCACCGTGGACAGCGACAAGTTTTCCAGCTACTTCTCACACTGCCCCATAATAAGGATTTCAGGAAGGACATACCCAGTTGAGGCATGTGCATAATGGTTAATGCCTTCATTAGGTCTTGGGGGAATTAGTAGGGTGATAGATGATCTAAATTGTAATACTCCGATAATCTTGAACATGTTTTGTATGAATCAAGAAAAAATATCTTAAAGGGGTGATCTGCATCCGAAAACAAAGCTTATTCATCGTGTAGTGAAAGGTTTAGCAGCTTTTTATTTATATATGTTCTGTATCACTATCTCTGCTTGCTGTGATTCAGTATAAACCTTCATCCTATACTGCCAGCGTATAAATATCTGTCCTGGTCATATGAGGGACACACGGGGTCATTTCTTGTGTACCGTGTACCTGTGTGACCATCATATGACCAGGACTGAAGTAAGCAGTGTATGACCTTCAACCAAGGTCATACATATATTCCTTCAGTGGCTGCGGGTTACGGAACCAGCTCAGAAGCTAAGCCCACGTTATACCTTGCAGGTGCCGGCTGTGACACTCGCCCAGCTAGCTCTAGTTGAAGTTGTAGCTCTTCACACACTAGAATAGGGGTTTCTTGTCCCCCTTCCTCCTATGCAATCTATAAAGAGGAGATTGAATGGAGTTGGGGTCACTCGTGCGGTGCAGCTCCATTCATCTTCAGCGGGACTGCCAGAGATAGCTGAGCATTTCTACTTGGCTAATTTTATAAGTCCCTCTACAATGATTGGAGCGGCGGCTGCACATGCTCGGCCACCACTCCACTCCATCTCATGTCACTGTGTTCTTTGCAGAGGGCCTGTAGTGATGAGGAGGGGAGACACGAGACCACTGTTCTGAGGATCGGCGCAGGACTCAGCAGTAAGACCCCCACCAATCACACTTTTATCACCTATCCTATGGATAAGTGATAAGTGTTTTTTGGTATAACCCCTTTTATCCACTTAGATGTGAAAGTAGATGCTGACCACAGCCTCTCCTGTTTCCCCATCAGCCCACCCACAATGCAATGGGTTGCCATGGCAGCCAGGGGCTTAATAAAAGCTCCCAGTGCTGCCATGTAATTTTTTTATACTAACAAGGAAAAGAGCACCAAAAAAAGATATTATATAAAATATATATATATTTTTTAGAATAATTTTTTTTTACACTTTTTATGTTCCTGTAGGGAACTTGAACCATAGCAGCTATGATAAAGCATTGTAGGACTTCTGTACTGCAATGCCATATCGCTTGTAATAGCGATCATAGGCAATGGCAAGCTGGGACGCCTGTATCTGACGTCCTGTTGCCATGGCAACCCATGCGGGTGTCCGATGATGTCACAGAGAGAGTGCGCTCCCTCTGTAAACCCTTTAGAGTATTAAGGCAGAAATGCTCACTGCCTTAAAGTAGTGGGTTCAATCCTCACATGATTCAGGTAGCCGGCTCAAGGTTGACGGCGTTAACGGGTTAATGACAGGAAGCAAAGATCTTGAAAACCCATGAGGAATTGATACAGAAAGTATGCTGAAAATTATAGAACTTTTCAAATATTATTATGATACATTATTTGCTCAAATTTTAATACCTTTTTAGGGCTCATTCACACAAGCGTTGTCTTTTTTCTTTGTTTGTCTCCGTCCTAGGAGATGAAAAACCGACAAAGCAGAACTGCTACCGTGTTTCCCCGAAAGTAAGACAGTGTCTTACTTTCTTTTTATCCCCAAAAGCCAGACTATGTCTTACTTTCGGGGTATGTCTTATAATAAAAAAAAATCATTACTCACCTCCCCCGGCGTTCTGTCGCGCTCCGGCAGGATGTCGCTCGCTCCTCGTCCCCGGCGCAGCATTGCTTTCTGAATGCGGGGCTTGAAATCCCCGCCTCCAGAAAGCTAATA
The DNA here is from genome assembly GCF_035609145.1 of Eleutherodactylus coqui. Taxonomy (NCBI): domain Eukaryota; kingdom Metazoa; phylum Chordata; class Amphibia; order Anura; family Eleutherodactylidae; genus Eleutherodactylus; species Eleutherodactylus coqui. The sequence goes on from NC_089841.1 coordinate 72,540,325, forward strand.
CACACGCCGTCAGCCAGTTACAGCCATTCAATGACAGCATTGAATGGCTGTGATTGGCTGAAGGCGCACGTGGCTTCACCCAATCACACTATTCAATGACATCATTGAATGGGTGTGATTGGCTGAAGCCACGTGCGCCTTCAGCCAATCACAGCCATTCAATGATGTCATTGAATAGTGTGATTGGCTGAAGCCACGTGCGCCTTCAGCCAATCACAGCCATTCAATGATGTCATTGAATAGTGTGATTGGCTGAAGCCACGTGCGCCTTCAGCCAATCACAGCCATTCTGTAACTGGCTGACGGCGTGTGTATTAGCTTTCTGGAGGCGGGGATTTCAAGCCCCCGCATTCAGAAAGCAATGCTGCGCCGGGGACGAGGAGCGAGCGACATCCTGCCGGAGCGCGACAGAACGCCGGGGGAGGTGAGTAATGATTTTTTTTTTTCTACGGTATGTCTTACTTTCGGGGTACGGCTTACATTGGCCGACCCCCCTGACACCCCCGATACGTCTTACAATCGGGGGTGTCTTACTATCGGGGAAACGCGGTAGATCTGGCACTTCCTGGACCCAAACGGCATCGGATGGTATCCATTGACTATAATGGGCCCCATCTGGCTGCCGTTATGCAGTCCGGCAATTTCCAAGATGATATAGCTCTGTATGCAGCGCTTTGTCACCTGTGATTTTTGCAGAAGTCCGTGATGGAGGCTCAGATGCTGATGTGAATGAGACCTTAGGTGGAACATCAGTTTGGAAAAATTGGGAATGTTTTCCTATTAGAGAATTGTTAGATGTTTGCCACTTTATTAGTGCTGCTATACTGAGATTTATTAGTTTAAAGAGGTTTTCCAGCACTAAGATATTGATGACGTGTCTTCAGAAATAGGTCATCAGTATCAGATCGGTGATAGCCCATTGCTTGAGCTCCTCACTGATCAGCTGTTTGTAGAGGTAAGCTTTGTGGCTTCTTCTCAGACCTTTGTTCACATATACTACAAGCAGCTCAGTCCCATTCTAATGAGTGGCATTGAGTTGCTATACTATGTACAGGTGGTATACAGTGTGTGGCACTGTGCCTGGTAAGCACTGAAACAGCTGATTGGTGGGGGTCCCGAGCGGCGGACCCGACTGATCTGATATTGATGACCTGTCCTGAGGATAGGTTATCAATATTTTTGTCTTGGAAAACCCTTTTAACTTGGAATTTATTGATTGTAAAGTGTTTTTTTTTTGTTCCCTATACTCAAGGCAGGTTTTCACTTTTATTATGAGTGCCCTCTCAAAGTTACTCTCCAGTCCGGGACAAGCCAAGATGGCTGCACCACCTCTCTGACTACCTGATGCACACAGTGCACTACTATGCATCAGTAGTCTAAGACACTACATGCTGCTCTGACCGGCCAGCACTGCTCATATGGACAACAAGACAGGTGTAGTGTCTTATACTAAGGATGCATCCTATGCACAGCGTGCATCCGGTAGTTAGAGAAGCGGTGCGGCCATCTTTGTTCATCCAGAACTGGAGGGTTGCCTAAATAACAAATAATCTATGATTTCTGCAGGTTTTTCACTTGGAAGATGTTGTTGAAGAAACAGGGTTTGTCCTAGAACCAGACTCCGAGTATTGTCAGAAGTTCTTAGAAGATGAAGAGGAAATAACCCTTAATGTCACCGGCAAAGGAGGAAGCAGCAATAAATACAAGGTGATGATTATAATAAGACCACTTGTATTGCTCCATAGTGGAGATGACAATCACCATCCACATACACAACACTCAGGACTTTTTATCAGAATTCAGTGCAGCAGCTCCCTCTGGTGGCCATCTGTATTTTAACAAGAAATACAATGTGAGGCACTGATGTTAAAAGGTCCATCACACCCCACATGAGCATCCTCACACCACATTATATTTAGGAAACCCTATTTTAAATATCTAGAGGTCTAGATCCTACTAACTCACTATTCAACCCAATTTTCAAAACAGAAAACCAGCCGCTGCCTTTAAAAGATGACCCAGAGATGACGTACACTCGCCTAATCATCTGGTGGAGTTGTCAACCAAAACCTCCTACATGTTACAATCACCGAAAGCTCGGCACTCTAACGCCTTATTTCGCTGATTTGCATACCTTCAGGCTATGAGTTATGTATATAGATGCCAGTGTCTGGCATAAATTATACATAAATCTGTCATTCTGGGTGACCACACCCCCTCCTGGCAAGCCACACCCACTTTCACAGAAAGTGGCAAAGGCAACGCAGAAGGCTGAAAAGTTGCAATATTTTTGCACGAGTGGCCCTTGTGCCAAATGCGGCCATTTTTCTACACCAGTTTTCTGGTATAAAGCCTTCTTAAATGTCCTTCAATTTCTTTCAAGCTTATCAAACACCATTGAATTGTTACATATGTCACTGTTTACAAAATATGGAAACTGGCTAACAGTACTAATATTTTCCTTTATAGGAGTTTATTCCTGTTCAGTCGGGTTCTGTGATGGATGTAAACCAGTCTTATCAGAAGTTCTCAGCCCGGACGCAGCATGCTATCCTATACATGAACCCTAACAAAATCAATCTGGACCTGATCCTGGAGTTGTTGGTGTTTCTGGGTATGTTAATATTTTGCGGTCTAATCACTACAATATCCACAGGAGAGCTTTCCAGATGTCTGAAAAACCTGCTAGCTATGTATGACTTTATAGCAAGACGAATATGCCATTAGGAATCTGGGAAATCCAGATGATGACATCCGAGAGAACCTTAATATAAACTCCCCATGTTATATCATCCTGATGGGTTATCGGCCGTCACAGCTGAATTTTTATGTATTGACTGTCATTAAAGGGGTTGTGCTAAGTTATAAAGTTATCCACAGGATAGGGAGTAACTTTACGGTAGGAGGAGTTCCGACTGTTGGGACCTCCATTATTCCTGAAGGTCCCTGCATAAATAGAGCAGATGTACACCACTGCTCAATATATTTCAATGGGAGGTGGAAACCTCTGAAATTGCCAAGTACAAGCTCTCTGCAACCTCTGGCACGCCCTTTGAAATGAATGAAAACAAAAAATTAAGAAGCCATATTTTTTGTATCGCCACGTCCACAAAACGTCTGATCCACACGGTAAGCACTAGAAGACAATAAATTGAGCTAAAATGTTGTTTTTGCTCATTTTGCAATAAAAACAATCAAAAAAGTTCTATGTACCCCAGTAAATTACCACTAAAAACTGCAGTTTCTAAAGCAAAAAAATAAGCCCTGACACAGCGCAGTCCATGGAAAAATAAAAAAGTTTGGGCCTTTGAATACGAGGGTGCAAAAACCATATTTTCCAAAAACCGGTTTTCTATTGTCAAATAAAAAAAAATATTTGCTCCTCTCTTATTCCTCATGGAAATATAAGAATTGACTGATAATTGGGTCTTACTGTAGAAATCAGTAAGACGTTCTTACAGCCTGACACTCAGCCCGGATTGGACCGTTTCATACTACAGGAACACGCATTAGTGATCAGCGTTCTTCAGGATGTTTGGGGATGTTTTTCAGATGTTTCTTATATTGATTAGCCCCTTAAAAATTACTGAATTGAGTAATCTGTATGTCTCCTTCCACCAGACAGAAGTGCACAGTACAGAAATGTAGAAGGAGCAGTGCTGATCTTCTTACCCGGCTTGGCTGACATTCAGCAACTTTATGACCTCCTATCTACTGACAAGAGGTTTAATGACAGGAGAAGGTAAGAAACAACCTAAAAGTATAACTAATATGATAGAAAGTATTTGTAGCACAGTATTTTAGGCAGAATGTGCCTGGGCTGACTTCATCATATAGTCAGCTTTATGGCGCCCCCCTACTATTCCTTTGATTCCCTCTTAGAACATCCACATAATTTATCCATTACTGGTGAGAAAACGCCGCTTCTAATGCCCTGCTTGCTATTGGCTGCCTGTGCAATATCAGTAATCACTCCACTACCTGCAGATCCAGCACTGGGTACATTACATGGATCTTCTCAGAGGGCACCATAACACATATGTAATAGTCATATCTAGATGCATTTGCATCATACTGGGCAGTCCATTTGCACAGGAACTTGAAAAATGCCAAAAGCTGCCAGAGCTCTGCAACAACTAGGCTGCGTCACTTGCAGATTTCGGCTGGTTGTTCACCCTGGTAATCATAAACTACCATGAATATTCAACAGATGGCATAGTTGGCGATTCCAGACCAGCTCTGCGTTGGGTTTAGCACTAGAGCTGCATTTTTACTATTCAGCTGTGAAGTGTATATTTATATATGGTGTATCCCCATTTGTGTACCCTCTACCATGCTTAGTCACACCGTGACCCGACCAGTACGGTCCTGATGTTTGTTTCCTAGGTACAAGCTGATAGCCCTTCACTCCATCCTTTCCAGTCAGGAGCAGGCTGAAGCGTTCGTACTTCCTCCAGCAGGAACAAGAAAGGTAAAGAATATCAAGTAAAATCTAACTGTAGAGTAACTTTTCCCAGACAAATGTTTAACCCCTTTCCAACCACATGACATAAATATACGTCATGCGGTTGTGAAGGGTATATACAGCGAGCCGAGCCTAATCCATACCCAGTGGGTCTCACTTAGTTTTAACAGCTGACAGCCTCCATCAGTGACCACAGTTGAAGTTTGCTCTGATTGCGGTCGTTAACTACTTAGATACCGGTGACCGCTGCATCTGAGCGGTAGGCGGGGGAAGGAGACCCCTTCTATCAGGACATTATATAGTACATTAAATAATAAAAATACAAGTTATCCTGCAAAAAAACAAGAACTCGTACACATATGTGTTGGTGGAAAAGAAAAAGTTATGTCCTTTGGAAGGCGGGGATGAAAAAGCAGAAATGAAGAACTGAAAAATTTCTGGTCTTGGAGTTAAAGGGGTTAACACATAAAGTCACTATTTACAGGAACCATATTGTTTTTAAGGGTCTCTTTAGTTAGAGAACGTCCGACATCATGGAAACGGAAGGGAATAAAGATCCAGCAGCATCCTGCAAATTATACCATCAGCTGTCATAGAGACATGTCACTGGTGGGAGTCTGGGCACCGCAACCCCACTAATACTTAGAATAAAGGACTGCAGCAGTCTATGGAGCACTATACACTTAATTCAGGGCCATAGACTGTCATGCAATGTTATGGCCCATCTTCATATCTCCAAAATGAAGCCAAAGGGGCTCTGACATATCTCTGTGACATGTCAGAAGTCAGTAAAATACAAACATGTAAACTTCAGGATACATACATTGCATGTCCCAGGTATCGTTCCCTTTTAAGTAAGTCAGCCCCAGGTTCCCCACAGCCCCCCTGCACACTGCAGCAGCACCCTGTCTTCTTCTACTGTACAGCGATCTACAGCATAGACAGTCAATATACACTAATGAAATATGTTGGCAAAATGACTGTACTGCGAAGTCCTCCATTAGTGCGGCTTTCTTTGTATAAGTGGATTTACGCTTTATTAGCATTATTTTCTTCTGATTACAGATTGTGCTGGCAACTAACATCGCTGAAACGGGTATCACCATCCCAGATGTGGTATTTGTCATAGATGCTGGAAGAACTAAGGAAAACAGGTGATCTGTCGACATCCACGTTGTTTTAATTTAGTTTTTAATGTTTTTCAATTTCAACCTGAAATGGCCAGTATATCTAAGAACGTGAATCTTCTTGTGTCCGCTTGTTGATTTGATTCTATTCAGCCATTTCTTAGTTATCTCTTTTTGGGAAAAGCTGGATGACCACCAACATGGCCGCTGTTACAGCCCTCAATAGCAACTAACTGGGATTGTCCCATGAATGAAAGTGACCCTAAATGTCGTCCTAATAGGAAGCTAAGCGTATTCTCCATTAGAAGCATTTAAAGGGAACCTGCCATGTCCCACAGCACTATAAACTCTGTTAGGGGACGTGGCAGGGTGCCGGGTGATGTTTTTTGTTTTTTTTTATTCGCGTCACAATCATTCTTTAACCTGCTATGAAGCTGGCAACTTGGCTTTCCTACTGCAGTGCGAAGGCACCCGGGTACAAGAGAGCCGGTGACCTGCAGGAGGGCAGACTTACATGGGGCTGTGCAGTAGGAGCGCTGGGAACGTCTACACTGCTAATTGTAGGAGAGACAGGAACCTACAGTTTAGCTCCCGCAGGTCGCTGCCTCTCTCATGCCCTGCCATACATTGTGGTTGTACAGTATTTGAATACATGTGATGTTGCGTCTTTTCTTGCAGATATCATGAGAGCAGTCAGATGAGTTCTCTGGTGGAGACCTTTATAAGCAAAGCCAGCGCACTCCAGCGACAGGGGAGGGCCGGCCGCGTCCGGGATGGCTTCTGCTTCCGACTGTACACCAAAGAAAGGTAAAGCATCTGGTCCAGGAGATGCTGTAGTCATGTGGAATTAATATGAATATCTGACATTAGAATAAGCGCTTTTTTATACATTCTATATTCTTACAGAGGTTATACGGTCCTTCAAAATTGATACTCTGTCCTTAGGATAGGCAATCAATATTAGATCTGTGGGGTCTAACTTTCTGCAGCTCCGGCAATTGGCTACTAAAAGTGCGGACTATACCTGATAAACAGTGAAGGGGCCATAGCTCATCAGAATCAGCCCCCCACCAACCTAATATTGATGTCTTACCCTCAGGATAGGCCATCAGTTTTGAAGTCCCAACTAACCCCTTTAAATAGGTTCTCTGAGATTCTCAGTGTGGTCCTCCAACTAAGTCTTGTGAGACTGCAGCTATATGGACAGTTTAGAGGAAATTGGTCAAGACTGGTGCAAAAGAGAAGTGCAACAGCTAGCCATAAATCCCTACACATTTGGCAAACCATAAACATACAGTATACATTTAACTATGTGTCTAAAGAAAGGCTTGCCGCCCAGTGGATAGCGCTTAGTGTAATTTTACTCAGGCCAGCGATCGCCAGAGTAATCGCTCAAAATAGCGATTACGGGTGTCTCGTCTTGCCTAAACTCTGGACCGGACAGAGCAAGTGAGTCGAAGTTGCTTGGTTTTACCTCGCCTAAAAACTAAGTGACTGTCGGTTCATCCACGAACAACTGCCTGTTTACTCTGAATGGAGGCGGGCAGCCGAAAGTGAAGTCTAGCGCTCTCCTCCTCCAGTCAGTGAGCGATCAGCGCTCCTGTGTAAAGACCAGTCATTATAGTCAACCTGTGTAAAAGTTCCCTTAGTGTATATTACGAAGTTTCTGCATTCTAGGTGCTGAATAAATTCTGGTAGTCCCAAATAACCCCCTTAAAAAGAAGGCATTCCTACGAGCCCCTGTATTAAACATAAGGAAATGTTCAGATTCTCTAACAAATGCTAGAAAGTTACCTCTCTTGATTTTATTAATTTCTTTTCATGGGAATCGCAGTCCCAAAACCTTTTTTTCTGACAATGCAAATAATGCTTGGAGGAATCCCGTCTGAGGAGAGGCCTGCTCTACTATTAGAAGGCATCATTTGTTAATAATCTTTATATAGCGCCAACATATTCCGCAGCGCTTACAAAACAGGGGAGAACAGATACAAGAAATGAAGATACAAAAACCATGGTTACATGAAGTAATCAGTAATCAGTTGATGAAGACAGTAGGGCTGAGGGTCCTGCTCCAACGGGCTTACATACTACAAGTAATGGGGTGATACAGAAGTTAAAGGGACTGGAGATGTGCACGGTATGGCGGGGTGGAGAGTGAGGGATGCTATACACAGACAATGGTCAGACATTTAGTCGTGTGGTGGCTGAATCGGTGTGAAGCATGTTATCAGGCGGAGTACAGAGGGGTTTGGTATGATAGCAAAATATCTTTTAGGACTTCTACAAGAACTGTTTCCAATATAAAACCCTCGGCTTTGTCTACAGGACCTGTTCACCCCACAGTGTCTATTTTATAGGGAAAGACGTGATGACAAGACCTTGACTTGTATTTTTTTTTAAGCATTATTTCCATATATTCCATATCTGTATTTTTTCCTTGTAGATTTCACAGTTTTATGGACTATTCGGTCCCAGAAATCTTACGAGTTCCTTTGGAAGAACTTTGTCTCCACATCATGGTGAGCTCGTTACAATGCTAAACTGTGGAAACAAATCTGGCAATGTAATGTTATACATTAGGATTGTGAATATCCTTATGTAATGTCTGTTTGCAAAAAAAACCACTTCCAGTGTGTAGACGTATTTTATAGTCTGGTTTTTAACGTTTGAAGAAGAGTTTCCTACTGTAGTTAATGCATCTATCATTCAGTCTTCTGCAGTCAATTACAAATCATAATATAATATCACAGAATAAAAAGACGCACTGCAGGATGAAACTGCTAACGACCTCTTTATTAAAGGTGGAATAAATCAGTCAAAAATATAATGAATGTGTTAAGGCAGCAGTCCTAAGCTCTCACTCACAACCTGAAGGTTGCGGGTTCAATCCCCACTTGGTTCAGGTAGCCGGCTCAAGGTTGACTCAGCCTTCCATCCTTCTGAGGTCGGTAAAATGAGAACCCAGCTTGCTAATAAACAAAATTACCTGAAAGCGCTACAGAATAAGTCAGCGCTATACAAATAACAAGTCCCTTTTCCCCATCTGGAAAGTTGGGCAGGGCATCTCCAAAGGGAAAAATGCCTGCAATCGGACACCCTGGCATGAACCCTAACATTAATCCCTAATTCTTGGTCACTTGCAGAACCAGCCACTCAATCACCTTCCCATTTACTGGTCTAGCTAAACATTTTCCTTGGTGTTGCCTTGTCATGTGGATATATATCATACGGTAAAGGAAAAACCTGCCGCTGATTGTAAACCCCTGCTGGATCCCTATAAAGTGTCCATAAAAGTGACGGTCTGGTTTCAGAAGAAAATTCTGTTCCAAGACTGGAGGGGGTATATTACTTGCAGTTGTTCTCTGCCATCTCTCCCATCCGCAAACTCTGGGTCCAAGATAGACACTGCATATAACTACCTAATGCACACTGTGCACTGATTGGACCCACACTGATCACATGAGCAGCCCTGGCCAATCGGAGGGCAGGTATAGTGCTTTGGTAGTCTAGTACTGTAGATATTAAGTAATTTGAAGATTGCCATCTTCAAGGGCTGAAAATAGGACCCAGAGCAAGCATATTCGAGGGACAGCAGAAAAAGAACAGCTGCAGGTAATATACCCCTCCCCCTCCCCGGCCCTGAAACAGAATTTCGCCCTAAGGCTGGGTTCACACAGGGCGGATTCCCGCCGGAAATCCCGCTGTTTGGCCACAGCTTTGAAGCGGCCCGGCCACTCGCTCTTCCGCTGCGGCCGGCGCTCCGGCCGCAGCGAAAAGAAAGAATAAGTAGACATGCTGCATATTGTAAAGCCGCGGCTGCGGTCGCCGCAGCCGCGGTTCCTGCCTGACTTACCGCAGCGGGTTGGCCGTCCCGTGTGGACGAGATTTCTGAGAAATCTCGTCCACATGGTTGGCTAATACCGAGATTAGCGGCCGCAGGCAGATCTGCTGCGGCGAAATTCCGCGCGGAATTTCCGCGGCAAATCCGCCCTGTGTGAACCCAGCCTAAAACTGAAGGATTGCTTTAAATGTAGATGTTGCTTCTTTCAGTCAGCAGAGGGCGCCTGAGAGCTTGCTATAACTGTCTCCTAAATGTATTGGTTCAATCTTATTATATTGAGTGACCTTTCCACTTTAAAAAAATAGTATATATACTAAAACTATACTGTATACTATAATGTTTAGCTATAGCTGAGTGACTCCCCATACGCTGTCATTAATGGTCCCACAGATACTGCCAATCGGCTGCCGTAGAATAATCCTAAAATAATGCTCCCTCTAATCCCAAAGTAAGGTATATTTAGAAAGATGTGCCACTCTACGAATGCTGAATGACAACTCACATGGCAGCTGTAACTATGAGATTAGTTTCACTTGTCTTCCCCAGAAGGTCCCTTAAAGGGGTTACATGAGACCAGAAAAAACAGCTGCACTTTTTTCAAGAAACAGCTTCCTCTCCATTTGCTATGTGTGATATTACCGCTTAGTTACATTCAAGGGAACATGGATGAGCTGCAGTACCAGACACTGCCTATACACAGGAGTGGTGCTGTTTCTGGAAAAATAGCAGACATTTCTTCTAACCTCATACAAACCCCTAAAGTCACCACCTAGGACAATGACAGTTCTCTAGTGAGGGCTACTGAGGCGCCATGACGTACGGTATTTGATGCACATTTGGGCACCTTTCTGAAAAATATTCTGTTTTGCTCTTGTTATGTCTAGAAGTGTGAGCTCGGCTCTCCAGAGGATTTCTTATGTAAGGCACTGGACCCGCCACAAGTCCAAGTAATCAGTAATGCCATGAACTTACTGCGGAAGATTGGAGCCTGTGAGCTCACCCAGCCCCAGCTTACTCCTCTGGGTCAGCACCTCGCCGCTCTGCCAGTCAATGTGAAGATTGGAAAGATGCTGATTTTTGGTGCCATCTTTGGCTGTCTGGATGCCGTGGTAAGCAGGACTCTCTAATCTGCTTATTTTATCACCTACGGTAGTAGCCAGTACTCGATAACTGCAGCTTCTGGAAGATTTACTGCTCCGTAATGGCCAGTTACGTTTTTCTCCTGATCAGCTAATAGAAAAAGGTATTGTTGTTTTGTAAGGAGTCTCTTTCCAGAAAAGTTGGGTGACAGGCAATGTGGCCACCATTACAGCTGCCACGCAATGACCCGTGCGTCACTCGCCTGATGATTTACGATATTACGTAGCAGGCGAAAAAGAAAAACTGCCACAAACGGGCAACAACCGTTTCACATAGTGGGAGGCCAGAAGAAGCACGTACCCCACCAACCTGCTTGTCACACTTTCTCCTTTTCACGTGCTTTGTGAATTTGCGTTGGGCGGTCCAGAAGGGAGTAAGGAGCGGGTTCGGGAACGGAGTCCACTGTATACCTGGCGGCTATCAGCTTTTTCTGACAGCTGATGGTTAGAGTTAGCGCTGATTACAGTAGCGAACGTTTTAGATGCCACGGAAAAAGCTGACAGTGCATCTAAACAATCAGAGGAGTTGTGGTGGGGCTACCAAAAAATGTTAATAAAAAGTGATCAAAGAGATAAATGTTTCTAAAAATGGCAATAATGAAAATTATAGTACAACCCTAAAAAACCAAGCCCTCACACAGCCCAATCAGCGAAAAAATTAAAAAGTTACGGGTCTCAGACTATGGCAACGGAAAGCAATTTTTGTTAAAGAAAATTTTTTTATTTAGACAAACACACCCCCTGAACAGTCACGTTAAAAACTGGAAAAACCCTTCCGAAAATGTCACATTTTTTCAAATCAAACTCCCTCTTGTGTTACAGCGGTCATATAACATTTTAATTTTTTTGTCAATGTAGGTGTCACACCCTGTATTGTGTGGGTCCAGTTCTAGTTTTTATAGGAACCAATTTCGGGCACATAGAATCATAGAATGATAAAGTTGGAAGGGACCTCCAGGGTCATCGGGTCCGACCCCCTGCTCATTGCAGGATTCACTAAATCATCCCAGGCAGATGTCTGTCCAGCCTTTGTTTGAACACTTCCATTGAAGGAGAACTCACCACCTCCCGTGGTAACCTGTTCCACTCATTGATTACCCTCACTGTCAGAAAGTTTTTTTCTAATATCTAATCTGTGTCTCCGCCCTTTCAGTTTCATCACATTGCTTCTAGTCTTTCCTTGTGCAGATGAGAATAGGGTTGATCCCTCTGCACTGTGACAGCCCTTCAGATATTTGTAGACAGCTATTAAGTCTCCTCTCACCCTTCTTTTTTTGCAAGCTAAACATTCCCAGATCCTTTAACCGTTCCTTATAGGACATGATTTGCAGACTGCTTACCATCTTGGTAACTCTTCCCTGAACTTACTTTAGTTTGTCGATGTCTTTTTTTAAAGTGAGGTGCCCAGAACTGGACACAGTATTCCAGATGAGGTCTGACTAAGGAAGAGTAGAGGGGGATAATGACCTCACGTGATCTAGACTCTATGCTTCTCTTAATACATAACAGAATTGTGTTTGCCTTTTTTGCTGCTGCATCACATTGTTGACTCATGTTCAGTGTATGATCTATCAGTATACCCAAGTCTTTTTTCACATGTGCTGCTTCTTAGCTCAATTCCTCCCATTCCATATGTTTTTTGTTTTTTTTTTCATTTTTCTTGCCCAGATGTAGGACTTTTTTCCTTGTTAAATACCATTCTGATAGTTGCTGCCCCCTGTTCAAGCTTTTCCAGATCTTTTTAAATACTCTCCCTCTCTTCCCCAGTGTTAGCTATTCCTCCTAGCTTTGTGTCTTCAGCAAATTTGATCAGTTTCCCATCAATTCGCTCCTCCCAATGTTGAACAACACTGGGCCTATATAATATGCAATATTTTATAGTACGGGGTGTTACGGATGTGGCAATACCAATTATATGTAGTTAGTTTTTATTTTTTCAATATTTTAAAGCCTTTTGGAGGGGAAACATATTTTTAAACTTTTTTTTTGTAAAAACGTTTAAATGTCACAGTCAGCAATGACTGCAGCATCTGCCGGGTTAAATAGTGTATCACTGTAATTATACTGACCCATAAAACAAAGTTTCTATGTGATTTTTTTTTTTAACACTGCACTGTGAATGCTGAAACCCCTCCAACAATGGTGCAGTTGCTTTTTTGTTTTTATTTCTCCCCACGTTTTTCCATACATTATATCATACCATTAAAAATGCAATTTGCCAGCAAAAAACAAACCCTCATACAGCTATGTCTATGGAAAAATTAAAAAGTTATGGCTTTTGGAAGGCGGGGACAAAAAAGCAAAAATAAAAAAATTCTGGTCATGAAGGGGTTAAAAGGTTTTTGCTTTTTTCCATGCAGTGAGTGCCACTGTTTGAATTTCTGGATCTTTTATTAATTTAAAATAATGATTATTCCCTTTTCCCAGGCAACGCTGGCAGCCACCATGACGGAGAAGTCTCCATTCATGACACCTATTGGTAGAAAAGATGAAGCAGATTTGGCAAAATCCTCCATGGCTCTGGCTAACTCTGATCATCTGACCATCTTCAGCGCCTACATGGGGTAAGTCACTGGTATAGAGGGACCACAATGTACTGGGACATATTCCTCAGTAGGCAATGTCTCCAATGATTAAAGAGACTTGGTCATCATCTGTTTGCAGTTCTCTCTGCAGCATAAGGTAGTGACTGTGTGGATCTGTGCAGTAGTTTTGGAGAAACTTGCCTTTTGTCAGTAGCCGCACATGCGTAGAGGTTAGTAGTCCTGGATATTCATGAGCTGCAGCTAGCTACACCCCACCTACTCCAGTCACTGATTGACAGCTGTCTGCCTATTACTGTGCAGAGTCAGAGATGCCAATCATTGGCTGGATGGTGAAGTGGGTGTGGCCAGCCTGAATATGTAGGACTAGTTCTGTGTCTAGCTGCTACTAATACAATGCAAGTTTCTCCAAAACTACTGCACAGATCCACACAGCAGACATATCGCTGTAATCAGTGTGACAGGCCCTACCTTATGCTCACTGAGGAATGCAAAAAGATGGTGACAGATTCCCTTGAAGTTTACATACTGTATAAATTGATTATGCTTATTTCATTTATTCTATTACCTGTGTCTTCACATGAACTTGCGCTATTACACACAATGCACTATGCATACTAGCATACACTGCAATGTATATTCGGCTTCTAGATTGACAGGACTGTGATGGAGAAATCTGAAGTTTCTTCCACGTTCCCAACCTATTATCGGATTGCACCCGCTCATATACCATACCCCCTGGCTCAGTAAAGGCTGTAATGTTCATAAGGTTACATGGGAAGCCCAATTTAAAGGGCCACACCAGTGACATTTTTTTGTTCATTTGTTATGCAACTATCCCCCCTGTGTATATAAGTTGGCCAGTATTACCTTGGTTAGTCATCCCTTACTGTCTGAAACTTCCTAAAACCCTTCTCTTCAGATAGGTCATGTGATCTCATTCAGACCACCTGAGAATTACATGTATTTATGTTCTCTTGAGACGTCACTCTTTCAGTTTGCATAATTCCTGTGTGATGATATTACATGAAATCTGTCACACGAGCTCTTCATGAGGGGACAGAAACTCCTATCACAGTTACTGCTGATGATTAGCAACTCCTGTCACACAGTTATAATGAAGAAGATCACGGATCAGCCTCCTGACTGTATAATTATGGTGTCACTTTTTAGGTAAATATAGAATTGAGAAGGTAATGGCAGTGTCTTTCCAGCAGGCGGAGATGGCAATAGCTTTAGCTGGTCATGTGATGCTGTGCTAATGCATCATGGGAGTGTTAGCGGAGCAGGGAGAGATATCTCAGTGTCAAGATGGTGCCTGATAAGTATCATGCAGGAGGCTGCACTGCATGGAAGGGACTGTAGTATACATAGGAGACATCCAGAGTGGGACAGGCTTCAGGTGAGGGGATGCAGGGATTAAAAAGTGTGTTTTCGCCACAGTGGCCCTTTAGATAAGAAAATGGCAAATGTCCCTCTAGACTCTCTGAAATTGGTCTCCTTCTTTTTCTTACTACCAAACAAACAATTGCCCAGTTGTCGAATAAAGCAATTCTAGACTTCATTGAAGTCAAAAGGCGACTTAATTGGTACACCATCAACGTCTATCTTGGCAGGCTATCATAACACATTCCTGAGAGTCGGGACCCCATGAATGGATGATGTCAAGCGCTGCGGAATATGTTGGCGCTATACAGATAAAGTTGATGATTATTCTGTCTGTCCCTCTCCACATAGTAGGAACTTGCTTTCCTTCTAAAGGGGATATTTTTGGCAGTTTTTAGCCTGCTGTTTATACCTCCCACCTTGTGAGAGATTCCCCCCACTTCCCCTTATAATGATAGTGGTATACACTGTGGTATAAGTCGTTGCTCATTTTGCTATCACTTTGTTTCCGTTATGTTAAACATTTTATGTTGCTTTCTCTTCCACTGTTTTATTTCTCTCCTATTGTAATAAACAAAATTCCAAAAACAAAATGAATGCAACAAAACTGCCTCCTTATGGCCGCCTGCACACGAGCGGAAATCCCGCCGCGGGATTTCCCGTGGGATTTCCGTCGCTGAAAGTTTGCATAGGAGTGCATTACAATACGCACTCCTATGCAGACGGCCGCGGTTTGGCCGCGCGAAATCTCGCGCAGCAAACAAACCGCGGCATGTCCTAATTTTCTGCGGGGCACGCACTCACCCGACCACCGGCTCCGGTCTGCGCATGCGCCGGCTGCGCGGCAGCCGGCACATGAAAGAGCCGGGCCGCCAGGCGCGGGTGAGTACGCGCTCGTCCCTGCAGGCGCTCGGGTCGGATCGCGCAGCGAGAATTCTCGCTGCCGGATCCGACCCGCTCGTCTGCAGGCGGCCTAAAGCAGATGTTGGGGAATATCTCTGTATATATACTTGTAAAGGACTCTTATATTCTATAGGTGTGTGTCATCCCAACATTCAGCATATAGACATGTTGCTTATTAGTAATTCCCTTTGTCTTCACAGGTGGAAGATGATCCGAGCAGAAGGTTACAGCTCCGAGATGAGTTACTGTAGGAAGAACTTTCTAAACAGAAAGGCACTTCTGACTATAGAGGTATTACAATAATTAGCCATTTTAATAGCATACAAAACACAGGACTAAAATGGACCGATAATCCCATAAAATTAACTAATTTACCTTTTATCTTGCCGCTCTTGACGTATAATGCTTAGCTACCTAGTTTAGCTGTTTCCTGTAACCCCTTAACAACACAGAACATAGATTTATATCCTGCCTGTTCGTTTTGATGGAAAAATAAAAAACTTAATTGCTGTCAGAAGTTGGCGGAAAATTTTTATGTTCTTCCAAAGATTTTTTTTTTTTAAAGTAGTGCAACAAAAAAACCCAAAAAACTATATAAATCTGGTATCGTAGTAATATTTCTGACCCATAGATTAAAGTTTTTTTGTTGCCGTGTCTGTCATAAAAACAAGCCCCCCCCCCCCTTCCCCAAAGATGGCGGCATTTCGTTTTTATTTTTCAATTCAATCCACTTAGAAATTTTTCTACGTTTCTCAGTACATTATACGATACATTAAATAGTACCATTGATAAATACTTGTCCTGCAAAAAACAAGTCCTCAGACAACTACGTCATTGGATAAATAAAAGAGTTCTTGAAAGCAGGGAGGAAAAAACAAAAATGAAAAAAAAAAGCGGCGTCATCAAGGGATTAAAGGGGTTGTCCCGCGCCGAAACGGGTTTTTTTTTTTTTTAACCCCCCCCCCCCCGTTCGGCGCGAGACAACCCCGATGCAGGGGTTAAAAAAACAACCCGCACAGCGCTTACCTGAATCCCGGCGGTCCGGCGTCTTCATACTTACCTGCTGAAGATGGCCGCCGGGATCCTCTGTCTCCGTGGACCGCAGGGCTTCTGTGCGGTCCATTGCCGATTCCAGCCTCCTGATTGGCTGGAATTGGCACGTGACGGGGCGGAGCTACACGGAGCCGGCATTCTACACGAGCGGCCCCATAGAAGACTGCAGAAGACCCGGACTGCGCAAGCGCGGCTAATTTGGCCATCGGAGGGCGAAAATTAGTCGGCTCCATGGGAACGAGGACGCCAGCAACGGAGCAGGTAAGTATAAAACTTTTTATAACTTCTGTATGGCTCATAATTAATGCACAATGTACATTACAAAGTGCATTAATATGGCCATACAGAAGTGTATAGACCCACTTGCTGCCGCGGGACAACCCCTTTAATGGAAAATATAATCAGAAAATGAGCTATTGTATAAATCAAATTTTCGTGTTTAACATAGTTTTAAAGCCTTTTTGTTAGTTTTTTTATATATATATTTTTTGATGTAATTAGCTATGTTAAAAAAAATCCTAAAATCCTGCAGTTCTCACACCGACTGCTAAACTTAAGAATAATCTACCACTTCCTGTTCTGTTGAGAAAACTTTTCAGTGGTCATCTCCTTATCAATGAAACATAACACCTAAATATAGATAAAACAGGATCCACTGTTTATGATAGGTGATAATCTCAGCTCACCTCCTCCCCCTCCCTGCACAATAACCTCTGAAGAGTTCACAGAGCATGTCTAGAGCACTCTCCAGTAGAAGTCAGCTCCTCTCCATCGTGCGACTGGCCTATGAAGATTATGTAAAACCTATCTGTAAATGTTACTTTCAGCTCAGGCAGGATGGCTGCCCCTATAATCATGTTCAAAGAACAGAATAAAAAAAATCTACAATCAGAAAATAAAATCAGGTTAGAAAAATGGAAAATGTTTCACTATCTGGTTTTATTTAGTAGAGAGAAATATAGCTGATACATTCCCTTTAACTACTATAAACTACATTCAAGTAGGGCTACATGATCTCCTCTTATCGGCCTCGCTGAACAGGTGATCAGGGTCCCCCATTCTGCCAGCAGTGAAACTCCAACCTAGAAGACATTTATGACCTATATTAATAACTAGCTGATATACCCGGCTTCGCCCGAGTTAATTTGGTACTGGTGTTTATCTGGTGTTCACACGGAAAATCTTACGAAGTCGTGGTTACTTTAGAGATACTGAAGAAAAACATATGTTCACCATTTTGCATAGTTCTCTGCGTTACCCAGGAAACACCACGTGGAGGAAACCATGCGACGTTTCCTTTATATAAAATGACATCAGGAAGTGAGAGAATTAGATTACGTACATAAAATTTGGACACTAATTCTTTTGCGCTTAGAATTGAATAATCGAGTTGGGACCTATTAACTTTTCATATTTATGACACAATCAATGCTTGTGTCAAATTTCATGTTTTTATGACATTGGGAAGTGAGAGATTTAGATTATCTACGTAAAATTTGGACGCTAATTCTTTTGCGCATAGAATTGAATAATCGAGTTGGGACCTATGAACTTTTCCTATTTATGACATAATCAATGCTCGTGCCAAATTTCCCGTTTCTATGACACCGGAAAGTGAGAAAATTAGATTCCGTACGTAAAATTTGGACGCTAAATCTTTTGCGCATAGAATTGAATAATCGAGTTGGGACCCATTAGCTTTTCCTATTTATGACATAATCAATGCTCGTGCCAAATTTCACGTTTCTATGACACCGGAAAGTGAAAAAATTACATTCCGCACGTAAAATTTTGACGCCAATTCTTTTGCGCATAGAATTGAATAATCAGGTTTGGGACCTATGAACTTTTCCTATTTATGACATAATCAATGCCCGTGCCAAATTTTAAGTTTCTATGACACTGGGAAGTGACAGATTTAGATTATGTACGTAAAATTTCGATGACAATTCTTTTGCGCTAGAATTGAATAATCGAGTTGGGACCCAATTACTTTTCCTATTTTGGAGATAATCTATGCTCGTGCCAAAATTCATGTTTCTACGATATCGGGAAGTTGGAGAACTTTTGTCGAGTCAGTCAGTCAGTCAGGGCTTTCAGCTTTATATATATAGATAAGCCTTAGATAGGAATGTGGCCCTTGAGAGCGCTATAATCTGACAATGTGTCCCTCGTACCTGAAGAGATTGTTCGCTCCCGGTCTATACACTGAAGGCAGACAACCAGCACTGCTTTTGCACTACAGGATTAGATACAACCGTGCGTCATGCGTGAAAAAACGCCCACGGACGTGAGGCCTAACTTGTATACGAGTGTCACCTACACGGAGTTATAGTACCGGCTGCTTTCTGTAACGTAAATGCTTTTGTATTTTCTTAAGGACGTGAAACAGGAGTTAATCCGGTTGGTGAGAGCAGCGGGCTTTGAATGTTCCAAATCGACATCCTCAAATAGCATTAAAGGAAGTTTAGACAAGAGGGGAAAAATGTCCACCGAGGAGATGTCACTCCTTAAAGCCATTGTAGCAGCCGGTCTGTATGACAACGTTGGGAAGATCCTGTTCACAAAATCAGTGGATATCTCCGAGAAGTTGGCATGCATGGTGGAAACCGCGCAAGGAAGAGCACAAGTGCACCCGTCCTCTGTGAACAGGGATCTGCAGACGTACGGCTGGCTGCTTTACCAGGAGAAGGTGAGAAGGTGTTACTGTGTTGTCCGAGTGTTAGACCATTTTTTTTTTTTAAACCATCTTTTTTGTTGAAATTCTATTTTTGAGTACGATTACATCATAATTTCTACACATTTATATAAGCATAATATACATAAAGCATATCATTACCCCACCCGAACAATGCAATTAATCACAGCTAGATTAAAACAAATCATCATCTCCCACAAAGAAAATATAAATATAGACACATACAAAAAAAGCACCTTACTCTTCTCCATCTTCTCACCTCTCTCCCTCACCTCTCCAAATCCCATCAACTTTTCTACAGTACCTCAATGCAACCTGCACTCCATATGAACTAGCCATTATATAAATCAGACCATCTTCCCAAATTTCCCCAAACTTAGTCAAACAGCCTCTCTTTTTTTTTTCTGTAGTCCCCTGTCCAAGGATATAACCTCTCTTATCTTTGTGACAACATCTCCTACTGTGTTAGACCATTAAAAGCCTATTTACACTGAAAGATAATCATTCAAATGACAATTTGAGTGACAGTTTTGAGCGATCATCTTTGCATAACTCCAAGTAGCTAATTAGCTACTTAAGAGTTAATGCAGGTGGAGCGGGATACCGCTGCGATAGCTCAGAGAACAAAGCAGCTGTTTTGTATATGCAAACAGCTGCATTGTTCTCGGAGTTTTCAGCTGGTGTCCCGCTAAGAACTGCCAGCGGGATACCAGCTGAAAGAATACTATCAATGCTGAGAAAATCGTCGTGCAGCGCTGATGAGTCATCAGTGAAGAAATCGCCGATGAACGAATAGTGCACGATGGCCCCGCGCTTAGACGCAATGGTTATCGCTCAAAGGATGGCTTTTCAGCGGGTTTTGAGCCATAATCGTTGTCTAAATGGGCCTTAACTCTCCTGTATGTCTATGCCATTCATAGAATCTTACAGGATTAGTAATAAGTCTTTATTTGCTATGATTACACTGCACCATCCACTACTCTTCTGTCTTTGGACTTTGCGCAGGTTAAATATTCCAAGATCTTCCTTAGAGAAACAACTCTGGTGTCTCCCTTTCCGATACTTCTGTTTGGAGGTGATATAGCTGTACAACACCGGGAACGTCTGCTGACTGTAGATGACTGGATCCAGTTTCAGGTATATACTTGTTTGTTAAAAAAAAAAAGTTTTGGTTTTTTTTCTGTGAGAATGTATTATTTATTGTTGTTGGTCCATTTGGTATAATGTATATAGATCTTTCTTGGGGAGAATAGATTTGTCAGTAACCAGGCTTTCTGTGCCTTCATTGAATGGGCAAAGCATCTGCGAAACCAACACTTTTAAGCTTGTCTCATTAATTGTAACACTTTTTGCCAATTAGCTCATGGAAAACTCATTAAAGAGACCCTGTCACGTCTTCATAACACCATAAACTGAGTTATGGTGCTGTTAGGGGACGTGACAGGGAGCCGGATGATGTATTTTTTATACTCACCTGCTCCTGCAATCCAGTGCTGTTGACCCCCCTCTGAAGTCGGTGCACAGCACGAAAAGCTGACCCTTTTCAGAGTCCCATGTGCATGCTCTCCTATACAATTCTGTGGGAGAGAGAGCGCACGAGACTCTGAAAAGAATCCGATTTTCATGCTGACTTCAGAGGGAAGACTGCTAGATCGTGGGTGCGTATAAAATATCCAACAGCCCAGCTCCCTCTTCAGAAAAACTGGCAGCAAATCCGGATGCAGTAAAGTTGCTGACTTTTTATTATCCCATCACCACAGACAGCAGCAACGTTTCTTCAAGCTCCCTGTCACCTTCCGTAACAGCATCATAGCTTAGTTTATGGTGCTGTGGGGACGTGACAGGTTCCCTTTAATACAGAGATTCACTTATTTTTATTCCCCTTTGGATATTTGGTCAATAAGACCGGATCGGTACAAGTGTTTGTATCATTATTTTAGCTCTATTGTGTTTGGCTATAAGTCTGAGTTAGGTAACAATTCCACTACATTTTATTAGTAATTAATGAAAAAAATCCAGGTGATGCCGACGGGTTCACTGATCTTTTCCTGCTACTGTATATGATTGTTCTGTTTCCCTGCACAGGCTCCGGTGAAGATCGCTGTCATCTTTAAGGAATTGCGTGTTTTAATTGAATCTGTCCTAAAGAAAAAGCTGCAAAATCCTAAAATGTCTCTTGAAGGTAAATGTCGTTTTTGTGGTTTTCCCTATTTTTCACGATTTTAAATTCACAATTTTATTGATTTTATATAAAAGAACAGAATTACAGCTGCTGGCCAGCAAAGATCGTGTAGCATCTTAAAGGGCTTGTCCAGGATTAGAAAAACATGGCTGCTTTCCATACACAGTGCTACCCTTGTCCATGGGGTTGTGTGTGGTATAGCAGCTCAGCTCCATTGAAGTGAATGGGTACTAAGCTGCAATACCAGACATATCCTATGGACAAGGGTGGCGCTGTGTTTGAAAGTAAGCAGCCATGTTTTTCTAAGCCTGGACAACCCCTTAAAGTTATAGTCAGTTATGTTACAGACTACACCAATTATTTCAAATGGCCAGACTTATCAGAAGGCACCAGAATCACAGGAGTGGACAAGCAACCAGTAGTGAATGGTGGCATCTATAACATCAGCACTCTGCAGCAGTGTTCTATAAAATGTAGTGGGGAGCGAGTGTGAGAGCAGCAGTTTGTGCTCCAGAGCTGCCCCTCCTACTGTTGTTGGGGAAAGGAACCATTTTGGAAGCTTTGCAGAGATGTGTATAGTTGTAAATTAAAGAACATGTTAAACACCTAACAGAATATCTAAATGAATGAAGTTTGCTATCAGTGGGTGTAAAGCTTCCAAGGACTCCAGGTCCACAGCAGAAACCAACAAAGCATAAAAAGCTGTACTCAAGTATCTTTCCTTCTGTGAGATGTGCAAACTTACAGTTTTTACAGCAACATTTCAGCTCCTTATTTGAGTCATTTCAAGCTTGAAAATGTTTCCCTTTTTTTAATTTTATTACAAGTAATTGTACAAAAGCAAAAATAAAAGATTTTTAAAGTTTATAGTTCTTTACTTTTAAAAATATAATATTAACATAAAGTACAGAAATGGATTCTCCGTTTAGGATCAGATGTTTTGATATACCGTGTTTCCCTAAAAATAAGCCCTACCCTGAAAATAAGCCCTGCAACTATTTTCGGTGTGTGAAATATAAGCCCTACCCCAGAAATAAGCCCTAGGTACACTACATTAAAAAAGACAATACTCACCTAGCAGTTGCCGTTCGGGTCCCTCCCGCTAGGCTGCGGTGCTCCTGCAGGCTTCCGTGTAGTTTTCAATGCCAACAGAGCATCTCTTGTTGGTGACGGGGCTTGAATACCCCGCCCCTAGCAAGCTATTGCTCTGATTGGTTCAAGAGGGCTCTGATTGGCTCAGGCAGCGGGCGCTCGATGAACCAATAACAGCCATTCATTGAATGGTATCATTGAATGGCTGTGATTGGTTCTCCACTGTCTCTGACAGCTGAAAACCTGACCTGCTCCTATTGCATCGGCATCTCCTGCCTTCTGTATTTCTTGTTGGAGCAGTTGCTATACATTAGTGGGTCAGTTGACCACACTTCTGCAACTCAGAGTCATTTGGAGAGGAGCGTCTGACTGTTTGGTCCCTTGTACACTTAACAATAATCATTCAGATTCTCTCTGTATCGTGGGAATATGAATGATCATTCAGTATAAATTCTGGCAGCGACTGAGCGACTAAAGATAATTCATTCATCATTCAGTTTCTACAGGCAGTCATTCGTTTATGGTGGGATGGGAGGTGTAACTGCCTCCCTCATTTGGTAGTCTGCTACCTGCATGATGAGAAGATGCAGCTATCTGCACTCCTTAGGCCCCCTTTCCACAGGGAAATTCGGGCCCGCGCGTGTTCTCCATGCAGAATCCCATAGCGGGTCCCTCCTTTCCCGCAGACTTGAGGCCAGAAAATAACATTTTACTTACGTGTCCGGACGCTGCGGATCTTCCCTCCGTCGTGGCCGGATCTTCTTTCTTTCGGCACAGCGGTAGCATGCTGCGCCATGCGCACTTTTTTTTTTTTTTTTTTTAAACTCCTGCTCTCGCCGGAGAGCAGAAATTAGGCTGCGGGTGTGCAGCGGTTCCGGACAGCTTCCATAGGCTTAAATAGAAGCCTGCGGGAGCCCCGCACTAAAATGGGGCATGCTGCGGGTGTTTTCCCGCGCATGCAATCCGCGCCTTCGGGGAAAATGACATCCGCAGGTATTTAATTACCTGCAGGTGTCCGATGCATTCCTATGGGGCGCGGATCACGCGTGCGGGTGATCCGCTGCGGGCGGATCTGTCCCCATGAACATGAGGCCTTAGTCAGTAAGTATATGGCCATTTTCTGTGATTGTTTTTATATTTCCCCTTCTGTGACAGCCTTAGGGTTTGGTTTTGTCAGGTTGCAATTCTCTTCCCATCAGCTGCTCCATCATCTGACGACCATCACCATTCTGTTCCTATCACCTATTGGTCAGTTTCTAGTCTTGCACTTTTGTTCACTATGTGTGTTGATACGTGTTTCATATATTTGTTTGTGCAGCATCTGTATATAAGACTATATAGCTCTACAGGGAGTATCTGAGTACTGGAAGACGCTGTTAGTACCCAGGAAAGGCAACTGCAACAGGTGAAGTACTGCAGTGTATTGTCTTTCTGGCGCCATTACACCATCCAGTAACTAGAATAGGTCGCCACACAGCGCTGTTCCTGGAATATAGGCTGACCCTTTTTTATCACAAACAACCCTTTCTATTAATGTTGATGGATTTGCACTGCACACCTCCGCTTTCGTTTAGCAGCATCTCTCACCATCTAGTAATGACTTTAATTTCCGTCTTTTCCTTTACAGATGATGAGATTTTAAACATCATCAAAGAACTGATAAAAACAGAAAAGTGAAGCTGCTCGGATTCCAATCCCAAGGATTGCTGTACGGGGATGTGACCGGCCAGGCAGAGATACGGACATGGAAATCCTGTGGTATTTCAGCTCTGCTGCGTATGACTAGTCTCTCCTTATCAATGTTGCATGCAGCATTGAAGAGAATATATTACTTTTATTTTGTGCATTTGTTAATCATTTAACGGGTTCCAAATAAATCACAGTGCCATATGTACGCGTCTGATGCGGAGTTTTATGTCAACGTCTCCTTTGAGTTTTCATTAGGCTGTATATACGAGGACTGTTGGCTTCTGCACTGTGAAGTCGTGCCCATGAGAATTCATTGAGCAACACATTTTGGCACCGAGTAGCTAGCTCTACACTTGTAGGGCACGTCCATTGTCTGAAGGACTGATGCCCTTTAAAGATGTTGTGTGCCAGGTATAGGGTAAAGACTTGGAATAAAGTGTTTGGACACATTGGTGGGTTCTGAACCTCCGGATAGTCAGAATCCCTAATGTGTTCTCTACTACGTTCATGTCATCTACAACTACGATCTATAACCTGGACTGCAGTGGATACAACACACAACAAGAACGTTGTTGCCTCTGACCCTACTTGCTTCCTCTCTGTGATACACATGTTGGCAGAGTAAACCTCTTTCACTGCCACATTTAAAGAAACCGGCACAACTTAACCACCAGTCTGACCAGTATCTTGGGTGACTAGCCTAGTAACAGAGTACCTGCCGGACGGGCCTTTCTGACTGAAGATCAAAAGCCATCTTTAAAATGTAAAGAGGTGTGGTAAGGATCGGCAAATAATAATCCTGACAAAACCAAATTCTTAATGTTTAACCAACGCTGGCCATGAAGTGAATGCATGGAGCGATCCACAGCATTTAGGAACTGGACTCATTGTCGGCTCACGCAGCCTTGCTGTTCGTCCTCACCTAGTGCGTGGAAGCAGAGAGCTAGTAGGAAGGAAAAACAGCAGCACCAATGTATAAATGCCATCTATGCTGTATTCTTACTAAAATGCTAAAATAAAGAAGTCTTTAATGCTGTCCAAATAGCTGGAAAAGCTTCCTTTTCTTCACTACATTTAGGAGTTCAGTGAATTTAGATTGATAGATATGACATAGATACTGTGTTTCCCTAAAAATAAGACACCCACCATCTTGTATTAATTTTTAAAAAGAGGCACAGTGTCTTATTTTCAAGGGGTATTAATATTTACCTAGCAGGCGGCGTCCTGGTCCCTCTTGCTGCTCTCCAGGTGCTCAGGCAGGCTTCAGTGTCATCCTCAGCGCTAAAAGAGCATTCTCTTCCTGGTAAGGTGGGTTGAATACCCCGCCTCCAGCAAGAAAATGCTGTGATTTGCTGTGACATCATTGAATGGCTGTAATTGGCTCATCAAGTGCTGGCTGTGATTGGCGAGAGGGACGCGGACGCACCTGCTAGGTGAGTAATTTTGTTATTTATTTTTTTCACGTAGTGTAGCTTAAGCTTATTTTCAGGGGAGTACTTATATTTCAAGCACCCCCCATGGAAAGTCTGGGTAGGTCGGGAAACGCGATAGATAGATACTAGATAAGTATGAGATAGTTAGGTGGATTTATTCTATCTGTCTATGTAATTTTCCTCTACTAGATCAGTGGTTCTTAACCTAGGTTCGATCGAACCCCATACATCAATCCCGGGTTCGGCAGAAGTACATTCCGTTCACCCCACTCGTCTGATTCGTGATGCTCTCCCCTGCGCATCTGCTAGGCTAGGGTAATTCCCAGATCTTCTTCACTAGAAACTCTTGTTGATGCACAGTTCATTTTGTGCACTAATAAAATATATACCTATGTTTTTCCAATTACGAGTGATTCGGAGAATGCATTTATGAAACTTGTGGGGTTCAGTATCTCCAACAATACTAGAACCCCAATACTAGGTAAATAAGCTTTCTACCACTCTCTCCTTGGTTAACAGTATCTCCATACTAAACTGTTAGCACTGGTGACCTGCAGTTTGTAAATTCATTTCAGGAACATTGTGTAACGCAGTCCATGGTAACTTTCGTTAATTACAGTACTTATCGTACTCATTTTACTATAGTCGTTATTACACAGTGCCACGTACAGGTTAGCTTTTGAGGAGGTTCATGCATCAGTAATCACAGGCAGCAATGTATGCCGATGTTGGAATACAATAAGCCTGATTTATTAATACATTGGAGCCAGCAGAGTATGATGGCCGCTGTGTAATCAACAAACGGCCTCCTTGTGTCCTGGTAAAACTTTGCCTATTATCTCTTGAAATCTGGGTAAACAAGGATCACACGTCCGGCCTTTAATAGCGGTTGCTTGTATTTCATTCTGTCTTGTGCTTTTGCCGTCTACAAATGCAGTTCGGTTCTGAGCAACAATAAAACCTTCTTTCCTTTTCATGGATTCAACAATCAAAACTTAAGAAAATAGACAACTGGATACTCTGAGTACCCGCCTCTACATCTAACACTACAGATGGCCATACGTATTGGCTATAGAACGACCAAACCCGCTGATTTCGGCAGGACCAGTTGTTATCCAGCGGGTATCTTGGCATTCCAGCCCTTCCCCAACATTAGATTTCGGGGAGAGAAGAATCCGGCATTTAGCTTTTCAACTGCCAATTTGCATGAATTAAAAAATTAGACGTCCTTTGTTGTTCCTACATGCAGAGAATATGTTTAGCCGATTACTTAAAAAAGGGGTTATCTGAGCAGAAAAAAGTCTGAAGATGGTTCAGGAGGCTGCACAAACATAAAAAGTTCTACTCTCCTCCACCGCTCTTCTGTCGCTCCCTTACCACGGTTGCCCAGTTCACCGCTGCTCTTCACCTCCTGCTGCAGCAGTGATGGCGCCCCAACAAAGTGTTGTTTGTGGCATCATTGCTGGGTAGTTGCAGCTGAAGGTGAAGACCAAGTTGGGAAGCAAGAACTGGGTCCCCCCAAAATTTCCAGTCTGCTTCCTGCAAAAAGAAAGAATACTTCATGCTTATTTGTTTCAGCAGGGCCGTAACATCTGTAGCTTCAAAATTGGGACCATTCTGTCGTAGACCATTTTATCCTTGTGCCATCATTTGGAAACTTGGATTTAATTGTAAACACACCGAAAAGGTGTATGATTTTGAAAAAATATATATTTCTCTTTAAAATATTATTTTTGAATACTTAAAAGGCTTTTGGTCCTGCAAAACTGTGCATACCAGGGGACGGCTACAGCCATCACTCGGGCGCAGCGGAGGGGATGTGTAGCAGCTTACAGCAGGGAGCCTGAGAACCTCAGCATTAGGGCTCTTTCACACGCGTGTAGGCGTTTTTACGTTTTCTCACCGGCGATGTAAAATCGCCTAAAAGGACTTTTTTCCACCAGAGTAATTAGCGGTTTCTCACACAATTATGAGTGTGGTTTTTAGCGAAAAAATATGTTGCACCTCAGAAAACCCTCGCTCGGCCCAAATCCTCTGAATTGACTTCCAACGCCTACATAGAGACACCTGTGATCTTTTTGCAGCATTGACCACTGCAAAAATTCCTCTCCCTCCCTTTTTTCCCCTGCTCCCATAGGAGTCTATGGGACCCGCCAGCGTATATTGGCCAAAAGATAACTCCAAAACTATCTTTTTGCCCTATGTATATGCGTCGGCACGTATTTTGGTCGCGTATGTTCAATTTTTCACCGTTCCACATTTTTACGTGCTGTATATTCGCCCATGTGAACGAATGCACTGGAAACCAATGCTTCACATCAGTAGCGTATATACAGCCAGGCGTGAAAAGAGCCCTTAGGGATGGATGGTCTCTGGGGAACTTCAATGGGAACTTTGCCTGCAATATCAAGCCTGGCCACTGCAAGGGGGACACATACAAAAACTATTCTGCACATTCAGCAAATACATTTGTATGAAGATGCACAGTAAACTATGGCAGTGTTTTACCAGTACGGCCGTGGACATGAGGCCTGAGTGTCTGTAAAAAGTGTATCATTCCAATCTGTAATGTAGGAATAGCAGACGATCATTTATAACTACAGATTTTAAACAATAGCTGAGCAATGTGTTTGGGTTACCCCCTCCCCAACCATAGGTAAGAGTTACCGATGACCACACACAGTATTGTACTGCAATCTACAGCAGTAACATCTCCTTGGACTCCTAGATTAAAAATGGGAATCTTGGGTAATCATATTTCATCAGAAAGCAATGTCAATACAGTCTAAATAGATCAAATCTCACAAATCTTGTTAATTCAAGTCTGCTGAAGACGGTCAATGTTTAGTAAGTTTGTACAGCACATTGTCTTCTGCTTTTGGATATCAAACAGGCAACAAAGTGGCAGGTTTACGGTTTAATATAATGTAAAAAGACAATGTCAAATTAATTAAACAATATTATTACCTAACCACTAGGTAGCGCTGCTGTATTAGAGAATGACTAATGTTAAATGTGCCATGCCAGGGACCTGAAGAGGTTGGATCAGAGAAAAATGACAGATCGCCGTAAGTTTTAGAAAAACGAAAACCAACGCGGCTGCACTTTCTGTTATCACTTTATTAAAAAGTGGCATCTAAACAGAAAAATAGGAACTATTTCTCTAAATACAACAAATTGGGCTGCTCTTATAACGATTGATTTGCTGACAAATGGCAAACTTTACTTTCTGGGTGGAAATCTTCTATAATTGGATAAGCTGCGTTCAGCATTTATAGGTTTCTGGAATTTGATTCCGTATTTATTTGTGCAGACCAGTGGTCCTGTTCCCCTCACGCACACGCAATGACTGACAACAGGCTTTCTCTATGTGTGGGTTGAGTTAGTATTCACAGGCATTCTCTATGAATAGTTGGGGCAAGCAGCAAGTAAAAATCAGCCCCGGTCATAAATAACAGCAACCTGTTAAGTGCATAGAAATACATTCAGAAGAATAGCAGAACGTCTCCCAGCTCATGATCTCTGGACTACTGTGCTGCTCTAGAACGAACGCTGACCCCTTATGCCCTTTAGCCAAATATTACTTTAAAGTGTAACTGCACTTTTTAAAAACTTGGTGTGATTGTTCTCAGTGAGAGAAACCACGTAATCTTGTAGATATGATACCTTTTAATGGCTAACAAAAATACATGATGTTACAGCAAGCAAGCTTCTTCATCAGGCTAGAATGGGACTGGATTGAATGGGGCACATATATAATATACAGATGCAGAGAGGACACACCTCTTGATTGAAATACAAATGTTCACGCACAGAAATTTGAGACTGTTTTGCAACTCAAAACTTAAAACAAAACTTAGACAATCTGAGCTGAGACATAAATACTTAATCAGTCCACTGACATGTCAAAGTTTTGATCAGTGAGGTTCCAGATGATGAGACCCCGCTGATCACTTGTGCTGTGCTCTTTGCCTATCTTTGCTCTCTGCAGGTGAAGATGGACACATAGAGGTCTATTGATGTCTATGCATCTGTCTTCAGCTGCCGAGAGACACTGACAAGTAAAAAGGACAACCAAAGGGGTAGAGAGCTTGGGTGAGTGCTGCAGCCCCTTCATTTGAGCGATCAGCAAAACGTGTGAGAAGCAGAAACGTGGCAACAGCGGACAAATACATTTATCGGAAAAATAGATGACTAATGTGGCTCATTTATACTAGCCACATTAAAAAATGGAAGAATCTTAGTATATAGTGTGATCAAAGTATATTGGCCCATCACCAACGTCCAGGTGACCATGTTTACAGATGGGTCCTAACGCTAATACCAGGCGGTTTAATTATAACCTGGGAAAGATGGTTCCTACCTTTTAGCACATCTTTCTTGAGCCTAAGGCCTGTTTCACACAGGCAACTAAGCCACGCGATATTCTCGCGTTGCGACAATGCTACAAATTGCATGTATGTGAAGCCCATGCTTTCCTATGGGTTCCTTAACATTGCGAGTCAAAGACCTTGCGGTTTCGCGATATACCTGCGACTTGCGATGTTTTGTAGCTCCTATAGTTTACCTATGGAGCTTTCCACTCTGTTGCATCGCACAAAAACGCAGTTTTTATGCATTGCGATGCAATTTTTACAGTAGGAAATCCTATTGTCAAAGCCCTAAAGTAAGCCGTAGCTGCAGAAAAAAAACAAAAAAGCATACATCACCTAAAAAGTGCTGTCCGGCTCCTCTGCATCTTCTCACTGGTCTCCAACACTGGTGTTCAAGCATGTCTTCTGGCCGGGGATTGGAAAATCTCTGCCTCCAGGAAGTGCTGCCTCTGATTAGCTGAGCAATTGGCTCAGCCAACCAGATCCAGCGCTCGATGAACCAATCACAGCCATTGATTGATTGGTCCAGGAAGTGCTAAGCCAATCGGAAGCAGCGCTTCCTGGGGCGGGGATTTTCCAATCCCCATCCAGAAGACATGCCTGAAGACAACTACTGTGGATTGGGGAGAAGATGCAGCGGGGCTGACAGCACTTCTTAGGTAATGTATGGGTTTGTTTTTTTTCTTCTGCAGCTTGGGCTTATTTTCTGGGTAGGACTTACATTTCTAATGTTAGACACCTCACAGGGCACAAAGATCGCTAGTTCGTGTGCTGTGATGCAATAAGAAGGCGGCTCCATAGGAAAACATGGGCGATAAAAAAAAAATTGCAAAACGCAGAAAGATAGAGCATGCCGCAATTTGTTTTTACCACATGAGTGAAAACATCGCCAATGTGAAGGAAACCATTGAAAATCATTGTTTTTAAAATTCTGCATTTTGACTCACTCTCAATTCGCGCAAAAATCGTGCGATTTTATCACCTTTGTGAAATCGGTCATAATGTGGCTAGGATATACAATACAATTATGTATTTTTCTGAAACATTTTTTAGTTGAGCGCTGTTGCCATGTGTTTCTGCTTGTACGGTTAGTTGCAACCACGGTTTAAGGTGCACCTGTAGATTTCTACTTGAGAAGTGCTGGCATTCCTTTTTTTGTTTGTGCGGCAAAACCTTTAACAAGTCACTCTAACATGTCAAAAGTTTTTTAAAAGTGCAGCAGTTAGAGTGGCTTTGCACTTTTCTGCAATAGTTGTCCCATGTAAACAAGGGACCCAACAGGGTCCTGAGCGGGAAATCATTCAGTAGTCACTAGCCACTTCATTTCAGCTCATTGAAATGAAACAACTAATGAACAACTTTTCGCCTAGTGGGAAGTTAGTGGAGGCGGACAGTCAAAGATCTCTGGTGCGCTCCACCTGCATTCACTGAACGACCTTTGCTCCTGTGTGAAAGCACTATAGCCATAGGCATTGGGGTGACTTGTGGGCCTATGTGCCCAAGAGCCATTCTGTGTAAAGCCATCCTTACTCTTTAATAGAGATGAGCGAGCATACTCGCAAAGGCACATTACTCGAGCGAGTAGTGCCTTAGCCGAGTATCTCCCCGCTCGTCTCTAAAGATTCGGGGACCGGGGAGCGGCGGAGGAGAGCGGGGAGGAACGGAGGGGAGATCTCTCTCTCCTTCTCCCTCTCACCCCCACCCCCCCCCCTTCCCCGCCGCAACTCACCTGTCACCCGCGCCGGCCCCCGAATCTTTAGAGACAAGCGGGGAGATACTCGGCGGGTAGGCAGAAGGAGCAGGACTCATAAGCTTTTTGTACGAGTTGATTGGGATAGCTGAACATAGGCTTTCTCTGGGAGATGTATTCAAATATCTTTTTACTTGAAAATACTATGTAAAATCATAGTTTTATTTCCCTGAGCTCAGCATCTCCCATTTATGCTCTACTGGTCTCGGATAGGGCAGGATGGGAGATCCAACAGATCCGCTTTGAATAAAATCTGGCATTTGGCCTTCATGCTGTTGTATACTCAGCACGGATTTCTTATTATTTGAGGTCTGTCAGCAGCTTATGTAATAAGTTCATATTAAACAAAGGCATTGGCTTCTATTATTTGCTCTTACAAACCGCTGCATTAATCTTTCTCCATTTTGGGCCTTGACTATTAAATAACCGAAGGAAACATTGTGTTTGCAGAAAGTACCCAACACCTCACACGAATAAAAGAAATTAACTGTAGCATACCTGAGCGACTACTCATCACGTTCAGCCTCTCACATAACCATCTCTTGTCACATGGCTCTTGTGTTAGGACATCACTAGACAAAAGAAGTGGAGAGCATTTAGAGAAAAGCCCCGGGTTTCAAGGTGTATTCCTGGCAATCTATACGCTATTTTTTTTATTTTGTTTTCATTGGTGTTTTGCAAATACAAGGTTAGCCGAAAAGTTAAATACCAGTCACCTAAACCAGAAGTCACATTGCACAATCAAAGCTAAATGCTATAAGCACAGATGTTAGAAGTGTGTCAAGTGAAACGACCATACACGTGTGTGAAACTACTTTAAAAGTGACCATTGACATAGGAAATAGAGGTGATACCAATGACCATTTTAGTGACTAGCAAAGTGGGCAATTAGGGGCAATGGTGTGTGAACCAGGATCAAGAGGAAATTCTAGCACTCATCTACATTAACCCCTTAAGGACCAATCATAGTAAAAATACGGTGCAGGATTAAATGTGCATTGCTCCTGCAATGTAAAAGAACAGCTCGGTTGCTCAGCTGTTAGTCACAGCCAAGTACCCAGAGGAGAAGGCAGAAGATGTTTTTAACTGCTTCAGCCTCCTCCTTTACACAGGCTACATAGCGTTCAACGAATGCTATGTTGTGAAGAGAGAAAGCAAAAGTGTTACTTCCACTATTCAACCAGGCGATCATGTCTGTCTGTCTCTCTCTCTCTCTCTCTCTCTCTCCCCCTGTCTCTGTCTCTCTCTCTCTCTCTCTCCCCCTTGTCTCTCTCTCTCTCTCACTCTCTCTCCCTGTCTTTCTCCACACATTGGGTACAAATATCCTATGATTAAATCATGGTGTTTATTAAATAATATTTAATACAAATAGGTAAAATCCAAGTTATAATTTAAACCTTTAGGATAACAAGTGCCTAATGTAAGGATCCAGAAAGCTTCCCGCATATTAACCTTACAAATCCAATCACTGCCCCCTTGGAGCTAGGTCACCTTCTCCACTGAAATGACCTGGAAAAAATCCCAATTACCCCCATGACATTCCACAAAGTGACGTGAAGAACCCAAAAGATTCCGCAATTCTGCATTCCTGATATCAATGCTGTGTTCGCCAATACACTTATGCAGAGTGCGTGTAGTCCACCCTACGTACTGGAGAATATATACCCCACAATGGATGACATATACAACATGTAAAGATTAAGAAAAGATCTTATATTGAAAGCCTTAGGCTGCTTTCACACTTGTGCTGGGGATTCCACTTTCCTGTTCTGTTCCGGGAGCAGGAAAGGGGAATCCCCATGGCCAAATGGTTCTGTCTTTGGACGGAACAGAACAGTGCCCGGCAGACCGAATTGACTATAATGGTTTCCACCAGCTTTCCCCTCAGCTGCCCAATTTTTTTCCCTTGTTTTCTGATAATAGTCTGTACTATGTTGTGCAGAAAATATTACTGATTGTGACACGCTACTAGAACTCTTTTTTTCCTGAAAAAATTAAACCTTTTCTTTTTGTCTCATTCCTACTTTATTTTGAGCTCTTTTTAGACACCCTGCAGAGTGACCTCGGGCCCTCCAACTTATTAGTGATGCCTCCTGTTTATAACCAATGGAAGCACTACATATCCTTCTAGGTTAGACATGTACAGTATGTATTTTCTATAAAACCTGCTCGAGGTGATATGATTGTTGGGGATGGACTGGTGGGATCCTTGCCCCTTCTAATGTGGGTAGCCATTAGCGGTAGGTGTGGTGACTGAGCCATGTGCATGATCCTCTCCATACAGGTCTGAGAGATACAAAACACACTGTGGCTTCCATTCATTGACTTGGGTTCTTCCAAGATCTCTGCCTGTTGGATAGCAGCTGGCGGAAGTGATGGAAACCCTGACGCAGGAGTAAAAGTGTATCAGTTGGAACATAAATATCTGTTGGCGCAGATTTACCGGTTCCAGTAAAGAAGAAATGTTGCGCTGTGATAAGAGATTACACCAATGATTATCATGGTAATTATACAGTAAATGAGTCTCTGTCAACTTCCCGAGGGGCAGAATGAAGGTTGATTTGCTGAAATGAGGGAGCATGAAGAGTCCGTTCTACATGTGACAATATGATGAGGATGTCAAAACATGCGTGAAACCCTTTGTCTACACCCAACTTATGTCTGTGGTAGCCAGACCTTTCTCTTTTAGTGGGCCCCATAATAAATACATTGGATCCCTCTATGGTAGATACACCCTGAAGGCAGTTTCACACAACCAAGAATTTCTGTTGGTTGCGAAACTCACAAAACTCGCGTGAATATGAACTCCGTTCTTTTGAATGGAGTCATTCAACATGAGCGATTATTTTTTCCACTGTGCAGTGA
This sequence comes from Eleutherodactylus coqui, assembly GCF_035609145.1. NCBI lineage: Eukaryota > Metazoa > Chordata > Amphibia > Anura > Eleutherodactylidae > Eleutherodactylus > Eleutherodactylus coqui. The sequence goes on from NC_089841.1 coordinate 72,574,864, forward strand.
TGCAGAGATAAAAGAATCGCTGCATGTCCCATCCTTCAGATTCCTTCGAAACGCATCGCCTATAGTTTTCAATGGGACAGTAACACACATCGCATGCCGTATGATGTTTCCCATTGAAATCAATAGGAAACACTCGTGATCCTCTAGCATGCATGACACACACGTCTGAGGATCACTATTTCACAGAAGTGATGCGAGGCATTTCTCAGTCCAATATTACGCTCACCTGTGTGAATGTGGCCTTAGAGTAGTTTCACATGGCTGAGTGTGATATCGGCCTGTGAAACCTGGCTAAATATCGCAACCGTGCACGAGCGATGTACCGACAGATGTAAGGCGTTTTTGTGTCAAAAACACCTCCCATCACTTTGGTGAGGTTGCGATCCTCTAGTGCAGCTTTCAGTCGTATCGGAGGATCGGCAGCTGTTTCCCATTGTTTTCAATGGGCGAGATGTTTCAAAGGAACGTACAACAATAGAACAATGTAATGCGAGGAAAAAAAAGGTCATTCTATGACCCCATCCAAAAGAATAGGGCTCATATGCGTGCGACTCGCAACGCACAAATCTCATGTAATTTTCCCAGCCGTGTGAAAGTGGCCTTATAATGATACAATTGATCCTGTTTAACCCCTTGACGTCTTGTAGCATACATTAATGGAGCTGGAAGCCTGCTGTTAAGTGCAGCATTGTAAATATAAGGAATAATGATGACAGTCGGCTTTCTGTGGTAATGGCCAACACTGGGAAGTGAAAGATGGATTTTTTTTACTTTTGAGAGATGGGGCCTCCATGGTTTCTCAGCAGAACATCACACTGCCTCTGCCGGTTTGTCCCATAACGTCCCACAATGCATCCTGGTGCCACCTCCTTCCCAGGTAAGAGACACCCGGCAATCCATATGATAGAAAAGAAAAGGTGATTCATCAGACCAGGCCACTTCCTTCCATTACTCCATGGTCCAGATTTGGAGGTCACATGCCCAGTGTAGGCACTTTCTGTAAGCACTCTGGTCTGTGGCTACACAACAAGCTCCTGTGTGTTCTTCTGATAGCTTTTTGTCATAGCCAGCAGGAACATTTTAGCTATTCCTTCTCTACTAACTGTTCTGTGGAATTGGAGCAGGTGGGCTAGCCTTTACCTCCTCACGGGGGTCTTGGGCACCAGTGATCTTGTCATCAGTTCCACCTTTGCTCTTTCACCAATTTAAGTAGATACTGACCACGACAGACCAGGAACATCTCACAAGGCGTGCTGTTTGGAGATGCTCTCACCCAGTCATCACAACTTGCCATTTGTCAGTCACTCATATTCTTACACTTATTTTCTCAGCTTTTAACATGTCAGCTTCAAGAACTGACTGATCACTAGGTGACAATGTAATGAGACGATTAATGTTGTCCACTTCAATTGTTGCCAGTTTTAATGTTACGACTGATTGGTGTACAGTATATGCATATACAAAAATTAACAATGATTTAGATACATGTATTTACTGTATGCTATCTTTTGTTTGACTCCTACAATCCTCTAGGGGGAGACAAACTCTGTCCGTATCAGTAGAGCTCACCAAGGGTTCTTTTAGACAAGCCAATATCATTTGAACGAGCGAGTTACGTCACCGCTAACTTGTTCGCTCTTGTAGCCTGTTTATACAGCTGCTACATCATTGGCTCATTCCCTGTATAAGTGACTGAGAATGACTGAATGATTGCTGTTTAACCCCTTAGTGACCAAGCCTGTATGCGCCTTAATGACCAGGCCAAATTTTGGAAATCTGACATGTGTCACTTTAACATAAAATAACTCTGTAAAAGTTTTGCATATCCAATTGATTCTGACATTTTGTTTTCGCCAAAAATTGTACTTCATTTAGGTGGTACAAATAGACCGACAGAATTTGTGTATATTAATTAAAAGCGCCAAAATTGGGAAAACTTTAAAAATATTGTCATTTTTTCACATTTTTAACTGTAATATCTTAAATATGTGCAAGCCTACTGTACAAATTTTTGATGAGATATATATTTCCATCTGTTTACTTTTGTCTGGAAGCACATTGAAAAAACTTCAGTTTTTTTAACCATTTATGAGACGTACAAATTTAACATTGATTATTAACATTTTGAGGAACATTTTATTTTCCCTCACAAGCCCAGATTGCAAAGGCTCATAGATGTCAGAATGATGGATACCTCCACAAATAGCCCCATTAAAAAAAAAATACACCTCTTAATATATTCACTGAGGGGTGTCAGGAGTATTTTGACCCCACCGTTTCTTTTCAGGAATTAATGTAATTTAGAGGAAAAAAAGAAAATTTCATATTTTTGCAAATATGTCATTTTAAAGACAGGATTTTTCTGTATAGTGGACATGAAAATGAGGATTTGCATCCCAAAATGGATACCCCTGTTTGTCCTTTGTTCAGAAACATACAGTTGTGGCCCTAATCTTATGTCTGTATGCGCAATGGGGCCCAAACCGAAAGGAACAGCTGGTAGCTTTTAGAACAGACATTTTGCTTGAAGGTGTTTTAGGCCCCATTGCCCACTTGTTGAGCCCTTAAAGGGGTTGTCCCACGAAACAAAGTTGGGGTTATACACTTCTGTATGGCCATATTAATGCACTTTGTAATATACATTGTGCATTAATTATGAGCCATACAGAAGTTATTCACTTACCTGTTCCGTTGCTAGCGTCCTCGTCTCCATGGTGCCGTCTAATTTTCAGCGTCTAATCGCCCGATTAGACGCGCTTGCGCAGTCCGGTCTTCTCCCTTCTGAATGGGGCCGCTCGTGCCAGAGAGCTGCTCCTCGTAGCTCCGCCCTGTCACGTGTGCCGATTCCAGCCAATCAGGAGGCTGGAATCGGCAATGGACCGCACAGAAGACCTGCGGTCCACCGAGGGTGAAGATCCCGGCGGCCATCTTCGCAAGGTAAGTAAGAAGTCACCGGAGCGCGGGGATTCGGGTAAGTACTATCCTTTTTTTTTTTAAACCCCTGCATCGGGTTTGTCTCGCGCCGAACAGGGGGGGCTATTGAAAAAAAAAACCCGTTTCGGCGCGGGACAACCCCTTTAAGTGGCCAGAATGACAGAGGACCCACACAAATTACCTCATTTTAAAAAGTAGACCCCTTAACCAATTTATCTAGGGGTGTACTGCGTATTTTGACCCCACAGTTTTTGAATGAATCTAAGCAAAGCAGAAGGAAATCATTACGATTTTCATTTTTTTGGCAATTCTGTCATTTTAAAAACAGGATTTTAGTGTGCTGACTGAACACTATAAGGGTAGGTTTATGTAACATATATGGTATGTTTCCATGTGGCGGAAACACTGCGGATCATCCACCAGTACATCGTAATTAATGAACTGTGATTGTACAGGTCATTGGTTAGACTAAATAAAACAATCAAAATACATGCTTAGTATCGCTGCATCTGTAAAAGTCCGATCTATCAAAGTAATGCATTATTTACCCCACACGGTGAACGTCGTGCCCCAAAAAATTAAGAACCCCAGGAATGGGCTTTTGTGGTCATTCTGTCTGCAAGAAAAAATGCAATAAAACGTGATAAAAAAGATTTATGTATTCCAAAATAATACTAATTCAAACTACAGAAATTCAAAAAAATGAGCCCTTTTACAGCTATGTGGATGGAAAAATAAAAACGTTATTGCCCGCAGAAGATGGCAGCAGAAAATAATTTTTAAAAAATTAAATGTCTTTGAAAGAAAAAAAAAGTAGTACTGCAAAAAAAACTACATAAGTATAGTTTCATAGTAATGAAGACCAGTTAAAGGGGTATTCCAGGCTTTTACCTTTAATTGGCGGAGATACGCCGTTAAGGATTCTCGACAATCAGCTAATCGTCCAGCCTGCTGTCAGGGTAGCGGACCGGACGTAGTCATCGGTGGAAGGAGAAGAAATGTGTTTTGGTCATGGACACTAACTGTTTACACCAGAGGTTCCCAAACTTTTTTGCCCTGTAGACCCCCTGCCTAATATTGAATTTTCCTTAAATTATTAAGGTCAGATGGGTTTTCCCAGCTAACACAGAGCTGCTCACTTAGGCCGCCTGCAGACAGGCGGGTCGGATCTGGCAGCGAGAATTCTCGCTGCGGGACCCGACCCGAGCGCCTGCAGGGACTAGCGCGTACTCACCCACGCCCCGCAGCTCCTTTATGTGCCAGCTGCCGGGCAGCCAGCGCATGCGCAGACCGGAGCCGGCGCCGGGTGAGTGACGTTTCTGTGCGGGGCTCGCATAGGACATGCCGCGGTTTTTTTGCCGCGCGAGATTTTGCGCGGCCAAACCGCGGCCGTCTGCATAGGATTGCGTTTGTTAACGCAATCCTATGCAGGCTTCCAGCGGTGGAAATTCCGCAGGAAATCCCGCCGCGGAATTTCTGCCCGTGTGCAAGGGGCCTTAGATAGAGTTATTTTTTTAGAGTGGACAATTGTAAAACAGAAAAACATGTATAATTTTAATTCAGATCTTTATTGAAAAGACACAAAATTAAGGTAAATATTTGGATTTGGGACAAAAAAAATCAAAACCTAGTAAACTTCTTACATAAAATGACTACACAAACAATGCTGCTAATGGGGGGGATGAGCCGGATGCTCTGATGGCAATTGGTCAATATTTGGCATCAGATTAGTGAGGTATAGTCTCACATCTCCACGGCCAGTGATTTGCAATCTGTTTGTGTGTTTTCGTAAGAAGATTGGCGCCGTACTAAAACCCCTTTCCACGACGTATGAAGATGAAAATCTATCAAAACCTTTCTTGTGATAGTCCATAATATGCCACAGGTGTGCGCACGATGCGTTGCTGCCAGTATAAAAACTTGTAAAAACCTGCAGACCACAAAACAGATAGGTATAGTCCACGCAAAACTTCTTGGGCTCTGGCGCATCACGTGAAAATGATGCGCAGTAGAGACTTTACAGGTAAATTATAACATCGGGGCCTCTTGGCTTCCCTGTTCACCTCGGTCGTCATGGCTCTTTCAGTGTCCTTCTCCTTCTGTGCTGCTCCCCCAGCATGTGGATGGCGCTCAGATGGCTCTACATTATCAGTGGCCGCTGCCACATAAGAGGTCTCTGCTGCCGTGTCTGTCGCAGAGCTGCTGCAGCCACACTCCTCCACAAACCGCTGATTCTGTGTGATGCCGCTCCTTTACTTTTTATACCCATAAGATGCCCGTTGGCCACATCATCAGTGGCAGCGCTCAACCTTATTATCCTCTATTGTGGGGGCAGTTCTTCTGGGCGGTGATGCGCTAGTCACATCAGTGCCCATGTTATTAAGGTGGCAGAATCCCTTCTTCAGCCTCCTGTGTCTCTCTCTCTGCCCCTGGCACTACTGCTTACGGGTGCTGTGCGTGTGGCACTCTATTTTTGGGTAGGTAATTATAGTCTAGTTACTTCTGGAGCACAGTATTTGCAGGCACCCTGTCACACAGCCTGTATGGTAATAGGGGCAGATAGGGCACAACTGGCACATAGCATTTGTTTAGGTTGGGAAAGGGTTAAAGTGATGTGGGAAAAGTAAGGACCCAAAGGTTTCTGTGTTGCAAACTTTACAGAGACAAGTAGTGGCTGGAAGAAATGTTTATGGTGGTCTGGGTCGGATGGAAAAGACTTGAAAAGTGACTCCAGAGTGGATGTCACCGTCGAGTCATGAAATGTAATTGTACTATACTCCCTTATACGGCCTGCAGATCACTTGTGTAGAGCTGGTGTCCACCATGATGTGCTCACTCTATGCTGATAATGCCGGGCTTCATGTAACCACGCTGATTAGGCTGCTGTGATGCTGAGTTACGGTCAGCAGACCCGCTTTCGGGCTGGGACCCTTGTCCGTACTATGAGCACAGAAGTGCACCCGTAATACACTTGTCTGAAATAGGATATATAGAAATTGAGTAAGTTCTTGGTTTTGGTACTGTATGTATGGCATGAACTTGGTTCACTCACACACACACACACACACACACACACACATATATATATATATATATATATATATATATATATATATATATATATATATATATATATATATATATATATATATATGTGTTATGGTGTTGGTTCTGGTGCTGTATTTCTTATGAGCTCAGTCCTGGTGCTGTATTTAGGTCATGAGTTTGGTTCTGGTGCTGTATTTAGGTCATGAGCTCAGTCCTGGTGCTGTATTTAGGTCATGAGCTTGGTCCTGGTGCTGTATTTATCTTCTGAACTTGGTCCTGGTGCTGTATTTATCTTCTGAACTTGGTTCTGGTGCTGTATTTATCTTCTGAACTTGGTGCTGGGGCTGTATTTATCTTCTGAACTTGGTGCTGGGGCTGTATGTCTTTATTAAGGTTAGTTCTGGTGACGTATTTATGTAAAATAAGTAGGTTAGGTGTAGAAACACGTGGTGTGCTGGCTGGATGTTGCCAAATGACGCCCACCCACAGTGGCTATTGGCTGCCCAATATTTGCAGTGATTCGTGCTGCCATTAGCGGGTGGCATAGTTTGGCGTTGTGCAGTTATCCGCACCATGGGGGACATTTTAAGAAGGCTTCTATGTCAGTGGAAAAGTTGCAAAATTTTGGGCTGCTTGTGCAAAAATTTTGCAGCATTTTTGCTTTTGAAAAGTGGGCAGGGTTCGTCAGGAGGGGCGCAGCCCCCGCAGAGCAACAGGTTTATGTACGATTTATGCCAGAAACTGGCATAAATGATGCCAGAAATCTACGCCCGGTCAAGCATACCATTCAGTCAAGATGCACGGAGCTGCGCCGAGTGCATGAAGAGCCGTGCGCTCCTGCAGCGTTTTACAGCTGTGTAGCCGTCCGTCACCCTGCGCAAAATTGTACTGTGCATGTCCACATATTTACGCACGCTGTTATGCGCCGTATACTTGTTTGTTTATATTTCCAGCATGCTGTCTCTTGGCAGTGATGCGCATACCCGTCGCCCATCCGCACTGTAATGGCTGGTCATACTTGTATATACAGTCAGACACTCCTGAGGTAAACAAGCGTGTTTTAATCTCGTCTGCGGGTGATTATGTTTTACCGGGGACCCCACACATCAATTCATTAGCTAATTACCTCACACTGAGTGAGAGAAGCCGCCAGACCCCCGGGAGGTCCAGACAGACACTGCCGCCACAGAGCAGCGCGCCTATTTATAAGCGCCGGCCCGTCTCCTAGGCAACCAGGCGGCGCGGCTCTCCCAGCCGCGGGAGAAGCTGACAACTGCTCGCCTCTTCAGCGGTTCTTTCGCCGGGAAAAGTTCTCACGCTGACGTCACCCCCAGAGGTTCCTGACTCTGACCAATCAGCGCGCAGAACAGCTGGATATAAAAGCTGGAGCATGTCTGCCCCGAGTACAGAGGTGGGGAGGGAGCCGTGCTGGGTACACGTGTGCGCAGCCCGCAGACATGCTGACCTGTAGCAATAGACAGACAGAGGAGCAGCTGCTGCAGCTGACAGCGGAGGAGTCCGGGTGTCCGTACAAGAGGAAGAGGGAGGAAGTCACCCCGCAGGACCGGGGAGATGGCGCATTATGTACCAGAGGGGTGAAGAAAGCCAAATACCTGAGACTCAGGAAGCAGTCCCTAGAGCTGAAAAGCTGTGACTCCGGGGTGGGTGACTTGTATGAGACCCCCAGCCCTGCATCAGTGACCCGCAGAGCTGTGCCCGCTGCTGCCTATGACCTCTGCCCCAAGATCTCCCACCGGCTGGGCCTGCAGAACTTCAGGGACTACGGGGAAGAATGCTACATCTTCAAGAAGGGTCTGGAGAAGAAGTACCTGGCTGCACGCTGCATGGCCAACCAGCCCCAGGTACTGCCTTGTCTTAGATGGGTGACAACCAATATGGCTACCATTACGGTGACCGTGCCGGTTGTCACCCAGCTTTTCTGAGTGGTGAATGGCAAATGCCTACAATGTAGTATCCTAATGGAACTACAACTCCCAGCATGTCCTGACTGTTGCAGACTGTTGAGGCATGCTGGGATTTGTAGTTCTGTAACAGCTGCAGAAGAGAAGAGTTTATTTTAGAAAATAGCGCCTACATTTTCTTACCATTTGTAACACGTCTTGTTAGGGTTCTTGCGCATTTACGTACGCTTGTTGATTTCAATGGGCAATTTTCGTACGGAATATGCACCAAGATAGGACCTGTTGCACAGTTTTTTACACTTTCATGCGAATGAAAGACACGTGAAAAATATGCAGCTTTGATTGTACCTATTGAAATCAATGCGTTTTACATGTGTGACAAAAAATGCGCATGCAGTATCGTACGTATTTATGTTCGTGTGAAAGCGCTCTGAGGTTTTACTTACTTCTGCATTGGACAGTGTATTCTTCCTGTAATGGCAGCTTGGGATGGATCTGTCACATGACATGCAGGAGAGGCCCCCGACAGGATAAATTGCGTAAAATGAGGTCCGTCAGGCTTCCATCCTGCTACGTACCTGGCGTTTCACCAGATGAAATGCACAGCAATCTGCACTATTTTGCGCTAAATCTGCCCCGGACGCCCTGAAGCGAGTGTCTGATACAGATATGGGTAAAGCCAAAGGCCGCCTTAACACGGGTGTAAGCGTATTTACACGTGCAGTTGTGTTTATGCGTGCGAGTGTGCGTATTTTCCTATATATGTTGTTAGCGCACGCAGATATGCAGGGCAAGCATGCGCCCATTGATTTCAACTGGCAAATAAGTTTCATTCATTTAATATGTGCTATTTATGTTCACAATATGCCCGAAAATAGAACATGCTGCTATTTTCTTTTCTGTGAACGCAATATGCGCACTAAATCTGCTCATAGGAACGAACCCATTGAAATCAGTAGGTTCTATTCACTGAGTATTGCACTGCACATTTTGAAAACATTATCTGCAACGCAAATGCGTTCATGTGAATAAGTCCCAACTGTCAGTAAATGATGAGGCTACAAAACAAATACTAGCCACTGCCAGGTTCACATGGGGCAGATTTGCCGCTGAATTTTCATGCGGACTGACTGCAGGGAAATTCAGCAGCATTTACGGTAGCAGTGGATGAGATTTTGAAAAGCTAGTCCACAAGCTGCGGAAATAATCCGCACAAAACCCGTGCGGAAATAGACATGTGTGTGGAATTCTTTTTTGCAGTATGTCAATTTTATCGCTGTTTCCGCTGCGGAATTCGCCCCTTTTCAATCAGGGGGGAATTCTGCACAGGAACTTGTGATTAAACCTGCAGCAAATAGTTTCCACTGCTAATCTGCTGCGGATAGCCTGCTGGAAATCCGTCCCCCCTTGTGGACCCCGCTGTAGGGTATGTTCACACCGTGGAATTTTGCTGTGGATTTGATGTGGAATTTGCACCAATTTCGCAACAGATCCACATTCTATCGCTTTCAATGGGAACCCATGCCGTTCTATCTAGTGATGGAACGAAACGGTGCTGGACCACCCCATTGACTCTAATGGGGGTCTGTCTGGCTTCTATCCTGCCCTTCCTGATTTAATGAGCGCAGCATACTACGTTATTTGGCCTGAGATTGTAGGGTGGACCTGCCCCAGAGACCCCAACCTGAGAGGGCCTTCACACTGGCGATAAAATAGCACAATGCGAGAGAGTGAAAATGCATGATAATGAAACCAGTCATTTTCAATGGTTTCATTCCATTTGCGATATTTTCACTCAAGCGATGTTGCGATTAAAACAAATCGCAGCATGTCCTATCTTTTTGCGATACCGCCAATTGTTTCTAATGGGTCGGTGGCAGCAGCGCAAGCCCCATTGAAAACAATGTGCGGTATTTGCGATTCCCCTCCTGCGGCTGTGACAGCTGCGCTGGGCGATTTCTTCACCCCCGCAGTGATGCAAGGATGTTTCCACGTAGAAGTGGATTTCGCGTAGAAATTCCCCTTTCACATGGATCGTGGCCCGATATCGCCCTCACCAGTGTGAAGGAGCCCTGAGGATCCAATGCAGATGTGCACAGAGCCTAATGGGTAACGCAAGCAGATGTTATCTGCCAATGTTCTGATATTGGTCTGTGTATACGGCCAGATTTCCTGGTGTAAAGGGATGACCGACTGTTGACACAATCATTCTTCCCCGTATAGCTGCCACTGATTGGCTGTACATTTTCCTACAGGAAGATGTCCATCGGACCAGCGAGGATATTCTGCTCCCGTAAAGCACATGATCAGCCAATGAACAAGCGTTTGCTCATTTGTTGGTTTATCATTTGTCCTTTTACATTGCGCAATTGTCGGGTGAATGAGTGATCCTAGCTGTTCGGCTACCTCTGCTCTTCTGGTTTATCTGGCACTTCCATCAACAGATGGGATTCAGGTGTATATTATACTGTTTGCTGCCTAGTATTACCACTGGTCGGGGTAGGGGAGCTGGGGGAGGAGATAAGCACTTTCAGAGAGGGTCTTCTACCAGTCCAAAATAGAATACCATGATTATGGGCTTAGATTCTGCCTTTGCCTTAATCCTCAAGAATGAAAAATTATAAGGGATGGCTATATGTGTTCCCAATCCCCAGAACCTGGAGCTGTACAACCTGTGCCTAGGTCTGGTAGCCTGTGAGCTAGACTTGTGGCTGATAGCCATCTGGGTTTTTAGCCTTTGTGTTTATCCAATATGGCTTGTACGCTTTGCATAAAGGGGCTTTGTCATAAAAACAAAATCAATACTTACCTATTCTTCCCTAGGCCGTCTTCTTACAGCATCTTCTCCTCTTTGATCTTCTCCATTCACCGAGTCACCTCACAGCAAGCCGTCTGGATCCTCTTCTTGTTATGATGCCCCCATTGCCACCATTCTTCTTCCGGCATGTCAGTGTAGGTTAAGTCACTAGTGATGTAGTTTTCACAGCCTAACAGAGTGCTGATCTATTGCCGAGACTGCGCATGTGCACTGCCTCGCCGCTAGAGTTGATAAACTGTTGCAGAGAGCACGCATGCACAGTCTCGGCAATAGATCAGCACTCTGTTAGGCTGTGAACGTATATTGCCCTGAAAGAAGAATACAGCTAATGGACGCTTCGTCACAGGAAGCAGAAGAATCGGCCGGCTGGAGGTGAGGTGACCCGGGGGGGACTGGAAGAACCAAGAGAATATTGGCTTGGAGAGGATGCGGTAAGTAGGCTGGCTGGAAAGGAATAGGTACATATTGACTTTTTTTCTCTAGTGACAGAACCCCTTTAATGTTTGTATTTTGCCTGTAAGCCTTTCGGCTTTACCTTTAAGCCTTTTGTGCTTTGCCTATAGCCTTTTTGGTATTGCTCTGTAGCACGTTTACTGCTTAATAGCATTTATACTTTGCCTATAAGCCTTTTCAGCTTTACTTATAAGCAGCTTGTCTGTCAAATAGCCTTTTTGTGTGGCTCAGTAGCCTTTGTGCTTTGCCTACATGGCATTTGAACTTTGACAATAATTTTTTTTTTGCGTAATAGTCTGTGTTTTGCCTATATTTGTAGCGTTTTGGGGCTTTCCCTGTGTAGGTAGCAGACATTATAAAAATAGTGATGAAGTGACACGCAAAGCTGCAGAGCTATCATACAGTTCTTAAACATTTGTTTAATGTAAGCCCCTGTGACTACTAGGATGAGTACATGGCCACATACTACCATGTAGAAGTCATTATACATTTCTGACTTGTAACCATCTTTTTTTTTTTCTTTGTAGCTGCAACCAGAATCTCGGTGTAAACTGATCAGCTGGCTGATCCCGGTGCACAGACACTTCAGCCTCGGCTTTGAGTCCTTGTGTCTTACTGTCAGCATCTTGGACAGATTCCTTTCCTGCACGCCTGTGGCAATCGACTGCTTCCAGTTAGTGGGTGTCACGTCCCTACTCATCGCATGTAAGCAGGTAGGTGCCACCTATACAAGATGCACTTCTAACCAGCTTCAATCCAGTAGTTATTGATTGAAAACAGTTTTTATTAACCCCTTCTCAGCATGTGACATACCTGTATGGTGCATGTCAGGTGTCAGTATATGAAGCAGGAACTGAGCATGCTCCATAAACGGAAGGTGTCGGTCATCTTTAACACCTGTGATCAGAGGTACCTCTAATCCTGGCTGTTAACCTTTTAGATGAAGCAGTCTATTCTGATAATGGCATTTAAATGTCCCAATTCGAATGTGATGTCCTGTATGACCCTCTGCAATGAGATTGCGGGATGTCATACAGGTGTCATGACTGCCTATTACGATGTGCCTGTGGCATGTCTTAATACATAGCCATTACAAATGCAGTATAATGCAATATTACGGTATTACACTGTACTGCAAAGTCAATCAAACTAATCAAAGTTGGAGTCCCCTATGAGGACTACAAAATGTAAAAATTAAAAAGGGAAAAACTTTTTTACAATTATTAGAAAAAAATAGATTAAATTTAAAACCCTCATTCCCCAGTTGCATAAAAAATATATAAATTGGTATCACAGCAAATTTTATTATAAGATCACATTGTCAATCCTGCGCGTTGAATACACAAAACAAAAAAAAACCTCAGTGCCAGAACGGCACCTTTTTGCTCACTCCTTCTTTAAGAAAAAATGGATTCAAATGTGATCAAAATGTTGTGCACACCCCAAAGTGGCACCAATAAAAAGTACAGGGCGCCCCACAAAATGACATTGATAGAAAAGTATAAAAAAATTATGTGGTTCAAAGAAGGTGACAGAAGGCAAGTTAAAAGGTAATTCATTGTTTAAAGTAGTGCGACATCAATATATATGTTTTGATTCCAATAAGTTTTTATTTAAGCTTTAACGACATCAATATATATGTTTTGATATTGCTGTACTTGTACAGACCAACAGAAAAAGATGTCATTTTTGCTGCAGCATGAACACTGTAAACCCCCTCCCAAAAGGCGCAATTGTTTTTTGTTTTTAATTTCACCCCACGTAGAAATTTTTTAAGTTTTCTAATACATTGCATGGGACCAATGCAAAATCCAATATGTCCCACAAAAAACAAACCCTCATACAGTTACGTCACCAAAAAATAGTTGTTTTTTTTGTTTTTTAAAGTGGAAAGCTGAAAATGATAAAAACAAAAATGACTGCAGCAGGAAAGGGTTAATACAGAAAATAGCTTTTTATTTAGCCAGAATGTAAGATCTTGCATTCAGAGAGGCGAGTTGGCCGCAGGTGATGGTGGGAAGCAATTAACAGGAAGTTGGGCCCAAGTATAGTGATGAAGCATTTATTTTTTTTATGGATGGATCCTATTTAGTAAAATTTTTTGTTTTAGGCTGGATTCACACGAACGTATATTGGCTCGGTTTTCACGCCGAGCCGATATACGTAGTCCTCATCTGCAGGGGGGGAGGGTGGAATAGCCAGGAGCAGGAACTGAGCTCCCGCCCCCTCTCTGCCTCCTCTGCACTATTTGCAATGAGGGGAGGAGGGGTGGGGCTAAGTTCCACAATATAGCCCCGCCCCTGTCCCGCCTCTCCTCATTGCAAATTGTGCAGAGGGGTGGAGAGGAGGCAGAGAGGGGGCGGGAACTCAGTTCCTGCTCCTGGCTCTTCAATTCCCTCCCCCCCCCGCAGATGAGGACGACGTATATCGGCTCGGCGTGAAAACCGAGCCGAGATACGTTCATGTGAATGCCCCCCTAGGGCTTATTTACACGAGCATTTATTGGCGTTTTCACAGCCGGCCAATATATGCTTCCATCTAAGCAGTTATCTCCCACTCACCGGCTCTCAACCCCTCTCCTCCCCTCCAAGCGGTTTGCAATGGGAGTGGGTGGGGTGGAGCTAAGCTCCTGCCCCCTTCCTATAGCCAGCAATAAGAATGGGCGGGGCAGAGCTTAGCTCCGCCCCCACCCATTGCAAAGGCAAGACTGGAGGAGAGGGGCAGAGAGTCGGTGAGGGGGAAACTGTATATCGGCCGGGCGTGAAAACCCGACCAATATACGCTCATGTAAATAAGCCCTTATGATGAGATAATAGACATTTTTCAAGTTTGACAAGTTCTCTCTAAGAATGACTTATTTCTGCTCTTCAGGTTGAGACCCGACCTCCCAGAGTGAAGCAGCTGCTCGCCTTGTGCTGCAACAATTTCTCCCGCGAACAGCTCTGCAATCTCGAGTGCATCATCTTGCTCAAGCTTCAATTCCAGTTGGGAGCTCCTACCATCAACTACTTCTTGCAGCATTTCTCTCTCCGAGAGTTGACAGATGGAGAACCTTCCGAGGTGGAGCTTTGTCAGGCTTCCAAATCCCTTGCATTCGCAAAGGGCGTAGCAGAACTGAGCCTTGCCGACTACGCCTTCAATGAATATCCACCATCCTTGATGGCCTTCTGTTGCTTGGCGCTTGCAAAGCGCATGTTATGCCAAGAGGGCTCTGCCGGTATGCAGGTCAATGACTATGCTGATAGCGAACTGCAAGAATGCATGACCAAGATTGACTTGCTGGTCTCATTGAATAAAGACTCCTTGCAGCGGCTTCTGCCCGAAGACATGCCTGTGATGGCCATGGATGTGGAAAACTAACTATTTTACATCTGTTTTTAAATGCTCACATTTACGTTATTGAACGGCGTAATAAATAACCTGTAATATATACAATACAAAAGGGCTGCTAAAAGTCAACTAATTTATTTCTAAATAGTCAATGAAGTACTTTGTTTTTTATTGAAGGATATTGATGTTCCTCCCATCTAACAGTATTGCGTTTTAGGCAAACACTTGAATATTTTTCTTATTTATGGTGCAATAAATTTCTGTTATGTAGAAATCAGAGACTCGTATATGAAATGTAAACCGTAATGTTACTTTTTTGTTTTTTTTACATTGCTACTAACTTAGTAGCCTCTTACTTTGCACTAGTATTTATGTCCTCACAATGTATTTGTATATAGCAATAGAGATGAACTGTTTATATTAAACAATATTTGTGATGCAGGAAAATGAAATTGCTGATCTCAAAGCGAAATAAAACTAAACTAATGGGCAAAAATATTGTGTAGCTGTTAAGTCTTTTCCTCAGTAAGGCCTCCTGCACATGGGCGGGTCGCACCCTGCATGTGGGATTCCCACAGTGGAGTTCGACTTGGTGCCTGGCCGGTAACCCCTGCACACCTGTCCGGAGTCTTCTGCGCTGTGCATGTGCTGGCCGGCACTCTGTTGCACATGCACAGTAGCCTCCGCCGCTCTGCAATGACACGGATCCCGCAATACTTCTGCAGTGCTCACTGTGAAAGTGCCGCAGGACGGACGGCTTTCATTGACTTCAATGGAACCGTCCGCATGTAGCCCACACAAAATTGCAGCATGCTGCGATTTTCTCACCCACGAGCGGAAAATCGCAATCGCTCGTGGGCAGGAAATTGCGGATTGTCATTTCATGCTATGGGCTGGATTTGCTGCGGAACACCGCTCCGGATTTGGCAATGCAAATCTGCCCGTGTGCAGGAGGCCTAAGTATAAAATATACAGAGATGAACACAAAATGCATTTTCAGATATATTTAGTGAATTTGGAGTTAAAGGAGTGTTTCCTTCTTAGTCCAGCATGGTTGAGATAGGAACCCCGCTGATTACGAGTTAACGAGGATGATGGAAGCTGCCAGACTCAGCTGAGCTACACTGTTTCTGTAACTGTCATAGACTTCAATAGGATTTATGCAAACGGCATAGCAGAGCAAGCTAACATATTTCCATCCTCCAGCCACTGCGTTGAGGGTGGATAGATGAGGGTCCCAGATGTGGAACCACAGCTATCTATGGCATATTATTTGCTAATGCCATAAAAGTCTGAGATAGGAATACCCCTTTAATAGAATGGCACTCTTGTTTAGGATCCTCATCTATTAAGGAACTTTTATATGGGCTGATAGTTGCCCGAGTAATTGCGCAAATAGGTAATTGCAAGCGACTGTCCGTATAAACAGACAGTTGTTGATCTATGACCGACTGCCTGTTTACTGTGGATGGAGGGGGCGGCCGGAAGAGACTTCTGGCATCTCTGCTTTCAATGACTGAGCGATCATAACTCCTCTATGTGAAGGCAAAGAAGCGATAGTCACTGGGAAGACTGAGGCACTCGCATAGCCTTAGGCTTTCCTTACACATAAGGACACTTTCACACGGACGGGAAATGTGCGCCAGCTTTGTGTGTTGCGAGACGCACGCATATGAACCCCATCCTTCTGAATGGAGACATATACACAAGCAATGTTTTCGCGCAGGACAAAAATCGTGGTATGTTCTATCTTTTTGTGTTCCACGGAATGCATTGCCCAGCGTTTTCAATGGGACAGTTAAACATATTGCACGGCATGTAACGTGCATGCAAGTGCGATGTCAAGGAAACACTTGCTGAAAGCCGCGCTGAAAGATCTCTGCTGAAGTGATGCAGACAATTCAGTCCTGTGTGAAAGGTCCCTTATAGGGCACAGAAGGTATGTGTCCATATAAGAATGCTCTAGAAGGCTGCTTAACTCCATATTTGGTCCATGTCTTTGTGAACCGTAATAAGCAGCATGATCTATTTCAATCCAGTTTTTGCCTTCGCATTCATATTACTTTCTATTCAGCAAATATGAATCAATATTCATGCAGTAGAAAATAAAACCAATGACGGCAAATACAGCAGTGTATACAGATGAAATACTGATGACATAGGGTTGCAATGTCAACTGTAACATGTTCGTATTAAAGATCCGTATTACGGAAGTGTTACAATACGCTTATCTGAAACTGGCCGCAAACGGGCTGTCCGGGTCCAGCAATAGCTGCAGCTGTATTAAAGTAACAAACAGCAATACTTAGCCGACCTCTGCTGTGGTGATCCAGCGATGTTGCCCGGTCGCCCTCACGGTGATTGTTGTGCAAGACAACATCAGCAGAGATCACCTGACCGCAGCAGCGGCTCTGTTCTGAACTGCTGGCATCATGGTGCCCATCATGCGAGTGTTGATGCCAGCAGAACAGGCGGTGACACTGCAGCCTCGGACACAGAGTGGGTAAGTACTGCTCTCTTTGTTAGTTTAAGCCAGTTGGAGCTATTGATGCAATATTAATTAGGCTGCTCAGCCTGTTCAATCACGTGTGTCCTGCGCCAATGTGAATGGGCCCAGCAGCATCAAGAATCCGCGGCTATGTGTGTGATAGCCGGCGAGAGCGCTACCTTCATAGCACAATTATGTCACACTGTTGCGTACATGTTACGCATACGCTTGTCTGCAGGAGCCCTAATGCCAGATTCACGTGAGCGTATAAGTAAATACATGCATGTGTGCAGAGTTTTCGTGGAGCAAACTATGCTTTTTTGAGCACGCATCGGTATACTTTACTGTACTCTTCCAGCGCTCAAGGCATGTGCATTCATGCAGCAAAAAAAAAAACACCACAGATTAAAATGGCTAAATAGTCTAATGAGTTCCAGATGTGTTTTTTTTTTCCTGCGCAATTGCACATCTAGCTTATTTTGTGCAACCCCATAGACTTCTACAGGGACTTTTGGTGTGTAAATGCGCAAGAAAATAGAGCGTGCTGTGTTTTTTTTTGAGCGCCTGAAATGTGCAGGAAAAATATGCACATGTGAACAAACCCTTCGAAATCAATGGTTTCTATTCAGTGCGTATTTGCATAAATACGCCTGTATGAATTCGGCCTAAGACAGAGACAGAATCGAGACTCTAGGATCTCTTTTGTATTCCTGTTTCTAGCAGTGATTGGAATAGGTACGTCATTCTTGACAGCCGGGGTGGGGGGGAGGACACTTACTGCTCTCTTGGTTATTTTGTAGCCATGTTTTCCAAATTTCCACACTTTCTTGTTTGCATCCAGAGGCTAAAAATGTTTAAACGCCCCACAAATTTAATGAAGACTATGGATCATATAAAACAATACAAGAAGCATAACTCACCTGTTCGTTACATTTCCATCTCTCCTTAATGGTCTTTTCTTGTGCGGCTGCAAGGATGCAATTGTCAACTAACCATATGAACTCTGAGGCCAGCAACAGGCTGTAGCAGTCGGTGACATCACTGCTGCAGCCAGACCAGGACTCCAGCGATGACATCAGCCAACCACCCATGTGACCACTATGGCCACTGATTGACTACAACAGCCATGTGAATAGTCAGTGATGTCACTGCTGCAGCATTAGTGACAAGGACCAGCGGTGAGCACTATAACAGAGGCAGAATAAACAGATGACTTATGCTTTTATAGCGATACATGGCTTTCATTAAATTTGTGTAAAACTTGGAAAATTTGTTTAATTATAAAATGAGTGATGAAGACAATTCCAGTATTAGATCTGTTACACATTTGCAGCTTCTGGATGTAAAAAATGTTTTCTTTATTTCCCTGAAGTAAACCAAGATCTTGAGTAATTGAAGCACAAAGTATATTAGAGTATTGCACAACTTTCCATTATACAATAATGAAGCCATTTTATAAAATGTGGTTATTGCTCCCCTCCCCACGTCTATTCTTCATCCTGATATCACGTATGATATTTGGGCTTGGTCACTTCAGCTGGTAGGTAAAACCTCCTTATTTGCACAGGGTGTACTGCAATAACCGTCCATCGCCCCTGCAGCCAACTCTTCCCTTTCACTGAATCATTGAGTGAAGTTTTGTCTACAATGTGGAAGCTGAAAGCATGAAAGCTCCAGACCTGGGGATGCAGAAAGTGAGATTTACAGTATACAACAAAATCATATACTCGTCCAGAGAAGCTGCTGGGCCCCAACGCAAAATCTGTAGGACGGTTCCCCAACTCCAATGCTTCATTCATAGTACTGGTCTGTTTGTATGGGGAAGAGAGATCTTTTGACTCCATGTAACGCTACATTTCCATGTATTCTGAAACTGCCAGGAGGCGTTAGATAAATGTTGTTGGAGTATGTCATTTTTGGTTGGATAGTAGGAGCTGCCGGACCCCCTTGAGTGTCTGCTCTTTGCAGAAAGGAGGGGAGAATATGATATAAGACATTTGGGGAAAAGAAAGAATTAAAATGACATTCTATAGCAATAAATCCAATAGAAACTGGAGCTCTCTGAACCTTTTAGAAATGTTGACTCATTCTAGAAAACCAGCTGACAAGGAAAAATTCTGCTCCTCCTCCCCAGATGTGGACCAAGGACTTCTCGTAACATTAGTATGCAAGAGTCCTCATTGGCTAATAATGGGATCCACAATCAATGAGGGTCTCAGAACCAGAGCCCCAATGAAAAATACGTCTGACCTGGCATTGGCATGTCAAAAGTTTTTTGAAAGTTTAGTTACACTTTGACAATATAAACAATTTTGCAATCAGAAAGTTTTATGGTACTTTAAAGTATAGTCTCTACCGATGAAAAGCTGCTTCATTAATGAGAACACATAGCGTTCCAGAACTATTTACCATGATAAAAGTTATTTTCATATAGTTCATACAGTAGGAATCGGAATCATTTTTTCTGTGTATGTTCCCTTCTCAGAATGCATTTCAATTTGGAAAAAAAAGAATCTGAGTGTCCGTCATATCATGGGCAACTTTTTACATGGAGAGTGCCTTCACATGGGACCTATTACCCTGTTTCCCTGAAAATAAGACATACCCTGAAAAAAAGACATAGCATGATTTTTCAGAATTTTTAAGGATGCAAAATGATTTTTCAGGCTTTTTGAGGATGCTTGAAATATAAGCCCTACTCCAAAATTAAGCCCTGCTAATGGTTAATTTAAAAAGTCAATTTAAATAGTGTCCATGCTGCTATACATGTAAAAAAGTTAGACCCTTTTGAACAAAAATTAATATAAGACACTGTCTTATTTTCAGGGAAACGCGGTAGTTGTTGACTTTCCACAGCGGAAAATGTAGGAAATCCACAGGGGCCAAATCTGCACGTAAATGTTGCTGATTTTGGTGTGGATTTGCCACGGGTTTTAGTCTTGGCATTCCAAAGACTGAAAATCTGTTGTAAAACACTACAGAATAAACGGCATGCTGCGGGTTTAGAATCCATGCAGAATTTTTTCCATTTTTCATGTGGACAACATTTTAAAAATCGTGTCTGCAAGGCTTGTATTGTAAAGACGGCTTCAGACGAGCGTCTGCACAACATATTTGCGCTATGAACAAAGTTGATGAGGTAGAATTGCGTGCGTATCAGCGCATAGTACTGTACTTCTGCGCATGCAGGGCTTGTTCACATGCGCATGCAACACACCTGTTCTGTGGTTTAACCCCTTAACACTACAGGGCATACAGTTACGTCATGCAGGTTCGGGGTGCGTTTGGAGGTGGATTGCGTGTAGATCCCGCTCCATACAACGTAGGTGCTAATTGCTTCTTACAGCCGACAACCACGCACAACAGCTCCGATAAGCCACACCACTGAGATGTTAACCCTTTAAATGCCCAGACCGATGTTCAGCGGTCCCTGCACTGCCCCCCCCCCCCCCGCGTGATATGACCGTGGGTTGTCATGCACAGCTGTCATTGCAGATCGCCTATATTGCCTGTCCGATCAAGGTATAATGTAATGCTACGTAATGAATGTCGTCAGGAAGAAAAAAAATAAACATTGCCAGAATTGCATTTTTTTGGTCGCTCTGTCTCCAAGAAAAAATGCAATGCACACAAATTTGCACTAGGGCTCCTACCCAGTTACGTTTTTTTAATGATGCGTTTTTTTGACACCAAAATGCCTCGCATCCGCAGGGACATTGCATGAGCATGTCCCAATATTTGCACTCGGATGTGTAAAACTAGCCTCGGGGCTCCTTCAGACGAGTGTATGTGCAAACGTGCATGTTTCAGCGCAACGTATCCACGCAGTGAACGAGTTTGATTCGCGCGCACGTCTGTGCATTGTACTGTGCTGTTCTATTTTTGTTCATATTTGCGTACAACACCCCCTCCCCACGCCTTCATTCAAAGGTCTATTTAGCCTAATGAGGTCCAGATGGGTTTTTCCTTTCACGGAATTGCACACCGTATTGCGCATTTGGCACCTCTCATAGACTTCTATAGCGCCTTTGGTGTAAAAATGCACAAAGAAATAGAATATGTTGCATTTTTTTGGCACAAAGAAACGATTGATACGAATGAACCCATTAAAATCAATAGGTTCTGTGCTCTGCATATTGTGCGCACGGATTTTGCATACGTAAACACGATTGTGTGAATGTACTCTAAATGCAGATTTTGATGCGGATTAGCTTCTTCACATGAGTGTGTTCGTGCGTGTTTTTGCGTGCGAAGAATATTTACGTCCTAAATACAGACAATGGAACCTACTGATCTCAATGGGTTTGTTCTCAGCGCGTCTTGCGTGCACATTTTGTGTGCGGTAAAAAGTAGTACCTGCTCTATCTTTCGACGCTTTGTGCAGCAAAAGTCCCCAAAAAATCTATGGAAGGTGCACAAATATGCACGGGAAAGGTGTGACACTGCGCACAAGTGCGGAGAAGAGAACACTTATGGACCTTATTTGTCTTAAATAGCCATTAGAGTCCAAGGAAAGGGTATGCTGCGTGTGCGTATGAACTGGCCCTGTATGCGCTAAAAGTCCAGTATTATGAGCTGAGATGCATGCAAATCTACCTCCTCAAATGTCGGAAATGTGCGAATATTCTGCGCTGTAGCAAGCAATTCTGCGCATATCCTTGAGTGAAGCTGCCCGTCAACCATTTTCAATTTCGCATCAAAATTCACGCATTAGCCATGTGGATTTTGGTGCTGAATTTTCTGCAGGGCAACAAACTCCACTGCGTCCTGCGGAACAATTCAATCCTGTGTGAAAGAGTTATCAAAACAAGTATTCCCAGACCTGTAGCTCTCCAGCCTTTGGAGAACTACAACTCCAAGCATGTCCTAATGGCTGTGACTGCCAGAACATGATGGGAGTTATATTTTTCCAGCAGTTGGAGAGCCATAGATTGGGGAACACTAACCAAAGCTAACCCAATGTGGGTCATTGCAGGACTTATATTTACTGGGGATTTTTTTGATTAAAGGGGAAATAGTCTAAACTCCATATAAATGTAACGCACACCAGGTTGCAACAAATTTGCATTAGTTAACTTTAGTATTCTAGTACCCAAATCATCCAGAGGCACCTACCATGGCACACACAACTAGATCAGTTGTGTAATGCACTTCTGCTAATAGTATCTAAACCAGATCTATCTGTACATATGTCTGGAGGCATGTAATGGGTTAATGAGCTCTGCTAGTCAGTGACCATCACACAGACACTTGTCTGCTCGCTGCCCCTGGAGTTACAGACGTTGGTTTCTGTGTACACTAATGATCCACAGGACAGATGGCAACGGGTAGCGCTGGCACAGAGGGCGCCAATGTATGCAGAAAAGAGCGCAAGGTGCGAGCAGGAGCGCGATGTCCCCGGGGAAGCACGCCCCCTAGTGGCCAGACTAAGCGCGCCATCTATCGCGCTTACTGGCCGGCCGTTTGCAGCCCTGTGACACTGGCCAACAGCAGAGACCCTCCCTCTATTATCAGCAGCCTGCGGCAGATCCCCGTGCAGATAGGGTCTCCTGGAGCCCCTGATGTGGGAGCAGACAGGCGACAACCCGACTGTAGAGCCAACGATATTCCATGCGACAATAGAGTCTTGTTCAATGTCCCACATGTCACCTTCTGGCAGCATTGAGCTACCTGGTGACTTTGGCCACAATGGGGTCATGTGACCAGAGATCGCTGCGCAAAATTGCAACCTTGCTCTGCCATTGAACTCAGTGCAGTCACAGTGCGAATCGCGGGTTGTCCGGAGCACTGCGCCACGATCAAAAAAACAATCTTGATGGATTTTTTTGTGAATGTGACATCGCAGTCGTGGAAACCTGAGACTTGTACTGCGTTCCCTTTGAGTTCCATGGCAGTGTGAGGTCGCCATGCTACACAGCGACACCTGTTACAGCCAAAGCCGCTATGTGATCCTATGCTGAGGCCGGCGTCGCACAGGCGTAAGCACATTTCTGCAATGGGCATTGCACTTTTTGCGCTTGCCTGCGAGTTTTATTGCACTTTTAGTGCGCAAGTCATTGGCATTTGCGCAAGCAAATAATCACGCAAGCATACTCCACATTACCATAGGTGCAACGACGCCCGACAGTATCTCCTATTGAGATCAGTGGTTTTGTTTTGTCCTGTTACATGTGCAAAAAAGTTAGGGCAAGTCCTATCTTTTTTCATGCATGGTATTAACATGCGAGAATCCCGCTAGTAAAAACGAAACATTGAAATCGATAGTTTTGTATTGTCAAGTTTTGTGGTCAAAATCACGTTCATCTGTTTAAGCTTTAGGGCTAATGCCCACAGACGGATTTCTGCCCCGTTGTACGCGGCAGAAATCCGCGGTGTTGCCCCGCGGCTATTAGGTTCTATTGAACCTAATAGCTCAATGTTTACACTGCAGAATTGAAATAAACCGCTGCATGTTCTAAATGCAGCGGGAATACGCGTGGCCGGCTTCCATTGTAGTCAATGGAAGCCGGCCGTCACGCTATACTTACGCTGTAGCACAGCAGAAGTATCACGTGAATACGTGGCCCCGCCCACCGCCGGCAGCGTCATCTGACACTGCCGGCCCTCCATGCGGGACACGTTCGGAGGATCCAGAGTGATAAGCATGGGGGTTTTGGTGGGGCTCCGTGGCGGACCCTGCTGCGATATTCCGCTGGCAGAGTTCATCACGGCCGTGGGCATGAGGCCTTAATATAGAGGAATAAGTTAGGGCGAAAACAGATGGGCGGGATTTTCTCATATTTTCCGACCATGAAAATCACATCCGCAAAACATGACGAAACGAAACCATTGATTTCAGCAATAGCGTCGAGTTTGAATAGTCAAAAAAAAAAGCCTAAAAATCTCACTGGTTCATATGCTAATGCGCTCCGTAGCGGTGAGCATATTTATGCATGCATCAGTCTGAGGCCGCCCTCAGTGCAACTTTTTTGTCCGGTGCATATTTACGCAGGCACCGCTAGTTTACACGACTGATTTAAATTAGGGCTATTAGGGCTTCTTCTGACCAACACGGCCTCAAAGTGCGACGAAACGAAACCATTGATTTCAATGTCATCATTTTCCGTAGTGGAAATGTCGCGAGTTAATACTACGCACGAGAAAAGATTGGACTTGCCCTATCTCTCTCGCACGTAAAAAAAACTACATGCGAGAAAGATAGGGCTGGGACTATCTTCACGCTTTTTTTTCAAATTGCACACAATAGTAGGGAGTTTGAATAGTCAAAAAAGAGAACAATGGGTCATGCGCTAACACGCTCTGTAGCTGGGCGCTTGTTGTGCGCATGCGCATATTTGTTTAAGCCCTAAAGCCAAAAGAGATGCTGGTGTGTGCAGCTTATTACACATACCTGCACGCAAAAAAATGAATTGAGAAAGAAGCCATTGAAATGAGGATTTTTTAGAACGCGCAAATACGGTCGTGTGAAGAAGCCCTAATATGTAGGAAAATCTGCATAATTTACAGGAAATCAAATCGAACTAAAATATGCAGCATTGGGACTTCTACAGACGAGCGTAGGTGTAGATATGCTCGCCATAGCGTGATGCAGTAGCGCTGTGAAGGTAGTGTTATCACAGGCTATCGCACGCGAATCTGCACATTCTTTTGTACTTTTCTACACTGCCGGGCCCTTTTGGCTGGGCATCCTAATTAGTTCTCGGAGTTTTTGATTAACACAGCAAAACCGTACAGTTCAGTGCGCAATTTCGTGTGGACAGGGTATCCATTTGTGCACCCCTTTAAACTCCCATGGTGCCTTGGATGCACACAAAAGTAGAACATGTTGCGTATATTTTCGTGCACATGAAAAAATGCAGAATGTTCGGGAACCGATGGAAATCAATAGATTCTGTATACGTAAAACTCTGTGTGGGTCATGCAGCGTTCTACAGACCTTTGTGAGCCAGCGGAGAGCAGGCTATCACTGTGCATGGCAGCGAGTCTTTTGTCTTTTTTTTAAGTCCCCGTTTTGTCTCCGGGTGGATTCAGATGAGCGTGAATTTCTCTCCGTGTACGAACCTGATTGTTAGAGCAATACAATGGGACAAAATGAAACCACTGATGGGAGTCAATGGATTTCAGTGGTTTCGTTTTCACTATTGCGATTCTCGCCCGTTAATTGTATGAGCGAGAAAAGAGAGGACCCGTCCTACCTGTCCCACATGTAGTCAATACTACTTATGGGGAAGATCGGGCAGCACCTTTCTTCCCGTATTTTTTTTTCAAACTCCTGCACTCTGGCACGGAGATTGAAAAGCCAGCGAAGGGCAAGGGATTCCCCTCGTTCAGATGCAACTACACTCCATGCCACCGAGGGTAGCTGCGCCCATGCTTGTGGGAATAAGCCCTCGTAGCAGTATGTATCGTCACCCACACGCAATGTTTTGCGTATGGACAGTGTTTCATACGCCACCCATAGAAAAGAATAGGGCTCTTTCTCACATCGGTATTCTTCATCAGTATTTCCACAAATGGAAATGTTTGCATTTCTTCCGTATTTTGGACCCGCTTCTGATTTTGGCTCACAAAATACTGG
This sequence comes from Eleutherodactylus coqui, assembly GCF_035609145.1. Taxonomy (NCBI): domain Eukaryota; kingdom Metazoa; phylum Chordata; class Amphibia; order Anura; family Eleutherodactylidae; genus Eleutherodactylus; species Eleutherodactylus coqui. The sequence continues at coordinate 72,600,435 of NC_089841.1, forward strand.
TGAAAAATACGCCGTGCAAAGAAGCCCTCACTGCGTGATACACGGTGGAATAGAGCATGCTGCGATCTATTTCACGCTCGTACCCACACACAGTGTTTACACGCTAATGTGAATGGATCAGTGAAAATCCATAGGCTTTCATTGACTCCATTCACCACATATCACTGTGTGCATAAAACGCGCCAAAAACACAATCGTGTGAATGAGCCCTATGTCTTACGGATTGCAGGACAGTTTATCAACTGCACTGCGAACACTCTGCAGTGGACATTCCGTGTGAACACAGTCCTACAATTGACATGCTGCGGATTTAAAACCAGCACCGCATGTCAATTTCTGCATGGGTTTTGTGCAGATTTTTTCTGCAGTGTGAGGTTAAGATTTTGAAAATCACCTTGCTGCCATGTAAATGCTGCCATATGTTGCAGGCAGAAAATCCACTGCAAATCAGTCCCATGTGGACAAAGCCTAATTATCAACCTAATTGTACCGACCCACATTATTATGTCATTTTTGCCAAAGTGTACAGGCTATGAAAACAAGGACCCCTGCAGAAAATGGGGCAATTGTCGGGATTTTTTTTTATTTCACTCCATTTAAACTTTTTAAAAGTTTTTCACTACATTATGTGGTGCCATTGCAAATTACTTTTTTTCCTTATATAAAGCTCTAAACAAAGTTTCAAATGCAACTTAAATAGTGAACATCTCATACTGCAGCCCGGAAGAAAGTTGCAGCCAGCCAGAGGCGCCGGCATCTAACTGCCGGGCTGTCAGTTGTCGCTCCTGGTAGCAGCACGTCCTCATTATCAGCGCTGCTGCGAAGTGTCGCACCGCCCGGGGGGAGAAGCAGGAAGCTGGTGACAGTGTAATCCCTGCAATGACATGCTGCTTAGCCCCCGTTTAGCTGACTTTCCCCGCTGTCAGCAGCCCGGGCACTGGCGGGCTCAGCTCCGACCGCTGCTAGGGACGCTTCTCCCTGGTAACCATTGCCCCTGTGATTGGCGCAGGGACTTATTGTCGCAGGTCTGCAGTTACAAAGTTTGCTCTAGTCCCTTCCATTCTGCATTCTGTCACAATCCACCTGCGGAGCCACAATCATGCAGAACAGGAGGAAAGCCTTTGATAAACTCTGTCCAAACAGGATAGCTGATATTACAAACAGAGTCAATAGGAAGCCAGAAAAGCCAGAGAGAAAGGTAGGACTCCTACATTTACTATGATGCCAATGCACCTTATAAGATCTCTGCTAATAGATGTTTATCTCAGGTATCAAGGAGGATATTTGGGCAGCCCAGTGGCCCCTTGACTATATATGTGGACCAGTCTCCAAGCACTGTAGATGCAGGTAAGTGGTCCTAGGTATTATATGTATAATGTATAGCAATGCACTGGAGTGATCTGTTCTTGTGTTTGCCCTACAGCTGTGCAAGCAATTGACTGGCAGGATTTGGCTGATTGTAACAGTATCATACAGCAGGATGCCGCTAGGGGCGGTATAACGCAGCAGGTAAGGGTCAATACTTCAAAGCTTGTTCCACTTTGATGTCTTTACATGACTGCAGGTACAGAAGAGAGTACATGAAGTGGCAATACACAATTTGTGTCAAAGGAAATAATGAACCATCAACAGTATTTTCAGAGTGACAATGGAGGGCTGGGTTCACATATATCAAGATCAGATTTGTAGAGATAATCACTAGGGGTAAAATGATTGCCTCCATCACAGGTGACCATCGTTGGACTTGCTTAAAAAGTTTTTGGATCTGATCACTGTTTTAATTTTGATATGGGCATCTATTAAAGTGAAGTTCTCACCATACAGACCACAAAGCATCAGTTGTTTTAATAACCTTTAGATGGCGGATGATATGATGCGCACAAAATGGCGTGCGTTATGTTAATTAGTGCATTCTCCATGGCTGATTGGCTTGCTCTACACTTATTTTTTTGGAGCACAACACGCAGGTGTGACCAGCAGATTTGGCACTGGGAAGACATCATTAAAGGTAATAGTATGAGGACTACTCACAGGGGCATATGCGTGTTGCGCCCAACTTATGAACACCTGTCTATATGCTGTCCAATAGGCTCAGACTGCCCTACAGGGGAACAGATGAATCCCCTAGTGGTCTCTAGTTTTCCGCTCGCCACATGAGTGAGAGCACCCATTGCACTACATACAGATAGGCAACAAACAGCACCTCGGATAAGTAATATTTGCATGTAACTCTTCAATGTGCCCTCAGAATGAATTTTACTTGTGGGCTGTACGCACCTCAGGCCGGTACTGCTCTTCAATCTGCACAGACCATGCACATCGCATGTCCTATTCTGAAAACAGATGAGATTTAGGGCGGATTCACACGGCCGTATATGTTTTTGTGCGTGACTCAGTGCAATGTATTTGCACTATGAACAAGCCTTTTTTTCACGCATATTGACACATTTTACTGTACTTTTTGCACATGCAGGGCACGTTCATTTGTGCGTGGCAAGCGAACACATCCGGATTTAAATGGCTATTCAGCTAAACGAATTTGTGATGTGTTCATTTTTTTGCAAAATTGCACAGCGTATTGTTCATGCACATGTCCACCTCCCATGGACTTCTATGGGAACCCTTGGTGTGCAAATGCACACAAAATAGAGAGGGTGCACACCTAAAAAAAGGAAATGAGAATAAACCCATTCATACTCAAAAATACTTTATTTGCAAGATCAAATAACATTAGCATTGGGGGAGCAGGTAGGAAGTAGGGATTGAGGGATAGGGGTGAAGAGTTGAGAAATACTGACACATCCTGGGTATAGAAGTCAATGGCATATCTATCTATCTCCTATCTATCTATCTCATAATTATCTATCCTCTATTTATCTATGTCATATCTATCTATCTATCTATCTATCTATCTATCTATCTATCTATCTATCTATCTATCTATCTATCTATCTAGCTCATATCTATCTATCCATGTCATATCTATCTATCTATCTATCTATCTATCTATCTATCTATCTATCTATCTATCTATCTATCTATCCCATATCTATCTATCTATCTATCTATCTATCTATCTATATTCTATCTATCTTCCTATCTATCTCATATCTATCTATCTATCTATCTATCTATCTATCTATCTCCTATCTATTTTCTATCTCCTATCTATTTTCTATCTCATATCCCTCTCTCTATCTCTATCTATCTATCTATCTATCTATCTATCTATCTATCTATCTATCTATCTATCTATCTCCTATCTATTTTCTATCTCATATCCCTCTCTCTATCTCATATCTATCTATCTATCTATCTGTATCTATCTATCTCATATTTATCTATCCTCTATTTATCTATGTCATATCTATCTATCTATCTATCTATCTATCTATCTATCTAGCTCATATCTATCTATCCATGTCCTATCTATCTATCTATCTATCTATCTATCTATCTATCTATCTATCTATCTATCTATCTATCCCATATCTATTTATCTAGCTCATATCTATCTATCTATCTATCTATCTATCTATCTATCTATCTATCTATCTATCTATCTATCTCATATTTATCTATCTATCTATATTCTATCTATCTATCCTCCTATCTATCTCATATCTATCTATCTATCTATCTATCTATCTATCTATCTATCTATCTATCTATCTATCTATCTATCTATCTATCTATCTCCTATCTATTTTCTATCTCATATCCCTCTCTCTATCTCATATCTATCTATCTATCTATCTATCTATCTATCTATCTATCTATCTATCTATCTATCTAGCTCATATCTATCTATCCATGTCATATCTATCTATCTATCTATCTATCTATCCCATATCTATCTATCTATCTATCTATCTATCTATCTATCTATCTATCTATCTATCTATCTATCTATCTATCTATCTATCTATCTCCTATCTATTTTCTATCTCATATCCCTCTCTCTATCTCATATCTATCTATCTATCTATCTATCTATCTATCTATCTATCTATCTATCTATCTATCTATCTATCTATCTATCTATCTATCTATCTATCTCATATCTATCTATCTATCTATCTATCTATCTATCTATCTATCTATCTATCTATCTATCTATCTAATCTATCTAGCAATCTATCTATCACCATTTTAATAATACAGTGATTTTCCGCTTGCTATAATGTACTTTGTGACGGTTTGGATGTGGTTTTTACGTTTCACTTCATTATTTGCTGTTCTCTCCCAATGTGTTATCACTATGAGTTGCACCTACCTGGAAGTGACATAGATATTGTGCTCTATATATAGACATTGGCAGCGCAACAAATTGCATAATGACTGGCACTTGTAGTGTATTTGGAGGGGGATTATTTCCAGAATTCAGTTATGTGTAGACGTTTCTGCCAAGTGCATACACAATGCAGAGACCAGGGATTCTGTGCCAGGAGGACAAAAAGCCTCTCTCTGTTCCAGACGTGCTCTCTATTAGTAATACCATGGTGCCAGGCTTTAGTAAAAATGATCCTTAGTGACTAATTACACTTCAAGGGAGCGTCCACTATATATGTCCTATTAGGGGATATGGAGGTAATAAAGGGTCCATAGACTGGGATCTGCCTCTGTTAACTCAAGTACAGATTTGCTGATCATAGGGGAGCTTCCAGTACTGTGACCCCTCTGAGATCTGCAAAAAGTCACTTACCTATTCTACACTCCATCCAGGTCTTCCCGGCTCCGTAAAAAAATATGATGGATTTTAATTTCCGCACTGTATCCTAAAACCCATGTGCATTTGTCCAGAAGTAGTAGATAACTAATATTAACCCAATATACTCTGCAATTCATAGAATAGTTTACTCCTGCATGTGTTGTAGGACTAGCAGTCTCAGCATGCACATATAACAATAGTTTCATATTGTCTGGAGAGCCACTGATTTAACCACCCATAGTCAAAGTGTAGTTGTTCATGATTTATAGAGCTGCAAGTGCCAGAATACAGCCCCATCTGTAATATAATATTACCTGCCCATAGGTGTGTACTGCACACCAGTAATCCATCCACAAAACCTGCAATGAAAAGTCATTTAATCTGCTGTTATCTCCATGTGAAGTGCATTGTAGGGTATGTGATCAGTACAATACTTGGGAGGTGCCCTGGTTTTTGCATTATGTGGATTCTAAGCCTTCCCAGGCAGTTTATTTGCCCAGTGCCCTGAGGTGAGGCTCTGCACACTGAAGCAAGCCGCCTGGGTTAATCTGTCACTGAAGGGCTTTCAGGAATGCTGATCGGTGAGGGACAATCCTAGACCAATCAAGAACCAGCATAGGGTGTATAGGGACAGTGTAGACTGACAGGTTCAGGATAACTGACTTGTCCTGCCTCCTGTACACCTGCTCCTGGCATCAGTCTGCCCCATTTCTCTTTAACTACCCGCTCCACGTTTTTGGGGACTTGGTGGACACAGGCACAATGTTGGACATGGCAGTGCAGTCCGGTCACTTTAATTTTCCTACCTATGGATATGAGTACAAGGTTTGTGGCTCTGGCTCTGCATTGGCTCTGCACAGGTACACCTGCGGTGCTGTGTCTGACACCGGCTTTCATTCCTATGTTTCAGGGACCCAGCTTACAAGGTGAGCCTGAGTTTGATCTGCAGGAGTTCAGGGATGCTGTGGACAGTTTTATTGATGGTAAGTGATTGTACTTTTTGTCATCATTGTTATTTAGTTGTGTGCAACGTCTACCTTGATAATGCTGGGAATTGCAGTTCCACTCCAGTTAAATAATCATGAATTGTACTGGAGTCAATTTTTATCATTCGCTCTTATAGCCGTGCAGGTGGCACACTGGTATCACTGGCACCTTGCCGTACCAAGGTCTTGCTGCTGACTATGACCAAAGCTTTTAGATTCCTCTTATGTGCTGTTTGCATTTTAGTTGTGTGCTTGAGGTAGTATCACTGGGGACTCCTCTTCTTCACGCGTGCGCGTTTGCATACGTTTTTGCACACAAAAAAATTGGTGTGCGCCAAACACGGAGAATAGAACCTATTGATTTGCTTTAATAGCCATTCAATTCCACGGAAAAGGTGTATGCATGGAAAAATTACAGTAATATGCACAGACACGCGTGCAACACCCTGATTATAGCCTTTTCCAAACCTCATTCATGCGCACATATGCAGCGCTGCGGCAAATACGCTGATGTGAAGCCGCTCTTAAACGAATACGTAAAGTAATTTGATATTAATAAATTATATGTGAATTTGCACTTTTTAGATTTCTTATGATAAAATGACTATGTTAACTCAGTGTAATCTGCATTCGAAAAATGTCAAACCGTGGCAGAAATCTGCTCCTTTAAGGGCTTCTTCAGGCGAACGTATTTGCATGCGTTTTTGTGCACGCAATAGAACCCATTGATGTCAATGGGTTTGTGCTGATTAATGTCTTTTGTACACGCATTTTGTTCGCACGCCAAAAAATAGGACCTGCTCTATCTTTTTATTTGCGCGTCAAAAGTCCAATAGAAGTCTATGGGAGGTGCGCAAATTCGTACACAAATGTGCAATACGCTGCGCTATTCAATGAACAAAAGAACATGTCTGGACTTCATTAGGTTAAATAGCCTTTTAAATCACATGGGGGGGGGGTCGTGTGCGCAAGTGAACAAGCCCCATGTGCGCAGAAAGTACAGTAGTATGCACGGATGCACGCGCAAATCTAGCTTGTTCACAGCGCAAATGTATATTGCTCTGAAGCGTGTCCAGTTGCACATGCACTCGTCTGAATATGCCCTAACTCAGATTTCTGCTGCAGTTTGCTCTTCTGCTGCTGCTGATCAGCACATACATTTTAGTACCCGATGGGTTCTGCATCTAGAGGGGATCTGTCACTTCTTTTTCACTGCCACGCGGGTTTGAAATCTGTCCGTAAAAACTACAAATCAGATTCGGAATCAAATGATGGGACGCATTGTGCAAGGGATTGTGCTTTCATACAGAATCTGCATGAAATTCACAACCAAATCCTTTGTGTGAACAAAGCATATATATATATATATATATATATATATATATATTATCTAAACCATTGTGCATACTATTGTATTATCTTGTTTGCTTACTGCATGGGGGCAATCTGAGTGGTCAGGTCATGAGGCAGTGCCTGGGGATCCCATAAGCCCCTATCCCTTCCATGCAGATGGTGGACCCCCCACTGAACTTCCCCAACAGTCAGTATATCACTTGTGGTGACTCTGCACCGACATCACTAGACCCTGGGGTTTGGCTGCAATTAAATATCTGTTTAATGGCTCTTTCACAGGGGTGTATTTATGCACACAATAAGCAGAGAATAGAAGTCATTGATGCCAATGGGTTCATGCACATTTCACAATTTTATGCACACAATTTGTGCACACGCAAAAAAATAGAGCCCTTGTGTAAATGAGGCTTAAAGCTCACCTTGCATGGGCCGATTCTTGGTAAATGAACGCTGATCGAGAAGCACGTTGATCAGTGCTTGTTTGCTTATGTTACAAGGCCCAAGAATCAAAGCCATTGGATAAACTGTACCTCTCCTTCACATGGGAAGATGTACAGCTTATCTGCCAGCATTTTTTTTGATCATCCCATAAGGGAGTGTTCACTTGTTCGTCAGCTAATTGTTGGGCTGTTTACATGGCCCAATTGTCGGGTAAACAAACATTTGGAGGAATATTTGTTCAAGATAATCAGGTTGTGTAAAAGGGCCTTTAAGCCCCATTTAGACGGGACAAATGTCAGGCAAACGATGCAGGAACATGCAGGAGCATGGGAGCTACTATGTGCAGGGGCGAGTGTCAGGAATCGTTTGCCCGACATTCGTCCCGTCTAAATGGGGCTTTAGTCTACTGATCAATCTACTGTGTTTTTATACTGCTGTCTGTATATATGTGCTATTGTATACTACTGTTGTATGCTTAATCTGGATATTTTGTACTAATGCCCATCTCTCTTTGCAGACCAGACCTCTCACATGCAGACAGGATTGGGTCCTACAAACTTCCTCCTCCTACCTTCGGATGTGTCAGCATTTGAGCCATGCATCGTCCCCAATATCCATCCACCCCAACCCCAACTCACACCCATTAATGTGCAGCCTGTTCCCAGCACAGAGCAATTCTGGAGGGATATGGCTGATCAGAACCAAAAGGCACTGGGAGACGCCTTGGTGGAGAACAACCAGGTATGTATGATGGCCGTGCATGCCAACTGCTGTGATCAATAAGCAGTAATCTATTCATTTGGAATCTTCAAGGATTTCACTTTTTCTTTGTTTCAGCTGCAGGTGACCCTGAATGAAAAGCAGGAGGAGATCGCTTGTCTCAAAGAGAAAAATGTTCAGCTTAAAGAACTTGCTAATCAAGCGCAGCATTTGGCATCTGTACTTGATGTAAGTAGAAGCTGCCATGAGATGCCAACAGAGGGCACTTGGGTGCAGATTACATTAAAGGGGTTGTCCGGTACGTTTGGCATTGTGGACTTATCCTCAGGATAGGTCATCAATAGTTGATCGTGGGGTCTTCTGCTCAGGACCCTTGCCGATCAGCTGATTACTGGCACCACTGACAGTGCTGAAAGCAGCTAGCAGTATCACCCTTGCAGCAGCCCAGTTTGGTACTACAAGCACAGAACCTATTGATTTCAATGAGATTTCTGCTTGCAGTATCAAAATGGTCTACTGTAATAGAGACAGCATTATCTGCTTCCTGCACTGTCCACACATACAGCGATACTAGGGATCACTTGATCAGCAAGGATCCCAAACAGATAAAGTGACCTATTCTGAGGACAGGTCATCACTAGTAAAACTTCCAAAAGTCCTGGAAACCTCTTTAAAGGAACGGTAACCCTAAATAACTAAATTTACAATTGGTAATATCCTTTCTACTATGTATGGAAATGTTTCTGGAGGGTTTCAAAACTGGACATGTGTGACATAAAGCAGCTTTCAAATTCGTATACTTTTTTCTGGACCTTCTGTATACAACAAGACTCAAATACGCCGACAACATAGTACAATAGATTGTATTCAACAGCACAGAAAAGCTGAATAACATAGGCATTACAGCTCATGTCTCTTTAAACTAAAATTGCTGTTCTTCCTGCAGAAGCTGATGAAAAATCAGTCCCCGGATGATACCAGACCTCCACCTGATGGTTTACTGAGCCGGCCTCCGGTAAAAAGAAGTTTAGAGGAATTCTATCCACAGACCACTGAACAGGAATGTAATCAGGTGGATGAAATATTGAGGGAAATTTCCGAGAAGTGCAATGCCGCCCTGATGGGGAGCGCCCACAGTGAAGCCAAGCGTCCCAAGTTGTATTCTGAGGACGGCATAGACAGCAAAGATGAGGACACCACTAGCATCAAAATGTGCGGAGCCTTTCAAGGACTGAAGACTTTCACGGGTCACAGCTCACTGAACTTGTGTAACACTGATTTAGAAGAAGACATAACCTTCAGAACCTCGATCAAGGACCACTGCACCATTCGGACCCTCGCCTACCCTCAGGGAAATGCCTTTACGATTAGGACCAATGATGGGGGCTATAAGTTTAGATGGGTCCCCAACTGAATCTATCTACAATCAGCTAACTACACTTCCATAAACTGCTACTTATACTGCTGATTATCTAAATTACCACCAGGGGGCGAGCAACACTAACACTGGTTCTATGGACTATTGAGTTGAATGTGCAGTTCTTGATAGATAAAGTGTAAGAGCTCACACACACATGGCCATATTATGGCTCTGTGCAACCTGTGCATTGTGCGGCACTGTAGTACTGGTCCTATAGCTCTATGGTGGTGTGCTGACCCTTCCTATACCTCCCTTACCTATTGAATGCCGTATTATGGAGATACTGTATTCTATAGAAGCATTACTTGCAATCGAACATATGTCTGTAGTATGGTGCTGTTAGAGGTACCGCAGAGCAGCATGTCTACAATGGCCTATAGACTTCATGTGAGACCTCACGCACATGGCTTTTCTGTGTGCCTGAGTTTGCATGAAGGAGGCATGTGTCTTTTCACTAAATGGTTTGACTATGGCCTCTAGCTCACTAGCCTTCAGTGCAAGTTGTGCCCAAGAGGCTCGGGCACAATCCATGTGCTGTCCGATTTACACAAACACAACACATCGGCATATCCTATTTCTCATCCAGGAAGCGCACGAGAATGGGGCATGCAAGAGTGTTTACAAGGTCCATGTGAAAAAATGTCCATTCTATAGGCTCATAGGCTGTAGTGGAGCCATGTGCTGTTGATGGATTAACACCCACAGCACACAGCCCCAAGAACGGTAGTGTGCACCACTGGCGTACATAGAAGAGCCAAAACCTAAATTTGGCTTGCCATTATGGTGCCAAGTTTTGCCATCCCAAGAGGACAGGAGGGCCTGGTGTGTGTTTCCCATTCCATTCCCCTGAAAATGACCATTAGGCCAATTCTCTATCTCCTTGTTTGCTAACAATGCAGCTCCTCTTTGGAGGAAGGTCCTGCTCCTATATATGTTCTCGCTACCCAATAGCAAAAGGGATGGTGCAATCAGAGCTGGGACCCCTCTCTCAATGCACCCAATAGTAGTCGCATGGTCTGCCTCTATGATACGTACGCCCTTGTGGCGCACCTAGCCCAAGTGTCATTCACATCATGTTTGCCTTAAACAATGACACGATTTTCAATGAAACTGCTCTGTGTAGATGTTCTCATGTATCTACTAACAAACTGATCGACCAGGATGGACCAAATATGAGAAGACCCACCTGCACCAGTATTAAGTTTTGCCCAATATTGTTCAGGTTCTCCGTGCAGCATCATGCATTGAGCAAATAGTCACTGCAATGACTGTAACTACCGGCTGTAGAGCCAAAAGCATCAGGTTCAGCATAAGCAATAGCAGCATTTTCTTCCGCTCAGGGGTTTTCCTCATTAGACATTTCTGCTATGAGCAAAGATTCATTTTGCTGCCCTAGTCTAGTATTTGAGTATACTGTTGAGGGCAAAGTACTTGTTACCCCCTTCCTGGGTATCCGGGTTGTAAACCTGTCAGTTCACCCTAATTATACCCCTAATTTACAGAGATAGAAATATCTGAGCAATCTCAAAGAAGTAAAGACTTGGTTTGGGCATTATAGAAATGAAGAAGTCAGAGCTTTAGGGCTTATTCAGATGGACATCATTCTCCTCTTTGTGCTGTCCGTGTGTGCAATTGACTGCAGGCGGACAGAAAATGGACCGATTACATTCAACGGGGATACTCAGACATGCATTTTTTACAGAAAAAAAAAATCACAGCATGTCCTATTTTGGTCCTATTTCTCAGATGACAATTGACCATTCACGTCACCAGTTGCGCAAAAAAAGTTGTGCGCTCTATTTTTTTATGTATTGTTGCTAAGAGAGGTGGTATTCACACAAGAAGGTCCCATTTTGGACCCTGAAAAACAAACCAATTTTAATCAGTGTGTATGTCCATATTGCATCCGTATGCGTTACGTGTTCGTTCTCTGTTTCCATGTATCTTCTTTTATTTCTTGCACTGAACAAAACTGGAAAAAGGCCCAATTTCTGTAGCATCACTTAGCAATAATCAATGTAAAAGTGAGCATATGTACATGTCAATCCATGTGTGTTCTACTTTTTGTGAACCCATTGATTTGAAAGAGAAAGAACCTGTCAACTGAGAAATCGGACCAGAATAGGACCTACTGACTACATGGGACCTTGTACAGCCTGTGATCACCTGAGGACAGCACAGAGACAAGAATCCTGTACATCTCAGTAAGGCCTATGGGGCGGCTTCATGTGGGTGTATGCACAAAAAATGCACATGTTAGAGCGAGGTATTTTACCCTGAAAGGCATAATTTACATTGGTGCAGGACACATCCGTCCTGTGATTTAAAAGGCTATGTAGCCTTATTAGTTCCAGATGTGTTCTTTCCCCCGCAAAATTGTGCAGCGTGATGTGCAATTACGAGGGTTTCGGGGGCGCATTTGCACACCCACACAGACCTCTATAGGACCTTAGGAGCACAAATGCTCATTAAAATAGAACATGCTGCGCATCTGAAATTAGCGCACCAATACATCCATGTGAAGCCCTTCTGGAAAAAACGGATGACACACAACAGTAAAAAAAACCAGACACAGCGCATACAGATGACTCACAGACATACGCAAGGATTACGATCGGGTTTGGTTTTTCTGAGTATTGAATCAAGCCGCTTTCACACGACCGAGAAAATTGCGCAAGATTTGTGCGTTGCGAGACACACAAATCTAGCACCAATATGAACCCTATTCTTTTGATTATCTTTGGGCGTAGCCACGCATTGCATCCCCGGGGGTATTGCGAGGTTTCCCCATTGAAAACAATGGGATGTAATGTCAGCCACGGCGGAGGATCGCTACTTCTCCGAAGTGATGCGAGATGCTTTTGATACAAAAACGCCTCGCATCTGTAGTGAAATCGCATGTTGGCGAGCGTGATATCGCAGTCGCTTGTGTGAAGTTAGACTTATTCAAAATTGCCAGAGCTTCCTGAATATGTAACAAGTGGCTTCCATCATTCTAGACTACTACCCTCATCATTTATTGTCCACGCCATGGAAGAATTCCTACTCCTTGTAAACTGGAGCCTGCATATTTGTTTGTACATCTCCTACAGGGATCCAAACATATTCATTTATTGCACTGATGCCAATTCCAAGAAATATATAGTTGTTTAACACAAATACAGTAAAGATATGCTGCTGCGTCACACGTAACGTGATGGTATCAGCGGACAGAGTAATTTATATCATGTAAATATGTTCTTCTGCTTGTAAGATATTAGTGACACATGTAAATGTAACTTAAAGCTTACGATGTATTGTTTACAGGTTATTGACTTTACAATGCAATGGTTGGATTTTTTATGGTTTTTTCAAGTAAAAGTATTTATGTATATCACGGGTCTGACATTGCATGAGCAAAAAAAAGGTAAAATTCAAATTTGCAAAGCAGTGTTATACAGCATATACATCTCATTGCAATTATGGCCCATTTAGACACAACGATTATCACTCAAAATTCTCTCAAAAGCCGTCTTTTGAGGGATAATCATTGTGTCTAAATGTGCCCATCTTTCGGTTTTCTGCTGAAGGACAGTTTTCAGGTCTGCTTGAAAACCGTCATTCCGCAGAACAGCTGTCCATGGTGTTGAATTCTCCACAGGGAGCTAGAGATTACATTGTTTTCTCTTAGCAGCCTGTGGCTGAATAATGGAGCTAATTACAGAGCTCAGACCTCCTGCTGAGTTCAGCAACAGCTCCCAGAACGTCATCTGCATGCAAATAAAGCTGATAAAGTACGAATGGCAATTATTGCCTATTAGTACTTTATGCAAAACGATCGCCGATCTTTCAATCTTTTGAAAGATTATAGGCCCTTTTAGATGAAACGAATGGGAGTTTACCTGCCTCCAGCACTCGGACAAGAAGACAGCTGCTGCTATTTACCGACCGACGGAATCCTGTACTGTAGCATATTTTTTACCTGATACGCCCATGTGAATGGACGAGAAAACGCTAATTAAGCCCAGGACTCGATTGCAGCTATTCTTCATTGATGCGATTTTTGGCCAGCATGTAAACGCATCGCCCGTGTGAATGAAGCCTTAAACTGTCCCAGCAGAGTATCCTCCAAGTCACAGACTTTTACACAGTAATTGATCCTTAGGTCCATTAGAAGACAAATCACCTTTGGAGGTGACTTTGGAGCCAAACATTTTCCCTATGGTCTGTTTATTATTAGAGCATTTATAATGAACATTAAATCTTATTGATTATATAACCTGTGTATATTGATAACAACAAAGAATATGATGACTATTCAGGGGTGTTAGTATAGTGCTTAATGTAAATTAGGTAAGTATAGCAGTGTAAATAAATAGGGGCCCTGTTACAAATTTTGAATTGGGACCTAGTACTTTTAAGTAACGCTTCTGTGATGTCTTTCCATGTGCTCTGTTAAGGCATATACTGTAGATACGATAAAGGGTAGTCCCAGTCTATTAAATTTGAGCAGCTAGCACAGAGTGATTCTCGTTCTGGCAGATCCAAACCATTCATTTAAAAGGTTGGTATGTAATATCACATTTCATAGTTGCCTTAACAAAGCAATTGTGCCCATTAGATGGGTATCAAAAAGTAACAATCAGGAGTCTGGAAACCAGCCTGGCGCTGATATATCAGTAGTTGGGTTTACATGTAGATTTTACAACAGGGTTTGGATTTCAGTTCTCATAATGTAATGGGTAAAATCAGCAACTGATTTTTTAATGGCACACAACTGATTTTTTTTAGAAAAATTCCATTTACTTTGCATTAATTATAGCATTTAGCATATTTTCAGTGTGGACTCTGCACTTAAAGGAAGTTTGGCATCAGGATTTAAACCAATCCCAAGTATTGGGGGGCAATATGAAGGCTAGTATAAGCATGCCTTTTTTTGTGCTCACAAGTAGAGATGAGCGAGCGTACTCGGATAAGCACTACTCGCTCGAGTAATTTGCTTTATCCGTGTATCGCTGTGCTCGTCCCTGAAGATTCGGGGGCCGCTGCGGCTGACAGGTGAGTCGCAGCGGGGAGCAGGGGAGAGCGGGCGGGAGAGAGGGAGAGAAAGATCTCCTCTCCGTTCCTCCCCGCTCTCCCCTGCAGCTCCCCGCTCCGTGCCGGCACCCGAATCTTCAGGGACGAGCACAGCGATACTCGGATAAAGCAAATTACTCGAGCGAGTAGTGCTTTTCCGAGTACGCTCGCTCATCTCTACTCACAAGTGCTGCTCTGCCCCTGAAATTGCTGTTTTTCCTTGATGCGCACTCTGGGACTAGGTACATGTGTACTGACTTGTCCTGCTATAGGCATCGACCTCTCTGACATCATTGCACATGTGCCTAGTCCCGGATGTGCGATTGGAGATGTCAGTCATTCAACAAGGAGGGGGATTTTGAAAAACGAGGGGAGTCCGGACCAGTGCAAGCTAGCAGAACACCCATTGGTTGGTTTGGAGCTAAATGGGGTGATTATTACCTGAATTCTCACTGGAAAAAGCGAATTTGGGTGATAATTGTCCCATGTACATGTGACAGGGCACTGAAAGAGAAATTACTCACCTGCCAGAGTTGCTTAGTTCTTAGTAGCACTAAAAACCAAGTGACTATCGGGCATGTAAACAAGAGCCACCCAATCTTCGAGGTATACAGTGAATGGATCCCTGTCCACTCCGCCTCCATTCATTGTGTAAAGTATAGGACCAATAGTCGTGCAGTAGCCTTTGGGACGGCTACAGGGCGCTTATGCGCCTGACAGTCGTTCCATGTAAAGGGCTCTTAAAACTGACTTCCTGCAATCGGTGCCAATTCGATGGCAATTCTGCAACAAGTAAACCCAACATATGTGCATATTGATTCTAAATATTTTCTGTCCTAATATGATTAATCACAAAGACTTTGGAAAAGATGCAACCATAAGGCCATATCTACCTGCTTTTCCCACAATACGTTAAAACCTTGCTATGTTTATGTTGGGCACTCATGCATTTCACTCCCATCCTGTGACAGTATGCCTGCCTTGATCTATATGACCCCCACACATGAACTCTTCATATGTGGTCAGTGCTCTAAGTTACATATTACATGATATCTTAATGCAAATCTGTAACACGCAGTTTGCATTTATTATTATCAATAATCGTAACACTAGTATAACTTTTTTTTTAAAGCTCTTCCTCTATTTCAGAACAGGTGATGATGTTTCGGTCTTTCCAAGTCAAGCTTGTTCTTCAAGTTATGGAAAAAATTCCTTAGCATAAAGCCCATTTTGGCAAAAACCCTCTGCTACACATTACACATTTGAAGAATCGTGACAACTCCTTAGTGGAGCATTGAGACTGGTGAGGATTGAAGACACACCCGAACTCAATGATGCTGCACTTGTACAAAACAAACATATCTAATCTCTCTATACACAGTATGCTCTTGCAGTGAGCAGGGAACAATGGGACAGATATTTTTTAAGGCTGTCCAATGCACAGACAACTTAAAATTGCTTTACAAGCACTCTGCCCTTCCTGGTTGCTGCTGATCAGGACATGTGACTGCTGCAGCCAATCACTGGACACAGTAGTGACCTTCTATAGCCAGTGATTGGCTACAGCAGTCACATGTCCTGGTCAGCTGCAACCAGGAAGGATGGAGAGCTTGTAAAGTAATTTTTAAGGAAGTCTGTCAGGTCATTTTTGCCATATAAATGCAATATACTGTCAGATGTTGGACTGGGGAATGGCTTAAACAGTACCTTTATTTTATTCAATGCAGTCCCCCTTCAAGAGACATAGTCTTAGAAAAGCTTCCCATGCCATATACTAATTAGCAGTAGACCTTCTGATGGATGGTACGCCTCCTTAAGTGGCTTGGGCTTTCTCCCTCTTCCACAAAGTAATGGCCCCTTGTTTGCTGATTAACGTATGGTCTACCTGCGCTGCAGTGATGGGTTGGGCACATGTGTGACTTCCACTTGGTCAGCAATGATGCCACCTACATGCACCATCCTCAGTATGGTGCAGGAGCTGGTGACGTCCAGCGGCCAGACCTGGAGATGTCAATTCGCAAAAAATGGGCCATTTCTTTGTGGAGGATGGAGGGAGAGAGCCAAAGAGGGAGGTAAAGAGCAGGTCACAGGAGGAGGTGTACTGCCTATCTGATGGTCCGACATTAATTAGCATATGGTGTGGGAACGTTTTCTAGGTATATCTCTTGATGGGAGGCTGCGTTGAATAAAATAAAGGTACTGTTTTATTCCTCATCCAGCAGCATATCTGACAGTATATTGCATTTATATGGCAAAAACTACCTGACAGACTTCCCTTAAGTCATTGGAAAACCCCTTTAATGAGGCAATCTAATGTTGTGCCAAATCTATCAAAATGTTACACATTGTTTGATAGATTTGGCACAGTTTTGATGCCCGTTTGATTCAGTTTCCTATTTTATACCACATGTTGGCGCACACCGGTACTAACTGTAGTGTGTATTACAACTCAAAAATTCATGCCTGCCTTTCTTTTTTTAAAATTCTTTATTTAGTAATTTTTTGTATGAACTGTGGATCACTAACAACATAGTGCAAAGGTTATACACATGTATACAAATTGCATAGTATACCAGAACATCCCACAAAATATAAAACCAGAGAGATCATGACATAATATTCTGTAGAAAAGGAGAAAATATCTTCATTTGGTAAAAAAAACAACTGAACGATAAACTAATATTCCAATTTGCTGAAAGCTAATGCTCCCTTCAGAATATGAAACAGTGGTTAACCCCCACCACTTGGGAGTAAAGGAAAGAGGAGGAGTTCCGTACTGCATGGAGAAAAGAAGGGGACAGGAAAGGGTTTTGGGGGCTGGGAAACCATACTGACAAGGTCCCAGGCTGATGAGGAAAAGGAAACAAAATAAAAGAAAGGGAACCCCCCCCACACAAATTAAATATATAAGGGAGGGGTAGGTGCAGATGCCTGTCCCAACATACCAGTGGAGCAGTGACCGATTTTGGGGAATCTACTTAGCGTTCTATCCAGAGAGGTTCTTATATTCATCTGAACCTTGAAACTCCACCCAATGATGCCATGTTTTGGTAAATTTTTCCTGCTGTTTTTGAGAGACGACGTCAGGTCCTCCATTTCCTTCATTTCGCAAATAACGTGCAACCACAAAGCAATAGCGGGCGGTAGTGTTTGTCTCCAGAGTTTGGGGATACATGCCTTTGCTGTGTTCACCAGATGTCTCACCACAGATCGCCTGTAAGTATATTCTGGGATGTCACTGACGAGGAGGAGGAAGAATGCAGGAGATTTTGGCAAGGTACAAACTGTGAATTTGGAGGTAATATGCCACACCTCCAACCAGAAACCTGGTCACAGGGCAATCCGAGAAGATATGCAGTAGGGTCCCCTGGCCTGCACCGCATCTCCAACAAATTGGGGAAACCGCGGGGAAACATTTTATGTAAACGGGAGGGCACACTGTACCAATGAGTGAGGAATGCCTCCTTTCTAGACACGCTTGAAAAGTGTGTAGTGTGTCCTTGTTGGCGCAAATGATTACTTAGTTTGTCTAAAGTGATTTGTACCAAATGTTGGGCAATTAATGCCAGAATTCTTCTATATCAGGAACAGTTAATTTGTCCTATTTTGATGCATCACAATTATTGCATTAAATGTGAAAGGGCAATTTTGAAAGTTTTTGGATGGCAACATCCATTCTAAGAATAGATTAATCTTCCAACTTCTCTTCTAGAATTTAACCCTTTAAAGACCAGCCATGTTTTTGTTTTTCATTTTCATTTTTTATCTCTGCTTTCCTATAGCCATACCTTTTTATTTTCACGTCAACATAGTCATATGAGTGCCTGTTATTTTATGTGATTTCTATTTTTTAAATGGTATTATTTAATGTTCCATATAGGTTGGAATCAGAGGGTTGCATGATCAAGTCACATACTACCGTAGGACTAAAAAAGTCACTCAATATAGATTCAAGAAAAGGTTTTAGAAAAAAAATCTAATAAAAGTAAGTATACCAGGTATATAAAATTATCATTTTTTTATCCTACATGTTGATTACTGTAAAAAAAAAAAAAAAGAAGGCAGAATTCTGTTTTTGGTCATTCCAGAAAACTGAATAAAAAATTATCATAAAGTCAGGATATACACCTAGAAATTGTACCGATAAAAACTACAGTATACCCTGAAAAAAAATATTCTAGCTGTTCTGTCCACAGAAAAATGATGAGCTTCGGAGTATGGTGACGCAAAAACAAATGAGTAAAAAAATAAAAAATGTGTTTTTTTGTGCAAAAGTAGTACAAAATAAAACAAACCATAATTGTATGTCTCGCAGAATAAATGTACCATGTCATTTATACCACAAGGTGAATGAAAATGAAAACCAACGCAAACCCCAAAAATGATGGAATTGCAGAATTGTTGCTTTTTTCCATCCCCCTCAAAAAATGAAGTTTTTCAATACATTATACTTACTCCAAATGGTGCCATTAAAAGTACAACTCGGCCTGCCAAAAACAAAAACTAACATGCGTACAGAAAACTAAAAAAGTTATGGCTTTCCGAACACAATGATACAAAAACAAAAAAAACACAAACAAACAAAAAAATTGCTATTGCCTCAAGAACCAAACTAGCTGCAGCACCAGGTAGTTCTCTTCTGAAACAGCAAGTGTTTTGAGCCGGTACATGTTACTTAGAAAACATTAGCAGTTTTTCCTGGAGCAGAACTAATCTTGCGTATTATGTGAGTTTTATGTTAGTGACAAGGTTAATAGTCCAAGCATCCTCCGCAAGGAGCTGGTCGACAGTTCAGCTACACTTTACATGAGATGAAAGCAAAGACTTAGAGCAGAAAATGGCAGCAAGTGGGAGAAATCTCATTGTTAACCAACTGCATCAAAGGGATTTGTAAAGACCACTCACCCCTCTCTAAGAATGATGCCTGCTAATGAAAGAGTCCAATAAAGCCGAATATACCGTATGCTGATTACAATAACTCATACTTAGGCCGGCTGCACACGGCATAGTTGGATTGCGCATTCGGGAGCCCGCAGCGGAATCCCGCTTTAACCCCGGGTGGCGACCCCGCGTACCTGTCATTTCTGTACTGTGGGTGACTGTGGGCACTCGCCATTTGTTATGTGCAGTACAGATTTTTTTTTTTAAACATTTGTATTTCCAGCGCCGTTGCTATGCGATGACGCGGGTACCTGTGGCTCATACGCAATATTAATTGTGTATGTGCTTCGGGTCAGACGGCCTCCATTGACTTCAATGGAGGCTGTCTGCGTGGAATCCGCAGCAAAATAGAACATGCTGGGATTTTTTTCCTCCACCCGCGAGTGTGAAGGAAAAATCGAAAATGCATGCTTTTCAGTTACTGTATTTTGTTGCGGTTCCTACATGTGGATTCTGATCGCGGATTCCGCGATTGGAATCTGCCTGTGTGAAGCTGGCCTTTTAGGAGTATTAGTTCATGCACCACAGTAGAATAGGTGATTATGCTTAGAACCATGAGACATACTCTGATGTTTTCACCATCAATTAAAAAGGTAGTACCCCACATAATAGTGCCTAAATGGTGCCCTACACAGTAAAACAAGTCTTCTTTGCATTCATCATCCTCTTTTAGGCCCCACACACTAATGGTGCCCCCTTTTAGACCAACCCACATAGCATCAATACCCCTGTAATGTCATGGAGGAGCTGTCCACTCCTTCATTGAAGATGGGAGCGGCACTGCTATCACAGTGCCACTGTGACAAGCACTGAACCAAGCTGATGTGACCAGTGCATCAGAACACACTTAGCCCTCCTCAATGATGTGGGCAGTAGCATGACTAGCACGTCAGTAGTCCTGAAAATAGGGCTTCGGTAGGGGGGGTTCTGATTACCCTGTGACATGGCTAGTGTGTCACCAGTGATAACAGCAGAAGGATGGGACACAACTTAAAGCAGTGGACAGGTGTCATCATTGCCAAGTTCAATGGTGCAGAACGAAAGGAAATAGCGGACTACCCCATGTGACTGCAATTAACATAGGCTGCATCTCCCTCCTGACGATTGGCAAGGACCCCAGCATGAGAGGCAAAAAAGTGGTCAGGACAAAATATAGAGGCCCAGCACGACTCAGAAGGGCCCAAGTACAAAGGCCTGCACAGTGGTCAATGTCCAGGTGAAGGAGGAGGAAGGGACAGCTCACACTGTGGTGTTTGGAGGTTGGCAGCGGATGATCTGCAAATGACCGAGTCATTTGAGACAGGGACGGTTCTTGCTAAAGTCTGTATCCTTTCGGGTGCATTATAGAGACTATTGCATTATAGAGACATAATGGGTGCTAAGTTCAGCAGTTATTGCTCGTGGCTGTGTGTGTTTTTGCAATATTTCAATATTGTGTCCTCCTATGTAGCGAACTGCAAACATCATGTATGCCCTGAAAGATAAAGCAATACACACAGCAGCAGCTCTAGACCAGAAAGAAACTCAGGAGGAGCGAAACTTGAGTCAAGGAGTCTGACTTACTGAAAGGATGCTGCATTGTGTGTTTGAATCCCTGAATATTTTTTGTTCTTGTGAGTACAATAAAATCCTTTGTGGACTATAGCTCTGGGCGTTTTATTTTTTTTTTTCTTGCTAGCTTAAAGGGGTTGTCCCGCGCCGAAACGGGTTTTTTTTTTTCCAACCCCCCCCCCCGTTCGGCGCGAGACAACCCCGATGCAGGGACGTACAGAGAGCTCACCGGAGCGCTTACCTTAATCCCCGCGCTCCGGTGACTTCTATACTTACCTGTGAAGATGGCCGCCGGGATCCTCTGCCTCCGTGGACCGCAGCTCTTCTGTGCGGTCCACTGCCGATTCCAGCCTCCTGATTGGCTGGAATCGGCACGTGACGGGGCGGAGCTACACGGAGCTACACGGAGCCCCATAGAGAACAGGAGAAGACCTGGACTGCGCAAGCGCGGCTAATTTGGCCATCGGAGGGCGAAAATTAGTCGGCACCATGGAGACGAGGACGCTAGCAACGGAGCAGGTAAGTATAAAACTTTTTATAACTTCTGTATGGCTCATAATTAATGCACAATGTACATTACAAAGTGCATTAATATGGCCATACAGAAGTGTATAGACCCACTTGCTGCCGCGGGACAACCCCTTTAAGCAGCTTGTTTGAAGACTTTTCACATCACGTCTGTCAGTTACCATCAGGTCTCCAGAGGACTAAAGGCCCACTTACACCAGCCAATGATCGCTAAAAAAAAAATAAATCGCTAATCGGTGATCGTTTTAGCGATAATCGGTGCGTGTAAATGTGTGCCCATGGTTCGCTTTTCGGGCACTGTTAGCTGATCGTTAAATTCAAGCTAACCTAAAAATCGTCCTTCACTTTTATCAGAAGTTCTCCACAGGGACTGCTGATAGCATTGTTTCCCCGGGGAGAACAAAGGATCTGAGCACAGATAATAGCCCTATTGACTGTATTCAGGGACAGCTTCATTTGCACACTTAATTTGTATTTAAGTAGCTGAGTAGCTACTTAATACTTTATGCAAAATGATCGATCAAAGCTGTCGTGATCTTTGAGCAATCATCGGCCCGTGTAAACCAGCCTTTATGAACATTGCTGTTCCAAGATATGTTATTAAGAACGTTATTTCTCTACATTGACTCTTCTAACTTTTCCTGTTGCCACGTAATCTCTGGCATGTGAGGAGCCGTGCGGTTCCCTTTTCTTCTGGATTTGAGTTTACTAGAGTAAACTGCAAAAGTGACTTTTATATTAGCATCATCTGGACTCTTGTTGTATTACTTCTTTTAGAGGATGTAAGACTACGGGATCAAATCAGTATCCTTGGAAATACCATGGGACAATTCAGTATTTGGATAAAAACCAGAACTTCATTGAATCATGTCAAAGATAATTTTGTATTTTAAGTACACTGAACGATCACAGCTTTAGGAACAGCTGATGAATGGCATCTTATGATCAGTAATGCGCTATCACATGATTGGCGCATCAAGATCTGCTGTCAGATAATGTGTTGACTCCTCCACTAAGCAGCAGAAAGCAATATTTGGCAATTATGATTACACGTGGTGACTTGGGTGACTTTGACCATGGGCAGGTTGTTCATGCCTGTAGGTGTGGTCCCAGTATTTCTGAAACAGTCACCCTTGTTGGCTGGTCCTGAAAAACAGTATCAAGATTGTACCAAGACTGGTTGAACCCCATCTGACAGAAGATCACACAGCTACAGGCCATGAATGGTTGATTCTAGTGGCGAGCCTTGGATGGTATATCTGGTATCTCAGCAATGATGTGGCACAGTGGACCAACTGACCTAGCAGTACAACAGCAGGAGAAATTTCCATAACAAACCTGTAGCATACCTTGCAGGTATACATCCCATAACGACCACGCGGCATACCTTGCAGGTATACATCCCATAATGACCACGCAGCATAACTTGTAGTTTGCATTTGGAGTAAGCAGCATGAAGCTGAATTCCATGAGTGTACTGTTGGGATTCAACAGACCAGTGATGGTGGTCTCATGGTCTAGGGAGTATTTTCCCGGCATTGTCATTGTACCAGAATCCTTGAATGGTGAATGCTACAGGGACCTGTTAGCTGACCATCTGCACCCATATCTTCAGGAAGGCTTCTATGACCACAGTGCCATCTTTTCACAAGACAACGCTCCGTGGCATTGAGCTTGAATCACCAGGGAGTGGTTGGAGGAACACAAAAATGTGTTCTTCACACTGCCTTGGCCCCCAGACTGTAATCCCATGAACATGTTTCCAATGTGAGGGTAAGGGCTGTGAGTTCTGCTCCCACTTATCTGCAAAATTGCACCAACACACAGAATGGCTACCGCAGGCATGGGTTCGGTTGAGGAAGGAGGATGCTCACCACCTTGTGGAATTTGTTTGAAAGCCATGTTCGGCCATAAAGTTGGACCAACACATTATTAAGTAGTGAAAATAGCGCTTCTAAAAAACAATGGTTTCCTATAGAGACCATTCACAGGAAGGAATTTTGGACGTGCAAAATACTTGCACCTTCCAAAGACAGGACATGCGTGGCTACAATGCCTGCAGCTAAGGTCCAAGCTGCGAGAAAAGATAGAACCTGACCTATCTTTGGTACGCGATGTGCAGGAGTTTCCATAGACACCTATGGGAGCAGGAGTCTATGGAAACTCCTACGCAGGAAAATAAGATTACAAGTCACTAGGAGGATTTCTGCCGACCACAAGAATCATCAGATCACAGCGTATATTGGCCGGCCGTGAAAACGATCGGCTGATATACGCTCGTAGGAATAAAGCCCAAGGGTGATTTGTTTTGCTCCCCTATACTGCGCTAAAACTACACTCGCGTGAACGAGCCCTAATGCAGATTGTTCAGTGTATAGCACTTTATTAGTTTCTGCAGAGATGACAATCCATGCAGTTAATCGTTTCTCGAAAATTCGCCAAATGTACCAGGTAGAGTCAAGAGCCCACTAGATTTGGGGGAATCAGGGCAATTTTGGTAAGGATGGTCTATTTTCCTCAAGCCAATGAGGAAGTGAACACATGGGCTTACATACAACTGGAACTGTCCAAAATGCAAATAATTCAGAAACTGAGCCAAGAAGGGATACTGAGAGATTTCGGCTCAGAAGCCTGCAGAACTGTGAAGCCTTCCCTATGCGATTATAAAAGCTATAACTCTGGATGAGTGCAAGATAAGTAATGCAGTGTATTTACAAAGTTACTTAACTTTTAATAAAGATTAGTTCTGTGTAAATTCTAAAGTAGTGCTGAAAGGTGGAAATATACTGTAAATATACAATTTAGGAAACCAAATAAAAGATACTGTTTACATTGAATATCTACCAGGAATAATAATAATATACTAATTGTCCTGCTGGATTTGATTTCATACCTATTAAAACTCATCCAGGAGGAAAAGCAAATAATTCATATGACGTACGGCCTACCTACAGGATTTAATAAGCCTATGAATTCCGCAAGTCAAAACGTAAACTTCAGAACTGTGGTTAATTGTCACACCGTTGTTGCTCTTCCGTTGAATGACTTTCATAAGCTTTCATGGCTGATGTCGTAACTGTTGACAGAAAACAGTATAACAATCTGGTGAAGGTGGGTCTCCTGCACAGTAAATAGGTTAATCTGAGCTGATAGTATTTTACATGATGGTGGTTGAGGGTTGGACACTGATTTTATTGCCATATTTAAACAGCTGTATTGTGCAATTGTTAATAAATGGAGACTTAAGGTAATGTCATGTACACTTGCCACACCATGCCTCATTGTGATTGTCATTTACACTGAATGTACATATGTAATACATGTACCTACTTATACAACACTCAGTGAAGCTCCATGGAATGACACAGCTGAAACATAATGAAATCTTAGTACAGTTAGTCTTTATCAATATATCAATACCATGCAGTACGCAACTGCAGCTGCTGCCAAATGATTGTAAAGAACAGAATTTTCCAAACTTTTGGTGGGGTAGAGGAGAATAACTATGTCACATTGGCTCTACCAGCTCCTCCCCTGGGGGTAGCTCAGGATCCGTCCAAGTTACTGCTGGGGGAGGTCACAGGAAAAAGTAACCAGGAGTTACCTTAAAGTTCTCTGTCACTCATGACGCCATCATTCCGTCATCTACGGTGAATCTTGATTAAGTAAATAACTTAGTCCACACACAAGGAAACTTTCTGGACAAACCGGGAACGGTCATTAATGTCCGTTTACTGTAACTTTCGCACAATTACATGCATAGAAGGGAGTGTGACAGGGAGGCCTCTAGGGGTAATCCGGACAACCCACAGTCCTACGGTAGTTATCTGTGTGATCCTGCTCCCCGTGACTCTCTTTCTCTCTCCAACAGTCTACCAGCCAACACTCATACTTCTGGTGCCTTTTCTCTCTCAAGCAGCGGTCCGTCTTTCTCTCTCTCAGTGCTTAGTGGTAGCATCGGCACATACTGGGTAGAGTAGGCCCAGGCCAAGCAGAAGGGAATAGCTCAGCTTCTTCTATTCTCCACTCACAAACCGATAAATGTCTGCGGGGGTCACTCACAGACTTGAAAGCAGAACCTCTTGCACTCATACTCTTAGACTGCCTCTAATCTCAGACTCTCTTGCATAGACTAGCTAGCATGGACTTCTCCTACCATAGCATCTTCACAAAAACGTATATATCACATAATCACATGAGCTACAATATGATATATTTCTCAGACATAACCCAGACATTAACTCATTCAGTGCTGCAGAGATGCAATACACATACCAAATGCACACTACAAATAAGACACTGACAAGACAATTGCACAAGGCAGACATGTAACATTATGTAGGGGCCCACTAGTTCTGGGCCACTACACTGGAGTCACAAAAACGGAGGAGAAGCAAGAAATCATTATTTTTAAAACATTTGCTATGCTAATCGAAATTAGACATTAGTATTATATTATTCAAACAGGCACTGTTTCATGGTTAGGATAACCACAAAACCTATAATGTAAATTGACAGTTCATGTGGTCATATGGGTACCTCTATCTAAAAAGAACATAGCTGAACTAGGATGGGTGCAGAGGAGATGACATGGGTAACTAAGGAAAAGGGTGGATTTCACTATCAAGATGTGCGGTTATTCAGATTGGAAAAAATACAATTATGGGGCAATCTAATTACAATGTCCAAATATGTGGATGGACAGTACAATAATTATTTTTTTACACCTATGTAACCATGAAGAGTGGGTGTCCTCTACATCTAGAGGAAAGAAGGTTTCGCCATCAGTCAGGGATTCTTCACTGTAATAGCAGTGAGATTATTAACCCTCTGCCACAAGATGTTGACTTATTGAACAAATTTATTGGAGGTCCTGGATGCCTTTCTTGAAAGATATAATATTACAAGTTATGGGAACTAGATTTCTTGAGAAGGGAATTTTCCCCAAAGATGGAGCAATTGGCATTCATCCCATAGGGGTTTTTGTCTTTCTCAGGATCAGCATGGTTGAATCATTGGTTAGACTTGATGGACTGGTATAATGGTTTCAACATTTTGCTCCCCCAAAAAGCAACGGCTCCAGCCACTAGTGCAGCTTACAGAATCTGCCTTATACTCATAGGCTGTGTGACACTGCGCTCACAGAGTGACCTCACTTCCTCCCTGGCTTCAGCACTGAGAATAAGCTGAAGCTGGGGAGAAATGATGTCACAATGTGCAACAGTGTGCACATGGGAAACGGTGGACTGGTAAATGTCAGGTAAATTATTTAAGTTATACTAGCAGCTGGAATTCCGAAGCCAGTGGGGTGTCACATTATTAATTGGGGCCACCATTAGGGGTCACATTACTAATTGGGCTATAGTTGGGGATCATATTAATTAGAACCACAGTTGGGGGTCACATTAATAGTTGGGACCACAGTTTGGGGTCACATTATTAATTGGGGCACTATTACATAGTTCAATCACAGTAGTGCCCTATTACTTAGTGGGACTATAGTGTGTACATTATTACTATACTGGAGTCAGAGGAGGAGATCAGGAATAATTCTAATTAACATCCTAGTAGAATCTATTCAATGACAAATTTGTGTAGTTCTGAAGGTCTACTGTGCTACTAGATAGCTGTCTAATGAAGAGGTCATTCAGTCTGTTTGACTATCCATCTGTAGCTCAGTTTGCTGCCTCACCCCAGTATCCTAGCCCTAGCAGAGTGCTTTGTTGGTGCCTCCCATGACACCCACTACCCAGGGCACACATCCTGCCAGTTATACTTCTTTTGGTAGTATATGACTTACAACTATTCTTTTGATGACTTCACTTTGTATAGCTGCATTTAGTGGAATAGAACTCACACCCCAGCAGAACACATTAAAGGGTCGGCCTAACACTGGCCACAGATAACCTAATGACTATGTGATCATTCCAACAATCCCTAAATTACCCATATGAGGAAAGAAGGACTAAATAAGCTGATTTTCTACCAGTCTGATTATTAGTTTTCTCCTTTATCATAACAGCCACCAGAAGCGTCTTCAGTGACCAATCCACTAGAAGTGTGTAAAGGGGTAAACATTATCCTCCACCTTGTAAATAACTTCTTCATACTGTGATGCATTGTGCCTCTGCACTGTCTGAACACTTTGTGTTCAAGGCTGTAGAGGGATAGCAGACTACAATATGCAGTGGTGCTACCATGTCCTTTCAGAGTAGCTTGGCAGTAGGGATGATTTCTGGTGGCAAGCTTGCAGAAAGAGATGCTAGAGTCCCAAGGAGAGCCTGATACGGGCATGAGTGTTTTGGTGCTGGAATGCTCCATGGCAACACTGGTGAGAAAGTGCAGAGCAGAGGTTATTTAAGTAGAGTGTTTGGCACCAAACAGAGAGCGTGTGCGGTGGAACCACGTGAGATGTTAAGAGACCTGCTGTTGGCTTGAGCAAGAAAATTGGCCTAACCTTAAGGAACTGATTGGGGGGCTGGAAACTTAGCTTAGTGATGGTGTATCTGAGTGGAGGCTGAGAAGTGCGTTATTTGAAGTTGTGACAGGGTCACGTAGAGCCTTATCTGTGTGCTTACTCAATGGTGTTAAGATGCCAATACAGAGGAAAGCCAGATGAACCCACCAATTTTGTGTCCAACTGCCACATCCACAGAAAATTACTCTCTGTATTCACTGCATGATTTCTCCAAGATTGCTTGCTTCAGTAAATACCTGTTTACTTTTTTAGCAATTTCTAAATAAAGTATTCCTTTAATGACAGTGAAAATCAAACTGAATGAGCTGATTAACTGATCAACTAGTTGCTATGTCGTCCGACCATAGTGATTGGGTTGACTGTGCAAAGGACAGTAAGCCTAATCCCTTGTCATGGTGTGATGCTCCACGATCTGCTCAGTTGATGATGGTAATGTACTCTGGGATCAGTCCTTGGGTGTAGATGGTGTTGTGCAGTGCATTACCCTAAATAAAGTCCAGAGAGTCCGGAGAAGAAAAGTTGAAACAAAGAGCAGCAGTACAACATCCATACATGAAGGCACATTCTTTGAAAACCAAAACTCATAGTTTCTGTACTGGTGGTGGCTGTGATCCCTCTCCAGCTATCTTGATGCTCCATAATGTGATTTCCTTGTGATTTTGGAGTCCCTTTAACCTTTGTATTAAAATTGCGTTATTGTGAGGTGTTCATGGCCATGGAGTGTGTAGCTTTCCTTGGGGAGTTTTTACATCAGTTAAACCAATCCTGTGGTTTCCTGTATTCTACATGTAGTGATCCAGGTGTCAGGATAGTAAGCCTCTGGTACACTCAATAGTGGGCCTCCACATCTGCTTCTCCTAAGTTGGGAATAAAGTTTTTACTGTTTTGAGTAACTAAACCTCCAATCAGCTAAACTACTGAATTAGGGCTCTTTCACACGAGCGTTTTTATGCCTGCTCCGTATAAGTGCCTGAATAGGCGTTTTTCCGTGATCACGGCCAGCGTTTTCTCGACCATTCACACGACCGTAAGCGTTGTTTTTAAGCTTAAAAATACGCCACACCCTGGAAATCCCTCGCTCTGCCAAAATTCTTGGGATGGCTTCCAATGCCTATATAGAGGCATCTGTAAGGTTTTCGCAGTGTTCGACGCTGAATAAATGCCTCCCCCTCCCTTTTCATTCCCTGCTCCCATAGGAGTCTATAAGACCCCCTGGCGTATATTGGCCAAAAGTAGTTCCAAAACTATGTTTTGGCTGAGCGTATATGTGCCGGCCGCATATATGTTCCAATTTTAACACTGCCGGCGTATTTATGCACTGTATATTCGTCCGTGTGAACAGATGCATTGAAAATCAAAGCCTCTCATGGGCACGTATATACGCCCCGGCGTTAAAACGCGCTGTATATGCGCTCATGCGAAACAACCCTAAGCTAGGTGTGTGCCTGAGTTTATATAACTTTAGCTTCATCCACTAACCCAGTTCCAATTGGTCATGGTGTGGGTAACTATAATCTGAGCTATTTAGCCCTTTCTGTACTATACTTAACTTAACAGCCACCATACAAAATACAGCGGACAAATACTTTCAAAAGTATGACCACTATAGCATAAATACATAGTATGACCACTATAGCATAAATACATAGTATGACCACTATAGCATAAATACATAGTGTGACCACTATAGCATAAATACATAGTATGACCACTATAGCATAAATACATAGTGTGACCACTATAGCATAAATACATAGTATGACCACTATAGCATAAATACATAGTATGACCACTATACAGGCATAAATACATAGTATGACCACTATACATAAATGCATAGTATGACCACTATACAGGCATAAATACATAGTATGACCACTATACATAAATACATAGTATGACCACTATACAGGCATAAATACATAGTATGACCACTATACATAAATACATAGTATGACCACTATAGCATAAATACATAGTGTGACCACTATACATAAATGCATAGTATGACCACTATACAGGCAGAAATACATAGTATGACCACTATACAGGCATAAATACATAGTATGACCACTATACATAAATGCATAGTATGACCACTATACAGGCAGAAATACATAGTATGACCACTATACAGGCATAAATACATAGTATGACCACTATACAGGCATAAATACATAGTATGACCACTATACAGGCATAAATACATAGTATGACCACTATAGCATAAATACATAGTATGACCACTATAGCATAAATACATAGTATGACCACTATACAGGCATAAATACATAGTATGACCACTATAGCATAAATACATAGTATGACCACTATAGCATAAATACATAGTATGACCACTATACAGGCATAAATACATAGTATGACCACTATAGCATAAATACATAGTATGACCACTATACAGGCATAAATACATAGTATGACCACTATAGCATAAATACATAGTATGACCACTATAGCATAAATACATAGTATGACCACTATAGCATAAATACATAGTATGACCACTATAGCATAAATACATAGTATGACCACTATAGCATACATACATAGTATGACCACTATACAGGCATAAATACATAGTATGACCACTATAGCATAAATACATAGTATGACCACTATAGCATAAATACATAGTATGACCACTATAGCATACATACATAGTATGTATTTAAAATTTTGCACAGCAGTGGAAAGTTTTGTAAAGTTTTTTCTTGAAAGCTATTAAATGTTTTTAGATTTTGCATACAGCACATCCACATTTTTTCTTCTTTTTGTCTGTATTTGATGTCTATAGGATTTCTCTTCTATTGGTGGTACGCATGGGGAAAGGGTCGTGAGACCATAACAATTAAGGAACCAGTGAATTAGAGAAGTGCTCCTCCTGCATGCTGGTAATTACCGCCTCACAAACCTGTGTGGCAGGTTACTTGGGAAGGTCAGGATCAGATTACTTTTTGCAAATTGAAATTAAGTGAAGTGAGAAGACATGTGAGCGGCCATGCTGCTTCCCTGATGGATGGTTGTAGTCAGTGTGGAGATGAAGAGGGCTACTGACAAGGCTAAAACAATAAAAACCCATAAAAGAACAAAAACTGATGGTAAAACCTGTCATTTGGTGATTTTGTTAAGTTGATTGATAATGCTGATACCGATATGTTTTCACATCCTGTTTGAGTTTATGTTGATAGAATAATAACTTTGCTTTAAGGGTTTTTCCTAGATATTTTTTTTCACAACTATGTTCTCCATGCAACAACATAATAAACTCATATAGTCACCTCTCCCGTCTCCCTGCACCTCCCGTGTCGCTGCGCGGTTTTTTTATGCCTGTTTGTTCACAGGCTGCAGTCCGCTTGTGCACAAATGTAACAGGCTGCTGCAGCCAATGACAGAGCTCAGCGATTGAGTGCAATCCCGTAAACAGGCTGCTGCAGCCTGTAAGCATTCTGTCATGGGGGAGACCCTGAGTGGCGGTCCTGGACACAGCAGAGAGCCGGGAGTAGTTGACTGTTTGCTATGTTGTTGCATGGGGAATATAGATTTTAAAAAAAAGAAAAACATCTAGGACAGCCCTTACAAGCTAGTTTCAGATGAGCGTACTTTCACATATCCGTAACATGGATCCATCATATGTCGTGTTATTGAGAGCATTACAACCGCATGTCATCAGTATTTGCCTCCCTATTTGTGGTCATTAGTTTTACTGTTTACAGGGCAAATATGGATCTGTATTTACCCAATAGAAAGTAATACCAATAAATGCAAATACAGAGACAAAAATGGAGAAATATAGTGCATGCTACATTTTTAAAACACAGCCGTGACAAATATGCATATATTTACATTTGTTCCGTATTACGATCCGCAAAACACAGACCAAATATCGTGTGCTATGAGATGCATTGACTTCTTTATGTTGGCAAATACTGTTTCAAGTCACCGACACACAGCTAAATGAAAAATTACCAAAACCATGCACTTAATTGATTTAATTATTAAACAACCCATCTTGGATAAGTGGATGCACACCGGTCATTTAGCTGTATATCCAAGTTACTGATTCATTTAGAAGACACGAGTTAAAGGCTCTTAACCGTGAACCTGCATCTTCTATGATATTAATGGTCAGCCCTTTAGATTAACCCCTTAGTGACCAAGTCGGTTTGCGCCTTAATGACCAGTCCAAATTTTGGAAATCTGACGTGTGTCCCTTTAAGGGTGAAGTCACACGAACGTATATCGGCTCGGTTTTCACGCCGAGCCGATATACGTTGTCCTCGTGTGCAGGGGACGAGGATGGAAGAGCCAAGTGCAGGAACTGAGCTCCTGCCCCCTCTCTGCCTCCTCTCCGCCCCTCTGCACTATTTGCAATGGGGAGAGGTGGGACGGGGGCGGGCTAATTCTCGGAACTTATCCCCGCCCCCGCCCCGCCTCTTCCCATTACAAATAGTGCAGAGGGGCGAAGAGAAGGCGGAGAGGGGGCGGGAGCTCAGTTCCTGCGCCTCGCTCTTCCATCCTCCCCCCCCTGCACACGAGGACAACGTATATCGGCTCGGCGTGAAAACCGAGCCGATATACGTTCGTGTGACTTCACCCTTAGGCTGCATTCACACAAACGTATATCGGCTCGGTTTTCACGCCGAGCCGATATACGTCGTCCTCATCTGCAGGGGGGGTTAGGATGGAAAAGCCAGGAGCAGGAACTGAGCCTCCGCCCCCTCTCTGCCTCCTCTCCGCCCCTCTGCACTATGAAATGTCCACCCCTTGCAATGAAAGGAGGTGGGGTGGGGGTGGGGCTAAGTTCTGAGAATTAGTCCCGCCCCGTCCCACCTCTCCCCATTGCAAATAGTGCAGAGGGGCGGAGAGGAGGCAGAGAGGGGGCAGGAGCTCAGAGCACTGTTCCTGACTCTTTCAGACCCCCCCCCCCTGCAGAGAGAGACAACGTATATCAGCTCGGCGTGAAAACCGAGCCGATATACGTTCGTGTGAATCCAGCCTAACATCAAGTAACTCCGTAAAGGTTTTGCATATCCAAATGAATCTGATATTGTTTGTTCGCCACGTATTGTACTTCTTTTAGATGGTAAAAATAAACCAATAGAATTTGTGTATATATATTAAAAGCGCCAAAATTGGGAAGATTTTGAAAGAATTGTCATTTTTTCACATTTTCAATTGCAATATCTCAAATATGTGCAAACATACTCTAGAAATTTTGATAAGATATATATTTCCATCTGTTTACTTTATTCTGGATGCACATTTGAAAATCTTTAGTTTTTTTAAAAACCATTTAGGAGGCGTACAAATTTAACATTAATTATCAACATTTTGAGGTACACTTTGCTTTTTACACATCAAGCCAAGATTGCAAAGGCTCATAGGTGTCAGAATGAGAGCAACCCCCAGAAATGACCACATTTTAAAAACTACACCACTTCATATATTCACTGAGGGATGTCGTGAGTATTTTGGCTGCACAGTTTTTTTTTCAGGAGTTAATGCAATTTAGAGGGGAAAAAAATCATATTTTTGAAAATGTCATTTTAAAGGCAGTTTTTTTTCTATAGTGCAAATGAAAATGAGGATTTACACCCCAAAATGGATATCCCTGTTTGTCCCGTGTTCAGAAACATACCCCTTGTGGCCCTAATATTATGTCTATATGCACAACGGGGCCCAAAATTAAAGGAGCAGTCTTTCAGAACAGAAATTTTAGGTCCCATTGCCCACTTGTAGAGTACTTGAGCGGACAAAACGATAGAGAAACCCCACAAATGACCCCATTTTGAAAACTAGACCACTTAACAAATTCGTCTAGGGGTGTATTGCATATTTTGAACCCCCAATTTTCGAATGAATCTAAGCAAAGCAAAAGGAAAAAAAAAATAATTTTAATTTTTTTGGCAATTGTGTCAATTTCCTTTTGTACAGCATACATATGACTAAAGACTTGCATCCAAAATGTTTGTCCCGTGTTCAGAACCATACCCATTGTAGCCCCAATCTATTATAGGACACATGGCTAGGCATATAATGGAGGGAACACCCATTGAATTTCAGGGCACAAGTGAATAAACTCCAGGCCCCATTGCTCACTTGTGTAGAAGAAAAAAAATCAACTGCCTAAAAATAATCCCAACCCCCACCCCACCCCTCCTTTTTGGCATTCCCTAAGGCTGGCTGCACACGGGCGTGACGGGCTCCGCCGTGAAATTCCGCGGCGGAGCCCGTCACGGCGCCCCACCTCCGCCTACCTCTGCTGCGCCATGTGACACGCCCACCGCGTCCCATGACACGGCGGCGGTGGGCGGGGAAGGGTTTTCATGCTATCTTCCACTGTGCTACAGCGGAAGATAGCGTGAACGGACGGCTTCCACTGACTGCAATGGAAGCCGTCCGCGCGTACACCCGCGGCAAATAGAGCATGCCGCGGATGAGGACGGGTGAATTCACGGTGCGGAATTCCGCGGTGGAATTCCGCACCGTGAGCACTGAGCTATTAGGTTCAATAGAACCTAATAGCTGCGGGCAACGCAGCGGATTTCCGCCGCGAAGTACGCGGCGGAAATCCGTTCGTGGGAAGGAGGCCTTAATCTTAGATAAAAGTAATAATGTAAACTGCGTGGTATGTCCGAAGACCTTGTTGGGATGGGCACATGGGGCAATAAAACTGGGCAACCTTCCTCCTCAGTGGTACTTTTTGGGGGTATTTCTTGACCTCAGCGGCAGGGATGGGGTGTAAAAAGTGTGGCTCTGTGAGGCTTTATAAGCTCACTGAGGTGTGGCGGTCTCAAACAGAAGGCGCTCAACAAGCTGCTCCTGGAACTGCAGGAAGGCGAGCGTTCCTGGGGCTTCTTGTAATTAAGTATTATATGTAGCGTTCGGAATAATCCCGGACTCATGCGGCTGTATGTGGAATCCGCTTGCGAAGGCCTGCAGCGGATCCCAGCTGTGAGCCCAGCCATGGCCCCGCTTATGGCCGCGTAATGTACTGCACATAACTGTGTACTCACACAGGCGGTCAGGCGCAGTACACCTTTTCTTGTTTGTATTTCCCGCGCTGTCACTTGGCAATGACACTGGTACCCGCTGCCCATATACAATGTAGTTGCGTATGGGCTGCGGATATATCCTCGACCTTAGAGTACAATGAGCTCTATGTTGCAGATATCCGCGGTAAAATAGAACCTGCTGTGTTCTGTTTTTTGCGAGTGAATTATGTAATTCTGACCCGCTAATGTGAGCGGAATTGTGTAATCCAATGCATTTGATTGAACCGTGTATTACCGCAGATCAAACACATGCAGAATCCGCATTTCCTATCCGCTCTTGTGACACCGGCCTAAGGTAGATCACTACCTTTTTATCACGTGACCAGGGACCGCTGAACGAGGCCACTAGTCACTGTTCCAGGCTCTCAACTATCTTTGGTAGCCGAGAGTAAGTAGATTTTAAATTTCCCATGCCCTCCCGGCTCCTACAAATGTGTCCGGCATTTTGCCCGCGGGAGCATGCACAGCAGCTGGGGAAGGTCACTAGAGGAGGATCGTGTCAGGGTTCAAATGTGGAGGCCTCTGGTAAGAAGTTTCATCTCCTCTCACCGATCGCATTGGTGAGGGGCGATGAAGCTTCAACTTCTTTTTTTAACTTTTCCTTGATCGCCATTATCCATTGGATAACGGTGATCATGTAACCAGGAACTGCATACTGCGGCCCCCCGTGACCTCTCCAGGCTCTCGACTACCTATGGTAGCCAGGAGCAGGAATAGTTTACATTTCCCGGGCAATCCACAACTTTTGCACATGCGTCCCGCTGGCAGGTGCATGCGCAAAAGCCGGGGTAAGGTCCGCGGTTAAAGATCCAATCGGGGGACAAATCCGGGGACCTTAGGCATGTAATTTCATCTCTCCAGTTCGTATGGGGAGATGAAACTTTAACTTTTCAAACTTTTTTTTTACACTTTTTAGGTTTAAATGATCACAATGGATAACGATGATCATGTGACCGAGAACCGCATACAGTGGTCCCCGGTCACATCTCCATGCACTCGGCTATCTTTGACAGCCAGGTGCAGGGAGATTTTAAATTATGCTGGGCTCTCAAGCCTTCTGCGCATGCGTACAATATCGGTGCAGCGTCAGGTCCAGATGGCCACGGGACATCACGGAGAATAGAGGTGGGTATTTTCAGCTCCCCTTATGGTTTCGATCCATGGGGGACGCTGAAACTTTAACTTTTTTTTACTTTCTATTTACTTTTATGCGATCGGTGTTATCCATCAGATAACACCAATTGCAAGACCGGGGTTCGGATATCCCGGCCCCCCATGACAGCTCCAGGTTGTCGAATACCTCCAGCAGCCAACAGCATGAAGCTGTCACGTCCTCAGCCTACGTGGTTTAATCCCCAGAGCGAGCATGTTCTTACGGCCCTGGGGATTAAAGCCCACTAAAGCAAAATGCAAAAAGTTAATGGGGAGGTCACTAAGGGAATAATGCCAGTTTTAGTGTGGCAGTTGTTCAGGAATATACATGGAATAGGCCACTATTGCTTGTGGCTCCTCGATCAGTAGGATAAAGGGGCTAGCACAGCAAGCACAGAAGCCTCTTAATTTTACTAATTATATGGATTCCACGGATATGCTAGAAAATGTTTAAACCCTGAGATCCTACTATAGCCTTCAGGACGCAGCTACGTGTTTTTTCTTTAATAATTTTTTTTCATATTAGCATTCTAAGAACCAAGAAAGAACCAAGAAATCATGTGTTTCACCTACAGAAGCTGATCAGAAGAAAATGGCTTTGTAAAACCGTGGTACTTTGTGGGAAAATGCATGAAGTTTTATTGCAGCATTAGGGCTCAGTCAGACGGGCGTTTTTACGTGCGTATGTTACCTGCGTTTGCAATCCGCATCTATTAAGAACCAATGCTTTTCAATGGCAGCGGTTATATGCCCGATATTTACCTGCGCACAAAAATGTGCAATGGTAAATATAGGGCAGCGGATTTTAAAACGCAGGTAACTGCGGCATTCGTCTTCTTTGGATGTGAAATCCCTGGATGCTGTCGCATCCAGGAGTTTCACCTTGTGCTCAATGGGGTCGGTGGCAGCAGCTGTGGCACAGGAGCGCGATGTTCTCCCATTGAATTCAATGGAGCTGGCACTACAGCCGACTCCATTAAAAGCAATGGGCTGTCAGCAGGCCCTGCAGTGATTTTCGGGGAAGGGCTTTATATATAAGCCCTTCCCTGAAAATCATCCCTAAAATGTGTAAAAAATAAAAAAATATACCGTATATTTACATCTCCGCAGCTGCCGAGGCTCAGATGCGCATATACTTTAAACATTTTGGGATGATTTTCAGGGAAGGGCTTATATTTAAAGCCCTTCCCCGAAAATCACTGCAGAGCTTGCCGGCAGCCCATTGCTTTCAAGGGAGCCGGCCATAGTGCCGGCTCCATTGATTTCAATGGGAGAACATCGCGATCCTCTGCTACAGCTGTGGCAGAGGATCTCTTCATATCCGTAGGGAGTCCCATTGTCACTGGACACTGTGATAATGCTGTCACAGTGTTCAGTGACAAGGGGACTCCCCGTAGCGATGAAGAAATCCTTTGCCACAGCTGTCACAGCTGTAGGAGGATCGCAATGTTCTCTATATGCCAATGGGGCCGCCGCTGCTGCTGCCGGCCCTATTGACCAAAGGTGAAACCCCTGGATGTAACAGCATCCAGGGGCTTCACATCCAAGGAATCTCCTGCTGCAGCTGTCAGAGACGCAGCAGGGGATAGTGGGCCGTGCACTTCGTGTGTGCAAAAATGCGGCCAAGTGCATTTTTTTCTGCGTGCCGCCCGCTTCGGTGATGCAAATTTTTGTGCGTTTGTGTTCTGCACACAAAAAAAAAATGCGCATTAAAACACCTGTGTGACTGAGCCCTTATTATGAACATGAAAAACACATGGTAAAACCACTACTTGGATGCCAGAATGTAAAAACACAGGCTCAACCTCAATAGTAAATGTCAAGACCTTATGATCACCGCTAGAGATGTTCTGTGGAACACAGTGAAATATCTACTACCAGTCTACTTCTATTTAAAAGGATTCACTGCTTTGAATAATCTTTTTATTAGAAGCTCTGCTGACAATAGGGTGATCACGTGCTTTCACATGGGCGGAAATAGCTCACAATCCGCACCGCTACACACGGTAAAACCTGCCCCAAAATCCACATAATTGAAAATGGCTTAAATCTGCCTGCAATTCCACATGTTATGGGTTCGGTTCTGTATTTATGTTATGGGTTTGGTTCTGGGGCTGTACTTAGGTTGGTTCTGGTGTTAGAATGCTGCTTTCTGAACAAGCAGAATACAGGTGGCATGTTCGCCCTGAACATAAGATGCACCGCATCCAGGATGAACATACAGTTGTGTTCACACAGGGGGCAGACTGTGGCATGGAGTGAAGTACCGTTTGAGAGAAGCTATAAGATTTTCCATTCTCCATTTTGTCTTGTAACCTGCTCTTTCTTGCTATTTCTCTGTCTGTTCTTTAGCACATATTATTATCGCTATCATAGCAATACATGGCTTTTTTACTGAGGTCTTATGAGAAACAGCTTCAATCGGCCTGAGAAAAGTCCTGCCTCTAAAGAAACATCCCCCCAATGTTGGACACTTGTTGAGTTTTTAGTAAACAATGATAATAAATGAATTATAATAGATTAGAATTATTACATGTGAGGCGTTTCCTGTGCTTCTTTCAAATGTCTTTGTATAAATATCTTTAGGGATTGACTAATAAATCAGATGACTTCCTATAACATTCAATGTTGCGTGTGATTTAAAAGCCGCCTCGTACTCAAGCATTAACATTTAATTTGGCCACCTGAAAACATACCAATTAGTGAATATTTCACGAACAACCATATAATCAAAAGAAGAGCCTCGATAAAGGCGACTCCATGTCTCGTGCCTCGGCACTAACTCAAACACCTAAAAGAAAGGAAACACAAAATGACAACAAAAGCACCACTTTGCATAACAGCAGAATTAAACAAAAAAAACACTACTTAGCTTAGCAGCAAAACGTCAATGAACAGGACCTCACTTCACCAAGACTGAGACAATATTCAGCAACAATTAGGCTGGGTTCACACAGGGCGGATTCCTGTCGGAAATCTCGCGGTTTGGCCACAGCAAAAACTGCGAGATTTCCGCCGGGAGAACCGCCGCGGTTTAAGCTGCGGCGGCTTTGAAGCGGCTTGGCCGCATGCTTTTCCGTTGCGGCCGGCGCTCCCATAGAGGAGAGCGCGGCCGCGATGTAAATAAACAAACAAAAAAAAGTAAATAGACAGGCTGCATCTTTTGAAACCGCGGCCGCGGTTTTAGCCAGATTTACCGCAGCGGATTAGCCGTCCCGTGTGGACGAGGTTTCTGAGAAATCTCGTCCACATGGCTGGCTAATCCCGAGATTAGCGGCCGCGGGCGGATCTGCTGCGGCAAAACCGCGGCAAATCCGCCCTGTGTGAATCCAGCCTTAGGCAGGGTTCACAAAGGGTGGACTTGCTGCGGTTTTGCCGCAGATTGCTGTTGCATATCCGCACTGCGGAAAAATCGCTGCATTTGCAGTGCAATGCAGCTCAAATGAGTTTTGCCAAAAAGCTGTTCTCACAGGACGGATTTTTTCTGCAGAATTGCAGTGCGGAAATGCAACTGCGGCACGGTTTTCAAAGATGCAGCATGTCCATTCTACGGTCTTTTCCGCAGCGCTTTTTTGTCCATAGACCTCTATGGATGCAGCCAAATCCGCAGCAAAAAGTAAAAAAGCGCTGCGGAAAAAAACACTTGCGGATTTTTCCGCACGAAAATCCGCAGTGAAGTCCGCAAGCCCAAATTAACCTTTGAAGCGGTTTTGCCGCAGAAACAGTTCTTCTGCGGCAAAACCGCAACGGAAGAACCGCGGCAAATCCGCCCTGTGTGAACCCAGCCTGACAACCAAAAGCAGACTCAAACAATGACCGAGGTAATGGAATCGGACAAACACCAGGATAAAATCAACGTACAACACAGGAGAACAAAATCAATGACAGGGGAACATTAGCCTGACACAGAAACATTAACCTGTAGGACAGACTGGAATAGGGCAGCCAGCCCATCTACATGTCGAGACCCCTGTGCCCTGACCTCGTTGCGGACCACAGACCATGACAACAGGCCAAAAAAAATTCTGCACAGGGAGCCATCTAACATAAGACCAGCACTGTGGGCAAGTGTTCAACCCTCTGCGGCACCAGCACAGGGAAAATTGATCAGGATCTGTTAGCTCCCCATAGGAACAATTCTACAATATCTTTTCTTAGAACTCTGCATTGTGCCGCTCCTCTGTTATTCCTTCGGGCAATATATGAAGAGATTGCCAACGGAGTGTTGTTGTCTGTCCCTACACACTCCGGACCTGTCAGCACGGATTAAACAATGTCAGAGTGTACAGAGACATACTATAACAAGAAGCGCAACATTTAGCCTTCAATTTGTTCTAATGTTTCTAGGAAGAATAACAGAGAAATGTCACAAA
The DNA here is from genome assembly GCF_035609145.1 of Eleutherodactylus coqui. Taxonomy (NCBI): domain Eukaryota; kingdom Metazoa; phylum Chordata; class Amphibia; order Anura; family Eleutherodactylidae; genus Eleutherodactylus; species Eleutherodactylus coqui. Next base: position 72,641,220 of record NC_089841.1, read on the forward strand.
GCAAACGTCTAAGAAAGGGGAATACAAGGATTTACTAAACCGGACGTGTCAGAAGACGGATATAACAGGACCGAGTGAACATGATATCCTACAGAGTAATCCATCAGAGATGTTCTGCTTCTATTACACTGGCACTGCGGTATTTTATCACGGTTCGGGGCTGTTATTTTGCACCGTATAGTGGTAATATGCTGTACTTTCATTTAACCCCTATAAACCCAGTCAAACTTCACTTGAAAGGGATTTTCCAGACAATTGCTCAGGATAGGTCATCGATAATTGATCGTCTTGAGTCCACTGCTCGGAACCGATCAGCAATTTGAGCGTCCACTTGTCAGCGCCATAACATATACGGTATGGGGCGGCAGCAGATCGCACCGACCCCTGTGTAGTGTCCGGCGCTCGTAATTGTAGGTGCAGTTCTCAGTGATTTTAATGAGAGCCATGCCTGCAATTACTAGTACCGGCCACTGTACTGGCACTGACAATAGGCGCCCAAACAGGTGATTAGACATGTGGTTGTTTACCCAAATAGCCAATAGTAGGCCCCAAAATGGGACATCATTGATTAAACCAGCTGGGGCTTTTACATTAGAAGCCTAATCAACCTGTTGATGTCACGGATCGGATACTGTGGCGCTGAAGCGCTGAAAATACTTGGTACATATGTACCTTGTTTTAACCCTTTGCAATCCAATTTTGGATTCAGGGTTTCCTAGGGGGCTTTCTCTTTCTGCCATTAAACAGTGGCGCCACCTGCTGGCTAGAGGCAGTACTGCGGTATGGGACATGCTGGAGAGGTGCCCGACAACAGAGCAGCCAGTAATATACAGTAAGAATACGTCTTCTGACATCGGAGCTGTACAGCCTTCAATCAGAATGTCTTTAGACGTCAGACAGTGGATTGGAAAGGGTTAAGTCCATGCTGCATCTGTGTTCACTGCGGTTTTCATGTGCGAAAAAAAAGAAAAAAAAAAGCAAGAAAGCCAGTGATGCCAGTTTTGTCATAACCCACAGAAAACAGTGATGGGCTCATTCACACACGGGCATGAGGATTTTCGGCAGGCCGTATCCCGGTCTAACCGTGGCCTGCAAAACGTGTGACCGGGCATTAAAACTCCCGTTTTAACACCTTTTTAGACATCCGAGTGCAGAGATTTAACGCTGCACCCGTAACACCGTCAGGTGGGGGAGACAGTTTTCCAGAACTATTTCCCTGGCCGGCGGGAGTGCGCACCATATGCGCTATCTTTGCTGGCCGGCCGTTTTTACGCATCAGGAATACGCCCATCTGAACTGATGCATTGGTTTCCAATGCATCAGATGGGGAGCGTATATCGGCCGGCCGTGAAAACGTGACCGATATACACTCGTGTGAAAGAGCCCTGAATATGGGTGCTAATGCATATTCACTGTGGGGGGTTTTACACATCTATAGACTTTAATGGGGGATTTTGGTCGGTGTATACGCACCAAAATAGGATATGCTGCAAGGTTTTTTATGCACAACCCCGGTCCGTGTAAAACCGCATGTCTAAATACATGAATTTAGCTCAGTAGGGCAGTATTCTGTCCATATTCAGCCAATATAAAATGCAGACTAATTAAGGGAAGTAAATATACCGCTGTGTATTTACATCTAGTCCTTCAGATATAGTCAAGAAAAAAATGCAGATTTTTAATAACTTGACAAAAGCAAACAATTCAAATAATTACTAGTCTCATTTCTTTTTTGATTCCTCCATTGCCAACGCACAGTGATTACTGTTAAAAAATAATGCAAGTTACAAACAATATTTTCTGCAGGTAAGGCCCTATTTACACGACCGCATATACGCCGCTATTTAGCTGCAGCAAAAAATAAAAAAAAATGTTTAAAAATTGGTCAAGTTGCGACCATCTGAAGCATTGGATTCCAATGGATTCATTCACATGACCAATTTTTAGCTGCATAAAAAAATTGCGCCCGGAAAAATAGAACATGGGCGTACTTTTTCGATTGCCGATTTCATACGCAGCGTCAAAAGATAGGTCTTGACCAATCTTTTGCCGAGATACGATAGAACCTTCCCTTGACTTCTATGGGAGCTGGAAAAAAAGGGAGGGGGAGGGAGTTTAGCTGTGTCCAACGCTGGGAAAGGTAGACAGCTGGCTCTGTGTAAACATTAGCAGTCATTCCGTGGATTTCTGCCGATTGAGGGATTTACACGCTGCAGCGTATATTTTCCCTATACGCTGCAGCCGTCTGTGTGAATGGCCAATAATACACAAATTAAGATCGAAACTTGATCGCGCCTACTCTTGATTTATGCGATTTTTTCCTAGCATGTATAGTCGAACGTAAAAATACATACGGTTGTATGAAAGAGGCCTTAGAGGCGGGGAAGATTGTTAACTGGACTTTCTTAGTAAAACAACTGCTGCCCCCTTGTGGGGATAGATAGATAGATAGATAGATAGATAGATAGATAGATAGATAGATAGATAGATAGATAGATAGATAGATAGATAGATAGATAGATAGATAGATAGATAGATAGATAGATAGATAGATAGATAGATAGATAGATAGACGAACCGCAACGCAGGTGGAAATCGCACGAACGGAAAAAAGCCGCGATCAAGTTGCAGCTAAAATTTGCGTTTTTTCATATATTCACACGGCCAGGTGTGTGTTAACGAAAAAATATGCTGCACCACGGAATTTCCTCGGTCAGCATAAATCCTTGAAATTACCTCTAATGGCTCAATAGAGGCAGCTGTTACATCTCCGCAGCGCTGGACGCTGCTAAACTCACTCTTCCTCCCTTTTTCTTCGGCTCCCATAGAAGTCTAGGAGAGCCGCCAGTTTATACAAGACCTACCTTTTCCAAACACGTATAAAATTGTCCACCGTATTCCGTCGCCTATGTTCTATCTTTTACGGTGCAATGTTTTTACGCGGCTAAAACTCGTCATCTGAATAGATGCACTGGAATCCAATGCTTCAGATGGTCGCAATTTTTATCGCGGCTAAATAAGCTGCGTAAAAATGCTGGTGTGGATTTTCCCAGGTGTGAATATATCCTTGGGGTAAGTACCGATAGCGGAAAAATCTTCCGTGGATTTGCTACAGATTGTACTACATGTAGATTTTGGTCCCTTTCACACAAATATATTGTTAAAGGGCATTCCGTTTGCGGATTTTGCGCCCAAAATATGCTGTACAAATGTGCCTTAGGCTCCCTTGCAGACGCTCACACATATTGCGCAAAATACGCACGCGGTAAGCATTGCAGCATGTTCTATTTTGGCACGTATTATGCGTGCATAGATGCCAAGAGAGTGCATGGCGATAGGCGACCCGCAGCAAGTACGTTCAGCTATCATGCCATCAGGTGATTAAGGCCGGGATCACACGAATTGGCTGGATTCTGCATGCGGGAGGCCGGCAGCAGATTCCAGCTGTAAGCCCGGCCGGTCACCCTGCGTACCTGATTTAGCTGTATTGCAGATGACCACGGAGGCTCGCAGGCGGTCATGCGCAGTACAGTTTGGTTTTTCTTTCAGTTTTTGTATCTCCCGCGCTGTTGCTAAGCGATGACACGGATACCCGCAGCCCATACGCAATGTTAACCGTGAACGAGCTGCGGCTCGGATGGCTCTCATTGTGCGGAGTCTGCAGTAAAATAGAGCATGCTATGATTTTTCTTCCGCTCGCAGAATACGCAATTCGTATCCGGAAGTGTAAAGGAAAAGCGAAAGTTCATGCCTTTCAATGCCTGCGTTTTGGCGTGAAACCTTCGCGCAGGCGGTAATCGTGGTTTCCGCAATTAGAGTCCGTCCGTGTGAGACCCCCTTGGGCTGCCACCTTCATTTTTCTCTTCCATCACGATGAACCGCGCTGACCCGCACAGAAATAGGACATGCCGCGATTTGTTTACAGCGCGAGTTTTCACACGGTCAAATTGCGTCTGTCTGTATAGGATTGCATTATCTAATACAATCCTATGGCAGTGGGCACGGGCGGAAATTCTGCGGGAAATCCCGCTGAGGAGTTTCTGGCATTTGGCCTTATGCTGCGGAATTCAACAAGGGTTAAATCTAGCCATTAAAATCGTAGCCGCTGCGGATTTACTGCAACCTTTTCACTGTGGAAAGCCCACAGCAAATACGCCATGTGTGAGGGCGCCCACCCACTGGTGATTTTTTTTTCTTTGCGTTTTGCGTTTTTTCTCAAGAGCAATTAGAATTGAATGTACTCCTGTCCACTGGCGTTTTTTTTTTGCGGTGCGTTGCGTTTTTTAACATAGGAACTGTCAGTTGCATATGTGTCCTTATTTTTCTCCTAATGCACCCATGAAAGTCAATGGAAATTAATGGAAAAGCCGCGAAAACGCGCGGAAAACGCGGCAAAAAACGCGGCGTTTTTCACGCACGAAAATCGCAAACGCCAGTGGGTGGGCGCCCTTATACTCCAACATTTTGAGGTGATTTGAAAGTACCCATAAGGGTTCTTGCACACATGTTTTTTTGCGCAGTTTTTTCACGCACATGCCAATGGGACTTTGTAATGTTAAAACCGCATTGCACAAAAATCGCACAGCACAAACTTGTCCCATTGACGATCATGTTAAAAAAAATGCAGCGATATCGCGTGAAAAAAACGTGCAAGAAAAACGCAAATGTGTAAGGGCCGTAAGGGCTTCTTTAGATGAGTGCATGCGCAATACGCTCAATGCTGTGGGGCATATTTGCACGTAGACCAGTCCAAAGCCTTTTTTTTTACCGTCTAATCTGCGCACTATTGCATGCAGGAAAAAAAAAAGATAGGTCCAGCCCCATCTTTTCTCGCAAGTAAAAAACTATGTGCAAAAGATGGGGCAAGGCCTGTTTTTTTCTCGCAAGTAGGAATATCGCGCAAGAATCACGCTAGTGAAAAAGAAGCTAGGTCATGTTTTGCGGGAATGATTTAATGCTTGCAAAATGATTCGAATACACGTTCCTCTTTTTAAGCCGCCAACGCTCACGGGCAGTTCGGGCACCGCATGCCAGAGCACGGAGCGGAAGCCGGCCTTGTCTGCGGCTAACAACACTGCCGTCCACAAATCAAATCCGCCCGTTGACATTGGGCCTAAAGCTACATTCACACGGGCGAGGGCGATATCGCGCTGCCAATATCTGGATTCCCACATCGATGCAAAGCGTTCTTTTGATTATAAATCACATCGCTTCTGTGAAACCGCCATCCTCACCGCAGTATGTCACCACCGTGAAAGCATCGCAAGTGTTTCCCATTCACTTCAATGGGAAACATCCCCTCGCACTCGAGTGCCACACGATGTCTTGTAAGGTCCCATTGAAAACAAGGGGCGAGGCGTTTAGAGGGAACCCATGACGATGGAACCTGCTGCCATTTTTCCCCCCCTAGCAGCAATGCTGAGGGGAAAAATAATAAATGGCTTGTGTGAAAAAGAATGGATGTCATATCCGTGAGTTCTGTGCGCGTTGCACAAAAATGGCGTGAGGATATCACTTGTGTAAATAAGCCCTAAAGTGAGCGGCTCCGCTGACATTAGATATTTGCTTGCAAAGCAAGTCGCTCATATTCCACTTTTTGATTAAAATATATATAATTATCGGCCAGGGAACTTGTCTTTATTGGGCAGCTGTGATGTGTGAGGTAATGCAGTCACAAAGCTCCGTATATTTCATGTTTTTATTGCTATATTAACCCTCATTCTAAATTATTACACTATACTATATATTGTAATTCCCGCCTCATTCCTGACAGGAGAGCAACAACCGCACAGAATACTGGGCGGCCATCGTCTCACTGACTTCCAGGCAGTGGCTGTGCTGCAGCCGAGGCCCCGCCCCCCGGCCATCCACGCTGTGCGCGCGCTGCTTTGCCGCCACTCACTTACTCTACCCGGCAGTTGGCGCTGACCGTTCAACGGTCATGTGACTCTGCGATTGCCATGGAGATGAGACGGCAAAGTAGGCGCCAAGTCCGTGTCCATGGTAACCAAGGAGATTGGATGGAAAAGTTGAAGTACCACGGTGTACTTCCCGGTCCCGGGCTGCATACCTGCTGTGTAGTCAGTTGGGGTTAACTCCTCAATTACAAATATAATAATATTAGAAGAATCAAATTCTTTATAACATAATCCTGCAAACGTCTTTGAAATCAAACATGGCGCCAGCTCAGAGATGATGTGACATAAAAAAGGAGGAAAGCAATGTTAGTCACAGCTGGTGCTCGACGTACGATTTATTCCATAATACGAGTATCGGATGATGCATTTTTTACCACACAAAATGGGGATAAAATATAAACCCCCTCATGCTGCTGCGCTGTCACCATTGCATGGAGCGCATAAGGCGCTTTTTACTGCTTTTACAGCAGCGTTTTGAAGGCCACATTAATCGCAGTATAACGCTCCCATTGAAATCAATGAGGCCTCGCAGACATGCGTTCAGTCGCGGCGCTGGAAGGTGCTTTCCGGTGCCACCATTTTTGTATGCAGCATGTTCTATAATTCTGCGTTTAGAGCACCTGAACACCCATCACAATGATCGGGTGCGCTAAAACACGCCGTCGGCCGCAGGGAGCTGTGGCTGAAAGTGAAAGTAAAATTGCGGCGCTTTACTGCATTCACGTGTGACAGCGGCCCGAGGCTCCGCTCACACGGATGTCGAGGGTTCCGTTTTCAAAGATGGCAGATCCATTTCATAGTAGATTTGATTGAACTATAATGGATCTGTCAGGCTTTCGTGTCCAGAATCCACGGGTAAAACGCACGTTAACAAGCGTGATATCAGGCCGAGTTTCTCAGCTCAGTATCGCGCTCGCCTGTGTGAATGTAGCCAGGGTGAATGTAGCCAGGGTGAATGTAGCCAGGGTGAATGTAGCCAGGGTGAATGTAGCCAGGGTGAATGCACACAAGCGGATTTGAATTGCGGAATCCAGAACGGGTGACCGCCTCCAGATTCCACAGCAAATACCACCCATAGCATGCTATGCAAAAGTGATTCTTCATGCACACGAGCGGAAACCAATTGCGGTTTCCACTCGCGGATGAAAAAAATCGCAGCATGCTCCATTTTCCTGCGGATTCTGCACGGACGGATTCCAATGAAGTCAATGGAAGCCATCCGACATTGACATTGCGGACTGGCCGCAGATTCCGCAGGAAAAGTAGCAGTTTAAAAAATAAAATGTGTACTGCGCATGTCGGACGGCGAGACGTGCGGACCATCGCAGTACAAGAAGAATAAAATTAACGCAGGTACGCTTGGATGCCGCTGCCGCCAGGGCCGGATTCCGCACGTGGAATCCAACACACCTGTGTGGGTACGGCCTTGATAGGAGCTATAAAATGGTGATAGTTGCTCAAGTAGCACCAGACTAAAAAAAAAGTCACAGACGCATCTATTTTTTTCACAGCCTCTATTTTTACGGACTGTCCAGCAATTTCTGGACAGCTGACCACCCTGGCCGCTACAACAGAAACCTGACAGAATGGATCTAGTGTGAACAGAGCGACTCTGCAGCAAAGCCCACGCGTTAGCCCTTAAACACACTGCCGTAGGCACAACTATGCTCGGCCGCATGGAGCGTAGTTGCGCCTAAACACGAGGAAAATGCTTCTCCTTCGCCAAAAGTTCAAACTCCGACCCAGAGCAGAGGTATTTGAAAATAACAGTGCGAAGATAGGGGCTGCCTGATCCTTCCCGCACCATGTATTCACTCCATGTGGGGAAAACAGGGCAGGTACTATCTTTTCTCGGCCGTAGTATTCACGGCTGACAAATACCAGCAGTGAAAACGAAACCACTGAAATCCTATTGAAATCAGTAGTTTTATTTTGTCCCCTTATATGTTCATGATTATCACAGTCGGATAAGGGGAGAAAAACACGTATATGTATGCAAGTCCTTACATAGGGGACTAGATACTATGCGATGCCCCCCCCCCCCCCCCTCACCTCCTCCGAAGGCTTCCCGCTGTCAGCACTCCCCGACTTCCGGTTCCCAGCAGCCTGACCAAGCAGTTGGGAAGACGGGGAGCGCTGACAGCGAAAAGCCTTCGGAGGAGATGAGGGGGAGCGCCATATCGTATGAAATCAGCTGCAAATACGCGGCTGATTTCCAGTCAAAATTTTTTGACTGTCTTTTTAGATATGAAATTTGCTGTGGAAATTTCCACTGCGGACAATCCAGAGCATTTCTGCCACATGTTGGCATCTCCTAAGTCATCTGGAGGTGCGCTGCCATATGAAGAGTGACCTCAGTAGTAATAGTGTCCCCTATATCAGCCCCAGTAGTAATAGAGACCCCCACAGTGGCCTTAGTAGTAGAAGCGCTCCCCTATACCAGCCCCAGCAATAACCCCTAAAGCCTCATGTCCACGGGTCCGCACGGTTTCCTCGTGCAGAATCATGCAGCGGATTCCACCCAGCCCGCAGACATGAGGCCAGAAAATACAATATACTACCTGTCTGGACACTGCAGGGCTCTCCTCCGTGCAGGCCGGATCTTGTTTCTTCCGCCCGGTGGATGTGCTCTTTTTTTTTTTAAAAAAAACCTCCTGCTTTCCCGCGGCACAGACGCAGTGACAGCTGCGTTTGTACCGCGGGTCTGGAACGGCTTCCATTGGCTTCAATGGAAGCCGCGGGAGCCATCCGTGCTGGAAAACTGCACAAAAATGGAGCATGCTCCGGTTTTCCCACGCGTGCGATCAGCACGCCGAAGGAAAATTACTTCCACAGATATTAAATTAGCTGTGGGTTCCCAATGACTCCCTATGGGTGCAGATCTCCCGCGCAGTTTTTAAAATTCCATTTTCAGTTTTTCCTCGCCCCTTTAAAAAAAAATCATAACTCTTTTATTTATCCATCAATGCAGCTGTAGTTTTGCGGGACGAGTTGTATTTTTCAATGCTGCTATTTGATGTACCATATAATGTACTAACAAAAAATTCTGCCATCTTTGGGTGCGTCTTTTTTCTACGCGAACACACTGCAACATACATGACCTGATAACTTTATTCTATGGGTCAGTACGATTACTACGATACCAAACCTATATAGTTTTTTTTGCTGTGCTAATTTTATTTTCAAGAATTTTTTAAAATTATTTTCTGCCATCTTCTGACCACCATAGCTTTTGAAATTTTTCGTCGACATAGATGTGCGAGGGCTCGGTTTTTGCGTGACGTCCTGTAGTTTCCAGTGGTTGCATTCTAAACTATATACGACTTTTTGATCGCTTTTTATTACATTTTTCCTTGGGGATGGGGTGACCAAAAAAACACAATTCTGACGTTCTTAATTTTTTTCGGACGACGTTCACCGTGTGGGATACTTAATGTGTTACTTTGATAGATTGGACTTTTAAGGACGCAGTAATACCAAATATGTACTTTTGCTTAATTATTTAGATTCTTTTATTATAAATATGGCAATTTTTTTTTTTTTACTTTTATTGAATAATTATTTTTTTTACAATAACTTGCGATGCTTTGATCACTTCTGCAGTATGATGTAATGCCATAGCATTATATCATACTGCGATCAGATAGGCATTCAATCAAGCCACCCAAAGGGCATGGCTTGATAGGCATTCTGCTATTACAGTCCTGCGGCCTTTCATTAGGCCCCCGGCTGCCATGACACCCACACGGCTCCCTGCGATCTCATCGTGGGGGAGGAGCCTATGCAGCTGCAGCATGTGTAAAAGTGCCCAACCCGAAATGCATTATTTTGGCTGGCCCGGCGCTTTTAGGGCTTATTCAGACAGGCGTTTATCGGTCAGGTTTTCACGCGCGCCCTATATACATTGTCTCTTTCTGCTAGGGGAGGAGGCGGGCCTTGCCGTGAGCTACTGCACTGAGCTACCGAACCCTTCTCTACCCTCTCTCCGCCCCTCGCCACTGCTTGCAATGGGAGGGCAGGACGGGGCGGAGTTAAGTTCCGCCCCCTCCCATTGCAAACAGTGGCGAAGGGCGTAGAGGGGGCAGGAGCTCAGCACACTAGCTCCTACCCCATCCCGCCTCCTCCCTTGCAGAGAGGGACAGTGTATATCGTTCGGGCGTAAAAACACAACCCAAAAAAAGTTTGATAAAGTTAAAGTTTAAAAAAAACCAAAAAACACATTTTCCCTACCAACCCCCTTTATTATGAAAAAATTTAAAGAAAGAAGCATAGTATGTATCGCCGCGCTTGTAATCACCCATACTACGGTATGAAAATTTCATGTCCTTTATCCCGCAGGATGAACGATATAAAAAATAAATAAATAACAATGTTAGAGTTGTTTCGGACGACCCTATATCGGTCGGATTTTCATGCCTGGCAGATATACGGTATCCCTCTCTGCATCAAATTGCGCAATTTTTTAGCGCAAAAGTCAATGGGACTTTGTAATGTTAAACTCGCATCGGAACGCGCGTTTGCAACATTGCGATGCGATAAAAAGAGCCCTTCATAGGAATGCATGGGAAATAAAAAGTAGCACATCGCAGAAAGATAGAGCAAGCCGCGATCTTTTATCCCCTCAACATCGCATCAGTGAAAACATCACAGATGGGAAGGGAATCATTGTAAGTCATTGGTTTCATATTCAGATTTTTTACTGACTATCGCAGCAGGCGAAAAATCACACGATTTTCTCGCTCGTGTGAAACCACCCTAAGGCCTCCTTCACACGACCGTAGGATCGCATATAGATTTTCCGTGATTGAGTTCTTTAGGCCTGGTTCACACAAGTGCTGTTTTAGCCCAACAGTGAAGCATCGTGGAGAGCGGTACCTATAGTGAATGAAAAGATCGCGACTATACTGCACTAAAGATCAGATGAGTGCAGTATAGTAGCGGGTGAGTTCCAGCTATTTTAATTAGCCCATTTACACGATCGGAGGTGCGTGGTGCGTGTTTTACAGTTCCCATAGAGTCCATGGAAAGCACGCACCAAAGATAGGTCAGGTCTTATCTTTTCTCGCACCACGGACCTTAGATACGAGCTTTGCAGACGCATGTCCTATCTTTGATTGGTGCGAGTATTTAGCGGGTCTAAAATTCCTTCATGTGAACGCTTCTATAGGAGACCATTAGTTTATATAGAAGTGGTCTTTTCATGCGCCTCTAATGCGCTAAAACAGCGCTCATGTGAACGAGGCCTGAGTCGCATATTTCATACCATTCACATGCGGCGCTGTTGTGTATCAGCAAACAAATACACAGAAGCGTTGAAGACCAACAATCAGCAAAAATCCTCAGAATGACAATTAATCTCTAAATAGGGCAAGCTGTCTTCTTTTCCCAGCGGGGTAACTCCCTCCTCCTCCCTTTTTTCCAGCTGCCATAGAAGTCTATGGGAGCATCCAGATAGGGTAAAATCTATAGGGTAAGATCTATGTTTTCACGCTGTGTATAAAACTTGCTACCAAAATAGGTCACGTATGTGTTATCTGAATAAGCCCTAAGGTGCAAACTAGGCCAGTCAGTGAAGGGTTAATAAACAGCACTCCATGTAATTAGCTGTAACTGATTACCGCACCTACATGCTACAACAATCTGACACATATTCATGCAGTTGCTCCTGGCACAGTTGGGTAACTATGGCACCGGCTGCCCGCTCCTTTCTCCCGCTAGTACTGCTCGGTTATCAGCCGCAGACTGGCGCTATAGTAGCCGCGGACCTGACAGCTGCAGCCCGAGGCTTGTTTACACAGACACTTACAGCAGGGAATCCCTTGCAGTGACGTCACGAAGTTCCACCAATCAGCTGAATGAAGCCACAGTTCGCGCTGCAGCAGCCGCCCCTCGGCTCTCTACCTAACAGAACCTTCACTCTAGAGGGATTCCCTCTCGTGACGTCACTAATAGAACGTTCCCTCTCCACGCTCCGAACTTTTCCACCAATCAGCAGGCTGCACAGGTGATTCCCGCTCCATCCGCCGCCAGGGCTCTACCTTTATATAGGAGAATAGTCCCCATGGGAGCATCACAGGCTGAAGGGAGACATAGGAAAGGGCGAAGCAGCTAGAGAAGAAAAGATGGAGTGGAAGCTGGAGAGGCTGGCATTCTCAAGAGTTAAGACAGATGAGCATGTGATGTGGGTAAGAGTGCCAGACCTTTCTTATAAGGGGCGTCTTCTCTATGGATAAGATGCATTGATGCTGTTTGTCCTCTCAGGAACGTATTATGAAGACTCTTGGAAAAAACTTCAGATGGAGTAAGAAAAGCAGTTTACAGAAAATACATAAGGTAAGTGCAGAGTACTAGTCACCTGAGTGATGTATGAGGAATGTCACACAGGTGGAGGCACAGGCCAGAATTCTGTATTAAAGGATACGTCCATATGTGATAACTATTTTACATATTCAATTAATTTGCATAAGAATTGAGTAAGACTGCAAGTACATTGTATTACTGACCCTAAAGGCCCTTCTACATGGGATGATTGTGAAATCTCTCATTAGATCAAGTGATTTGCACTGTAAGTTTGACACCGCTCAGTGATATAGTCTTGATTGGATCTCCCATGCAGACCATAACATCATCCTTGGTCTGCTGCTGCTGCATCATTCAGTTTTAGACAGGCAGTCATTCATTTACTATTGACTGCTTGTTTACTGTGAATGGAGGCAGGTGGGTTGGAACTATCCCCGCCCCCCCTCTGCCTCCATTCACTGAGCGATGATCCTCTTGTGTAAAAGCGAGTGACAGTTGTTGCATGTAAAAGGGGCTTAAATTACAGCCTGAATTTAAGCTGCATTTACAATTCTGCCAGCTTCAGATCTGAACTCTTCAAGGGTGCTTAAAAGAGTTGTACTACAGCTACACGTTATCCCCTAGGGCTCTTTCACACAGGCACAGTAATTTTTGGTCAGCCGTGTCATGGCCACAACGCGACCCTAAATCACGTGAACGAGAGGCAGCCGTGACTGGCTCTCGTCATGGGCAAGGGGAGGGTGTGCGATGGGCTGGGGGCTAGTGTGCTAAGCTCCCGCCCCTTGTGAGAACCCCCTCCCCCACTGAACAGCAAGTTCTCTCCTATCCTGTGCATAATGGATAACTTGTAACTGTTGTACAACACCTTTTAAGCTTCTCAGTAGTTAGGTTGCTATGTTGATTTGCCTAGTGGGAAGTGCAGTCACCATAAGGCACGTAAAAGTAATCTGGTTTAGGGAAAATTACATGTACCCAGTAGCATACATAAAATTGATGGGGCCCTATAGCAAAACCTTAAATAGGTGACCACTATGGGGTCTGGTTTTGCCACCCAGGACAGGAGGGCCTGGTGCTTATTTCCCTCTTCATACCCTTTAAAATAACATTTGAGCTAACTCTCCACTTCCTTGTTTGTTAACGATTAGAGATGAGCGAGCACGCTCGGATAAGGCAGTTACTCGAGCGAGCATTGCTCGAGTAACTGCCTTATCCGAGTGTGCTCGCTCATCTCTAACGATGCAATTCTTCTTTGGAAGGTCCTGCATACATTTTTGCTACCAGGTAGCAAAAGGGATAGTACAATCAATGCTGAGAGGGCCCCCTCTCTCCAAAGGCCCCATAGTTGTTGCATGGTCTCCCTCTATGGTATATACGGCCTTGTGTAAAACGGTCTCCCTGTCTTATTGTTGCTCAGCTAAAGTATTAGCAACTAGCTGGTTGACTGTTTCCAATAGCAACCAACAGAATATTGACTAGTATAATAAAATCTGTAACTGAGAATCAGTAGGAGATGCAATGTATCTACAGTTACTCACCTTTTCAATGTCATCTATATATAGTATACATAGAGGTTATAGGCAGCACACAACTTGACTGCATTAGAGGCAAGAAATCCATGACAGTAGTTTTGGCCAACGTAGCATAAGATCACATCCCTAATATCTTGGCGCAATATTACATTTTTATATCATTACATTACACATTGTGGAGTTCACATCACTTTGTAGGTGCGTACAGTGTTGTACATGATAGATAATGCAGGGATGGACACAGGCCCTTGACTCCCAATAGCTAATTTAGAGGTACTCTTCATAAAACACAATCCTTATGGCCCCCTAAAATCTCCCAGCAGTGTTCCAACCATCAGTATAAGTCCTATTTCACACGGGCTACAAAATCATCGCTACAAAACACATGTATATGAGGCCCATAGTTTCCAATGGGTTCTTTCAGGCTACAAAACATCGCTCATGTGAAAGAACCTATTGAAAACCATGGTCTCATATACATGCATTTTGTAGCGATGTCACATCACTACAAGATTGTGCGTGGTTTTTTTTTTTCCCTTTTTCCTTTTTTTCTAGCCCGTTTGAAACTGGCCTAAAATGAATCAGTGTTACCTTTCTTTTAAGGTGGCAGTACTCCTTTACTTACAGGGCCTTATTGCACGTGTATAGGTAACACCAGCTGCATGCTGTCAGTGTAGGCAGACTAAATGAGTCCTACTAAGTTCGTTCAGAGCAGCCCATGGCCAAATGTCCCCACCCCTTGGCCCTCTGCTGACTCACTTGGTCCTCTCCGAAAGTTTGGCCAACATCCCAAGCCTTTAATTAGTCTTGCTGGTCCGGATGTTGGTCTGCTCAGTACCGAGGCTGCCTCCTCCCCATCTTTCCCTCAGTACCATAGCCTGAGAGGGGTGGGGGGAGTTGGCTTCTACACTGAGCAGACCAGTAAGACCCCAAGTTACAAAGAGACTTGTGTCTCTGGCCAAAGAGGGGACAGTAAAGCTTTTAGAGCCACAGAGGCACTACCGGTAGTACTATAAGATGGAGTGTGCAGAGGTAAGTCATGGCTGGAAGAAATCTTCATGGTGGTCTGGGCCCAGATAAAGAGAAAGAGGAACTAACTGCACTGTAATCACTATTACTACGTGGAATTGGCATCTGACTATTATGTGCTGACTGCATTATTTGCCCATCATGGTATAGAAATGGTGGAAATGCTGTCTCTAATATATAATTATGGGGCCCCATGACTTCTATATATACCCCTGAGTTACTTGTGTTATATGTCCTCCCCCACCCTAATGTGTCTGAATGAATCTAAAATGCTAGGATGATCTCTGTAAGCTGTGGAAACTCCTAAAATGCGCAATGATTTGTGATGCGGATATGGCAGACCGGTGAGGCAGTGCATTGCTAGCTGGCTGTTGTGATCTGATAACACAGCTGCTGGCTGCACTCCACACTGTTGTGTCTGAGAACTTCATTTCAAAGAGCAATTGCGCCACCTTGTGCAATTATTTGTAACTACATAAATACCAATTGTTCAGCATGATGACACTTTTTCAAGTCCCTTTCCAGGAGTAAACAGTGACGGTATGGATATATACACCAATCAATATTCCTGTTTCAGGTAGGCAGTGTAATTTTAGATGGCTGCTTGTTAAGATATTCAGCAGTCGCTAATGCCCTGCCACCCGCAACAGAGAGAATACATCACTTTGTGTATCCATTCTGTGTGTGGAAGGAAGGCAGTGTAATGTTAGCTGGTCTGCAGTTAAATACACCAGTTAACTTGCATCTGCCCCCTTTCTGCATGCCCATTCAGTAGATAAAGGCTCTCAAATTTTCAACTTTTTGAAAAAAATGAATTTTCCTACTACTGTTTACATCTAAGGTATATGGATAGTATATGCTATAAACTTTTGATGCGTGGCATTGATTGCTCTGGTACCCTCTCAGAAAATGCTGAAGCTACTAAGTGTCTGGATCCCCAACTATGGGTAGTGGAAAAACCCTTTAAGGCTGCTTTCACACCTGCATTAGGGCTCAGTTCAGGGTTTCCGTCTCACTACTCCATTATTTATGGTTTCCCCGTTTTATGTCAATAGAGTTTTGAAAAAAAAAAAGAAGGAAATAATGGCGCAGTCTGGAGCATAGCTTTTCCATTAAAAACGGAAATCTGATGGGATGTAAGCAAACGGAATCATTTTCACTTTTTTGAAACCCCATTGGACTCTATTAGAAAGAAATGGGATCAGTTTTCTATTTTATTTCAGTTTCTCTCCTCCAAAAATGGAGCAAAGAGACGGACCCCCTCATATGAGCCCTAATGCAGGTATGAAAGCAGTCTTGGAGCTCTATTCTTATTCTCCTAGCTGAAGGCCGGTTTCACATGGGCAACAAAATCGCACAATCTTCTCGCGATGCAATAGTGCTACAAATCGCATGCATGGGCATGTAGGCATGTATATAATTTTTTTTCTGTGATATCCCCCATTGTTTTCTATGGGACAGAAAAAAAAAAATCTCATTGCACCACATACAGATGCAAATGTGATTTTATTTATTTTTGTGGCATTGATCCGAGTTTCTTGGACCGTTATCGCACTCACCCATGTGAATACAGCCTCAAATGACCTTTTATTCCTTGCCACTGCAAGTCTTCTGCCTGAAATATTCTCCTCTGTCCAATGAGCTAGACCACAGGTCTGATTGGTAGCTGTGGTGCCCAACCAGAAGACCGCTAGAGTTGTTAATAAGAGAAGCTCACTGGTTAAACAGGTGGAGCACTTCAGTCAGACGCTGCACCTCCAGAGCACTTGCAGCGGTGGGGAATAAAAGTTGATTTTTCAGAAAGATGGCTTCTACCTCGGTGTGTGTGTTTTTTTTTTTTTTTTTTTTTGCCTTCTGGATTCACATTGGTGTGATATAGGCTAAACTAGATGGCATAACATACTATGTTACTGTCAACAAGCTGCACAAAGCTGTGATCTTGCCTTGCTCCCCTGCACCCACGTAGTGCTATATACATGTGTACCGTATTCTCATTTACATTGCATGTTTTGAATGTCCATCTTTAGTTTGCATTTCATGTGTGTTGTATCTGTGGAAGCTCAAACTTTTTGTGAATAGCTTCACAGACAACCCAGGAAGTGCAGAATAAAGCTGGTATATTGTATGTGTGGTGATTAGGCAGTGTATTGTTAGTTAGCTGTGGTGTGAATATCAGCTACTACGTATACTACCACATCAGCGCATGTCATTGTCACTGGACGCTTAGAATAAGGGTGTAAGTACTCGCTTAGGTGGCAATACAACTTCTGTGAATATCTTCAAGAGTACCAATGTACGTAGGTGTGTAGCTACGGAGTCATGGGCCTGGGTGCAAAAGAACTGCTGCCAACCAACCCCTCACATTCCATATTGTGATAGACAGTCAATTGGCAATGTTATCCTATCAACTATCATACTGTCCTACTCGGACTGGATAACCTCACCGAGCTGTGATGGGTTAACCCTGCCATAATGTGTCCAGATAATACTACCATACCATGATAAAATAATACCACCATACTATGAGTGTATGATATTAAAGGGATTGTTCAAGTTGTAATTTATGTGTTAAATTGATGCTCTCCAGGCCTGACAATAATAAAATATCCAATACTGATCTCTCCCAGCTCCCCTCATATCAGTGCCGGCAGCTCCAGTCTCCCCATGTCACGGAGTACTGCAGACATCAGCTTTGTGATTGGCTGCAGTAGCTTGATGTCCCGTATACAGACGGACCCTGTTACCATGATGTCACTAGTGGGATCAGAGCTGAGGACAGTACAACATATTTTAATAATTCAAACATAAAGACCATCACATCAAACGAGAAAAATTAAAACTCAGACAATCCCTTTAAGGTTACCTACACACTGCTACGCCAATGTGAGGTGTTCTGGCAAAAACGCATCACGTTACCTCTGAAGTAGTGGTCCTCTGGCACTGATTTCAGGTGCATTAGAGGATTAGCAATGGGAGACCTCACATTGGACAGCGTATGATGTGTTTTACTGTCCCATTGAAAACAATGGGCGATGCGTTCTGAGGAACGCAAAAAGATAGGACATGCCACAATATTGTTTTCAGCATCGCTTATATATACCATTCAAAAGAATGGGGTTCATATTCTCGCTAGTTTAAGGTACGTTCACACATTGAGGATTTCGATGTGGTTTTTGTTGTGGTTCCACCTCAGATTTTATCTTTTCAATAGAAGGGGTGAATTCTGCAGCAGTTCCACACCAAAATCTACATCAATTCAGCTACATGTGTATAGTAATGTGGCCCCTTGAGTAACAGTGCAACCATATGTAAATCCCTCCCCCCTCCAGTAGCAATTTCCCTAAATATCGCTCCCCTCATTACGTGTGCCAAAATGTGGCCTCCTCAGTAATTGTGATTCAAATGTAGCCCCTTACCCTAGCGGGTCCTCAAACCACCCAGAGTTGCTATGAGCACAAACTTCATGTCCCTGCGCTCAGTCACATGTCAGAGCCGAACTCCTCGTCTGTCTGCAGCATAGTGTGAGTGCTGGAGACGCAGAAGCAGTTGGTCCCTATTGCTTCTCCATCTTCTAACCCGGCAGAATCATGGCCCTACTTTCTCCTCTGACTAGCTGCAGGCAGAGATGAGCAGTCGGGCTGTTATACAGCAGGGTTATGTGACTGAGTACAGCGGGGCAGCGGCAGATGACATTCGGGCTGTTGGCATCATTGGGTGGACAGAAGAGGGGATGGTCTGCATTCTCTGTGCCTTGCATGCACATATTTTGCATGTGCAAATGCACTTGTGTGAATAAGCCCTAACAGCACAAGAGTGCAAGTATGCGCTATGACAGTTAGACCCCATTCACACAGTAGTATTCTGGTCAATATTTAGTATCAGTATTTGTGAGCCAAAATCACAAATGGAACCTGCAGGTAGAAGGTATAAGGGCTCATGCCCACGGCCCCGAGACCCACAGCGTCTTACACATTCTGCAGTTATACGTTCTTTCGTCGGAGATCGCGTATGGCACTGCGCGTGCCTGCAAATCGCACAGACATATGCAGATTTTTTTAAAATTAAATTCCCCGCTGTGTTCAGAGCGGGGGTGCGTATGAAAACGCTGCTCATGCGTTAAGTATTGCGTATGGACAGCATATCATATGCAGCCCATACAGCTGTACAGGCCTCATGCTGCATACAAATGCAGATAAATGGCGCATGCTGCAATCTTGCATATTGATGCAGTGTCTACATGCCTATGTGCATGGATCAATGAAGTCTATTGACTTTCTCTGACTACATCCATCACATATCATGCATTCGTGCAATGCACGCATGATGTGCGGTGAAAACGCTAATGGAGAGATTTGCATCTCTTTGGTATTTTTGGACCCGCTCTTGGTTTTGGCTTACAAATACTGTTGTAAAATATTGACCAAAATACTGCCATGTGAATGAGGCCCAAGTCATGTGATGCAGAGATTAATAACGCACTCTTGGGGCTGTCTTACACCCGACACCTAAGCGCATAAAAATTCTGTGCGGATAACTGCACACAACGTGTGGATGGATGATTTTCTTCGATGGAGTCCTGAGCTTAATTAGCATTAAGATTGTCCATTCACACAATCTAGAATTTGCACTGCTGTTGGGGAGTTTGAGGACGAGAGAAAGATTGCGGCAGTAGCGCCGAAGTCCCTCATTTGGTTGAACAGCAAGTCTTAAATGTTCTGCTGTAAGCTCCTATTAGTTCTGTAGTAGTGCAATACACAGAAGGGCCTGTAGAGGGCTGCAGACAGGACTTCTGGTGCAAGGGTTAACAAAGGGGTGGAGCAGGAACTAGAAAAGGGCCAGTTCCTGCCAGAGGTAGAGAGAGAGGACCAGTGCAGCATAGGGAGGTGCTGCAGGCTGGTGGCCTAGCAAAGGTCAGAGTCTGATAGGGATGACTCCCCTGGACTCGCACCCAAGTTGGGGTGCTTATTTAAATGATATATATTGACTGTGTGATGTGCTGTGGAATAAAGGCTGGCAGGAGCCGGACAAAGAAATCAACGTCTCCGGAGTGTCTACATGTGTGGTGCACCAGTTCCATGTAAGAGAGGTCAGCAATCCCGAGGCAAGGGCAGCCCGCTTGATACAGTCCCTTCATCGCTGGGGACTCCCTTCATCACAGCTGGGCTCAATGGAACCTCAGGATTCCCCCCCATAGTGGAGAGAGGGCGGGGAATCCAGAGTTGCACTTTTTGAGCTTTTAGCCAAATGCGCAATGCAACTGTAATGTTTGAACAATGATTTACTCACTGGCTATTAACATACACTCAACCAACAGATCATACCACACAAATTACTCCAGAGGTACTCTGGACCCGCCAGAGGAAAAGAATATAACAGCCCAATCTTCTGCTGTACATAAAAATCAAAGTGCCCTTTTAATTCAGAGTAGATCCTGGACAGTCACTGTACACACAGGTCACATCATCAAGGGGTGCAAATGAATGCATACAAAATATGTGGCTCCAGCAGCAAAAGGTCTGTTCTGCTAGAAGCTTAACAAGTGGCTACTACGGCTGGACTTCAAGGGTCAGAGGATCTTCTGGTGGACCCATCTTCAATCTGATCCTAATTATATATTGTATGAAACCCATATTACATATAATATGGGTTTCATACAACATATGAATGTGGCTAAGCCCCCCCCCCCCCCCCTTTAAAGACGCATATCCCATTGCATAGTTTTGGCCAGGATGTCAAAGATATAAAAAGGATTCTTCAAGAAGTTGGAAAGCTATCAAAACCATTTTGAAAAACGTAAAAAACTAATCTTGTGACTCCTCAAGGATTCTTGCTGTAAACAGTCCGGCCTAGGATTTCTTGTAATGTCAAAGATCTTCCTTTTTCCTCTTAATGATTTCTGTGACCATAGAGGCCACATCTTGTCTTATATTTTCCACAGGTTCCTCAGGTCGCCAGGTCTTTATTACTTGACCTTGGGGGTTCACCAGATATTTCCAAAAGTTCCATTTTGGCTCTTTCTTGGTTGATTCTAAATTCAAACACAAACAATTGGTTAATTATGTAGTTTTAATCATGGCTTGGTATTGAAGGAGAAATTAGTTGTAAATCTGACAACAAATATTCCTGTCATTGCAATTCCCACACCATCTTTCTTGCCCATTTATGCTGTGATACAGAAGCAGAAGGATGTATCACTGCTCAAAGAGGTTATCCGGTCAACCTAAAATATGGGTTGTAGTTTTCTGGCATTACAAAATTAAAGGAGCTGTTCAGCTGTGAGCTATTGATGACCTATCCTCAGGGCATCGTTTATTGGGATTGTTGAATTCAATGGGAAACCATGAAGTACAGGGAGCTGTCTGTTTCCTGCTTTACACACTGTGACAAGAGGCCATGGAACAGATTGTTGGCAGGGGGCCTGAGTGGCTGATCCCTGCCGATCAACTATTAACCACTTCCCGCTCCATGACGTACTGGTACTTCCCGCAACAGGACGTACTGGTACGTCATCGGGATAGCGCGAGATCATGACTGACCTCGCGCTATCCCGCAGCGGGAGCCGGCTGTCAGTCACAGCCGGCGTCCCGCTGCAACAGTGGGGGGAGGGGCATCGCAGATGCGCCCCCCCCCCCCCCCGCTGTTAACCCCTTCCCTGCGGCAGGGAAGGAGTTCAGAGGGAGCGCACTCCCTCTGTGTCTCCGGCCGGCTCACGCCCGGCTTGTCACCATGGCTACAGGACGCCAGACACTGGCGTCCTGTATTGCCTATGATCGCTGTATAAGCGATAAGGCATGGCAGAGCAGTAGCTCTGCCATGCCTTATCACAGCGATCATAGGCACAGTGCTGCAAGTCCCTCAGAGGGAGTCAAATTGTGTGTAATAAAAAAACCAAACCCCCCCCCCCCCTTTTTATGCTTTTTCTAATATTAGCATAAAACAAGGTAAAAAAAAATGAAAACCCCACATATTGGGTATTGACGCGTCCGTAACGATGTGTACAAAAAGTTGAACGTCTTTTTTTATTTTGTACGACAAAAAGCGTAAAGAAAACGCTAAAAAACAGAGGCAAAATGCTAATTTTAAGCATTTTGCCTCACAAAAAAATGCAATAAGTGATCAAAAAAGCCGTACATTCCCCCAAATGGTACCAATTAAAACTACAGCTCGTCTCGCAAAAAATAAGCCCCTATAGAGCTCCGTACATAGAAAAATAAAAAAGTTACAGGACTTTGAATGCAGCTATAGAGAAAAAAAAATTTCCAAAAAAAGAGGCTTTTTAGTGCAAAAAAGTGTAAAAACAAAAAAAAAATATAAGAATTTTGGTATCGTTGTAACCGTACCGACCCGCAGAAACAATTTAGTGTGTCATGTATGCTGCATGATTAACGCTGTAAAAAAAAAAATCTGTCAGAATTGATGCATTTTCTCTCCCTGTTATCATAAAAAAATAATAAAAGTTTTACAAGATAGCCTATGTACCCAAACGTGGCACCGATAAAAACTACAGCTCGCCACGCAAAAAACAAGCCCTCATGAAAAATGGAGATGGAAAAATACCAAAAATCGCTTGGTCCTCAACGCCAAAATAGGCCATGTCATTAAGGGGTCCTGTCCTGTTCTGAAGATAGAAGAACACAAACTGGCTGCAACCATCCAAACTGTGAATTCAAGAGGTCTCTCCACTACCTCTCTGCAACATTATCCAATTGAAGAAGCCACAGACACATCACGTTTCTACGATCTTGATTTCTTTATAAGTGAATCATGTCTACCGTCAGTAGGAAAGGTTCCATAAATATGTACGTATCTGTAAACCAGGTTCGTCAGCAGGATGGCAAAGTCCACATACTCAAGCTTTAACAATCTAGAGCAAGAACTTCAAGGCAGTGAACAGGTGTGAACACACCTGGGCAATGTTGCAGGGGTCTTCCCACTTCCTCAAGCCATTCTTAGTTAAACTGTGGTGTTTTGGTTAGCGCTGTACGGAACCTTGAATTTCTTTCTAAAGAGAAACCTTCCGAAGACTATCTCTGCATACCTTGTTTGCATTACATCATGTGAAGAACATTAAAGGCCCTTCTACACAGACCAATGACTGTTTGGATTGCTGCGATCAAGTGAAAATCTTTTTTTTTTTTTTTTTGTCTGTTCAAAGTAAATGCCTGCCCTGACTGAACGAGGAACAACAATTTGTCGGCTTGTCGTTTGCCGTTCAGTTTCTGCATGCAAAACTGAACAACAGATCGGCCCGTGTGGACAAGCAGTCGGTTACTTATGAACAACTGATTATTCTGGAGAGAGGCAAGTCGGCCAGAACGATCCCCGGCCGGTACGCCTCCATTCAGTCAGCGATGCTTGTTCCTCTGTAAAAGCACAAAAATGATGATCCTTGAGATGTCCTGTCCGACATCTGTACACGACAGATTGTCCTGCACAGATGCCGTCCCGCACCTTTAGGTCTTATCCAGACCAGTGCATTTTACATCAGTATTTTGAGAGCCAGGAGTGGGTCTAAAATACACAAGACCTGCAAATCTTTCCTTTACAGATAATCCCCGACTTGCGAACAGGTTCCGTTCCAGCAGCCTGTTCGCAAGTCCATTTGTTCGCAAGTCCAACCAATTGTCTGTATGGAGCGGGATCGCGGGTGGATCCCACTTCATACAACGTCGGGTGCAGGCTGTTCTTACAACGGACACCCAGTGGCAGCAGTTCTGACGAGCCGCGCCGCTTGTGGGAACTGTTAACACTTTAAATACCGCTGTCAGAGCGGTATTTAAAGTGTTAACAGGTCTGACTAGCGGCTTGTCGGAACTGCTGCCGCCAGGTGCCCGCTGTAAGAAACAGCCGGCACCCGACGTTCAGGGGCCCCGTACAGCGTCCCATGATGAGATCGCGGGACGCTGTGCAGTTGTTAGACAGCCGGGGGCCTCCTGAAAGGCCTCAGGGCTGCCTATGCAGAGTGCCCATCAAGCGCACGGCTTGCTAGGCGCTCTGCATAGACAGCCCTAGGGCCTTTCAGAATGCCCCCCCGGGTGTCTAGCAGCCGCACAGTGCCCTGTGATCTGACCGGACAGGCTTGATAGAAGCCTGCCCGATCCCTGCACAGTATGATGTAATGCCATAGCATTACATCATACTGTGCAGAACAGATTGTTCGCATCCTGTGAAGTTCATAAATCGAACCTTTGCAAGTCGGGGACTATCTGTATACTTTCTCTCCACTCCTAGTTTTGGCTTACAAAATGCTGATTTAAAATACTCTCATCTGAATAAGCGCCAAGTCCCTTCACATGTGGCCAAATGTCAAACCAGCATATACAGGCCCAGTTAGAGCAATGTGCTCTCAATTAGCAGATGGAAAAATATACTGATAGTTGGTATCAATTATTTTCCTTATCACTATTCTGAAATTGACTTGTCTGTGGCTTCCTCGATTGTTAGACTATTCTGAGGATCGGTCATCAACAGTTCAAAGCTGGACAATTCCTCTTAACTTAGTACTGCCACACTTTGACCAGTTCATCCAGTCCCGTTAAACTATTCCCATCTTAGCCAATCGTGATCTAGATGGGAATACTCCTCTGTATGCCATGGCTGAGACCACAGAAGCATCTGTACTGACACATTTTATGTGAAGTTTGTGCTACAATTGTGGCAAAATGTATATGATCACAACTGAACTTCAGCTGTCACTTATGGAAAAATATCATTTTTGCAAATCACACTCATTACTGAACTAAAAGTGTAAAACAATGTGCAACATTTTATTTAATTTCCTGACACTAAAAAAAAAAGTGCTGATCTCTATAGCTGGAATACAGATGTAGTTGTGGTTCATCATAGCACAGCGCTAGTTTGCATAGACGTAGTGTATCCAGGTCCTGTGCCATAGGGCTTATGGCACGGCCATGTTATATGTACTCCTATTACACACATCCGTAATACATCATCCATAAGCTGATGTGGGCCCATATGATACTTTATGGTGACTCCAATTTTATACAAAGGCAGACAAAGCGTTTTCCTCAAGTGTTCCATGTTATCATATGCCATATTATAGTAACAAAGCATAGCTTTAAATGGAAAGCACGCAGGTACCATACAGCAACACAGGTATTGCCTATAGATGCTTAATAGGGCCCTCAAGTGGGCCTCTGTACAGGGTTTGTGCACATGGGTTTGCCTGTATACACCCTTATTTACATATTTGAAATGATTTCCAAATGAATATGAAGGACCTATATAATAAAAAAAAATAATTAGACCCCCTCCGCTTCCCCCTCTGCATTATCATACACATCCAAAACTATACACTTACCTACTAGGAACCGGAATGCAGGTTCTGCTTCAGTACCCAAAATCTTTATTTTGCTGAATATAGGGAATGTCGCTCCATAGTTTCCTCTAGCAAATGCTTCTATTTCCCGGTTTGAATTTGGCTCAGAATCCCCATATTGATTGCAGGGGAAAGCAAGAACATTGAAATGGAATGGTCCAAATTCCCTCTGTAATTCCTGCAGCCCTTTGTAGTTTGCATCTGTGTACTGACAGGCGCTTGCCACGTTTACAACCAGAGACGCCTGCGGGAGAAGACAGCAGAGCTTCATTGTCATGACTATGACTGCATACAACGCAGATCTCAGTACTGTGTGATCTATGGAATGCCGTTCAGTTTTAGCTCATCACTAGTACATGGCCTTCCACTATCTGGGTCAAATGTGTTGTAGGACGTCACCCGAACGTATGTGTTTGTGCGCACATTAGTGCAACGTATTTGTGCTATGTTCATTTGCGGCAGACAACCATGCCCCAATTTAGGTGGCTATTTTTCATGACATTACGCAGCGTATTGTGTACCTGTGCACACATTTGCACACCACACATAGACTTCTATGTGGACTTGGGGTGCACAAAAATTGAGCAGGTCCATGACTGTGTGGGAAATGCACATGCAAAGAAGGGAAATGTGAATGTACCTATTGAAATAAATGGGTTCTATTCTCAGCATATTGTATGCGCAAATTTTGAGCACGGAAATACGCCCATGTGTAGGAGCCCTTAAATTCCACCCTTGAACATGGAAAGTTTTTGGCACATCATTGTATTAAGGGTTCGTATTATACAGATCCGTAATATGGCTTCCATAGCAAGAGTTAAAGTTGATCATAACCTTTGTAGAGCCATGACGATAGGTTACGTAGTTCCAAAACCCCTAAGTGTAGCTCTAGATGTATCTGAAGGTATATACTATATACAGCGCTCTGCTACATGCGGAGTATGAGTTGTTACTTACTTTGCCTCTGTATTTGCTCAGTGCTACCGCTCTCTCCTTGGAATCCTTCACTTCATAGGAGTAGAAGTCTTTCCCTCTTGGCCTGAAGAACTTTAACTGTAAAATAAATAGAGCGGCGGTGCACACGACCATCGAGAAGAACACCAGATAGACTTTAGTCTTTGGGGAAGAGCATTTTAAGGGGTAAGGAGTAGGCAGAGTCTCCATTTTGGAGATTTTGCTGGGAAGTTGCAGCAAGTCCCTGGAATGTAATTTAGGGAGGAGCGCGGTCTGTAACTGGAAACCAGATGCTTTCTCAGCCCACTGAAACATAGAGGGAAGGATCTGAAGCCGTGCAGTTCCGAGAAATTCAGGGAGCATGTGTCAGTAAGGGCTTATTTCCATGACCGTATTTAATAATAATAATAATAATCTTTATTTGTATAGCGCCAACATATTCCGCAGCGCTTACATAGACAGGGGGAATACAGAAAGACAAAATACAAACATTACAGAACCACGGTTACATATAGTAATCAGTTGATGGAAACAATAGGGGTGAGGGTCCTGCTCCAACGAGCTTACATACTACAAGTAATGGGGTGATACAGAAGGTAAAGGGGCTGGAGATGTGCACAGTATGGTGAGGTGGAGAGTGAGCGATGCTCTACACATAGACAATGGTCAGACATTTAGCCGTGTGACGGCAGAAACGGTGTGACTGCAGGAGCGGTTTATGATGGCTAGCAGGGATTGCAGTCAGTAGGTCAGGGAGCATGTTATCAGGCGGAGTACAGAGAGGTTTGTTTAGGGAATGCGGTATGCCTCCCTGAAGAGGTGCGTTTTTAGAGCACGCCTGAAGTTCTGCGAGTCCTGGATTGCTCGGGTAGCCTTTGGTAGTGCGTTCCAGAGGACCGGTGCTGCTCTGGAGAAGTCTTGGAGGCGGGAATGAGAAGTTCGAATTAAAGGGGCGCTCAGTCTGGTTTCATTAGCAGAGCGGAGAGCCCGGGCTGGTTGATGGATTGAGATGAGGGAGGCGATATAGGGTGGCGCTGCGCTGTGGAGGGCTTTGTGGATGAAGGTAGCGAGTTTGAATTGAATTCTGTATTTAACGGGCAGCCAGTGCAGTGACCGGCACAGGACAGAGGCGTCCGAGTAGCGGCTGGACAGGAATATGAGCCTGGCTGCTGCATTCAGGATGGATTGGAGAGGGTAGAGTCTGGTACAGGGGAGGCCGATCAGCAACGAGTTGCAATAATCGAGCCGGGAGTGGATGAGGGCGACAATAAGCATTTCGCTGCATATAAAAAAGCCCCCCCCCCCCCCCTCCCACCTGAAAAAAAATGTGACCATGCAAAGCATTGGATTCAGATGAACGATTTTTTTTATTTTTTTTTGCCATGTAAAATAGTCTGCCTTGGAAAGATGGCACCTCTGTGACAGTTTTTGCCCGCCAGTTTTATATGCCACGTGAAAAGATAAGGTCTTGCCCTATCTTTTGACGTGATCTGGAACAAGCTCCCATAGACTTCTGTGGAAGCTGGAAAAAGTGAGGGGGAGGGAGTTGCCCTGCGTACAATGCTGGGAAAAGACCGCTTGCCCTAATTGGGCATTAATTGTCATTCCAAGCATTTTACAGCAGTCACTGCTTCCCATTGCTTCTGCAAAAATGTTTTTTTTTTTTTTTTGCACATACGCAGCAACGCCCTGTGTGAATGGCATGAAATACGCGAATAAAGATTGGGACTCTATTGCGTCAGTTCTTTCACACGATTATACAGGTGAACCTAAAAATGCATACGATTGTGTGAGGGAGGCCTAAGTGTATTTGTTATGTATGATGCCTTTTTGCATGCATATTGCCACATTACCCATCCCGATTACAAGAATAATGCACACAGTGATGTGACAGTACAGGTATAACGCACAGAGAGAACATGCAGAGTGATGTCCCCAAATATAAAGAGTACACATAATGACACTGGACAAGGGAAATACAAGGATAGTGCAGTGTTGCTACAGCACAAGAGTAATGATGTTACAGTACACAGACAGTTCAAGCATTGCAATCCCATGGAAAGTAGAACGGGCTGAGATCATGCAGTGCGCACAGTTCACATGGTTATAGGAAATCTAATTGACATGCCATAAAAGTTAGGCTCCTTTTTGATGATCTGTCCAGACCTTTTGTCCAACCTGTTTCAATTATGCAAACTCCTTATAAATGGTGTTATTAACTAGCATAAGTATAGGCACGTCACAGGCCTCTCACTAGCCAAGCCAGAAACCTGCTGCACACCGATGAGGGGCAAAACCCCCGAAATGGTGTTGTGTGTGTGGTATTCTGGCTTTTGGTCAATTCTCAAACACCGTGTTTAAAGGGGTTGTCCCGCGCCGAAACAGGTTTTTTTTTTTTTTTTTTTTCAACAGCCCCCCTGTTCGGCGCGAGACAAACCCGATGCAGGGGTTAAAAAACACCGGACAGTGCTTACCTGAATCCCCGCGCTCCGGTGACTTCTTACTTACCTGCTGAAGATGGCCGCCGGGATCTTCTCCCTCGGTGGACCGCAGGGCTTCTGTGCGGTCCATTGCCGATTCCAGCCTCCTGATTGGCTGGAATCGGCACGTGACGGGGCGGAGCTACCAGGAGCCGCTCTCCGGCACGAGCGGCCCCATTCAGAAAAGAAGACGACCGGACTGCGCAAGCGCGTCTAATCCGGCGATTAGACGCTGAAAATTAGCACCATGGAGACGAGGACGCTAGCAATGGAACAGGTAAGTGAATAACTTCTGTATGGCTCATAATTAATGCACAATGTGCATTAATATGGCCATACAGAAGTGTATAGACCCACTTGCTTTTGCGGGACAACCCCTTTAAGACTTGTGTAAAAGGTTTGACATTGACTTGCAGGAGTACTACCATCCAGTAGGTGGCGCTGCCGAGGTATTGTTCCATCTTCCTTGTTTGCATAAACACATAAATTGTTCTTTCTTTCTCTTGAGCATTTTATGTCACATTGTTTAGTCCTAAATGTAATTTCTAATGCTTTTCATCCTACTTTAGACGCCAGACATTGGAAAGATTTCTTATTCAAGGTTCAAGAGAAGCATCTTAAGAAGACGTTCAAGGCAGGTTCCTGTAGCCAGTAGTCCTATTTCCACTAGATGGCAGTGTTGTCAAGGACAACGCCAGGACAATCCCTCTGAGCTGTCACGAAGTTTCTCTGATGAAAATTGGAGAACACCAGAAAAGTTAGTATTATTACCATGTAAGTGTCACTGGGAATATTTTAGTTAAAGGAACCCTGATGTTACCTCTGCATGAAGTTGAATACCTTTGTATACTTTGCTTTACTTCTCTGGTACTGCTTTTCCATTACATGATCTTTTATTCTCTGTTCACACTTAGGCCTTATTCACATTACCTATTTAGCATTTTAAAATCACCCAAAATTCGCAGCCATCTGGATCATTGGATTCATATGTTTTCATTCACAGGAACGATTTTTGAGCATAAAAAAAGTTCAGCCGTGAAAAAATGGCACATCGGCGACCGTTTTCAATTTGCTGATTTTATACACCACGTCAGAAGATAGCTCTTGCCTTATCTTTTGACAAGATACACAGGAAGCTCCCATAGATTCTATGGAAGCGGGCGGGAAAAATAGGGAGGGGGAGGGAATTTACCTGCGTGTAACGCTGGGAACAGACAGTTGGCTCTTTTTAAGCATTAACAGTCATTTCGAGGATTTCTAACAATCAAGTGATTTCTGCGCTGCAGCATATTTTCTTGCCAATGCGCAGCAGCCGCCGGTGTGACTCGCAGAAAATACGGGGCTAAAGATCGGGACTCAATCGCGGCAATTCTTCATGAGTTTTACAGTGCATATGCGGCAAATCCGCCTGTGGCTCCTAATCTAGGGATTAGCCAGCCATGTGGACAAGGTTTTGTAAAAATGTCATCCACACGGGGCAGCCGATCTGTCGCGGCTGATACACGATATTGACAGCCACAGCATGTCCACTTTTTTTTTTTTTTTCCAGTTGCAGCCTCTCTCCTCTCTGTGGGGAGAGAAAGCTGCAACGGAATGCCGGCGGCGGGACGATCCGGACCTCTGCAGGAGATGCATCTGGCATCGTATGCTTTTCTAGCCACTGGGATGCTTTGCCACTTTTAAATCAGCTGAGGATATAACCACAATCACATTTTATTGCAGGAAATTGCACAGTGGAACTCAGATGACACAACCAGCAGCCCTTCTCCTTTCACATGGATTGTCACAACAACCCTTTTTTGTTTTTTAACTTGTATAACCTGTTATAGGTTCTACATTCCCAGAGAATTGGCCATATGTGCACAGCCACTCTTCATTGATCTAAATGGGGCTGTTGGAAACAGGGGTAGCCCTTTGTAGATGTCACAGTAAGGGCGCCTACTCACTTGCGATTTTTTTTTAATTTTTTTTTTCTTTGCGTTTTGCGTTTTTTCTGAAGAGCAATTAGGATAGAATGTGTTCTTGTCCATTTGCGTTTTTTTTTCGGTCCGTTGCAATTTTTAACATAGGAACTGTCAGTTGCATATGTGTCCTTATTTTTCTCTTAATGCACCCATGAATGTCAATGGAAATTAACGGAAAAGCCGCGAAAAACGCCACGAAAACCGCGCGGAAAACGCACCAAAAATGCTGCGTTTTTCACGCACGAAAATCGCAAACGCAAGTGGGTAGGCGCCCTAATTCTCTGTGATCTCTGTCCATACAAGACTTGGGCTGCATGCACACAGGTGGGTCAGATTCCGAATGCAGAATCCGGCCCTGGCAGCAGCAGCGTCCAAGCGTACCAGCTTTGTTTTTCTTTTCTCTGTACTGCGGATGGCCCGCAAAGTGAGCTGTCAGACATTCACAGTACAGATATATTTTTTTTACTCCTAGCGATGAAGCAGAATCCGCAACCTTTCCTCAATGTCAATTGCAGAAGAGCCGCAGATCGACAAGGTTTTTGACAGTATTGCAGCCACATCGCATCAGTGAGTCTTTCCCCTTAGGCTATTCACTGAGAAGAGAAGACTCTTCCCGGTCACCTGTCTTACTTTTTATATGAAGATTTTTTTCATGGTATTACTGAGTGACTTCTGTGCCCTCAGACCACTTTGACACGCTGCATACTAGTTGCGGAACCTTTCTGCACCCAAATTTTTGAAGCCAAGTACAGTACAATGTTAGTGAATGGGAGTTTAATAAACCACTGTGGATTAGAGCCATAGTGTGGATTTTCAGATCTGCAGCATTTCTGTTGCTGATATTTCACTGCAGATGCATTTGTTCAACATAATGAGTGAAATCTGTGCCAAATCTGCAAGAAAATTATGTGCGGATTTCATTGCACATTTTGATGTGGGGTTTTTAAAGTGGAAATGCAGTGTAATTTTCACACTGTGTGTTCATCTATATTTACTTGTGTGCATGAATGCTGCATTCGCATCAGCGTATTTTACTGTACTACTTGCAAGTAGTGCACCATTGCTCATGCAAAAAAAATATGCACTGATGCTCCCAGCTATTGAAATGACTAATGGGTTCAAGATGTGCTGTTTTTCCTGTACAATCTGTGTGTTGTGCATCTCCAAGCATACACTCGCACGCATTTGTGCACCCCCATTGACTTCTATGGAAACTGTTGGTGCGCATATCTGCAGAAAAATGGAGCATGCTTTTGTTTTTTTTGAAATGCGCAGGAAAATACACTTATATGAATGAACTGTTGAATTCAATGTGTTCTATTCACTGCATATTGCATACATAAATTTTGCGTGCGAATACGCCTGTGTGAAGGCGACCTTAATCTAGCTGATTACTAGAGCATTTGTGTGTTTAGTTATACACAGGGTGATATGTAAGCCTATTACACAGTAATATTGTGGAGAACAAAAATGTAAAAAGCAAAACCCATAAAAGCAATTTTATGAAATATTACATTTGAAGGCCCCAAATAATAGACCTATTTGGAATCACCATAACTGTAGCAATCTGTGGAATATATGAATGTGGTTATCCCCATAAGTTAGAACTAAAATGAGCGGCTACAAAATAGTGTCCTACCAAAGCAAACTTGTCTTACAAAAATAATTGTTCGGGTCCCGAATGCCGTAACTGACTTGGGGGTTAATCGGCACTCAGATATATTGATGGTCTATAACTTTTTCAGATCTAACAGATGTATCCACTGTAAATGTTCCTGCCTCAACTTCCAAATTATCCCAATCAGAAGACTCTGTGCCCTACAGCATCTCTAAGAAATCCATCAGAAGGTGCCTAAATCTGAAAAAAATCCCCTTTCTCCAACCTCAAGTAAGTATTAGAATAATGCTGTTATGATGACATGCTAGTTCTGACTAAAAACTACATCAAAAAGTCCACCAAACTGCGTAAAAGCTTACTGCATATACTTTACATAGAGCTCATGGTTGTGGCTATAGGCAGCTAGAAGTTTTACATTGTTTAACGAACCCCATTCGCTCACAATGGAAAAAATCCACTGGAGGTTTGAGTCAAATTGTGGATCTTCATATCTACTGCATGCTGTTTTTTTGTGGAGATTTCACAGTAAATTCTGGTTATTTTCATGTAGTGAGTTAAATCTGCACCAAAATCCACAACAAAGTCATGTGCGGATTTAAAGGGGTTGTCAGGTTACTGGACAACTCCTATTCAATAGGCCCTCGTATGGGAAAATAATAAACAGAAGTACAAACCGCTCGACAATTCTGTCCAGTGGGAAAGGATCCTTAAAGCATATTTGAGCTACCAAGAAGCTTTCCATAATACACCAGGTTTTCTTTACCCTCTCACTTGTTGCTATTTGCACCCTGTTTTATGTCTGTAAATTCTGATTTTCAGATGGTTTCCCCCCCCCCCCCCCCTTTTTTTTGCTCTTCTGCTTTTTGCAATCTACTTTCAGGGAAGGGGTGTGTAGCAAGCCTAGTATTCTGCCAGTTGTTCCCTGTCATGACTTACTCACCCTTACCTCCCATGCTGTATTGCACTGTGTCTGGACCAATCAGCAGGGACGCAGTATCTGAATGCCGGCCCCTCTGCTTTCCCAGGATACTTCAGGCATTCAAAGACATTCTGACCAAATAGTTAGTAAACCCACTATAATTTGTGTGCATAATATGTATACACACACCCACACGCTGTAATAGTTGCTATTGATTGTGACAAGTAAGGCGTTAAACTGCCCGGATCTGAGGTTTCTCCTTTCATGGCAGTTAGAGCAGGATTCTGGCTATCACTAGTCAGCCAAGCCACTGCCTTAAAAAGATGTATGTGCAAGCTTAAAGCCCAAGAGTGAGGTCAGTAAAAAGGTGTATTGTGGTCTCTTTAAGGGGCTTAAATAAAGCAGATTTATCTCAGTGACTGCTGAAAGATAAATCTGGAAAATTCCTTAGAATTTCTAGTCTAATTTTATATCACCTATTAGTATACCAGAATTTTAGCACCGCTTTTGGTGCACAATATCACACTTAAGCCATAGGCACCTTTCTATGAAACCGCGTGCCTTTTCCTCAAAGCCACACCCCTACATGAAAAACCAAGCCCTCTTTTGGACATGGCAAAACAATGTTCAATAGTGTCTAAAATGCACAATAAATGTGGTGTGAATACAATTTATGCAGAAAGTTGGCATGTTTTCAATAGTAAATCTGCCACAATGTCAACCACATGTAATTCATTTTTTTTCTACAGATACTTCTCACTTCTCTAAAAGAGAATGAAACTGGAACATCCAAGCAACATAACACTGCAATGCAGATGTGTGAGAAAGACTCATGTACATACAGAGGTATGAAAAAGTACAGCTTATTTTACTTGGAAATATGGAATATTATGCAATATTTACTCATGTATCCAATGATTCAACCGGTAATGGGGAGCTGCTCACTATTTTAGAGGTTTTCCTATTGGTCCACCTCTTTCTTGATACATTGTCGCGACATATGGAAGTAATACAGAAGAGGTTCCCTACCCCAATTCCCTCTAAGGCTGGGCTTCCACAGGGCATTCGCAGGGAGGTACTGTGCCATACAGCCGTGAACTGTTCTCCTTAGTGCTCAGCTAAGCTAAATTCTCATTTAAAAAGTTGAACAACTTTTATTTGATCAAAATCTAATTTAGAAAATTGTTCAGGAGATACCAAGCTATCAGACCGATGAAATTGACCGTGAACAGCATTCTGCAGCTTGCTATGTATAGAAAACATGCAAGCTGCAGAAGCCAAATGGAGCCAAATCTTCTAAAAAAAAAAGATTTGCAAATATGTTTGTTTAAATCTCTTAATACATCCAATGCTATAAAAAGTGCTGCCAAAGCATCCACAGCCTTTATACCTCTATAAAACAGGAAAATATCCATGTGTCCTGGAATAAGTACCATATGCCGAAGAATTCCAGTGTCACATCATCTGAACTGCTACTGAAATAATCCCTTTGCCATCTCATTAAGTCAATCTGATTGATGTAACTATCTGGTGTTTGTGTCTCTGTAGGCTGTCAGCAAAGCAAGACCATTGTCTCGCTTGAAAAATCTAACTTATTACAACCTGATGTGAAAATCCACTTGACTGGGCTTCGGAATGATTACTGTAAGTTTCTGTAAGTCATACTTTTTATTACATATTCACATTATTACATAGTTATTGATATAGTTGAACATGCAGTACTGTGCAAATGTTTTAGGCAGGTGTGAAAGTGCTGCAAAGTAAGAATGCTTTCAAAAATAGAAGTGTTGATTAGTTTATTATTGTCAATTAATAACATGCAAAGTGACTGAACAAAATGGGAATCTAATTCAAATCAATATTTGGTATGACCGCCCTTTGCCTTCAAAACATCACCAATTCTTCTAGGTACACTTGTACAGACTTTCTGAAGGAACTTTGGAGGACTGTTTTTTCCACACATCTTGGAGAACTAATCGCAGATCTTCTGTGGATGTAACTTGCTCAAATCCTTCTGTCTCTTCATATAATCCCGGACCGACTCAATATTCAGATCAGAGCTCTGTGGGGTCCAGATCATCACTTCCAGGACTCCTTGTTCTTCCTTATGCTGAAGATAGTTCTTAATGACATTGGCTTTATGTTTGGGGTTGTTGTCCTGCTGCAGAATACATTTGGAGTCAATCAGATGACTTCTATTTTTGAAAACAGTCTTCCTTTGCAGCGTTTATTCCACACCTGCCTAAGACCTTCACTCAGTGCTGTACGTCTGTATGATAAACAATATTTTACTATATTTTTACATTACTGAAGGAGCTTTCCTGTTGCAGCTTCACACTTTCTTCTTGTGTTGTCTTTATAGACGACTATGTTGACTGTGCTACTGAGTTCTCCAAAGTAAAAGAAGTAATTGGAAGACCTGTCAAATGGAGATTAAGGTTTGCGACTTTGTTCTCCTTTTGACTAATTAAAAATGGTTTTTCTAATAGCTCTGTTTGAATACCGTTTTTAAAAACTCAGACGGGACCCAGAGATGGAATGGGTGAACATAGTGAATGATGCTATGTGAACCTACCTTTAGAGGATGAGGGATTTCATGACAGCTGTAATGTACTGTTAGAGGCCTTGTTAATGCACCACAAAGTTTTAAACACTGTGAAAGCAGCCTAACTCTGATGACTTTGTCTCAGTCTACACAGCAAAGTTAAATGGTTATTTGCAGAATGCTGGAAATGTCGAGTAGAGTGTTTCCACAGCTAGTGGGAAAGTTGAAATATCATTTTTTTAATACGGATACTCAAAAATTAAAAAAATCTACACCAACTTGACAAAAAAAATGTTTATGATAGTAATTATGATCTGTTCCTTTTAAGGCTGTACTCATACGTGCAGATCCGCACCAAAATCTGCAACAGAATCATCACCTTCTGGAATGTAGTTTGATGCATGTTTTGACACAGATTTGCAGCAAATTTCACACTTTTAGTTGAAGTCTGCTGTGGATCTTTGTTACAATCTGCATGACATGGTGTGGATTTTGATGTTAAAATCTGCAGCTAATTAATCATGTGTGAACACAAGCAAATTATTATATGGAAATATCATTTAAATATACTTTGCTATGCCTCCTCTAACATATATTTCTTTTTGGTTTTCAGATCTAAACCTGCTGGATTGGAGTTCCAAAAATCTTGTTGCTCTAGGGCTTCAATCAGCTGTGTATGTTTGGAACGCGGAAACCAATAGCGTAGAGCAAACTATTCTTTTACATTCTCCATCGTACGTTTCATCTGTCTCATGGATAAGTAACGGGTCATGTCTGGCTGTTGGCACAAGCAATGGAGAAGTTCAGGTACTTTTACTTCATACTGTAGTTTTGGGTTGGATGAAGGATTTTAAGGTGTTTTTTTTTTTTTTTTTTTTTTTTATAATCCTCGTAGGTACGGAGATTTTATAGAAAACATACAAAAGGTGTCCTGGCCCATCAGCTATTAGTTAAACTATGGGATAGGTCTCCATAGGTCACCCATGTTTTTTTTTGCAGTTGGATCAGTTTGAGCACTGCTGTGGATCCTATGCTAATCTGTATCCTGAGACCACCTCTTCTCCTTTAATATCCTGTTTATGCATGGAAGCATGTGCATTATCCATTAGTCTAATATACACAGTTTGGTGGAAATCCTCTATATTATTTTCCAGTCATACCCAATATTAATACTTTCAATTTCAGTTTCCAAGTAGGCACATAGGCATGTCGTTTTTAAATTGACATGCAGTACTATAGGGCCAGCATTCCGCGCCTCCTCTTTCCAGTACTGTTTTATTCATGAGCCATGTTCACAAGTTGAGTATTTCTTGCTGCTGATTTTCCACAACTACGGCTCAATGTAAGTGAATGGTATCTTAGCAAACCTCATTAACACACAACAGAAAAAAAACTGCATTGACTTGAGGGCATGCTGCAGATCTTCAAATCATCTCTCAGATGTCTTCTCCAGGAGAAATCTGTGGACAGATACATACAGATTTGCTATAGATTTGAAAAATTTCCATATCATTTCCTCTATTAAATTGTGGAATAAATATGCCACATTGAGATGACGACCTAACGCCCCCTCACACGGCCTGATAACGGGCATGAACTTTCTTCAGAACATTCGTTCGGACTAATGAACAGCTGAGGAGCAAGTGATTGCTCGTTGACTGATTTGTTGATGTTCAGCAAGCATAAACTTCTGCTCTGACCAACTGTACATCTCCCCTTGTGAAACAGGACATGTACAGCTGGCCAATGGTGACCAATGAATGTACTAACAATCGTTCACCCTCATAGCAGTGATTATTAGCCCTCGCAAACAAAAGCAAATGAGCGCCAATCGATGTTTGCCAGTCGGCGTTCTTCTATATTGGGCAAAGAATCGGTCCATATAGAAAGTACCTTTTAGTGAGCGGTGAAATAAAGAAGGTTTTCTAATCTTTCAGCTCTGGGACATTGAAACACAGAAAAAAATAAGGAACATGTATGGCCACATGTCTGTAGTGGGAGCTTTAAGCTGGAATCAACACATTGTGAGCAGGTAAGGAGAGGCGAGCAGTCCACTGGAGATGGCATGGATCTTTTAGGGGAACCATTGCAGTGTTTTCCATACTAACTTTTTTGCTTTTATTACATAGCTTTTAAGTAATATCTCGTAGATCAAGCTTGTGCATGATAAAGCATGGCAGGGCCACTGCTTATGTGATAGTTAAAGTAATTAGCAAGACTACAAATCACTTAATTTACCTAAAAAATGTTTTTCAGCTTAGTAGTCACACTAAAGTGCTGCCCCCCAGGTTT
Source organism: Eleutherodactylus coqui (assembly GCF_035609145.1). Lineage (NCBI taxonomy): Eukaryota > Metazoa > Chordata > Amphibia > Anura > Eleutherodactylidae > Eleutherodactylus > Eleutherodactylus coqui. Next base: position 72,679,107 of record NC_089841.1, read on the forward strand.
CATTCTAACTTGATGTCCACATTCTCTTGTCATGTGAAGTCTGTCTCTAATAACAGACACTTAGACGATTATAGGATGTGTGTTTGGGGAAATGGGTGTCTTGGCATGCTGCTGTCTCATGCTGCCTATAGTAGTCTATGCAGAGGAGAGGGGGAGGGAGCTTCTTGAGAGTGAAAGGGGCAGAGAGACTCGCATAGACATTCTAAGTGTTTTGTCCCACCTCTGTGCAGGATTCACATCTACACTTTTCAGTACTGCTGTATGTCTTCCATGCTACTTCTGCTTCTGAGGGTTTGCTACAGAGAGAAAGATAAGCAAGATCTCCTTCTGTGGGTACAGTGTAGGGGAAGCATCCTAGTACTAGGGTACACCCACCAGTCCATGTAATACTGAGAATTAGAGATAGTTTACAGAAGAGAAAACTGGTATAAAGCATTCATCTACAAGCCATATAATGGGCAGATGTAGTGTTATTCCTCTTGTATAAACACATGGCGGCTTATACTGAAAGATCACCTGAAAAGTTAGTTATGCTACATGCTTTATTGAAACATAATTATCATCTCTGTATTGTCCAGTGGATGCAGGCTTGGCCATATACATCATCATGATGTCCGCATGGCAGAACATCACATTGGAACTTTACATCACAAACAAGGCATTTGTAGTCTAAAATGGTCCGCATCAGAAAAGCACTTGGCAAGTGGTTCAAGTGATGGTATTCTTAATATCTGGCCCTATGATCCAGGATCCTACAAGATCAGCACACCACTGCAGAGCATGGCGCACCCCACAGCTGTCAAGGTGAGATATTCTGGTTGGAGATGACACTAATGGCATGTTCACATGATATTAAATACACCAGATAAATTTGACATGTATTTGTAGAGGCATCAGTGGCAGAAATTTGAACAGACTCTGTCACCTACTTATAGCCCTGTGAACTAAGATTATGGGCTGAAAGTAAGTCACCCACTGATTTCTGGGATGTAAGTGTTAAACTTACCTCCCCCGTTGAGTGTGGAAAACCGCTGCTTAATGCATTGAGTGGTGCTGCTAAGTCATCCAACCATTATAAAACTAGAATGGGCAAACTATGTAGCTCGCTGCTCAAGTAATTGAGCGGCAGCTTTCAGCGCTGACACCGGGGGAACGATGGAGGAGGCAAGGAGAACACTTACATCCCTGGACTCAGAGGGTCATCTACTTTCAGCCCACAAACTTAAAGGAGATGTCCCGCGCCGAAACGGGTTTTTTTTTTTTTTAACCCCCCCCCCCCCCGTTCGGCGCGAGACAACCCCGATGCAGGGGTTAAAAAAACCACCCGCACAGCGCTTACCTGAATCCCGGCGGTCCGGTGACTTCAATACTTACCGCTGAAGATGGCCGCCGGGATCTTCTACCTTCGTGGACCGCAGCTCTTCTGTGCGGTCCACTGCCGATTCCAGCCTCCTGATTGGCTGGAATCGGCACGTGACGGGGCGGAGCTACACGGAGCCGCTCTCTGGCACGAGCGGCTCCATAGAAGAAAGCTGAAGACCCGGACTGCGCAAGCGCGGCTAATTTGGCCATCGGAGGCCAAAAATTAGTCGGCTCCATGGAGACGAGGACGCTAGCAACGGAGCAGGTAAGTATAAAACTTCTTATAACTTCTGTATGGCTCATAATTAATGCACAATGTATATTACAAAGTGCATTATTATGGCCATACAGAAGTGTATAGACCCACTTGCTGCCTCGGGACATCTCCTTTAACTTATAGGGCTAAAAGTAGGTGGCAGATTATTTTTTAAGGAGGATCACCTTTGAAACATTTAATGGTACCGTTCAAAATTGCAAAAGGAAGCCCCCATATGGCTATGTTAATGGAACAATTGAAATTTGAATGAAAATTAAAAAAAAAGAGAATTACCTGGTCCTGAAATGGTTGAGAGATTTACACATTGTTTTTGATTTCTATGACAGGCTATGAACTGGTGTCCGTGGCTTTCAGATACTCTTGCTGTAGGTGGCGGAATGAGCGATGGGAATTTGCGTATTTGGGATACAAGTAATGGAAAAATTATAAACTCAACAAACGCAAACTCGCAGGTAAAGAAGGCACAGTTAAAAATGTATATGACCATGCCTGAAAAGCGGATGCATAAATTAATACATTATAGTGTCCCTGCTATTACATCTATAGCTATACAGTGTAATTCAAAAGTCAGGGCCAACCAGAATATCTTATGTATGAAAATATTTACAAGTAGGAAACTTTGTAGAACACTCAGATGGATGGGGAACACTTTTTGCCACTATGGTGGTTAGAAATTGATCTGTGCAGTTTTTTTTTTTGTTTTTTTTTATATCTGCAACCGTTTTCCAGTTATGGATAATGTCATGTTGAGTATTAAAGAGTTATGTTGAATTATGTGGTAGGGAAAACACTAATTGCGTCTTCTCAGGTGTCAGAAGTTGGCTTAACATGAAATAATCAATAACTTGAAAATGGTTGCAGGTATAGAAAATTTACTGCACCTATCAATTTCTGATTAAATTCTACCCTCAAATCATGTATCCCATGTCCCCCTTTCTATTGAAGTTTCTTGGGCTGAATCCTAGATGGCTGCCTCCAAGACGGCCGATAGACACTACCATAGTAGCAAAGAGTTTCCCCACCCATCTAAGCGTTCTACAAAGTCTCCCACTTGTATCTCTTTTTGTTCAGAAGATATTCTGGATAACCTTGATTTTTTTGAATCTCCCAGTAAAATGTATTATGTAGAGTCTTGTAAATCCAGTTCTTCTATGCTGGGTTTTTTCACTCCTGGTTTGGCTACAAGTCCCTTGTCTTTGGTTGCTAAACAGTGTATTATGAGTAGCGTAATCACTATTTTGTTTGCTTGACTTGGTGTGTCCTAACATCATGAAAAATAAACAGCTTATATTAGTCAATGTTACTTGGAATAAGTGATGGGCATTGAGAGTGTGGTTAATATTTAACACAGACAAGAGGTACATGAAGAACCCAATCCTTGCTTCAGTTTGGTTATAATTTAGTTTCTCTAGCTTTTACAATGGTTTATTTTCTTTTTCTTTTAATCTTCCTTTTAATATGTTTCTGGATTAGATCTGTTCCATGCTTTGGCTGCCAGATACAAGAGAGCTTGTCACTAGTCACGGATCTCCATCAAACCAAATGACTATATGGCAATACCCATCATTAGTGAAAGTAACTGATATTTATGGTAAGTATATCAGCTAATCCTAGATTTTCCTAAAAGTATAACTTAAGATACCCAACAGTTGTCCCAGCGACAATTGCTCCTGTGCTTTCACACGAGCGATAGTCGTTCTGTTAATGGAGGTCGAGCACACCAGAGATCTCTTGTAGCCCTCGTCTCCATTCACTGCTAACAGGCAGTTGTTCGAAGAGTGAATGACTCCTATTTACAGTGAGAAGTCGTTCACTAGTCACTTCATTTCAGTAAGGTGAATTGAATTGGCTAGAAACTATTCAGCTATTTATTTTTTTTTTCTCATTCAGTGCTCTGTTGGTGGCTGTCTGTACATGGGTTGACTATCACCAAAAATAGCTGTTTCAAATAAATATACGAGCGATTAGCACCCTGTATAAAGTTACCTTTGAAAGGGGTATTTTCATATATTCTATTTGGGGATTCTAAATTAATAGAGGGGAGTTCCCTGTTCAGGATCCTCCTCTCTTGGCCATGGTGGAGAGCAGTTATCCAAAGTGGAGAACTTCTGTAAAGGTACCTTTACACTAAATGATTATTGCTCGAATTCTTCTGCTCAGGCGAGAACGATATAAACTGCTGCAAAACCCATCTGGAAGCAGCTTATCTCTCGCGGGAGCAATAGATTGGATATATTGAAACTTAACTTGACCAATCCCTCTTTCCCCCAAAATTGAGCACAGTTGGGAGGTGAACACATTACATTGTCGGCCAGATCAGCTAAAAAAGGTAGGCTCCGCTAACATTTCGTGGGTATTTCCATCTTCGTCCCTGCCACTGGCCATTGCATTCATGGCTGGGATTACAGAAACAACCAAGCTTTTCAAGCTTTTCCTGCTAGCCTATTTCCCTTCTATTCCCATAGAAGTTAATAGTAATTACAGAAAGTGGATAGCTTGCTGTGCTACTATGTTTTCGTAAATTGCAAGATACAAGTTATGACTGACATGATTCCGTCTTCTATTGTGTTATTAACAGGGCACAGAGGAAGAGTCTTGCATCTTGCATTAAGTCCAAATCAAAAGCGACTCTTTTCAGCAGCAGCAAATGAAACATCTTTTATCTGGAAATACAGCATATAGAGACTAAACTAAAGAACAAGAAATAATTATACCACTTGTGTCATTTACAGTAGAGCAATATATTTGGAGGTGTGTAAATGTATGTTTCATGAATAACATTAACTCATCTGGATTGACATTAGAAAGCAGTCCTGGCCAGTGTTGAAGAGACCCGCTCTTTTTCTTTGTTTAATTAGGACTATCGTCACAGCTCCGCAACCAGATGGAATTTTCAAGTTTCTGATCTATTCCAGTGCTGTCTTTTGTCTTGTCTATCATCTCAAAGTGGGTTTTCTTGGATCTATGACATGAGATGATCCTAAGGATCCACCCTCTATCAAAGGGCTAAAAACCTCTTGTTCGGGAGTCTGTGTGTGCTGTGAGTTACAGGCAGAGCCTGACAGCAGTCGTGGGATTACAATACCTGTGATGTCACCATAATGTAATCAGTTACCAGCTCTTAGCGCTGCCCCCGAATCACATGACAGTGGCGTCATCACAAGTCCTTTATCCTTCTGCACTGAAGGATTATGTGCGGACTACATACTCCACAACCCCTGCGGCCTCAATTGCTATGGATACAGCAATACTGGAAGTTTGTAGCTGGTTGTGAGATAACGGCACACCAGTGTGGAGACTCCAATAAAGAACACCTCACAAATGTGCACATACATAGCTGGTGGTGCATATTGACCAACAATGTTGAAGCACAGTCCTTCACCACTATCTTCAGTCTCCTGAATAACAACACCACTCGAGCCTTCATTTAAACGTGAACCATTGTCCCGTGTTGAAACAATCCCATTCTCTATAGATTATTTAGTAAGTGGCGCTCTGTGCCACCAGAAACACTGGTAGTATAAATAATACTAATAACTAGTCTATACAGAACATGTGCGTGTCCACTTTAATTGCATTGTAATCTTTGTTTTTATAAATGCATATACACGTGATATTATTAATAAGGTTTAATAGATTTATTTGCAAATCATCTCATAACATCGTAAGATCCATCCTTTCGTTTATAGTAAACTATATGTCTGGCAATGTGGAAATTGTAGTGATGGCCGTTAGGGTTGCTCGTCGCGATCTTCCAGGTGGTAAAATCAGGCCAATTTTTGCAGAATCTGATCATGTCAGCCCAACCCGATTTTCGTTGAAAAGCATGCGTGTGTTTCAGTTGTTAGCAGTACTGCCTTGCCCTGCTGGAATTCTAGGTTCAGATTTGCCTAACCTACCTGGAGTTTTTATATTCTCTGTGTTTCTCCTTCTTCCCTTCCTCCAGAGAAGAAAGCTCAAGCATGGTGGCTCTCTAGAACTGGAGTTCTAGTTTCAAATCTGACCCTAGACAAGACCTGTATGGAGTTTCCTGCAGATGTTATCTTTGAGATTTGAACCAAGTACCTCAGCACTGCAAAACAGCACTAACTGAGCTACACACAACAAATTATTGACTTTAATAGGAATCGGGATCGGAGCATCCTGATTCCCTATTTTTGAAAAATCGCACCACTCGTCACTACGGGTCATCACAGTGCTTATTTCCCAGAATTTCTTGAAACTAAGTAACAAAACACAACTAAAATTTTACAACAAGAAAATAACAATGCAAGAGATAATCCTTTTATGATAAATACCATTTAAGAGTTCTAAATAATCCTAAAACTAAATCTATATCAAAAATATGAAAAAGTGGAGCTCACTGCGCTTACCCCGGGTTCTCATGTCTGTCCAAACATATGCACGAACGCATGCAGGACTACATTGCATAAAGAATAATTAATTTATTTATGTTATTTGTATCTATTAATTTATATTTATGTTTAATGAAATTGCAATTTGTTATTTATATTGTCCTTTTTTAGAACTTGTGATCTTGTATTTTGAAGTCAATATGAATGATCTCTGTGCTTTCAGAATTATTCTATAGTGTACAGTAGTATAGATGTGATAATTCTAACTTGTGGTGCCAAATTCAATAACCTACTGGTTAATTTACATCATAATACAGTAATATAGTTCAGAAAATTTGGAAAAAAAACTAAAGTTCATTAAGTTCAACCTTGTGTTGATAGAGAGTAAGCAAAAGAGCTGTAGGAGGCAGTTGGCACTGGCTCTCTATTCATTTAAAAAAATCCCTGCCAACTCCAGTATGGTAATCTACATGGAACATTAGATCAACGTCTTATATAGGACATGTAGTTTGTAATATCATGTCTGATTGGAAAAGCCTCTTGACTCGTTTCAAAGTCATTCAACAAATCAGCCATCAGAAGATTCTGGGGCAAAGTGTCCTAATCTACTAGTCATAGACCCTGGATGCCTGTCGGCTGAATATTAATTTGACTGACCACACTCGAACCGCCCATTCACATGCACCGCTGAGCGGACATGACTGCTGAAGGACTAGAGTGGAGTAAGCTACTGCCAAACTCCTCCTGCAGCAGCCCCTTCCTCCTGAGAAGAAAAGTATTGCCGATGATGAAATCCAACTGCCTGCTGCTACTCTCCTCTGCCATCGGGGAAGAGTCAGAAGACCCCACACACATTAGATAGTTGTCTCATGCTAACAAAATGGTGGGTTGAGCCAATATTAACGAAGTATGGCTTCCAGCATCTGATCCATGATGCCAGGGCAACGCCACATCACCACTGTGACCTCTGATTGGTTGCAGTGGTCAAGTGGTAGCTGTTCCTAAACAAGGACCAGGAGCTTCTGTGCTGAATCGCCAGGCAAACAAATAAATACAGCTGCTGCTATTATAAAACGGCTGCATCCATGTTTATAAAAATCACCCACAAGCGGACAATTTGTTTAATCTAATATATGTTTAACTTAACAACAGTCTGTAGAGTAAAGAATGGTGATTAATTGAACTGGTGCCATTTAGAGAACAGACAAAAGGAGCGTTTTCTATAGTTAACTTACAATTGTGAAAGAACATTGTGAACCCCTTGACGTCTAGCCATTTCCATGAATGGTTACTAAATAGAGATGAGCGAGCATGCTCGGTAAGGGCAGTTACTCGAGAGAGCAACCCTATTTTCGAGTAACTGCATGCTCGTCGGAGAAAATTCAGGGGGCCAGAGGCGGTGAGAGTGAGAGAGATCTCTCCCGCAACCCCTTCTGGCCCCCCCCCCGACTTTTTTCAGACGGGCATGCAGTTACTCGAAAATAGGGTTGCTCTTTCCAGTAGCTGCCCTTACCAAGCATGCTTGCTCATCTCTATTACTAAAGTACGATCTTAGCTCCATTATAAAAAAAAAAAAAAAGTAGACCTAAATACACACGTTTTTACTGATATATGCACTCAAGACTATTGGTGGAAGTGTGCAAACCTTGATGATAATTATGTTTTAAAAGTGTTGCTAATTGGTGCAATGGAAAATCGTGGCTGAAGATTATAGGAAAACACATTTCACTAATGCAGTATATTACTTACAGTGTACCTTTCACTACAAAACAGAATCCTAATCACTCCTCTGACAGCTGCTGAGGTTTATTTGAAGTACAGCCAGTAATATGCTGTCTGAACTGCACACTTTGGATCTTTATCTACCCTCTCCTGGTTTCTGTAAATGTGCATTTTCTCTCCATTCTTGCTGTAGGTGTGAGCTCTTCAATGTATGATATCAGAGCTGTGCCAAAGGCTCCGAGCCAATGAGATCTTGGTACTATTGTATCTGATCTCCACCAGAATTATGGGTGGAGACGTTGAGTGACATCTAAGGGCTTGATAATGCCCCAAAAGGTCCTGATTGGCTGCAAGAGATTTCCACAGCAGGTCCTCCAGCATCCGCTGCTGCTGTGTTGATGTTCAGCCACTGGAGATACGGACCTCCTGTTCACAGCTAATAATGTAACCCTAACACTTAAACTAACCCTAACTCTCCATCCAAGGCAAAGCTCAGTCCCGACGCTGCTAGGACTTTCCTACAGCTAGCCAATCACATGCTTGTGGGCGTAACATGGGTGGATAAAAAGGCCATCAGTAGGTCTCTACCCATACTAGCTAGTGTGTTAAATTCCTGCCCTCTCTCCACCCCTTGCTGATTGCCTGCAAGGGGAGGGGGTGAGACGGGGTGGGAGCTTAGCAGAGCTAGTGTGCTAATCTCCTTCTCCCTCCCTTTGCCGGCAGCCGGCAAGAGGCAGAGAAGAAGAGGGAAGTGGGAGGGAGTTTAGCAGAGCCGCTGCTAAACTCCCTCCCACCTTCCTTTTTCGGCAGCTCTCCTAGGCTGACCTAGGAGTCTATAAGACAGGTTGGTGTATTCCAGCAAAAGATAGGTCCAAACCTATTCTTTACGGGTGGAAATTTTACGCACCGTAAAATCACCCATCTGAACAAATCCATTGGAATCCAATGCTTCAAATGGTCATGATTTTCAGCCAGCGTTTTATTGTGGCAACATTGCCACAATTAAAAAACGCTTGTGTGAATCCAGACAGAAATTGTTACTGGTCCTATTGGATGCACATAGTTCAGTCTAGTGTCTCAGTTCAGACAAATCTGCCTGTTGAGATATATATTTGAGGTGTATCTGTGGCTCTCAGATTTGTAGAACATCAAATAGTTGTCACATTCACTGCTGCTAGTTTTTGTTCCTTAATTGTAATGAATTGGGCAGCTTGGTTCATATTGGCATTATGACTTTTACTGGAAATAGTGCTATTACAGATTCGCTTTTTAAAGGATACTAATACACGGACTTATAACCAGGTCCAAGCGTCTATGTTCTAAGGCTGCTAGAGAAAACACAGAGACACATGGGGGCACCTTCAGCCCTTGTGTGTTGAAGACGGTGGAAAAGGAGAGATTTCCCAATCTGGTTGTGAGTTGGATATAATGAGAATGAGGAGAGAGAGAGAGAGAATGAGGAGAGAGAGAGAGAGAATGAGGAGAGAGAGAGACTGAGGAGAGACTGAGGAGAGAGATAGAGAGAGAGAGAGAGAGAATCTGTCAGTACTAGTGTGTGTTTCTTAAAGGCCAGTGCAGAGGTACTATCTATTTCTTCTGATTTTCCAACGCGACCGTCTGAAGTCTGGATCACTGCGTAGAGGTACACCATTTATTTGTCACACCCATGTGTCTCCAAGGCTGAGTGGAGGTACTGCAAGTCTATAATCTCTGTTGACACATGTGGGTCTTTAAGTCTGGAAGAGTTGTGTGGAGGTACTAATCTCTGAAGTCTATTCATTTGCCTGCACTGTAAAGTCTACAATTGAACTGTCTTGTATTGTTTATCCTTTATGCAAGAAAAATTTATGCTGGGCTCTGACCATTCCTAGGGGCCTGTGGTACTTAAGAACTGTCTGTGGCTGAATTACTTATCCACCGAGGGTCATACCGGTGTGAGTGTTGGAACGGTGGCGTCACGTCTGACAAATGTTTCCCTGTTCTATCCAGTTATTGGGCATCCCTATCCTAGGAGTGTCCGGGGTAGGTTGCAGCATTACCCTCGCCTTGGCTGCGTGTGTCCCTCCAGGATGAAGCATGGTAAGTGCCATTGTGGCAACTCAGCACTCTACCCTCCCAGCTCCCTACGTGAGTCAGGTGTCTGAGGTCTCCCAATGGGACGCTGCTAGAGATGAGCGAACGTGTTCTTAACGAACACTTACGCACCCGAACACCGGCTTTTCCGAGGACTTCCGTGTTCGCGCGTAAGTATTCGGGGGGCGCCGGGGGGCGGGGAGAGGCGCGGCGGCGCGGGCGGCAGCAGCGGGGAACAGGGGGGAGCCCTCTCTCTCTCCCTCTCCCCCCCACTCCCCGCCGCAACCCCCCGCGCTGCCACGGCGACCCCCGAACTTTTTTCGCCCGAACACGGAATTCCTCGCGAAGTTCGGTGTCCGGGCGAAAAGGGGCGGAGCCGAACACGTTCGCTCATCTCTAGACGCTGCACAGCCATAGTCTATTATCATTACAACAAAAAGAAAAGAAATTTAGGGTTCAGGACCTTATAAATAAAATACACACTGCAAGTAATCTACGTTATGTTCCAATCATACGATTTATTTTTCAGTGATTAATATGTTTGGTTGCCATCTTGCCACCTTGTATTCTGCTTTAAGAAATAAAAGTCTTTTTGACTGAAGCCCTATATAGTATGCAAATAATTTTATTTATGCTAATTAAATTCTAGACACTTTTAGCGATTGTGCTGTTTATCCAACTGATATATTCCTTAGTCAGGCGGGTGAAGATGGAGGCATCATTCGCCTGTCCACACACATTTTCTCCAAAAGAAGTGACACCTCTGTAAACACCATTGCAAATTAATGGACCACCGGAATCTCCCTGTAAAATAAGAGAGATTATCACTTTTTGTTTGGTGAACTAAATTTATGTACTTTTGAAATGTTTTGATGCAAGATACAGATGACTGAGGGCTGATATAAGGGGTGTGTTCGATAAGTATTCATCTGGGGCCCAACTGCCTCTTATTCAGTCATTCACAATTGAATATGGCTTGCAAACTCCTACAGGAGAAGGAAGTGACCTGCGAGCTGTAGATGATGATGAGTGGAACAGGTTGCCATGGGAGGTGGTGAGTTCTCCTTCAATGGAAGTTTTCAAACAGAGGCTGAACAGACATCTGTCTGGATGATTTAGTGAATCCTGCATTGAGCAGGGGGTTGGACCCGATGACGCTGGAGGTCCCTTCCAACTCCACCATATGATGATGATTTATTATAATTATTTCTAACTGGGACATTTAGCACTCTAGATGAGGCACTGTATATGGGTTCACTCTCCAGCGGAGACACTGTATACGGGAACTGTTTGGAACAGTCTATGGAGCCATTCTCAAGCTAGAGCACTGTTTATTTGGATAAATGCAGTAGTCATGTCATTGACTCACTGCTGATATAATAGTAAATTCTCTCCTGAGTATAGTATGTATTGGTGAAGTCTCTATTAAGCATAATATATCTTGGGGGTATGGGCACTCTTTTCCCCTACCTTTGCCAAGAACTCTGTTCCCACTGTATCAACCTTCTTAAGCTAGTTTAGGAACTTTTTGTTGCCCTGCATAGACTTAGAATTAAATGTTGTACATTGTCTGTTTTTAGTTTATCATATCATAAATGACACATCACAATAAAGTTTTCCTTTTTCAGAAAGTTTAGATAAGGCCCACTGTGTGCTGTTATCCTTCCATTAACATGAAGTGGAGTAACTTTTTGTACTTGGCAAGAGTCCTAACTGATAGACTGACATGCTACAAACATCCCTCATCAGAAAGCCCTTTATAACTATCTTTAATGTGCACTTGAGGCTCCGTTTGAAGCCTCTACTGTAGATCCAGCACAAAATGCAGAGCTATTTTTTCTGTTAAAATACCAGTGGGCATGCCTGAAGACCGATGGACCCCATAGTAGTCAGTGCCTCCGTGTGCACACAAATCAGACCTAGATGAAAGATGTAGGTCTGGACCTCCCTGAGCTATATCACATGTACATAAATAAGAAATGTTGGCTACTGTACTAACACTCACTGCATAGGCAAAATAATCTGGTCTTGAACCAAAGGACCGGTCTCATTTATTTGCAGGGCCTTGTCTTATCTGGCTCTGCTGAGATGTATTGGTTAGGTATTTTCTGTCTTCCTATTAGCACTACTAACCGTACTGCAAGCAGAAAAGTATCAAGTAGTAATATAGCTAGAACTGACACTTACCGTACAGGAGTCTTGTCCGTTGGGCCCCACACTGGTGCATAGTAAATTTTGGGTTATATTAACTCTATGTTGCCAACGTTTCTGACATTTGTCTCTGTTTAGGATCGTGATATTCACTTCTCTCAAATAATCTGCTTCAATTTTTTTTTCAGTCACTCCCCATCCGGCCGTTTCACAAACTGATCCTGCTTCTATGTCCTCAGATATTTCTGGTAAAGGTAGCAGTTGGATATTTTTACCAAGTCTTGCGTTGCCTCTCAGCTGGAATACAAACAATATAACATATTATGTAAATGTGAAATGTGTCAAATATATAAAACCTTTTTTTACAGATTACATCAATCCAAGCTGGTCACCAAAGAATTTGCTAATTTCTTTACTCTGGATTTAGGCCAGTTCACCTGCTTACCATGCACAATACTATGGTATTATTGTATCTTGTCACCACCAGGAAGTACTGGTGGAGACCAAAGTGACAGGCTGGTGACTCCACCTGTAGCTGATTGGCTGCAGAGATGGCTGTCGTACAGGTCCTGGCAGGACACTAAGGTTCTCCCACAGTGGCAACAGTGGGAGTGCGGGCGGCGGCAGGACATGCAGAGGATCCAGAGGCAGCAGCCGTGTGGGAGGAGAGCAGCAAGGCTGGGAGCGGTGGTACAACATCCAGAGGAAGCGGCAACAGTCGGACCACCGGGGGGTGGCTGCAGGGGATGCACAGCCTGCGGCGGCAGGGGAGGACAGCGGCAAGGCTGTGAGCGGTTGGGGTGCCAGCAGCAGAGGAGGCACAGCGGTCTGTAATCCCCCAAGTGCAGCTGCAAGGCTCGGAGCTGCTGCGGCACCAGCAGGAGACACCAGTGGCGCAAGCTCAGCCAGAGCAGTGAGGGAGTGGAGGCACTGCCTCAGAGCTGGGGAATTGTTGCAGCGCAGAGGTTCCGGATACCAGTTGCCCATGGGACGGCTGCTCTGGGGAAACTGCTTGCAGCAGTGTCTTTATAGATTGTTGCCAGGGCTGCACGGTTAGGGATAGGGTTAGGGTTAGGGTTTTCATGTTAAGCTTAGATTATTAACTCCAAATACTTCCATGTTACCGCTGTAACAGGCAAGTATTTACAGCCAATAATGTACACCCAACACGAACCCTAGGCAACAATCTATACAGACGCTGCTGCTAGGACCTTACAGAAAACAAACCCCTAGCGTTCGGGGGCATCAAGATACAATAATACCCAATACTATAATTGCAGCACACTGTTAGGGATTGTTCACACCGAGTTATGGTTCCATTATGGCTTTTCACCTCTCTGTACCATTTATGGGGAAAAAAAATCGCAAACTTTTAGTATGCTTCCATTCTGTTCGGTTTACGTTTTTTAAATAGAACAAATAGCGCAGTCTGCACTGCTACATGTTCTGTTAAAAAACATTAACCTAACGGAACAGAAGCACACTGAAAGCTTTTTTTTTTTAAAAAAAAGCCATTGAAATCTATGGGGGGAAAACATGTAAATGTTTAATTCCGTTTGTCTGCTCCAAAAACGAAACAGAAAGATGGAAATCCGTAACAGAGCCCTAATGCAGGTGTGAACAAGCCCTTAATCTGCAGCAAAAATACAATAGAGGAGGGAATTTATCTGGCTAAATCTGGTGTAAAACAATGTAACTTTTTGAATTTGCGCCACTTTTTTTGTGGCTGCTCCAACAGATTTAAAGGGGTTGTCCATGTTATTGAATTTTTAATTAAAAATGTTCCCTGTTTGTAAAAATAACAAACTCGCTAATACTTCGCTCTCCCCACTAGTCCTCTGTTGGCAGCTCCGGGTTTACTCTCTGACATACTGTTTACAGACTGCTGACAACAATAGAGCTCAGTCATTGATCTCTGAGGCCTTGTAACATGACTCAGACAACCCCTTTTAAGTGTAAAGGTTCTTTTGCACACACCAATCGCTCAAAATTCGCTCAAAGCCCTCTTTCGAGCAATAATTATTGTGTATAAATGTGTGCCCATCCTGCACTTACCATGCACTTTTCGTCCATTGCTGACTTTAGGTCCACATGATATCCATTGTCCCTGATAAGAGGGACTGCACGCTGAGTTCTCTGCAGGTAGCACTGATAACATTCTTTAACAGCTGCTGGCCCGCTGGAGAACAATAGCGACGTTTTTAGAGAACAGACTGCCCACAGTTCTCTAAATACATGCAAATGAAGCTAGTTAGCTACTAATGGGCTAATTAGCCCATTAGTACCTATTGACAAATTTTAAGACCTAAACACCAGTATAGATTGAAGTCTTTTATTTTATCCTATCCAATACTATACCACATTACTCCGATTCATATACGCGATTACCCACATTGGTGGATTGGACTGTGATACATATAGGAGTTTGCCGCCTGCAGATGGGGGCGGAAATTCCGCAGCGGGATTTCCCGTGGAATTTCCACCCCTGGAAGCTGCCATAGCAAACGCAATCCTAGGCAGACAGCCACAATTTGGCCGCGCGAAATATCGCACGGCAAACAAATCACGGCATGCTCTACTTCTGTGCGGCCGCCGTCCCTGCTCTGCGCATGCTGCCCGGCAGCCGGCACATGAAAGAGCTGGGGCCGCGGGAGAGGTGAGTGCCCGCGCTGCTCTCTGCAGACGCTCGGGTCGGCTCCCGCTGCGAGAATTCTCGCAGCCGGATCCGTCCCGGCCGTCTGCAGGCGGCCTTTAAGAGATAGAAAGATGTATATGATTACTCCAGAGGTCTAGGTGGAACATTATTTATTCCTCTTCTAGTCACTCAGATACAGTGTGTATACCACAGTCCAAATGTTTTGGAGATAGTCTCTCACTCAAACATTGAAGCGAGAAACTTTCTCCATTTCTTCCATTTCAGATTTCTGAACTGGATTTCTATGGGACCAATTTAGTCATATATATATGATGAAGTAATTTTTCTGTTTCTCTAATAAGTTTGCCAACCATTAGCAAACGCATCTGTATGGAATATTCGTCCTACCAGATGTCAGCATACTTAAGGACTGTGTAAAACACCTAAAAAAAGCCATGCCAATGAGTGATGGAATAATCCTCCACTGTGCTACCTGATGGAATAGTATAGATGTATTCAGTGCCAAACAAATACTTCACATGGTACAATTATTTAACACGCCAAATGTTCATTACCTGCACTTTCACTTTGGAGCTCTGCTGCTCCATTAGCTCTATTTGGCTCCTCCTTATACCAGCTAAAGACGGACCCATATAGCTCTATATAATTACTATATGTGGCTATATGGGGCTGTCCTCCGCTGCTGGAAGGATCTGAAAATGACGCTCCGAAGTGAAAGTGTAGGTGCTCTTAAATTTAGCTCCTTACGCTATTTACGTAGCCCATTGTAGTCTGACAGCCACGCTACACAAATAGCGTAGGTGCACTACAAAAACTATATTCGGCGCTTGGAAAGTCAAGATAACAAAGCATACACCTGTAGCTACCTATGAGTCAATATCTGACCTTCAGATAAGATCAGATATTCACTAATAGTGTAACTACCATTCAAATAGGTGGGGCTGTGAAGGATTATGCATCCTGGAGATGTCTTATGGGATCAACTGCATGATAGACTGTTACAACTAGGGAGCAGTGCCAGGAACGCGGCAACAGGGCTGTCGTTGCAATTCAAAACTGAGAAGAATAAAGTTTGGGATTTTAATCTTACAAGTTGAGATGACTTTTTCTACAATTTACTTATCATAGATTACGTTCATCCAAGGGGAATCAAAACAGCCCTAATGAACCAATAGTATCAATTCATGTTAGTTTTGTAGTATATGTTGCACCCTATCGGCTGTAGTCCTTTAAGGGTGCTTTCACATCTGCGGCAGGGATTTCGATTTCCTGCTCCATTTGGGGAGCAGGAAAGGGGAAACCAGGCACCCAAACTGTTCCATCTCTTGACTGAACCGAACCACGCCTGACGAACCTATTGACTATAATTGGGTCCGTCTGCTTTCCGGCTTTTGAGCAATATTTTCACCTGGATCTGCCATGAAACCTCCGGCCAGAGGTGAAGTCACCCTAAGCCAATAAAGCTAAACATTTATTATCTGGACCTCCTAAAGTTATAAATGGTGGAGGGAAGGATAAAAGGAAGTATTTGAGCATCTGCTTATGAAATATGCAGCTCAGCAGTCCACTCTTGCCCAGTAAAGCAGCAGACTTCTCTGTAGCAACTATGGGTGCTAAGTCGGTAGTTCTTCTGTATCTTTTCATGTGGATTGGATAACATGGGGTCACTGGGCTGATGACATGACTACAACATACAGTTTGATAACACAGTGAGTCCATGTATGTGATATTCTTACTTTTATAAGTCGAAGGTCATTTTTTAAGTTGGAGTGGTTGTATTGTGGATGTTGGATAGATTTAGCAATGCGAAGTGCCTGAATCCCCTTTTCTCTTCCTTCCCTTGAATGAGCCCCAAGAAGAACGGTTACTAGACTTCTTGGCCTAGAAAAAGATAAGATTACTCGTTAATGTAAAATATACACATATGATGACGCACGTTTTCTGTGGATAGCCATAAATGTTTAATATTAAAGGGGTTATCCATCTCACAATTTTTTTTAAAACCTGCTCCATGTTGTGTAAAAACATAAAAGAAGAGTTGCCTCGCTCAGTTCCACGCTGCTCCGTGTCTACCAGAACCTGGTACCCTGCTGTTTCTGCTTCCTGCTGCAGTGATGACATCATTGACGCTAGGGACACGTGACTGCTGCAACCAATCACTGCCTGGCTTCGTCTGGTGATTGGCTGCAGCGGTCACATGTCCCGGTCATTGCTGCTACAGCAGGAAGTAGAGGGTTACTGGGATCGGGCAGTGGCAGAATGTGAGCCGGCTGGGATCAGATGAGGTGACTATGTCTTCTTTTATGTTTTTCTACCACCCTGAGCAGGTTTCAAAACATTCATTCACATGGGCAATTTTTAGCCGCATCGAAATGCCCAGCCGGCGGAGATAGGACATCGGTGTCCAAATACACCAGCTGATGTTTTGACGTCGCCAGAAACGATAGATCTTGCCCTATTTTTCGGCTGCAATTAGCCGGCAGCTTCCATAGACTTCTATGGCTGAAGGGATAAATCTTCAAGTGAGATATGCATGTTGGGCGAGATAAGCATTGAGGTTAAAGCTACATAATGACTTGTCCATGATACTGGTGCGACGTCGCACTCTCATTGAAGTTAATGCATGCCATGTTGCTACTCGCAAGTAGGCATGACCCACTGATCATAAAATAAGCAGCAAACTTGGATTCTTGTGATCTTCTGGTCATGGCTACATACAAGTTACATCATGACCAGCATTGATTTCAATGAGATTAGGAGATCACAGGCCTACACACCAATGTTTGGTTGCATGATCCATGTTGTGGCTAAAGTCGCCATGTAGTCTTAGGCTACCTACATAGGGTTGAGCACAATATCGCACTCCTGAACGTTAGATGTACCCGTGGATGCGTGGCAGTTTTCTGTCAAAAACGCCTCCCATCGCTTCAGGGAGGTTACAATCCTCTAGTGCAGCTTTCAGCCACGTCGGAGGATCGGCAAGTGTCTTCCATTGTTTTCAATGAGAACCCTTTCATTGCACTCGCGTGCACATCGCAGACCGTGCAATTTGCTCTCGTATCCCATTGAAAACAATAAGGGATGCATTCCGAGGAACGTGCAAAAATAGAACATGGGGTTTATATTCGTACATCTCACAATGCACAAATCTCACACAATTTTCTTGCCCGTGTGTAAGCAGCATTACAGTTATATCTTGGTCACTTCTCCAGTTCAGATCAGACATACGTCATTCTTGCTAAGGGCCCGGGCATGTAGATCTCCACTGATCACATTTTTATTACAGGTATTAGAGATGAGCGAACGTACACGTTTAGGGCGATTTCGCAATCGAGCACCGCTTTTTTCGAGTAACTGACTACTCGGGCGAAAAGATTCGGGGGGCGCCGGGGTTGAGCGGGGGGGGGGGGGGGGTTTCAGAAGGGAGTAGGGGGGGGAGAGAGAGCTCCCCCCTGTTCCCCACTTCTAACCCCCCCTCCACCACGCCGCCTCCCGGCACCCCCAAATCTTTTCGCCCGAGTAGTCAGTTACTCGAAAAAAGCGGTGCTCGATTGCGAAATCGCCCTAAACGAGTACATTCGCTCATCTCTAGCAGGTATGAATTGAATGACATAAAAGTGAAATACGATCAGTGAGAATTGCCTTTGAACATCATATGATTCTAGTGGCTCAGTGGTCAACACTGTTATTTTGTAGCACTGGGATCCTGGGTTCAAAGCCAAGGAAGAACAACATCTGCATGGAGTTTATATGTTCGCACTGTGTTTGTGTGAGTTTCCTCCCACACTCCAACAACATACCAATAGGCTAATGTAGAGTGTGAGTCCCCAATGGGAACAGGGCCTTATGTAAGTAATGACAATCTGTGGACTATGTATGCACTATAAAAAATGAGTAAAATATATATTAACGAATGGCATCATATTTCCCGGGACTTACTTTTGACAATGCCCTGCAGTCAGTATCCAGTTTGGTTTTATTAAACTTCCACCACAAATCATTTCTTCAGTTTCTGTCTCAAATATTAATAGCGCCATGTAAGGTCTGGAGTGTGGAATAGCTTCATTTCCATGTATAATTTTCACTTTTGTACCTGGAAATTAGGAAAATAATTCCACTTAGAGCACAAAGATATTAATTTCTACTATGAGTATATACAGATGTAGCAGAGTTGAGTTTGTTATTTCGGATAACTCATTACTATTACAATACAGGGGCAGAAGAAATTACTATGAGGCCCAATAAAAAAAATTGCAGCTGTATCCCATTCCACCATGACCATAACTCAGCAGAAAAGGGCTCAGTAAATAGAAAGATTAACCTCTTCAGTGGCAGGTTTATTATTACCATGTCATGCCTCACAGGTTTTTTTAAATGAGTCAACAATGCAATTTAATCTTGCAAGTATTTGAAAGTACTGTACTACTTCGACAGTTGGTATTATGGCAAGGAAATCTCTGGGGCTTGCTGCACTGAGTATGCAGTAAAGACCCCGGAAGATTTCAGATGAAAGCTCAGTGCTTTGCACATTTCAGCACTAGAGCTGTCCACGGAAATCTTTCGGGGTTTAACTGCATGGTCAGTGCAGCAAGCCCTGGAGATTCTCCGGGCGTGCCACTAAAGGGGTTAAATGAATCTGAATCAAATCCCAGAAAACTATAGATGCTGAACTCAGCCAATCTAACAGAACCAATTTAAGGCCTTATTCACACGACCGTATGCTTCCTGCATATCACAGCAATAGATAGGGCAAGGCCTATCTTTTGACATGGCATATAAAATTGCTGACTGAAAACTGTCACGGTCGTGTGAATAAGGCCTTAAGATTTTCATGCAAAAAGTAAAATTTCCCATTTGTCAGTCAAACATTCTAAGAGTAGCCCAAGTTTGTTTTATTAAGAGAAATACTGATTTTTTTGTTTATTAAAAAGTAGCGCCTGCATCTTAAGTGACGACAGGAAGCGCAGCCACAGTGGTTTTCATTTATCTAAAACCGATGGGGAACTGTAATTTTTCTGCAATCCAACCTCTTCAGGTCCATGGCATGGCTCTATTTAATATTAGTCATTTTCTAACACAGCAGCGCCATCTAATGGTTAGGTAAGGATATCGTTTGCAACACAAAAATATCATCTGAATTAGTTTGACAAATTGTCTTTTTACATCATATAAAACCGTAAACCTGCCACTTTGTTGCCTGTTTGATATCCAAAAGCAGAAGACAATGTGCTGTACAGACTTACTAAACATTGACCGTCTTCAGCAGACTTGAATTAACAAGATTTGTGTGTGAGATCTGATCTATTTACACTGTATTGACATTGCTTTCTGGTGAAATAGAATTACCCAAGATTCCCATTTTTAATCCAGGAGTCCAAGGAGATGTTACTGCTGTAGATTGCAGTACAGTACTGTGTGTGGTCATCATTAACTCTTACCTATGGTTGGGGAGGGGGATAACCATAGGTTTAAAATCAGTAATTATAAATGTTCGTCTGCTATTACTACATTACAGATTGAAATGATACACTTTTTACAGACCCCTAAAGGGAGTCTGTCAGCAGTATTAAATTCTGCAAAATGCCAACAGTGCTAGGTAGGAGACCTTGAAACCTCTTTAAGACTATGTTCACACCGGGCAGGTAATGTGAAAGTGGAATCACCTGACCAGCAACTCTGTGCTCACTAGAGGCTGCCAGGTGCTTGTGCCAAGATGCGCTGACAGCGCCATGGATTCTGTGGTTAGCGATATAGCTACTAAAATCAGCTGTGAATATGTAGAGAGTGAGAGAGGGGTCGAGAGAAAGAAAGAAGCTGTGCGAGAGAGAGAAGCATAAAAAAAGAGAGAAGCGGCGAGAAAGAGAAATCAAGAGAGAGAAGCAGTGAAAGAGAGAATCAGAGATGGAGAGAGAAGTGTCGAGAGAGAGAGAGAGGGGAGAGGGAGAAGTATCGAGAAAGAGACATCTGCTCCAAATACAAAGTGACACTCTGAATAATCACCTAACCAAGCAGATTTACAAGTTCACAACAACCATTTTTCCAAACATTTTATCTTCATGTAGCGAATATTGGGTAAAAAAAAATACATAAAAAAGAAAATGACCCAACACCGATGCCAACCAAAACCGTCATGTATGTGCCCTGTAATCTAAGACTATAAAAAATTATATATCAAAACATCCAAAACAAAATCAGGGACCGATCCCCATACTTTATTTTAATGTGTATATATACTAATTAAAAAAAAATAAACAGCTATCAATGAAAATTTTTTTTTTTTTTTTAGTTTTTTACTCCCAATAAAATGAAGAAAAGTAAGTGAAAAAAAGATATAAAAAATAGCCCTATACGTCACAGGAAAAAAAAAACACCACAAAAATAATCTTGGAAGCTAAGGGAAAAAAAATATTGCAGTAAAACCATAACATGGGTAAAATTTTTAATCCCTAAAAAGTGTCCGGTCCTTTAGGGGTTTAAAGTTGTCAGAGAGATTGTGAAAAAAGAATGAAGGTGCAAATAAAAATCAATATACCGTGTTTCCCTGAAAATAAGGCACCCCCGAAAATAAGACACATTAAGAAATTTGCAGAAATCGCTAATATAAGGCACACCCCGATAATAAGGCATACTAAAGTGTGCAGGCAAGTCGAGAGGCCTGTCCCCTGCTGCCATCCCCGTTGTCTCCTACCTCCTCCTGTGCTGTACGAGTGTGCTGTTGTGAGCTCCCCTTGCTGGCTGGAAAACTCCATACTGTCGTTCTATTGCTGCTGTACATGTCTGCTGTGATGAGCTCCCCCTGGTGGCCAGAAGCTGCAATACCATCCCTGCTTACAAGAGGAACTTCTGTCTGCAGACAGGTACGTTACTTAAATTACAGCCCTGATTTTTTTATGGCTCTGTGTGTGAGTCAGGCAACCATATGTGTGATTCTTAAGGCTGGGTTCTCACAGAGTGTATTTCCAGCCTTAGGGGGTGAGCATTACAGTCTCCAGACAGTGTGTGGGAGCCAGGTACTTTAGAGCTTTTATTTTTTGTGGCCCTGTATGTGAGTCAGGCAAATTTTCTGTGCCAGAAGATGATGACATGACTGTCATTGAGTAATTTTTGCTTTGTTTTCACAGTTTGTCTAGCTATATTGGTTTGTGGTGACAACTACAGTTCTGTGCAGTATATACAGTAATAAATGTTCATTTTTTTTGTTAAACAATAAATGGGAATTCTTCTTCATTGAAAAATAAGACACCCCCTGAAAATAAGACATAGCGCATATTTGGGAGCAAAAATTAATATAAGACGCGTCTTATTTTCAGGTAAACAGGGTAGTATAACAATGTATGAAATAAGAAATAAGTAATTATATAATTAAACCCATCAAATGAAAGCAGAAAAGGAAAAACCCTAATTCAGTCCAATAGGGCTCCTTCTGTTTAGTCTGAATATCCATTTAGCCTTTTTTCTTAACAATTTGGAATTAAAGGGGTTCTGTCTTTAGAGAAAAAAAATCAATACTTACTTACTTACTGATGTAAGAGATGAGCAAGCATACTCGCTAAGGACAATTGCTCCAGCGAGCATTATCCTTAGCGAGTACCTGCCCGCTCGGAAGAAAAGGCTCGGGTGCTGGCGGGGGGCGGGGAGCAGCAGGGGGGAACGGAGGGGAGATCTCTTCTCCCTCTCTCCCCCTCGCTACCCCCTGCTGACTCCCGCAACTCGCCACTCACCCGCGCCGGCACCCGAAACTTTTCTTCCGAGCGGGTAGGTACTCGCTAAGGATAATGCTCGCTGGAGCAATTGTCCTTAGCGAGTATGCTCACTCATCTTTAATACTTACCTATTCTTTCCCAGGCAGCCTTCTTACTGCATCTTCTCTTCGCCGATCTTCTCTTGGCTCCTCCAGTCCCACGGCTCACATCACCCCCAGCCAGACAGATCTTCTTCTTCCTATTTTGGAGCATCCATTCTTGGCATTCTTCCTGCAGGTAGTGACATAGCGTTCACTGCCAAGCAGGTAAAGTTGAGCTATTGCCGAGACTGCGAATGCGTGCAGTCTCTCCCCGAGTGTTCATATACGATTGTCTTGGCAATAGCCCGGTATGGGATTCGGCATTCCCTTGTAGGCAGTCAATGCTATGTCAGTAGTGACGTAGTGTACATTGCCCTGCAAGAAGTAGGCTGACGAGAATGTACGTAACGTTATAGGAAGAAGAGGATCCAGTAGGCTTGCGGTGATGTGACCCGGGGACTGCAGGAGCCAGGAGAAGATCAGCAAGGAGAAGATGAGGTAAGAAGACTGGCTGGTGAGAAATATTGATTTTTTTTTTCTAATGACAAAAACCCTCTAAGTTCCCACCTCATGGCCTAATTTCACAAGACAGAGTCCCAAAAATTTTAAGGACGCAATATTACCACCATGCATGGTGATTATATGCCTGGTTACTCGTTCTCCAGCTCTTATTCTTACCGAGCTAAGATGTTTAGATAATAGATATGCATCGTCTTAATTCTTTTTCAATTTTCTCCACATAGCTCTTCAGACAAGGACATTTTGCCACATATAACAACCCCTTTACTCCTAAAATTATTGTACTGTCTGATGAATATGAATGATTATCCACTGGGTTGATACATGTAGCAGATTTCATAACATGAGAACAAAATGTGCAGTTACTGCAAGGGTTCATACTGTGATCAGACCCTGTTGCATGTTTTGAGACGTGACTTTGTACAAGCATATCTCCTAAATTGGGCCCTCTTCTGTAGATGACATTGGGATGTTCTGTTATAACATGTTTTAAATGTGGATCAGCGAGAAAAATAAGCCAGTATTTTCTCAAGATGTTACATACTAGACTGGAATATCTGTCATATGTTCCAATACACCTAATTATTTTTCTTTCGGGGGAGAGGAATCTATGTCAGTAGATGGGAATTTGTGATTGTTCTCAGTAAGAGAAACCAAGTAATCTTGTAGGTATGACACCTTCTAATAGCTAACAAAAATGCATGATGTTATGCGAGCTTTCAGACCTCTCAGGGTCCTTCCTCAGGCTTTTTTGAGGATATTGGTGGGATATCCTCTTCTCTTAAATTTGACAAATAGTGAGTCACATTCCTTTTTACACTGTACATCAATTTCTTCTGGCATGCAGACATTTCCCTAAAGGTATGTCCCTACCTAGGGAAAGTGGGTGATGACTGTCCCAAAAGAGGAAGTTATTAGTTGCTGTAGATTTATGTAAAATATTCATGCTAATGCTACCACCTGGGTCCAGTCTGATTGTTAAATCAAGAAAATGTACAGTGGATTCATGAATCGCAAATGTGAATTTCATGTCTTTGGCACATTTTGTTAGTGTGTTAGGTTAATAGCCTTGTGTGACCCTGGGCAATTCTTGAATTATTTGTTTCATAGATTTTGCATTAGG
Source organism: Eleutherodactylus coqui (assembly GCF_035609145.1). NCBI lineage: Eukaryota > Metazoa > Chordata > Amphibia > Anura > Eleutherodactylidae > Eleutherodactylus > Eleutherodactylus coqui. The sequence continues at coordinate 72,703,128 of NC_089841.1, forward strand.
GCCAAGGAGCTTCATGTTATTATAGGAGGGAACCCTCCCTTAGCAAAAACACAAGCACTTGCGAATATGCAAATGCTCAGGCTGAAGTGAAGCTCGCCTCTAGAGCGGGATGGGATTTCAGGTCTGTCAAGAGCGGGTGTGGCCGCTCTTAATGTAGGCGTTGGGCTACAGGCGAATGTAATACTGATGCATATTACGGACATATTTCAGATTACATTAAAACCGTATGTTATCAGGATTTTATCAGTATTTCATCGGTATTTGTCTCCATACACTTCTACTGGGCAAACACTGATTTACCCAATGGAAAAGAATACACATAAGGAGGCAAATGCATGAAAAAAAAAATGACGGTGAAAAACACAACCAGGTGAAGAGACCTATTGATTTACATCAGATCCGTATTATGGTCTAAAAAATATGGACCAAATACGGAGGTGAAATACACTCGCCTGAAACTGGCCTAATACTAGTACGGTATGTCAATAAGTGAACATTTTGATAGCGGGACATCAAACAAATTATTCAAATTTTAGGTTCATAACTATAGTGGATGCAGGGGTTGCATTCACACCGTAAGTAGGTACAGCAGTGCCAGAAATCACATGTTATAGATTTTGCATACATGCCCAGAAGATTTCAGTGTATGCCTATGGCAAGTTCTTTACTGCATGACTAACGAACACCAGTTACGTACCTCAACTTTCTATCAGCTCGTGCAAATATTCTGTTCATGCTCTAGCCCTATATCCCAAAACCCTAGCTAAATGCCAAGTGGGTTATTGGTAATCACTTCCCCTGGCACCGACATACCCTACCATATCACCTAGCAATGAGGAATTGCAGTTAGCGAAGAACTAGAGGATATAAATAAAGATATTGCTCCCTACCTTGACTGACCAACAGACATGCCGCAGAGAGAAGCAGGGTGAGGAAACGTTTCATGGCTGATCTTTCATGCTGTTGTGGTCTGTGGCTTCTTATATATGCGCCTACTACAGTTAAGTCTTATCTACCAATGTACTCCAGCATTTCACCCCCTGGTTATTACATCACATGATTCTGCTAATCATCATTGTGTAGGGTAGACTATGTCAGGATTACTTCTTGTCAAATATTGCATATCTCTGACAGTTGATGTTTGTGGTATTTCATCACTAGGAGGAGATTTTAAGGAACTTACTGTTTTTAGATAAAGATCGCTAGTTTCTTCTTACAATGTGACAAATTCTCATAGAAAAAAAATATATAGTTAATAAGTATTTTTATTCTAATATTTAGTGTTATTTTGGACGTTGTGGGCAAGGAGAGATTTAAAGAGACTGTCAAAAGTGAACACCCCCTGCCCACGAGCGGAAATCGATTGCAATTTTCCGTTCGCGAGGGGAAAATTGCAGCATGCTCTATTATAGTACGGGCCTCGCACGGACAGCTTCCATTGAAGTCAGAGATGGCGCAGGTAACTCTGTGCTGTGCATGTGCGACGGACAGCACATCCGCAGCACAGAAGGAGAGAAAAAAATGAGTTACGTCCCTGACCGCGGCGGATGACCTTGCATACCTGTTGTCTTCTTCGCTAGCATCTGCGCAGACCTGTTTTCTTCCGGCTTCTCTGTACTGTGGATGGTCCGCATAGCTCGTCGTCAGACATTCAGAGTACACATTTTTTTAAACTCCTGCTTTTCCTGTTGAATCTGCGGTCTGTCCACAATATCAAATGCGGATGGGCCGTGGGTCAGATGGAAGCTGTCCATTGCGGGAACCGCAGGAAAATGGAGCATGCTATGATTTTTCATCCGTGAGAGGAAACTGGAATTGGTTTCCGCTCGTCGTGCATGAAGAATCATTTTTCCATTGCATGCTATTGAGGGCTATAGTTGTGGAACCTGGAGGCGGACGCCAGACCCGGATTCCGCAACAAACATCTGCCCATGTGCATGAGGCTTAAGGAGGTATTTTGCAGCATTCATTCCTAAAAATGTGTTTTAGTTCATTAACATTTCTGGGATGCCTTACAGGCAAAGCCCTTTTCAAGTCTTGCCAAAGCATCTCAATGTGGGTCATAAGGTCAGGAATCTAATTTGGCCTTATAACTTCAATCAGAAAGTCTCAACCCAATAGGGTTGAGAAGTATGTAGGCCTCGTGTTCTATAACAACTGTTTTGCTGAGAGTTAGGGCGCCCACCCACTGGCGTTTTTTTTTCCCTGCGAAATTCGCAGCATTTTTTTCTCTGCAGGGGTCTATGGGACTTGTAATGTTAAAATCGCGATCGCGCAAAATCGCAATTTACCGCGAAATCACAATTTTGCGCGATCGCGATTTTAACATTACAAGTCCCATAGACCCCTGCAGAGAAAAAAATGCTGCGAATTTCGCAGGGAAAAAAAACGCCAGTGGGTGGGCGCCCTTAGGTCGTCATTATAGAGTTTCTAGCAAATCCTTCAATGCTTTGCATTTCACTTGTGGATTGTATTTCATCATTAATTCTAAGCCATCGCAGTCTTTAGCAGCTCTTTACATGCAAATAGACAGCCCAAATATACACAAGAATCAACATATTCTCCAGTGCTTTATATTGAATGCGATTGTTAACATCAGTAATACATACAGTATATATGTAAATGTGTATATATGCACATATGCTAAAACCAGTCTCATAGTTTACTTTAAGGAATTCTATCATCAGATTTATGGTACCTGAACCATGGGTAGCATGAACCCAGGACGGGGGTGCCTGTTGCCCCCTGTGAGTGTTTTATTCTGAAACACAGCTGCATTTCAGAATAAACTCAGCTGAAGTTTGACTCGGAGATGAGGTTTGAGTCATGGGGTTGGGCCGCTTTGGTCTCCCCCCCTCCCGCTGCATGAAAACTACAGCTCTGTCCCTATAAATAATAAAGCAGGGAGAGCTGTCAGTCTTCATGCAGCTGGTGAGGAGAGACTGTTGTAATTCGCCACTCGTAGCTCGAAGCTGATCTCCAACTCAAACTTCAAAATGTATTTATTCTGAATTGCCACAACATTTCAGAATAAAATCCTCATGGGTGCAACATCCCTGTCCTGGGTCCATGCTGCCTGTGGCTTGGGCAGCATAATTCTGATGAACGAATCTCTTTAAAAAAAACAAACTAGCTTTACAACCAGGGGTGTAGCTAAAGGCTCATGGGCCCGGGTGCAAAAGTTTATCTTGGGGGCCCCCCAACTGCTCTTAACCCCTCAAAGCAAAGGCGTAACTTGAAGCTTCTGGGCCCTAATGCAAAACCTGTAACAGGGCCCCCAACTATAATGCTTTATTCATAGTACTGGGCTCCCTATATGGAGAAGAGAGGCCTTATGTCCCCCTAAGGCTTCTGGGCCTGGGTGCAACCGCATCCCCTGCACCCACTATAGTTACGCCAGTGATTACAACATAAGGAATTTACCAGGACGCAAATATCCTTAGCATAGGCAATCATTGATCAGCACAAAGAAGAGATCCCAAGTGTTGCATCCTCCTCATTGTTCACTTAGGCACATTGTACATATATGATGGACTCTGTCTGATACATGAGTTTATTCCCATGCAACTGAATGTGGGGCCTTCATTGGTCACATAGTAATGGCTTATTCTAAGGGCGACTTCACATGAGCAAATGCACAATTGCGCACACTTCAGTGTAATGTTTTTGCGCTATGAACTAAGTAGATTTGCACGTGTACTGTTGCATTCTACTGTACTCTTTACGCACACAAGGCAGGGTTTTTGTGTATGGGACACTACCACACCCCAATTTAAAAGACTACTTAGCCTAATGAGGTCCAGATGTGTTCTTTTTTTTACAGAATTGTTCAGCATATTGTGCATGTGTATGCGCACTAAGAGGACATTTGTGCACATCCCATTGACTTCTATGGGAATCCTTGTTGTGCAAATGAGCACAAAAATAGAGCAAGCTGCATTTTTTTCCCACGCGCACGGAATGTACGTGCAAAAAAGGAGATAAGAGCGAACCCATTGAGATCAACGGGTTCTATTCTCTGTGTATGGCGCATGCAAATACTCCGTGTGAAGCCGCCCTTAGTTGTGAAAAACCCTTTAACTCCCACCCGCCCTTAGTTGTAACATGCAGCATCAATGGAAATAGCTGTGATTCTATTTAACCCCTTACATGCCACGATCAGTAGTGACTGTGGCACCTAATAAGTTTTAGAGAGAGAGAGAACTCCCTCTGTAAGACTATAGCACTTCCTCAACAACATGGGTATGGAGTGCTAATAGTTGCAGCGACATCTGGGGGTCTAAAAGTGACCCTTGGGTCTCTATGTATGCATATTAGGCTTTGCATAACAAGTTACAATACAGAAGTATTTAAATATATCATAAAAACATTAGAGGTTTGCATGGTTGTGTCCCATAGTGGTACTAAAAAAGTAAAAAAAAAAGTACAAACTGTTTTAAGAAGAATACAAGGAAAAAATTGAATAAAACCCCCCTCCTTAGAAAATGCCTTATGGAATAGAAGATAAACTATATATAATTGGTAATGCTGCATCTGTAAAGATCTCTGATAAAATTAATTGGCACTGACCAAAGTAAGTAAATATACATATATACTAAGTTACCACCTCTCGGCACAGGAGACGTGAGATGGTCCTATCAGAGCAATAGGGCCTGTCGAAGTATTCCAATGGAAAGCAATATGCAGATATGAGTGCAGCAGATACGTCAGACTTCTGTGGGAGACTTTTCGGGAAGTCATTCAAACCCCGTGCAAATTAGATATCGCATATATCGCCCTTAGATAGCTAATAGAGATGAGCGAGCATACTCGCTAAGGGCAATTACTCGATCGAATATTGCCCTTAGCGAGTACCTGCCCGCTCGGAAGAAAGATTCAGCTGCCGGCGGCGGGCGGGGAGCGGCTGTGCAGAGCGGGGAGGAATGGAGGGGAGAACCTTTTCTTCCGAGCGGGCAGGTACTTGCTAAGGACAATGCTCAATTGAGTAATTGTCCTTAGCGAGTATGCTCGCTCTTCTCTAATAGCTAATCTAACCAGGTCTTTACACGAATTTCATAGGAAATGTGTTTAGGGTAGTTTAGGCCTGCAGTTGAGAAACACTGGTTTAGGATTTACAAATTTCTATTGAAAAACTTTTTGACAGAATGTCTACATAGATGTGAGCAGTCATTTGCTCAAGACCTACTGAAAGTAGCTAATTGGACAAATGCGTTAAATCTGGTTCCAAAAATTATCTCGCAACCCAGTGTACATATAGTTCTGAATGTTATTATTCATTGTAGTTTGTTAACTCTGGTCAAGCTGCATAAATAAGAAGAATCAAAAATGGCCAAAATAAGTTCATGGTAGCTCAAATCACTTGTTATATTAGATGTGTTGAGCCACTTAAATGTTTCTTTTTTTATTTTTTTGTAAACTGCTAAAAGTTTGTAACTTTGCTAAATGAATCTAATTTGCAATGAGGATTGAAGAAGTTTGATTGAAACTGTATATATAGGCCACGATTAACTTCCAACTTTCCAATAACACTTCAAAATAGTCTTGCATTGCTTGAAAGCCAAGTGTTCCTCTGTCATTTTATTTAACCCTCTTGATGGCCTCATGATGGTTTCTAGCAATCGTGCGAAATATTGTCAGCAAAATTCAATTTTAAATTTTCAAAAAGGGCATAAATAACCACTATTAAAGTGTTTGTATGTTTTTTTGGGACACCCTATATATAACTTTTGCAGTATGCATTGACCATTAAACTGACAACGCAGGGCCTGGAGAAACAAAATGACCGAACTGCCTCTCTAATTACCTGATGCACACTGTGCATTAGTATGCATTGGTAGTCTAGGACAGAGGTCCCCAACTCCAGTCCTCAGGGACCCCCAACAGGTCATGTTTTCATGATATCCTATAGTAAAAACACCTGTGGCAATGTCTGAGGCACTGACAATAATTACATCACCTGTGCAACACTGAGGAAATCCTGAAAACATGACCTGTTGGCGGTCCCTGAGGACTGGAGTTGGGGAACACTGGTCTAGGACACTACATGCTGATTTGACTGGTCAGTGCTGCTCACATGGCCAGCACTGGTTAATCAAAGCAAGTATTGTGTCTTAGACTACCAATGCATACTAGTACACAGACCCCGCCAAATTGCTACTCATGTCTCAGCTCCTTGGACCATGAGAAAAAGTTTCAGGGAAGGATTATGTGGTTACTTTTCTGCCAACAATCCTTTGTGTTTCTATGAATTCACACTTTCGGCTGTAATCTATATCAGCAATCAGCCACTTCAGATCCTTTCACACGAGTCTTGTGCTTTATCAGCTGTACTCACATTTCTTGGCGATAAGGACTGAAGATGTCTGCTTACTGAAAATAATTTTCTCTATAAAAAAAGATTACAGTAAATTACAATACATTAAGTATTCTGCTTAGAGGTCCTAAGGGTTCCTTCACACCAGTGTTTTCCAAACTCCAGTCCTCAGGGACCACCAACAGGTCATGTTTTCAGGATTTTCTAAAGTAAGAACACCTATGGCAATGTCTGAGGCACCAACAATAATTACATCACCTGTGCAATACTGAGGAAATCCTGAAAACATGATGTGTGGGGGTCCGTGAGGACTGGAGTTTGGGAATTAAGGCCGTCTTTTGAGCGAGAATCGTTGGGTCTAACTGCACGGACATTGTGCAGTTTTCGTTAACGAGTCGTTCATCTTTCTCTTTCAGCAAGCTGAAAGAGAACAATGAGCCTTATCAGTGCGGCGCGCTGAGTTCACAGCGGGATACAGCAGATACTATTGTTTCAGCTGGTATTCCGCTCGGAGAACAAATCACAAGTATACAGAAGACAAGCGGTCCAGCTTCTCTTCCGCACACCCCACTCGGAGCGCTCAGCTGCTATACAGCTGAGAAGACAACAGCTGTATGCAGAAGATAGCTGTCCCGCTTGTCTTCTGCATACAGCGTAAGCCTTTATTTACACACTTATGCACAGTGAACGCTCACAACTGTCACTCACACTGCCGTTTGAGTGAATTTTGAGCGATTATCTTGCCGTGTAAATGTACACAGCGATTATCGCTCAAAAGATGTCTTTTGACCGACTTTTGAGTGATAATCGATGTGTCTAAATGGGGAATTACTGGAGAAATAATCGTCCCATATAAAGTACCCTTTATCCTCATGTCCATTTTATCTTTTATCTTTTTTTACACAAACTGTTATGCACTGCTCTCGTCAAGGTGTCATTGCGCCAGGTAGAGCCAGAGTGAGAACCTAGAACTTATTTGTGGCTAGAAGGGCCTAAAAGAGGCCTTCTTCGCCCTTTCAAGTGTATCCATATCTTTAAAACAGCCTCACATAGGGAATACTGAGATTTTAGAAATGGAGACTGTGAAGACATGCAAATTCATGAGCATCTACATCCATTAGCATTAGCTCCATATTCAAGACCTTCCAAACACGAATGTTGTATGTAATGATTATGGAAGCAATGCCCCCAAAGGCAGTTTTACCGTTTCGCTTCTTTCCCGCCACTGTAAGGGTGGTTTCACATGTTTCGTTTTGTGGTTGCACTCCAGAACATTTACATATTGAGCGATTACTACATGTAACTGATATCATGTGTTGATGAGATCATTAAGGAGAGCCTGTCAGCTCGAACAAGGTGTCCAAACCACAGGCATGATGTTATAGAGCAGGACGAGCTCAGCAGATTGTTATATAGTTTTATAGGGAAAGATTTAGTATAACTTGTATTACATTCATTTAAACCTTTTGCTCATTCTAAGCTGAACAGTCTAATGGGTGGGGCTATCAGTGATTGACCACTATCTGTGAATGACTGGTCATACAGGGGTAGCTGTCAATGTATCATGCATATTTACACAATCCCATTGACTTCAATGGGCTGTTTAGGTTTTTAGTACAGTTCAAAATAGGACATGCTGCGTTTTTTTAAAATGCAGCTCAGCTCTCATTGTCCCAATGTAAATCAATGGGTTTTCAGCACTGCATACTACATGTGTAAAAGATATGCATCTAATATGCTGCATAAATACTCTTGTGTGACTGAGCCCTGGGGCTGGATTTAGACGGGCGAGTGAAACATCGGTCTGGGATGCTTGACCAATATAACACTCTTAAATCTGCGAATTCTACACAAATGTGATCCTCTTTGTGAGAAAATCACACTGCATTGCAGTGCATGAAAATCGCATTGTAGTGGCCCAGAACAGCAGGGCCCCTCCATAATGTTTGCTATATGTTGCCTGTATTGTCTTGTATGTTGTGTTTGAATGAGGAATGAATCAGCAAAATGTGTATTGGAGTTTTGCAGCACAGAATAAGTTAATGTCTGCAAATGAGCCGTCTCTGTCTGGAAATGTATCATGTTGTAAGTTTGGAGTTATGTGACCATGCTAGATATATGTGTTTTGCAAGTGGTTCTGCAAGGGTCTTCTGTTCCGGTCCTAGTCCAGCAAGGAACCCACAAAAGCACCTTCCATTCTGTGTGGGCTGGAATAAAGGAGGCTGAGAGACATCCCCAGCTGTCCCTAGGCCCATTACACCCAGGAGATGCCAGTGGTGTTAACCCACTGAGGAACTGAAAAAGAGAGAGAGAGTGAACCACCATCACAGTGTGGAGTGTATGCCAAACATTGAGTGCAGATCGGTAGAGAGCTGGAGAGTAGAAGAGGTGTTTGTGCTGGGCACGGAGCCCTACAGATAACTGAGACTCAAGATAGCTCGGTGACCCCATGATTTCCTCCCTGTCGCACCACTTTGTGATTTCTACACTGATACAAGTAAAGAAGCACTGCCGACCGTTCCCGGCTTTGCTATTTAAACCTACTCTGTTAGTGTGGATCAATTCTTTTATCATCCGGAATTACCGCAAAGGAAGGAACTGTGGCGTCACCCATTGCCAAGGTAAACTGCACCGTGGGGTCACCCGTAGCCAAGGTAAACTGGACAGTGTGGTCACCCGTAGCCAAGGTAAACTGCACCGTGGCTTACCCTTTGCAGACCTTCCCTTAGTTACTTGGATAGGTCCTGTGCTACCCTCAGGGTGGGAGATGGTAGAGTTCCGTGACAAGGCCCAAACTCTACCCCGCTATCTCCTAGGCTGAGGGCCCGCTTCTCGGAGGCTGCAGCATGGTATTTCTATAGTGAAAACTTAAAAATTGCACTGCCCTCACATGTACATGCAAGTTTCATGCGAGTGTGATGCAATTTTTGAACTCTTTAATAGCAAATAATAGGGGAGTTTTCTGCGATATCACAGAAAAATAGGACATGCTGCAGTTTTTCGGTATGAATTAATACAGTAGAAACAATGAGTTAATACATTTGAAATATAATATGTATGGTTTTGGATTACAGGGTGCATACGGCGACAGTTTTGGTTGGCGTTGGCTTTGGGCTATTTTCTTTTTTATGTATATATTTTTACTTTATTCTGTAATTTTGTTTTACTTATTTATGTAATTAATTTTGTTAATATCTATGTCCCCCATGATGTCATATAAGACCTAAAGGGGACATTCATATGTTTGTTTTTCTTTCATTTGATACTTTTCCACTGTAGCTGGGGCATCCATAGAAGCCCCAGTTACAGGGCAAAACATCTCCTGTAGTGATAATAGTCACTGGCAGAGCTGACCAGGGTCTGCTAGGACCCTGTAGCTCTGCTGTGACTTGGGATCCCAACAGACGGCTCGCGTAGTGGAAGAACGATTTTCTCTTTAGTACATAGCGCTTATTGAGCACTGTGTACTAGAGAAGGAGTGGGCAGAAAGGGTTAAAAACCATTTCTGCCTTCTTCCACAGGTTCTCAGCTGTCACTAACAGCTGACAACCCGACCTGCTTCTAATTTATTGCAGAAGCAGAGGCTTTAACCCCCCCTCCCCGGCTGTATTTTTTTTTACTATCGGCTGGTTTTAAAGCCCAGGACAAAGCGCCACAAATTTACTGTGCTTGGTTCTAAATGGGTTAAACTACAGCCATATGAATAGACACATAGACTTATATTAGCTCTGTATTATGGTCCACAAAACACAGACCAAATACAGAGCTAAAATACGATCGTCTGAAAGCGGTGTTAAAGGGAATTTATCACCAACATTTTGCTGCCCCCTCTGACAGGTGTGCTGATTACAGAGATATATCAGCTGTATTTATCTGTGTAGTAGCTTGGGAGAAATTCTAGTTAGCTCTACATATCAGACTTTGAGGTCACTCATTAACAACTTACTCCCTATTACTGTGCATGGGGAAAGAGCTGTCAATCAGGGAAAGAAAGGAGAGTGGGTGGAGCTCCAACGGTGGGCAGGGCTAGGCACAACTCATGACTTTCAAGAACTAGTCTTGTATGTGTGGCTGATACTAATAAATGCAAGTTTCTAAAAAACGTATGTACTTATACATTTATAGCTTGCAGTAAATGTCAGCCACAAGAATCAGTAAATGTAAGACTGAGTGGTGTTTCCCCGCTAAACTGAAGCTCTTCACGATAGGCTTTACAGGCTGGTTACCAGCTCACAGAAGGCCATGCCGGATGGCCTGATACAGAACCCAACTGACAGCCGAACTTGTACACACAATTCCTGGCAAGGAATACGCCCGATGCTGCGTAGGTACGCTCTTTTATACAGCACACAAAAAGGCAACGCCTGCATACTCCCCTGTGACCCACCACAGCTAATGACAGAACAAAGTGCTTTTACAATAAAAAACAAAACTAAAGAAACATTTCAGTACAGGACCAATAGGACAACATTTCCCCAAAGATCAGCAATGCCGCAATATACCACAACATAATGGAGAAAATGTGTTCTTTCTTCGGAGATAGAATCATCTTGAAGGATCTGTGGCCACTGAGATCACCAGACCTTACATTGGCAAATCTTTTCCTGTGGAGCCACTTAAAGGGTAAAGTGTTCCCCAATAAACCATTGCTGCAGCGAAGAATAAGATTAGATGTGAAATTACCACAATTGATTTGTGCGTGTTGCTGTGCGCTTTCCATAACACGGAGCGTCGAATGCAGAAGTGCTTTGAGGTTGATGGTGGACACTTTCAACATCTTCTGTGGTGACTCTGAGCTCACCAAGAACCAAGATAAGTGTCAATATTCAGTTTTATAAGATATATTTGTCCAGAATACAAATATTGCGAAATTACTGGGATGCGCTTTGAGTAAAGCACCCTGTATTTGTCATGAGTTGCATCATTTATAACCTATTATACCTTATTGATGATATGTCCTTTATGTTAAAATTCAAAATACAAAGTTCACATGGCAAATAAAAGGTTGATGTGCGCATGTTCTATATGAGTATAGGCTGGGCCATCAGATTACTGTCCTCTGATGGATGACTAAGTCTGTGTGAAGTATCCTAGTATAATATCGTGTTTCCCTGAGAATAAGGCCCTGTCTTATATTAATTTTTGCTCCAAAAGAGGCACTAGGTCTTATTTGCAGGGAATATCTTATTATACTTACCTAGCAGACTTGGTCCAGGTCCGTCCTGCTGCTCTCCGGAGCTCCAATGTGCTTATTGCAGTCCTCGGTCGCCCACAGAAGATCACTTCCTGGTACCGGGGTCCTTAAATCCCGCCTCCAGGAAGCAATAGGTCTGGTCTGATCGGTTCATTGAGCATTGCATTTATTGGCTGGACAGCGATCGAGAACCAATCAGACATTTTTTTAATGTAATGCAGCTAGGGCTTATATTTCAAACCTTTCCGAAAATCCTGAAAAATCAGGGTAGGGCTTATTTTCAGGGAAACAGGGTAGCTAGCCTTCTTTTTGCTTTAATTATAATTAGCTACTTAGAAGCCTCATAAAGAATATTATGTAGTTGTTTTGTTACTGGATACTTGCTATAGTTAAGTGGAAGTACTTGCTGCTTCTGAGAGAATTCTCTAGTTTATAATCTCTCATTTCGATAATGATCTAACTGAATTTTGCTACGAGTAGAATTGTTGCCAAACTAATATTGTACTTGCTCTCAAGTCTCCTCTGAGATGTAAGATAAACAGAACTGCTAAATACTTGCCTTGTTTTAATAGTTTAGCTTCTATAATAATTTTAACGACAAAAGAGAAAAGCCGGCTCCTTAAAAGCACTTCTTTTATTCTTCTTTAATTACAAAAAATCCATAAAATTATAAATGATGGGTACCGCATGATACCATGTCAATGCACAGAGGCGTTACAAAAGCCATTGCTTTCTTGAAGCCTCCCAGAGGCTGAAGTAAGGGTTCTACCCTTCTAGTGATGCAGCTAACACATCACTGCCCAAGAGATCAACCCCTTGACAAGGATAATGCAGGCTGTGCCCCCCCCCCCCCCCGCCCTCCCCAAAGTGTGGGAGAGGCTTTTTGGCACCATGGGCGCACTATAAAAGAGTGATAGTTGTGTCTCAGGGCTGCAAAGTAGCGCATACAGTTCCCTCTGTCCCTCATCGGAACCCCTTGATGTGATCGCGGGTTCTGAAGAGCTGCCATGGCACCTGGAGGTAGCCTATGAGGCTCATATGAGACCGTAAAAAATCAAATCTAAAAAAAATGGCATATTTTTTTCCCCTAATTCCCCTAAAAAAATACTAAAAGTTATGCAACACCTTACTTGTACTCCAAAATGATGTCATTAAAAAATACAACTTGTCCTGCAAAAAAAACAAGCTCTCATATGGCTATATTGATGGAAAAAATAAAAGGTTATGGCTCTAAGAATGCAACAATGAAAAAACTGAAAAAAATTAGTCGGTCATTAAGGGTTAAGAGCGGGGATCTGTGTTTTCATTGATCCCTGCTGCCGCAGTGGGAGGCTGGCTGTCAGTCATAGCCGACTCCTATTGCAGGATAGTGTAGGTCCACTTCTGAGCTGGCGCCATCCACAGAATGTAAGTGTCTGTCCTGTTGCATTAACTATCACCTTGCCAGGACATAAACTTACATCCTGTGGTGTTAAGGGGTTAAAAGCCACTTTCAGAATAGTGCAGTTTTAGCCCATATTGGGTATGTGCTTTGAAAACCATAATATAGAGGAAATGTAAATCTGTGTATTTTTCACGGCCGTATTTTTAATACGCAGCATAGAAACATAGGAAATTGATGGCAGAAAGACCTCCTGGTCCATCTGGTCTGCCCTTCTATTATGTCCTTTTTATTTCTCCCTTAGCATAGGTATATGCTCATCCCAGTCTTGTCTGAAGTCATTTATTGTTGATTTTCCAACCACGTCTGCTGGAAATTTGTTCCAAGCATTTACTACTCTTTCAATGAAAAATACTCCCATAGTCTATGTAAAGTGGATATAATATGGATGCATCCATATGTCATCAGCATTGTCATCAGTAGTTGATCTGCATTTGTACTTGTATTTGCGTTCATTGGTAATATTTTCCAGTGGGCGAATACAGATCCGGAGAAAATAAACCAATGACAGCAAATATGGAGGCAAATACAGATTAAATACTGATGAAATACTAGTGACATGCACTATCAACTGTAACATGTCTGTAATATGGATGTGTAATACAGACATGTTGCGATACGCTCATGTTGAAACTGACCTTTTGCCGTATAGCATTTCCCTATATGTTGTGGGTGGATCTTCACACCAGACAGAATTAACAAGGTGGGTTGTGTAAGATTTCAAGCCAATTGCACTATAAACAAGAAGGCAAAAGAAGAAGAATTTGTTCCATGAGTGCAGTCTGGGGCAGTGTGATTCATGAGGGGGTCAGATAGTGGAGGTCACATGGCGGAAATGAGAACACAGGCGGGAACAGCAGAGATCTTTCCATCTTCATCAGATTCTTATATTCTATACATCAGGGTTGTGTTCAGCTGAAGATAAACCATAAAACTGCCGTATATCTGGTATCATCTCATCAGTCTGCAGCATTAGATTACAGTTCAGTATCAAACAGTGCAGGAGACTGTGATGGAGACATCAGTGGATGATTGTCATAAATATAGAGTTCTTATAAAAGAAGTAAACACTTTCAATGTTGTATAGCAACCAAAGTATTATTGATATCTATGGCTATTTCATACATGGTTTCTGAAATATGTCTTTAAAAATGTGCATGACTAAGTTACAAAAGTTCTGTGTGTGATCCATTTTACGAACACGATCCACTTGTTCCTCTGCTGCAGGTCGTCTCGCAGAACAGAACTTTTCCTTCTTCATAAATAAGCAGTGTTCTGAAATTTCTGTCTCCGCAGGCGTTCACATAATGTTGACGGCAAATAAACTTTCATGACAACACTAAGCTACTATGCATATTGCGTGTCTACCTGTTTAACGGTTTGGTCTTATTATATAACATTTAGAGTGTCTATTTCTTTCATAGTAACCCCATATAAGTTTTTTTAAAGGAACATCTCAATAAGATCTATCCTGAAGTCCAATCAATATGTTTAAATCTCTCTTGTTTGTCTATAGATGCAAGTATGGTCATCCACTCCACCAGTGACTCCCAATCAATGTCCAAAGTGATCGGGAGAGCGTCTAGGGCAGTGGTGGTGAACCTATGGCACGCATGCCAGTGGCGGCACTCAAAGCCCTCCCTGCTGGCACATGCCACCATCGGCCACTCACAGCTTGTGAATACCGGCAGGGGCCATGGCTCCCCGGTATTCTTGTATTATGTCGCCACCGGAAGTTAGGGGTGGCGACATAATACAGGAGTTTGACATGTTCTAACGCCCCAGCTTCTGATAGAGAGCGGCGCCGGCAGCAGGAGACAGAGCACCGGCGGCATGAGCACATCCACTGCCAGTAGAGGCCGGAGGGAGCAGCAGCAGCTGGAGAGCAAGACACAGAGCGGCTGCAGCACACACTGTGGGGCTGCTGTGGGGTGTCACTATTACTCTGGAGGCCGCAGCGGGATGTCACTACTACTCTGGGGGCCGCAGCGGGATGTCACTACTACGCTGGGGGCCGCAGCGGGATGTCACTACTACGCTGGGGGCTGCAGCAGGATGTCACTACTACGCTGGGGGCCGCTGTGGCGTGTCACTACTACGCTGGTGGCCGCTGTGGCATGTCACTACTACACTGGGGGGTGTCGCTATTACCGCCGGAGTATGTTTACATGTGGCAGAAATGGGCAGGGCTATTTCAAAATACACAGGGTGCAGATTTTGACTGCTTTTTGGATGCGGAAATGCTGCAGAATTTTCCACAGAAATTTCCGCTGAGGACATTCTGCAGCATTTCCGTGTTCAAAAAGGAGTCAAAATCTGCATCATGTCTATTTTGAAGCGGCCCTGTCCTTTTTAGAACAGGAGTAAAATCATACGTCGTGATAAGCCCCGCCCCCTGACGTGTTGGCACTTTGTGATAAATAAGTGGGTTTTGGGTTGCAGTATGGGCACTCAGTCTCTAAAAGGTTTGCTATCACTGGTCTAGGGAATGCCCAATGCACGTCTGTGACTTGGTTGCAGAATCAAGGAAATAACAGGTTAGAAAAAGTTAGTATCATGGCATCTCTTTAAAGGGGTTGTCCCGCGAAAGCAAGCGGGGTTATACACTTCTGTATGGCCATATTAATGCACTTTGTAATGTACATCGTGCATTAATTATGAGCCATACAGAAGTTATTCACTTACCTGCTCCGTTGCTAGCGTCTTCGTCTCCATGGTGCCGTCTAATTTCATCGTCTAATCGCCTGATTAGACGCGCTTGCGCAGTCCGGTCTTCTCCCTGGTGAATGGGGCCGCCCGTGTCGGAGAGCTGGTCCTCGTAGCTCCGCCCTGTCACGTGTGCCGATTCCAGCCAATCAGGAGGCTGGAATTGGCAATGGACCGCACAGAGCCCACGGTGCACCATGGGAGAAGACCCGCGGTGCATCGTGGGTGAAGATCCCGGTGGCCATCTTGCTAAGGTAAGGAAGAAGTCGCCGCAGCGCGGGGATTCGGGTAAGTACTAAACGTTTTTTTTTTTTTAACACATGCATTGGGTTTGTCTCGCGCCGAACGGGGGGCCTATTGAAAAAAAAACAAAAAACGTTTCGGCGCGGGACAACCCCTTTAACAAATTTAGTCTTTCAGATACTGCAGGTTTGAACCTACATATGAACTCATTGTCACCCTGTCATTGTGTTACATGGGGGCCAATCGGGTGCCAGAGAGGCCTCCCTCCAGCAAAGGGCTTAGTAGTTAAACACCCTTGACCAAAACTAGCTCTAGTCACAGCCAATACAGGTAGGTGTCAACTGTTTCAAACACCCAACACTCAATAGCCAAGCCTACTCCATAGACCCCCCCACTATACATTTACAGTAGATGGTCATTAACAGGTTAAGATTGTTTTGTGATTCTATGAAGGATGGCACTATTGTTTTCATTCACAAGAAGGAAGCAAAGGAGATATTAGGCAACTGGTGACCATTCTGTTGCTAAAAGTGGATTATTACACTTTAGATAAAGCGATTGGTTAAGAAAGATCAAGAATGTGCAGCGTTTAAAAGGTGATTGACTGAATCTGTGTCTTCTGAGAGATATCATTGATGCTTGTCAAGTGAGAAAGAAAAGTCTGATTGTGTGTGGGATTGATTTTGAGAAAGGATTTGACAGAGTGAGTTATGATTTTATGCTTCATGTATAGACACAATTAGTTTAATGTATAGACGAACTGGGACGCCGCACCCCCGTAGTGATTTTCGGGGAAGGGCTTTAAATATAAGCACTTAGGTTTTACTTAATGTTTTACGAAAGTGATTAAAAGTATGTATGATGATGTTTTCTTGTGAATAGGTAATTAACCAGAAGAGTGAATATGAGCTCAGGTGTGTCTCAGGGATGTCCTATATCACCTACCCTATTAGTGTAATGGAGCCCCTAATGCAACTATTGAGAATAGATTCAGTAATGACAGGAGTGAATGTGCCTCGAAGTAATTAGAGAACTTTGAAAAATAATTGGATATATCAATTGCATTAGAATAATTTGTGAAAACAAGAGTTCTTAAAGGGGTTGTCCCGCAGAAGCAAGTGCAGTTATACACTTCTGTATGGCCATATTAATGCACTTTGTAATATACATCGTGCATTAAATATTGGCCATACAGAAGTTATATACTTACCCCCTCCCGGTGCTGGTGTCCCCATCTCCATGGCGACGACCAAACTTCTCCTCTGGTCGCCGGAACAGTCGCGCTTGCGCAGAGAGAAATCCTCTTCTGGATGGTCCGGGCTCACGAGCTGTGTCCTGGCTCCTCGCCCTTCTCAGCATCATCGCGTAGCTCCGCCCCCGTCACGTGGTGCCGATCAGCCAATGAGGTGGCTGGAATCGGCAGTGGAGAGCAGACAGCAGAAGAACATCCACGGTGCACCATGGGAGAAGACCTGCGGTGCATCGTGGGAGAAGACCAGCGGCAACAGTCTTGGAAAGAAGATTTTTTAAAGTTGCTGAATGGGGATTCAGGTAAGGGAATGTTTGTTTTTTTTTAATAACACCTGGCAGCAGTATTCCTTTACAGGTACTGGGGGACTGGGCAAAAAAATTTTTTTCTCTTTAGGCGCGGGACAACCCCTTTAAGATAGGGAGAAATTGTTAATTCATTTATTTTGTGCAGGGAACGATTTTCACCGTAATTGGTGTGAATGTAACATGGAGAACTTTGGAGGATTACAATGGATAACAATAAGATTGGTAATGGAGGACTTAAAGTGTTGGATGTAGTGTTCAACAATAATGTGATAGGCAAAGAGAGTTGGAATGAGTTAGACTACCTACACTTATCGCTGTTTATGGCTCTATTCAAAAGAATGGGGTTCAGATTGCAGCAAATTTTGCACGATTTATTTGGCTGTGTGAAAGTGGCCTTTGGACTAAAAGTTGTAAATACTGTAAATTTACTTTTTAAAAGACTGCAAAAACTTTAGTTATCAAAGTAGTAATACTACCAATTATTTTACAAACAGTGGTGCCTTGGGTTAAGCGTTTAATTTATTCCGTGACGGAGCTCCTAACCAAAAACACTTGTAAGTTAAATCAATTTTCCCCATTGAAATGAATAGAAAAGCAATTAATCTGTTCCGGATGGCGAAGCTCTCCAACTGATTTCAATGGGGATGGTGTTGCCCCATTGAAAGCAATGGGACGCCGGCACCCCCGCAGTGATTTTCAGGGAAGGGCTTTAAATTTAAGCCCTTTCCTGAAAAATCATTCTTAGCTGTAGTAAAAAAAAAAATTGAAAATATATACTCACCTGTCTGCCGGGGCTCAGGCGCGTCTAGCCGCTGATTGTTCTCCCCGCACTGCTCTTGAAGCTTTTCAGCAGGCGGAGATTAAAAATGCAGGAAGAACAAGCGGCTGACAGGTAAGTATATATTTTTTACTACAGCTAGGAATAATTTTCAAGAAAGGGCTTATATTTAAAGCCCTTCCCCGAAAATCACTGCAGGGGTTACCGGCAGGCCATTGCTTTCAATGGGGCCACTGGCAGCAGCGGTGGCCCCATTGAGAGCAAGGCTAGTAACCAAAGTTTTTGCTCTTAAATCAGAGCAAAAATTCGTGAGAGAGCCTGCTCTCAAGTCAAAAAGCTTGTAAGCTGAGGCACTCTTAATCCGAGCTATCACTGTATTTCTAGTAATTGTCCAGCTTCAGTGAGAACAATACATAAACTAAATAAAGCAATAGTTTCTTACCTCCGGGTGTTAAGATGAAGCATTTCAGCGGTAAGTATATGGTTAAAAAATAAAGTAAGGGTAGCATTGGCTCTTGTAGGTTTTTAGATGGTTAATAATATTGCACAAATTAGCAAATTACTGATGAAAGAGATCGCAAAACAGCAATAGTTTGCTGGTTAGTATATAATAGAAAATGTAACAAAGATATCTGATGCTACATACACACGGGCGAGCGTGATTTTGGGCTGAGAAACTCAGGCCCACATGACGCTTGTCAACGTGCGTTTTGCCCGTGGATTCAAGATGTTTTTCATGGAATTCCGATCCTCAAATGCTTGTTTCACGCGTGATAGAGGATCACAAGTGTTTCTTATTGATTTCAATGGGAAACATAATTGCATCGCACTCGCATGCACATCACATGGCATGCGAGTGCCATGCGATGGGACCCCATCTTTGGGGTCCCATTGAAAACAATGGAAGATGCATTCCAAGGGACACAAAAAAATAGGACATGCAGCAATTTTTCTTTTACCTCACAGCATCCCTGTAAAGGAGAACATCGTTTATGTGTATGACCCCATTCAAAAGAATAGAGTTCTTATGCACTCGTGTTTTATGCATCTCGCAACGCACAAAACCGGCATGATTTTCATTCTTGTGTGCATGTAGCCTGAGGCTTGTATCACCCTGTGTTTAGGCTTCCAGCATTGGTTCTGTCTCAGCTTTCTTCCCTGCATGCAGAAAACTGCATCAGGACAAAAGGCAAGACAGAACCAGGATAGAGAACATGTGAGATGAATCCTTTGAACTTCGTCTCGTAGTTTCCATCCCTGTTAGTTTTTTTAAGCTGGGTATAAAAGTGCTGACCAAGGCACTTTACTATGTATATGCAGTTTTAAAAACTGACACGAACATAAACTATGTGAGATAGAGAGCAAAGAGACTTCTAAGCCTGCTCTATATCTGGTGGGTGCTGGCTGTTTGAAACAGCTAACACCTACCCACAACAGCCGCGATCAGAGCCATCGTTGATCTCAGCCATTTCACTACTTAGATGCCATGGTCAATGGTTATTGCAGCAACTAAGCTAAACTGGAGGGGGGTCCTCTGCTGGCAGTCCATCAGCCCCTCCATGACAAGATCATTGGTGACAATCAGTGTAGGCAGGCCATGCGACTGCTGTGAGCAGTAACAATGGAGTCCGGAGCTGTTTGTAACTGACAATAATGCTTCTCTAGGTGCTGCTCTCAGTGCAGAAACTGACTCCTTCCCCTCTCTTCTGCTCTCATTAGCACTGCCAGAAAGGGGGAGGAATCAGCTTCTGCAGTGAGCAGAGCAACCTCTAGACAGCAGCACTTTGATTTACAAAGAGCCCTGTGCTGCTGACCAGACTCAGATATGCTGTCTCTAATATAATGATTTTGATTGGGGTGAGAGGCAATTGTGAGTCTTGGTATGGTGCCCCATGAATTCTATATATGCCCTTGGTGTCAATGGGTTCACGTGGTAGTCCAAAGCCTAGTGAAGGCTTCCAAGGCTGAGCTGTATATTAAAATGTACAATATACTGCAATACACAAGTGTTGCAGTATATTGTACATGTGATCATGTGACTGCACATTCACGTACCCTATGAAGACTAAGAAAACTGTTAAAATAAGCTTAATAACATATTTAAAAATATAAAAAATATTGAAAGTTTAACCCCCCTTTCCATTTTTTATATAAAATAAGAAATGATTGGTATCACCGATTCTGTAAAAGTCTGAACTTTTACAATATCACATTATTTATCCTGCATAATAATTATAAGAAAAAGAAAATGCATAATACCAAAACTGCATTTCTTTGGTCACTATGTCTTCTAAAAAAATTTACGAAAATGCGATCAAAACATCATATGTTCTCCCAAATGCTACCAATAAAAACTACAGGTCTCCCTGCAAAAGACAAGCCCACACACAGCTTTACTGATGGAAAAGTAAGATGGTTCTTGGTATCAGAATAAAGTGACAGACAGCCATTTTTTAAATAGTTTTTCGTATTTTTAAAGTGATAAAACATAAAAAACTATTCAGATTTAGCATCACCGCATTAGTACTGACCTGTAGAATAAAGTAACATGGCAATTTTGCTTCACCATGAACAGAAAACAAAACTCAAAAAACAGTGGTTCTAGAAAAGAGGGGATGAAAAGGCAAAGAAGAAATTTTGAAAGATTGCTATTCATTAAAGGAATAAAGTCCTAGGACCCCTATGTACATTGAATAGGTTATTTTCAGGTCTAAAAAAAACCTATAAAAATAAACCCTTAATGACTATTTTTTGAATGAGACATTATTCAAACCAGTTGCACAACTTCTCCCAACTCCTGGCTATTTATCAGAGCCTGAGCGAGGACGGCTTCCAGGGTAACATCATGGTTAGAGATGAGTGAGCACCAAAATGCTCAGGTGCTCATTACTCGAGCCAAGCTTTTTCTAATGCTCGAGAGCTCGTTTCGAGTAACGAACCCCAATGAAGTCAATGGGGACCCAAGCATCTCTTAATTGAAAACAATGGTCTTCCGGCACCCCTGCATTGTTTTTTTTTATAATGAAAGGGATTTACATATAAGCCCTTCCCTGAAAAACAAGGATTTTAGTGTTAAAAAAACCAAAAAAAAAACAACTTACCTATCCGCCGCTGCCGTGTCCCCCGCAGGGATGAAGAACACATCTGCCACATGCGGCAGATGTTTCCTTCATCCCCACTAGTAAAAAGAATTCCCTACTGATTCATCTGCCACATCTGTGACAGATGCAGCAGAGGAATTCTTCAATTCCCTACCGCAGCTGTCACACATAAGAGCTGCGGTAGATGATCCTGCTGCCGACACCCCCATCAACGGATTTCATGGAAGGGCTTTAAATATAAGCCCTTCTCTGAAAATCCATTGAAAGCGGTGTAAAAAACAAAAAATTAGATACTCACCTCCCTTCAGCTACCGGGGCTCAGTCGCGTCTTCTCTGCGCTGTCCCCACCTCTGTAGTGCTGTTCTATCAGCAGGCAGGGATTTCAAATCCCTGGCTGCTGAAAGAGCTGATTGTGATTGGCGGAGGTGCTAAAAGTTTATTCTTTTTACACTAAAATCCTTGTTTTTCAGGGAAGGGCTTATATGTAAAGCCCTTCCATGAAAAACAATTCAGGGGTGCCGGCAGACCATTGTTTTCAATGGAGCCGCCAGCAGCAGCCGCGGTTCCTTTGAAGACAATGGAGAGGGTGAAATATTCTTGAGCACCAGAGCACTGCAGTGGTGCTCACTCAAGCAACGAGTACTTTCGAGTATGCTAATGCTCGAACGAGCATCAAGTTTGGACGAGCATGCTCGCTCATCTCTAATCATGATATCAGAATCAAACATTGATTTGTTGATAGCTGCACATGGACAGGGCATTCCTGTGTTGATCAGCCAACCGACTTGGCTGGTAACTGGTTGTTCCTGACTAGTGGTCCCAGATGAAGCATGGTCTCTCACAGTAAATGAACACATCAATACTGCTAAGTTATAAATCATAGAGTTCTTACCTTCAGAGATCAGCAGACAAGCTGCGGAGAGAAACAGAATGAGCAAAGTTTTCATGACTGTTACGGTCTCTGTGCATGTGATGGGTTGTGAATCCTTATATACTGTGAGCCCCAACAACCTTTATCTGAACAATCTACCACAGATGCACTGATATAGCAAGAAATGGGAAATAAACTCAACGGCAATATACGTGGTGGTTTCAGTAGACCAAGACCGATTGTGGAAGACATGTAACTAGTAGAGATGAGCGAGCGTACTCGGATAAGCACTACTCGCTCGAGTAATTTGCTTTATCCGAGTATCGCTGTGCTCGTCCCTGAAGATTCGGGTGCCGGCACGGAGCGGGGAGCTGCAGGGGAGAGCGGGGAGGAACGGAGGTGAGATCTTTCTCTCCTTCTCTCCCGCCCGCTCTCTCCTGCTCCCTGCTGCGACTCATCTGTCAGCCGCAGCGGCACCCGAATCTTTAGCCCCGAGCACAGCGATACTCGGATAAAGCCAATTACTCGAGTGAGTAGTGCTTATCCGAGTACGCTCGCTCATCTCTAGTAACTAGTAATGTTTGGACTTGGATAGCACATCAGATCAAGATCTGATTAATGTACAATGGATTGGCCAGTATGCAGCCAAATACACATACAATGAAAGTACATTTTTTATATGCCCCTCACAGGAACACCCGACAGTCATTCCAGTGATAATCACATGCCTTTCCTGAGTATAATAATATTACAAGTTACAGACACTGATTACTGGAGATGGGTGATTGATCCAGGGATGTAGGGCACCTATATACATTAGAGTTTAGTATTCTGAACCCTGGTAACAGTTGGGTTGGTTGACTCTCTAATGTTTATGGGGATGGCTCAACTCTTCCCTGCCAGATGATGTTGGCAGAAAGAAAGATCAGGGATGTTGAATTTCAACAAGTGATCCTTTTGTTCATCAGGTGATACCGTAAGCCAGTATTTGGCTGTGACTCTAAATACATGAGTATTTGGCTGAGTTGATCATATGTATGGAGGAACGAAGGGAAACAGCTGTCATTCGTCAGTTGTTAAAGGTGTATGGGGGCCTTTACTCTGATTACTAGACTTGGATTCAGTAACAAATTTTTTCCCTAAGTTGAAGAAAATTGGTATCTACTTCATGAGGTTTTTGACTTCTTCAATATTAACATTGCAGGCTAACAGGCTGAACGTCTGTAGATAAACATAGTTTTTTTGGGGTCTTTACTATGCTACAGGCAGCCCATACCATGTTACCTCTGGTTCTAACAATCTGCTTGACAGACTATTATATATATTTTGTGGATAAGAACACTTAGCTCCCCATAACCACTTTAGACACAACTACTGGTATAAGAATACTCTATCTTAATAGCTATGACAGATAAAACACAATAGGACCAACACACAACCATCATCTACAGTCGGTAACTTGCAAATGGGGACAGTATTAGAATGGGAGTCCCTAGACCCACCAGTGGGCACAACCCTGATGGCTAGGGTTCACCATCTACCTACACATAACGTGCTTCTCCATTATTATTGCCTTGTAATCTTTGTTGCTATCATTGTACACAGAGGACAAGTCATCAATAAGCTCTAATAGGTTATATGAGAAACTATTCGTAAGAATAGATTCTAGTGGCGAGTGATTGTTTCCACAGTCAGGAGGATAAGTCTAACCATAGAGAGTCATCTCCCCTCCTGAGTAAAGTGACGTGTTCAAATGATGTATGGCACTATAATATGGTTGTGTGTATGAAGCCTAAGGAAAGGGTTAAGGACTAAAACAGCAACAACTACTCTGCTTGGCACTGAGTTAAATTGCTTCTTTCTCCTCCCACCCAACGTTTTGGCCAAACAGATGACCAGCAAGGTGGAACCCTGTGAATTTGATGAATTTGCTTAATCCCTTAAAACCCCCAAACAGGCAGTATATTAATCCTTTGAAATATGTATGTCAGCCACAGAAGGATTTGGGAGTACAATCTTATAACAACTTTTGACACTTTCAACACAGGGTTAAATGTTTCAAAATGGATTTATGTGTGAATTGGAAGTATGAGACATCTATAGCACAGATAACACTGCTGGCGTGGTGACCCCCTAACATTAATTCAGGGACAATAAAACCTTTACATCTTTATTAGTGGACTATTTAAGTGTAGTGACCCAGTACATCATCCTGGTCTCCTCCATAAATGTGATACATGCCTGTCTTATGTGGATGCACTGTGCAAGCCTGTCTTGTCATTTCCAGTGTGTGTGTTGCACAGCTGCAGTGCTTGAGAGGTTAACTTTAATTAAATCATAGTCTGCATGTAAATGTATTAGTCTGTCATGTCATGTGGTATGAGCGAGGGTATAAATAGGAGTGTTTGAGAGCGGGAAAGTGTCTTCCATCTTGACTGCTACCTGAGTTGCACCTAACACAGAGCCACATGGAAGCACCTTCAGCTTCCTTGTGGTGACGATGGAAGTGGAGGAAAGATTTTTCCGTGCTGACAGTGTGCTGGATGTGAGTGGAGGGAGCCCCAAGAATAAGAGAGAGCATTTGTAAGTAATCCTTCAAGACAAGGCGAGTGCAGAGGTATTAAGCAATTCTTTTACTGTTTGATTTTCCTACGCGGCCGTCCAGAGCCAGAATCACCAGGTAGAAGTACACCTTTTACTGTCACACCCACGCATCTTCAAGTCGGGGTGAAGGTACTGCAAGAAAATAGTTTTTACTATGTCTGAAAGTCATTTGTCCGCACTGCAATATGTCTGATTGAACTGCCTTGTATAATTTGTTTGAAGTTTACAAGTAAAAGTTTATGCCGGCCCTAACTGCTCCTAGGGACCCGTGGTACTCAGGAACTGTCTCTATCTGGGATTATTCTCCGCTGAAGATCATTCCAGTATGTGGGAACGGTGGTGTCACCCGTGACAGCTACAACCCCCATCCTCCAGTTTACTGGCATTCCCTATAATAGGGGTGTCTTGGGGGGCCTGCAGTTATACGCTGGCCTTGGCTGCATGTTATCCCTCAGGGAAAGGAGTCTGGTAAGTTGCACCATGACAAGCCATCACTTAAAGGGGTTGTCCCGCGAAAGCAAGTGGGGTTATACATTTCTGTATGGCCATATTAATGCACTTTGTAATGTACATCGTGCATTAATTATGAGCCATACAGAAGTTATTCACTTACCTGTTCCATTGCTAGCGTCCTCGTCTCCATGGTGCCGTCTAATTTCAGCGTCTAATCGCCCGATTAGACGCGCTTGCGCAGTCCGGTCTTCTCCCTGGTGAATGGGGCCGCTCGTGCCGGAGAGCTGGTCCTCGTAGCTCCGCCCCGTCACGTGTGCCGATTCCAGCCAATCAGGAGTCTGGAATCAGCAATGGACCGCACAGAGCCCACGGTGCACCATGGGAGAAGACCCGCGGTGCATCGTGGGTGAAGATCCCGGCGGCCATCTTAGTAAGGTAAGGAAGAAGTCGCCGCAGCGCGGGGATTCGGGTAAGTACTAAACGTTTTTTTTTAACACATGCATGGGGTTTGTCTCACGCCGAACGGGGGGCCTATTGAATAAAAAAAAAAACCGTTTCGGCGCGGGACAACCCCTTTAACTCTCCCAGCTCCCCACGTATGTCAGTTGCCTGGGGTCTCCCTATGGGACGGTACATAAGTATGTTTTTATTTCCCTACTCATCCTGTTGTAGTATTCTTTCAAGTGCAAATTAATCACATCCATATCTGTGCCTTGTCATAAGTATGTGTGTATCTATATATATATATATATATATATATATATATATATATATGCCTCTTCAGATTTATTTCATTATGCCTGAGGAGGAATCCTAAGAGGTTCGAAAGCTCGCAATAGCATCAAGTATTTCTGGTAGCCATTAACCCCTTGAGTGGCAGGTTTCCTACCACCCTGTCGTGCCCACCAGGGCAGGTTTTTTAAAATGGTCTAATCATTGAATTTCAACTAGTTTTGCAGTTGCGTCTCAAGAGCCATAACTTTTTCATTTTTCCATTGACATGGCCATATAAGGGCTTGTTTTTTGCGGGACAAGTTGTGATTTTTTAAACAGGAGGGAGGAAAAAAAGAAATGGGGAAAAAAGAAAAAAGGGGCCATGTCATTAAGGGGTTAAATAATGTATTAACTTCCTTCTCTGGGTCATTACGACGCACATGGATACCACATGTGTGATTGTATTTTTGATTTTTTACAAAGTAAAGGGAGACAAGTGTTTTTTTTATTTTTTTAATAATTTTTTTACTTTTTTTTTTTTTAATTTTAAAAATTTTTTTTTTTTTTGTCCCTTTAGGGGACTTCCACAGGGACCCATCAGGACCCCTGATCACATTCCAGGGGTCCTATGGTGACAGCCCTTTACATGCTGCAGTGACAGCCCTTTACATGCTGCAGTCACATAGACTGCAGCATGTAAAGGGTTAACAGAGCAGAGATCGGAGGTTTTCTCTGATCTCTGCTGTAAGAGCTAGTACCTAGCTGTCCTCTGACAGCTAACAACCAGCTCTCCCTGCCACAGAGACCATCGGCTTGCTTCTGACAAGCCGATGGTCTCTATGGCAACCTGTAAACAAAGCAGGACATTGCCGACATAACGGCAATATCTTCTGCTGGTTTTTCAAAGCCCTTGCTTTGTTCTCTGTGGGTCTGTGCAGGCAGAGCACACTGTCACAGCTTGTGGCATTGTGCTCTGCAGCTCCCATAGTGATACATAGCCCGGAAATCTTCCGGGCTATGTTGCTATGAGCAGTGGAGCTCGTCACGGAACTTTTCCGGGCGTGCCACTCAAGGGGTTAAAAGGTATCATATCTGCAAGATTACTTGGTGTCTCTTGCTGGGAGCAATCACATTTTGGTTAAATTAAAATACAGCAAAAATATAGAAAACTATGAAAATGTGATTACTATCGATATATGCATATCAGTGGGATCCAACAACTTCGACAGGAAATACAGATGTGTTTTGAACCTGATGAGCAAACCTCTACGTATGATATCTTTTCACAGAGATGGCTATCTGTTTCTTCAGTACAGTAATGCTTACTTTTCTCACATGTAAACGCAAATGTGGTAACTGAGCGCTCCACATAATTCTTGGCAGCTGCTTATCTCTGCCTCCATATACATAATTTTCTTTTTTGGTTGACAGTTAATTTAAATCTATGGCCAGCTTCATGCGTCAATCACGCAAGTGTATTTTGGATCTGTATTGTATGGATCCAAAATACTGTGTTAAAGGTGTTGGCTCACCTCTAGCAGTTATGCTGCAGGAAGCAGACCGCTCCATACATTGCACAGTTGGTACTGCAGGCTGAGTTCCATTCACTTTATTAGAACTGAGCATCAGTACCAACCCGAGCCACTGTGCAGTGTTCGGAGCTGTCTGCTTCCTGCAGCAAAACAGCTAGAATTTGGACAACCTGGTAAACCCCTTAGTGACCAATCATAAGCCTTTTTACGTCCTGGTTAGCTGGGCTTTAATCCATAGGGCCATAAAAACTCGCTCGCCATGTGGATTAAAGTCACGGGGGTTGTGAGCGTGACAGCTCCCTGCTGTCGGCGGTAGCCTGCCTATACTTCTGCTACAGGAAGTTCATCTTTATGAGTGTAAGCATGTCAGCACTGGCAGTTGACAGGCGGGTACGCTTATCTGCGATGATTCCCCCAGCTGCACAAAACACCCTCTCTGATCAGACGCTAGCGGCAGGGCAGGCCAGAACCTACAGGGCGTACAGCGCAAGTTCGTGCCACATGTCCAGCTTTGACACCCAATAGTTGTATGGAGCAGAGGCATCATGGAGGGCAGTGGTATGATCGGCTACGTACTCCCTCACCATCTTTTTACAGTGCTCCCTCCAACTCAGCCTTGACTGAGGAGTGGTGACACAGTCTTGCTGGGGAGCCATAAAGCTATTAAAGGCCTTGGAGAGTGTTCCCTTGCATGTGCGGGACATTCTGCCTGATCCCCACGCCTCCCCTGCTACTTGGTCCTCGGAACTGCGTCTTCTGCCACTAGCGCTGTCAGATGGGAACTTTAGCATCACTTTTTCCACCAGTGCCCTGTGGTATTGCATCACTCTCGTACCCCTTTCCTGTTCAGGAATGAGAGTGGAAAGGTTCTCCTTATACCATGGGTCGAGAAGGGTATACACCCAGTTATCCGTGTTGGCCAGAATGCATCTAACGCAAGGGTCACGGGAAAGGCAGCCTAACATGAAGTCAGCCATGTGTGCCAGGGTACCAGTATGCAACACATCGCTGTCTTCACTAGGAAGATGACTTTCAGGATCCTCCTCCTCTACAGCCCATACACGCTGAACAGATGAGAGGCAAGCAGCATGGGTACCCTCTGCAGTGTGCCAAGCTGTCTCTTCCTAAACGCACTGAGATATAGACATGAGGGTGGTCTGGCTATCAAGTGACATACTGTCATCCCCCGTCTCCTGTTCCAAGCGCATAGTGTCAGCCTTTATGCTTTGCAGCGAACTTCTCAGCAGGCAAAGCAGCAGGATGGTAACGCTAATGTTTGCCACATCGCCGCTCACCATCTGGGTAGACTCGTCAAAGTTTCCAAGGACCTGGCAGATATCTGCCATCCATGCCCACTCCTCAGTAAAGAATTGAGGAGGCTGACTACCACTCCGCCGCCCATGTTGCAGCTGGTATTCCACTATTGCTCTACGCTGCTCGTACAGCCTGGCCAACATGTACAGCGTGTGGACACATTGCCCAGCAGTCGATGCTCTGGCAGCTGAAACCGATATTGCAGGGTCTTCAGGGTGGCAGCGTCCGTGGTGGACTTGCAGAAATGTGCGCAGACGCGGCGCACCTTGCCAAGCAGGTCAGACAAGTGGGGGTAGTTTTTCAGAAACTGCTGAACCACCAGATTGAAGACGTGGGCCAGGCATGGCATGTGTGTGAAGCTGCAGAGCCGCCACCAGGTTACGGCCATTGTAACTCATGACCATGCCCAGTTGGAGGCTCAGCGACGAAAGCCAGAGGTCAGTCTGCTCTGTCAGACCCTGCAACAGCTCGGGGGCCGTGTGCCTCTTGTCACCTAAGCTGATTAGTTCCAGCACAGCTTCCTGACGCTTGCCCACCGCTGTGCTGCCGTGCCGCGCGCTACCAACTGCTGGCGACGAGCTCACACTTCTTAATTGAGAAGTAGAGGTGGCAGAGAAGGAGGTGGGGGAGGGTTTGGAGTAAGTGGCATAAAACGCAGATACCAGCACCGAGGTAGGACCCGTTATTCTGGGTGTGGGTAGGACGTGAGCGGTCCCAGGTTCTGACTCGGTCCCAGCCTCCACCAAATTCACCCAATGTGCCGTCAGGGAGATATACTGGCCCTGTCTGCCAGTACTTGTCCACGTGTCCGTGGTTAAGTGGACCTTCCCAGTAGCCACATTGGTGAGGGCATGATTTATGTTGCGGGAGACGCGCTGGTGTAGGGCGGGGACGGCACACCGGAAAAAATAGTGGTGACTGTGGACCGAGTAGCGCGGCACCAACGCCGCCATCATGATTTTGAAAGCCTCCATTTCCACAAGCCTGTACGCAGCATCTCCAGGCTGATTAATTTCGCAATGTGCACTTTTAAAGCTTGTGCATGCGGGTGGGTGGTGGCGTATTTGCGCTTTTCCTCCAATGCTTGTGTTAGCGACAGCTGAAGGCTGCGCTGAGAGACATTGCTGGATGGAGCGGAGGACAGTGGAGGTGAGGGTGTGGGTGCAGGCCAGGAGGCACTCGTGCCTGTGTCCTGGGAGGGGGATTGGATATGTGTGGCAGGTTGGGGCACAGGGAAAGAGGCAGTGGTGTGACACGGAGGCGGTGAATGTCCTTCGTCCCACCTTGTGGGGTGCTTCACAATCATATGCCTGCGCATGCTGGTGGTGGTGAGGCTGGTAGTGCTGGCTCCACGGCTGATCTTGGTGCTACACAGGTTGCACACCACTGTTCGTTGGTCATCCGCGCTCTCACTAAAAACCATCCACACCTTTGAACACCTAGCCCTCTGCACGGAGGCTTGTTGCGAGGGGATTCTTTGCTCTGCCCCTGCCTCTACCCCTGGCCACTCCACTGCCTCTTCCAACCTGTCCTGCTGCTGCACTTGCCTCCCCCTCTAAAGCCCTGTACTCAGTAGGCTTAGCAAACCAGGTGGGGTCAGTCACCTCATCGTCCAGCTGCTCTTTCTCCGAATCCTCTGTGTGCTCCTCCCTCGGACTTACTGCCCTTACTACTACCTCACTGACAGACAACTGTGTGTTATCATCATCCTCACCCACAAAAAGCTCTTGAGACAGTTGCTGGAAGTCCCCAGCCTCATCACCCGGACTTTGGGAACTTTCCAAAGGTTGGGCATCGGTCACGACAAACTCCTCAGGTGAGAGATGAACCATTTTTTCCCACTCATGGCAGGGACCTGAGAACAGTTCCTGGGAGTCTGCCTGCTCATCAGAATATGTCATTTTCATGGAGTGAGGAGGCTGTAAGGAAGGAGGAGCAGCAGCCAGAGGATTCAGAGTTGCAGTCCCTAGGCCGGGAGTAGTGGACTGCATAGAAGACTGGGTGGTCAATACATTGCTGGACGCATTTTCTGCCATCCACGACAGGACCTGCTCACACTGATCTGTTTGTAATAAAGGTCTACCACACGGACCCGTAAATTGTGATATGAAGCTGGGGACCCCAGAAACTTGCCTCTCTCCTAATCCCGCAGCAGCCGGCTGTGATTCACCACAACCAGGAACTCGGCCTGTGCCCACACCCTCACTTGGACGTCTGCATCCGCGTCCACGCCCATGTCCACGTCCTCGACTCTTACCGCTACTCCTCATCATGGCAGATTAAGAATAGAGCAGGGCCCAAATAAATTACCCCACTGGACAGCGCTGACAACTGTGGCTAATTCATCGCACACAGAGACTTGTAGATAGCGGAGACTCTATGCTGTGACTTGAAAAAAGTAACCCGCTGTCTTGCGCTGATACCTAGGGGTAATTTACCACTCACAGAGACTTGTAGATAACAAAGGCTGTGTGGAGTGGGAGAAGACTCTAAAGCCAGTGGATAATGCTGGTAACTGCGGCTATCTCAACCCCACCAACGGAAAGGGTATTGTGAGATGCTCTGCGCAGCGGCAGAGCTGAAATACTTTGCAGTAGCCCCAGTAATATTACTGTACTGTTTAGCGGTGAGACCGCTGTCTAATGTACTGCAGACAGAGAACGGTATAAACAAAGTCATTCGCAGTAGGCTAGGAAATATCTGAGTGCAGTTTCACGGTGAGAGCTGGTTGTACGGCACAGCAGCCTGAGAACGTTATTACTGAAAGGCTGGGAACAGGCCTAGATGCGTAATACAAAAATTGATGCACTACAACTCCCAGCAAGCCACAACTATTATGCAGATGGTCAGATGTAGCCCTAAGATGCACCGTTGGGGTTCTTGAAGACAGGATCTTACTCTAACACTTTCCCTATATCAGCAGCAGCTCTTTCCCTTAACTCTGCATAATACACTGCAGACTGAGAATGCTATAGCTGAAATGGCCTGCACAGCCCGAGATAAAAAAAAAAAAAAATTGGTGCACTACTCCCAGCCAGCCACAACAGTAATGCACACTATGAAGAGTGAGTAGCCCTAAGAAGGACCGTTGGGGTTCTTGATGACAGGATCCTACTCTAACAGTTTCCCTTTATCAGCAGCAGCACTATCCTTAACCTCTGCCAGCATGCGTCTGAGGTGAGCCGCGGGCGGGACCTCTTTAAGTACTCGGCGGTCACCTGATTGGCCCAGCCACTTACTACTGTGGGGTGGGATAGAGCTGGCACGTCACAGCAGGAAGTGGTAATGCCTTCCCCGAATGTCTATTGGCTAGAAAATGGCGCTAAACATGCGGCGAAGGAAATGCAATTGACTCAAGTACCACGTGGTGTTCGTCTCGAGTAACGAGCATCTCGAGTACCCTAATGCTCGAACGAGCATCAAGCTCGGACAAGTGTGCTCGCTCATCTCTAGTCATATCCATGAGGGTGATAAAAATTACATACGTAAGGCACTTGGATTTATCCACGGAACTTACCCCGGCTTCTGCACACGCACCCGTCACCAAAATCATGGAGGCATGCGCAAAAGCAACGGATTTCTCGGAGAATTTAAAATCTCCCTGCTGCTGGCTGCCAAACATAGCCAAAAGCCTGGAGATTTCATGGGGGGTCGCGGTACGGGGTCGCTAGTCACATAATCGCCGTTATCCAATGTAAAAGTAAAAAGTGTTAAAGTTTCACCTCCCGTCATGCATTCGATCTACGAGGGGAGGTGAAATTACTTACCTAAGGCCCCTGGAAATGTCCCCTGATGGGATCTTTATCCGTGGACCTTTCCCCAGGTTTAGTGCATGTGCCAGTCGACATAATGGTGGACGCAAGTGCAGAAGCTGGGGAGGGTTTTAAATTTTAAATGTCCTTGCACCTGGCTATAGAAGGTAGCTGAGAGCCTGGAGCAGTGACTGAGGACCGTGGTGAGTGGTCCACGGTCACATGATCACCCTTATCCAATGCATAATGGCAATCCTGTAAAAGTTTTTTTTAAAGTTGAAGTTTAGTCTCCCCCCCCCCCCCCCCGATGCGATCGATGAGGGGAGATGAAACTTCTTAGTGAAGGCCTCCACATTTGAACCCTGACGCGATCCTTCTCCACAGACCTTTCCCGGCTTCTGTGCATGCGCCCACTGGCAAAATGCTGAACACGTGTGCAGGAGCCAATGACCGGTGGCTTCGTTGAGCGGTCCCCGGTCACGTGATAAAAAGGTAGCGATCTACCATTAGGCCGGTCTCACACGACCGCATAAAAAATTGCGAATTCCACATGCAATCAAATGCATTGGATTACACAATTCCGCTCACATTAACAGGTCAGAATTATGTAATCCACTTGCAGAAAACAGAAAGCAGCATGTTCTATTTTACCACAGATATCTGCAACATAGAACCCATTGTACTCTATGGTCGCGAACATACCCCCAGCCCATACGCAACTACATTGTGTACGAGCTGTGGGTACCAGCGTCATCGCTAAGTAACAGCGTGGGAAATACAAAGTGCTGCAGTTATGTGCAGTACATTACACAGCTGTACGCAGGGCCACGGCTGGGCACATAGCTGGGAAACGCAGCAGGCCTCCGCAAGCGGATTCCATATACAGGCGTTTGAGTCTGGCATTATTCAGATCACTACCTGTAATACGTAATTTACAAGAAGCCCCGGCAACGCTCGCCTTCATGCAGTTCCAGGAGCAGCTTAGTGAATGCCTTCTGTTTGAGACCGCCACACCTTAGTAAGCTTATGAAGCCTCACAGAGTGCCACTTTTTACACCCCATCCCTGCCACTGATGTTAAGAAATACCCCTCAAAAAAGTGTCGGGTTTGCAGGAAGCAAGGGAGGAGGAGGGATACCTGGTTTTGTTGCCCCATGTGCCTGTCCCTACCGGACCCCTGTTTTCAGACATACCACACAGTTAACATTATTACTTTTATCTAAGATTTAGGGAATGCCAAAAAGGGAAGGAGGTGGGGGATTATTTTACGGTGTCAATTTTTTTCCGCACAAGTGAGCAATTGGGCCTGGAATTTAGTCAGTTGTGCCCTGAAATCCATGTGTGTTCCGTCCTTTACAGGCCTAGCCATGTGTCCAGTAAGCAAACTGGAGCCGCAATGGGTATGTTTTTGAACACGGGACAAATAGGAGTATCCATTTTGACGTGAAAATCTTCATTTATATGTGTGCTGCGCAAAAAAAAAAATTAGATTACACAATTGCCAAATAAATAAAAATCGTACTTTTTTTCCTTCTGCTTTGCTAAGATTCATTCAAAAACTGTGTGATAAAAATACACAGTACACCCCTAGATGAATTCGGGGTTTAGTTTTCAAAATGGGGTAATTTGTGGGTGTTCTCCATCATTTTGGCCACTCAAGGGTTCTACAAGTGGGCAATAGGGCCTAAAAGACCTTCAAGTAAAATGTCTGTTCTGAAAGCCATCGGCTGCTCCTCTCGGTTTGGGCCCCATTGTGCATACGGACAGAAGATTAGGGCCACCATGGGTATGTTACTGAACACAGAACAAACAGGGGTATCCATGTTGGTGTGCAAATCCTCATTTTCATGTGCACTATAAAAAAAAAAGTCTTTAAAATGACATATTTGCAAAAATATGACATGTATTTTTTTCTCCTCAAATTTGCATTAACTCATGAAAAGAAACTTTGGAGTTAATATATTCACTGAGGGGTGTTATGTGTATTTTAAGATATATATATTTTTTAAATGGGGTCATTTGTGGGGGTATCAATCATTTTGACACCTTAGGCCTTTGCAATCTTGGCTTGGTGTAGGAAAACAAAATGTTCCCCAAAATGTTAAACACTGGTCAACAAACCCCCCCCCCAAAATTCTGTATCTGGTTTGAAAATAGGCTGATTTAACTAATTTTGGGGTGCTGAATTCAGTGGAAGAATCAGATTATGTCTATCACACCACATTTCTGAGATACATAGCACTATTACATAGACAATAGTACAGTATTGCCAAATATTGTCTGGTTTTAAATACAAAAAACAAAATAACAATCAGAACTAAATCGAGCAATATGAATCAGAAGCGGCGCTCCAGTGGTATATAAGGAAAAGCAGAAAAGGCTGGTATGTAGGGGGACTCACCGCAACTGAACCGGTCCTACGATTTAGGAACCGGTCAGTTTGTTGATCCACGTGAGCCTCTTGTACCAGAATCTGGTTATTACTAGATCAACAGTCCTAAGACATCCCAGAGGGAGAGCAGCAGAAGATGACTCCAAATGCATGCGTTTAAGGAGGAAGGGAATATGCAATCAAGACAAGGAAAAATACTTCAGCGCTCCGTTAAGCTGTGTCAATATGTATCAAGTAAGATCCTGATACATATTGACACAGCTTAACGGAGCACTGAAGTATTTTTTCCTTGTCTTGATTGCATAATCAGAACTAAATAATGTTTTTTTCTGGTAATGTATTTGTGAATGAAACTAAAAAAATACTGATATGCTGAGGTAAGAATGAAGAGAAGTGCTTCATGCAGATTACAGCAAACACTAAATAGCAGTACAGATCGGCTCATGTCAGAAACCTTCCTGCTCAACTACATTGTTCTGTCATCCAGTGCCAATTTTTAGAACTTCATCTATTACATTCAAATAAAGTGTTTAGCTTAGTCACTGATTTAATTTGATATAAATAATTCACCAGAAATTGAGCACAAACACAAAAACTCTTTTTAAAAAATTGAAAAAATCTAAATTACATAAAAACCTTATGTGATACATAATTTCTAAAGGTAAATTCGGATTCTACACCCAAAAATCTATAAGAATTGATATATTGCACACCAGATGCCAAAATGCTGTTGAGCATTGTAATTAACAATAAAAAATAATCAATGCTAAATGTGCACGTCTCCTAAATGGATAAAAAAATGAAAGACCTTCAGGTCGTGAGCGAGAGCTTAGGACTGCATTTCTGCTGTCTTAAAACTTTTGCGCCACACGGGGCTTTGAATTCACATAAAAGTTTGCTTCTTCATGGATATGAATGACAGGCAAGAGCTGCCTGTGATTGGCTGAGCGCCTCAGCCAATCAGAATCAGCTCTTTTAGCAGGCGGGGATTTTAAATAGATCAGCACTACAGAGTCGGGGACAGCAGAGAGAAGACGTGGCTGAGCCCCGACAGCTGAATGGAGGTGAGTATGTATTTTTTTTGTTTTTTATACTACTCTTTACAGTTTTTTCAGGAAAGGGCTTATACTTAAAGCCCTTCCCTGAAATCCAATGATTGGTGCCGGCACCAGGATTCTCTACTGCATCTGTCATGTGTGACAGCTGCGGTAGGGAATTGAAGAATTCCTCTGCTGCATCTGTCACAGATTTGGCAGGTACAGCAGCAGGGAATTCTTTTTACTAGCGGGGATGAAGGAAACATCTGCCGCATGCAGCAAATATGTTCTGCATCCCCGCAGGGGACACAGCAGCGGCAGAGAGGTAAGTTTTTTTTTTACACTAAAATTATTGTTTTTCAGGGAAGGGCTTATATGTAAAGTCTTTCCATGAAAAACAATTCAGACCATTGAAAAATGCTCGAGGCTCCCATTAACTTCAATGGGGTTCGTTACTCGAAACGAGCTCTCAAGCATTAGAAGAAGCTTGGTTCGGGTAAAAAGCACTCGAGCATTTTGGTGCTCGCTCATCTCTAATAGAGAGTAATCTCCCCTCCTGTGTAAAGTAACAGGTTCAAGTGATGTATGGCACTATAATATGGTTGTGTGCACAAAGTCTATGGAATGGGTTGGGAGCTAAAAGGGCAACAGCTATTCTGCTTGGCACTGAGTTAAATTGCCACTTTCTCCTCCCACCCAATTTCTTTGGCCAAGCAGAAGACCCACAAGGTGGGACCCTGTGAATTTGATGAATTTGCTTAATTTCATCAAGACCCCAAACAGGCAGTATAGAAGTCCTTTGAAATATGTATGTTTAAAGTAAAATACAGCAAAAATATTGAAAATGATGAAACTGTGATCACTATCGGTATATGCATGTCAGTGGCATCCAACTACTTTGACATAACAGGAAATACAGCTGTGTTTTGTACATGATGACCAAACCTCTACGTATGATATCTTTTCACAAAGATGGCTATCTGTTTCTTCAGTACAGGAATGCTTACTTTTCTTAAATGCAAACCCCACATGTGGTAACTGAGTGACCCGAACATCGTTCTTAGAATCTGTTAATTTTTTGGGTCAGAAAACTTGAAAACAAGCAAGGATCCCTGTAAATACAACTATAGAAAATAGACAGTCTTGTGGCTAAGAGGAAAACACAATTGATTGAGCGGGAAACACTAAGCGGGAAACATAGATTTGATAGGTTGCAGTTTAACAGGCTCAACCCTATTATTTTTCTTGAGCTAGATGGACCACTGGCAGCTGCTTATCTCTGCCTCCATATACATAACTTTCATTTTTGGTTGACAGATATCTTAAGCCTATGACCAGCTTTAGATGTCAGTCACACACTCAAGTGTATTTTGGATCTCCGTTGTATGGTTCCCAAATACTGTGATAAAGGGGTTGGCCCACCCCTAGTACTTTTGCTGCAGGAATTAGCCCACTTCTAGCAGTTTTGCTGCAGGAAACAGACCGCTCCGTATGTTGTGCAGTAACCTGGGTTAGCAATGCAGTCTGAATTTCATTCACTTCATTAGGACTCAGTAACAACCCGAGCCACCATGCAATGTATGGAGCTATCTGCTTCCTGTAGCAAAACAGCTAGAAATTAGACAACCTCTTTAATGTCAATGGGTTCACATAACACAGAGCATAGAGCTGGGCAGGCATAGAGGTCCATGTGATATATGGTGATAGCCATTAAAAAGGGGCTGCACTGTGGGAGCTGCCCAAGAGGAAAAGACAGAGACCACAGGGTTCTAACATCCCTGGGGGCCAAAGAGCGATGCCATATGGAGGAAGGATCATTCCATTGGGGTGAAGCACCCCACAGCACGTGAGAGGAGAGGGAGTCTCTCTTTCCACAGTGTCAGGCATGGAGGTGGCGGTGGCCGAGGCTGAAAACCTGCACTAAATGTTTTGGGAAGTCTGCATGGTGGAAACAGAGCTACCGCCGAAAGAAAGCGAGAGCGAGCATCAAAAGGTATTGGACTATGGGGGGGCGTGGCCTAGATGCAGACCCGAGCAGTCGTGTTTTCCTAAGCTCTGCTCAAGCCTGGTTATTAAGCAACTTTAAAAGCATTTCCAGCATTAAAATCTTGCCAAAATTTATACTAAGGATCCCTAGAGTGAAGAAAAGAAGGTAAAAGCACTTTACCAAAGGGAGAAGCCGGGAGGGATAGAGTTCTCTGCCATCCAGGGTGATCGGAGAGGTGAAATCCCCCTGGAGACGTGTCAGAAGACTCAATTATCCACAGAAAGAAGCTCTATAACGGAGAAAGTAGACCGGAGCACCAGCACAACCTCCGCTAGGTTTCCCCGGTGAGTGGCACACTCAGAATCCTACTGTGGCACGAGAAAGGGGTGACAGCTTAGTCTCCGGCGGCCGCGGCTGAGCGCTGCACGCAGAGAAAGGTGACAGCGCTAGTACCAGACCGCACATTACCTCCCCAAACCTCCCGACAAAAGTGAACCCAGAACGGCTTACTGCCTGCTCTGAAAGGCTTTACCCACACTAAAGAAAAAGCTGAGAACGGAGAGATCATCTGCGCAGTGCACAGGTGCCAAAGACAGAGCTCCTGAGTCTCGTAACTTAAGCCTTCTGGAGCGCGGGAACGGACCGCCATTTTAGACACTAGAAACCGCAGCTGAACATAGTATACAGAGAGAAAGGAAAGGGACATTACGATCTTACATGCTGCCTCCCTGAATTCCCTGTTACAACACAAACAACTGCAGTTGCTCACTCATACAAAAGGTTGAGATCGGGAAAGCTCACTGACTGTACTAGTCAGAGGGCTGACAACAGAGAGAATAGCTCTGTGACATCTAACTACCGGTGATAGAACCTCTGGAGACTGTCTCTCCCCTGAACTGGGGCTTTCAGATTGAGCTCCCTTGAAGCTGGTGCAGCTGCAAGCTGAAATAA
Source organism: Eleutherodactylus coqui (assembly GCF_035609145.1). Classification (NCBI taxonomy): domain Eukaryota; kingdom Metazoa; phylum Chordata; class Amphibia; order Anura; family Eleutherodactylidae; genus Eleutherodactylus; species Eleutherodactylus coqui. The sequence continues at coordinate 72,742,067 of NC_089841.1, forward strand.
GCTGTAAATCAAATCGGACACTTCTTGCCTTCACTATACTTAAACCTAATAAAAAGCTCTTTTGGAGGAGGAGGAGCCCAAACGAAGACTAGGTCAGCTACACAACAAAAAGCCTTGCGGGACAGCAGTTTTTGCAGTGCTCGGGAGAGACCTTAACCCCTTCAAAAAAAAAACAAAACACCTAAAAGTAGCCCGAGGGTCCTCGGCAACAAAATGCCCAAGAGAAGAAACACTAAAACACCACTCAACAAAGTCTCAGACTTTTTCAGCACCCGCAGCCCGAGGAGGCAGGGACCGACGAACAAAGAGGGTTCCCCCTCATCTGCAGGCCCTAGAGAAGACACAGGGGTTTCTCCCCCTCGGTCACCCGTCTCAAGAAGTCAAAAAGAAATACAAAGTGAAGAGACACCGAAGACCACATCCAGACACGGGGTGAGTGATTCTTCTGGGAAGGGTGCTGGCGCCACTCCATACGGTTGCAAAATGGTGCCGTCGAGCTCACAACCGTCATCTTCCCTCTCCACTCCTTTACCAAGCCCTGAAAAACAGCGCCCCCGACTTTCTCCACATACTAACCAACAGCAAGAAGACCCCACTTCTGAGCCTGACACTATTATAAGTGTCCCATCTTCCAATATGCCAGCTACGGAAGACTTTATAAAACAAATGATCCTAGCATTAAGAGGATCTTTGCAAAAGGACATTAAGTCTCTGTCAAATACCCTAAACACCTCTATACAAGATCTGGAAGAGAGGACTGATCATATTGAAACTAAAATGGGAGAAGTAACTGCATCCCACAATAAGTTAATAGATGCACACTATTCCCTGGAGGAAGAAGTAGAAGACATAAAGAAAAAACTTACAGATCTGGAGGATAGGAGTAGGAGGTGCAACGTCAAGTTCAGAGGCATCCCAGAGAATGTCCCACAGCATGATCTAAAAAGCTTCCTCACCAAGTTAATCAAAAGCATCCTTCCAGATGCCTCAGAATTAGATTGCACTTTTGATAGAGCGCACAGATTACTAAAGCCGAACTTTCTAGCAGACTCAGTTCCAAGGGACGTAATCGCCAAATTTCATTTTTACCATATAAAGGATGCTCTGATGGCAGCTTCAAGAAAGCAGGGCGTCCTACCATCTCCATTTACAAATTTAAGCCTTTTCACCAACCTGTCCCAGAATACTATCCAAGCAAGAAAGGCTTTCTCTCTTATCACCTCATCGCTGAGAGCTGCAAAAATTCCCTACAAATGGGGCTTTCCTGCAAAAATAATAGTCCACAAAGATAACGCAGTGCATGCTCTAAATTCACCAGAAGATGGTGCAAATGTCCTCTCCAAGTGGAATATCTTACTACCAGAGGAACCACAGGCAGGCAAACCTCAGAGACCCCAGAGGTCCCCTCAGCGCCGCACGCTTCCTTCTACCTCGCCATGAAAACAACATCAACATCACAAGTTTCTTCCTCGTATGATGCTGGACACGTTTTTCGCTGACCTTCAATACCGGGCTGATGGTCTGCAAGCCGAACTTTCCCCCCATAACAGGTTTCAGGTTTTTATACCTGCTCTTATGTAAAGTTTTATCTGTTTAATTTTACAGTTTTATTGCTCTTTCCTTGGAGGGCTCTTATTGATGTTTTCACATAATAAGATAGTTTATCGTAAACATGCTCTCACGAATAACATGAACAACGCAATTCATATATTGTTTAGTGTTAACAGGCATATTTCTGTTTTCGCCTGTATCTTTGTTTTAAGTTTGTATATTTGCTATACTGCTAATGTATCCCAAACAAAAAAACTCACAACCCACTTTAACAATGCATATAAATATCTGCTCCCAGAACGTTAGGGGATTAAATTCCCCTTTCAAACGCTCAATGGTCTGGAAGGATGCTAAAGCGACCAAAATAGACATCTTATGTTTGCAAGAAACGCACTTCGCCCAGCAGTCTTGCCCTAAATTTTCAAATAAACAATACCCGCATATTTACTTCTCAAATGCCCATAAAAAACACGCTGGAGTATTGATTGCTCTAAGAGACACTCTTCATTTCTCTCTTAATAAACAAATCTCAGACGACAAGGGAATATATCTGATACTACAGGGTACCATAGATAATTCACCAATTACTTTGGTGAACATTTATGTACCTAACAAATCCCAAATCTCCTTCTTAAACAAAGTAATAAAGAAGGCCAGAAAAGTACTTATAGGCAAATTATTATTATGTGGGGACTTTAACATAATAGCCGACAAAAAGGTGGACTCCACTGCATCCATTAGGAATGTGCCAGTTCTTCACCCTTGGTTACATAGAGAAGGTTTATACGACACATTTAGATGTCTCAATTCCTCTTCAAGGGAATTTACCTTCTTCTCCCCAAGGCATAAAACTTACTCGAGGATAGACATGTTCTTGGTGGATAGAGGAACCCTCACCTCAATAACTGACTCCACGATTGGTGTCTCCACTTGGTCTGATCATGCGCCGATATACATAAAATTAAACGTAGGCGCCCCCTGTACCCTATCAAAAATGTGGCGAAAGGATACCAACCTGTACAACATCCCTGAGAATCAAAAAATTATCAGCAAAGCTTTAGAGGAATACTTCTCTTTTAACTCCACACCTGATGTAAGTACTGCCACGTTGTGGAATGCCCACAAGGCAGTTATAAGGGGGGTGCTAATAAAACTCAAACTACAACAAAATAAAAACAAACGAGAAAAAATAGACCTTCTATTGGAAAAAATAAAAAAATTGGAATCTCTCCACCAGAAATCTCCACAAAAGACCACCTAATGGAGCTATCCTCACTGAGGAGGGAATTAAAAAAAATGCTCCTAGACAACTACAATGGGGGCCTGACTTACTTTAAAGCAAACTTTTACTCTTACATGGATAAGCCCTCAAAATTGATGGCTAACCTTGTAAAAAAAAAACAATTAAAAACAAAAATCCTATTTATCACTAGCAAAAATGCCCCCCATGACAAAATCTCCCACCCCCAGCGAATAGCTGAACAGTTCAGGGAATATTACAACAGCCTTTACAACCTTAAAGATAACCCTAACATCTTTCAGCCCACCCCGGAGGTAATAAATAAATTCCTGGACGGATTGGATCTCCCCACACTAGATACCCAAAGAGACACCAAACCAATATCAAAACTAGAAATACATAAGGCCATACAAAATCTAAAAAACCACAAATCCCCAGGACCTGATGGTCTTTCAAATGAGTACTATAGGAACTTTGCTCAACTATTATCCCCTCACCTAGATTCACTATTTAATGAGGTGATGGAACAGGGCTCTATGCACGAAGAGATACTTCGGGCCACTATCGTCACCATACCCAAACCAGGCAAATCCCCTACAACTCAAGAAAATTTCAGGCCTATTTCCCTCCTGAACTCCGACCTTAAAATATATGCTAAAATTTTGGCCAGCAGACTACTGGAGGTCTTGCCCATGGTCATTCATAATGACCAAGTGGGCTTTACGAAAGGCAGAGGTGCCACAGATGGCACTCGTAAGATACAGAATTTGTTGGAGCAGATCGCCTTGGGTCGGACGCCTTCTCTTCTCCTTTCCCTGGATGCGGAGAAGGCGTTCGATAGAGTACATTGGGGCTTTACATTTGAAGTACTCCGGAGGTTTGGGGTGGGCGAGGGCTTCCTGCGTGCAGTCCAAGCTTCATACACAAAACCCTCGGCCAAAGTTTTGGTTGATGGGGTACTGTCCTCGTCTTTCTATATATCTAATGGTACTCGACAGGGGTGTCCCCTATCCCCATTGTTGTTTGTCATGACAATAGAACCCCTCACAGAAATGATTAGAACCTCCCTGGAGATCAGAGGTGTATCAATGGGCTAAAGACAGCACAAAATCGGCCTTTTCGCTGATGACATCATCATAACCATGACAGACCCTATTAACTCCCTGAGAGGGGTAAACAACTGCATCACCCAATACAGCAATGCCTCTCTATACAAACTGAACTCTGACAAATCCCTGATAATGGGAATTAATGTGGAACCTGATTTAAAAAAGGATATACAGAAGGAGTTCCCCTTCCAATGGAAAACTGAAATATCGTACCTAGGCACCAAGATATGTCAAAACCTATCTGAAACAATTTCCGTGAATTTTGATCCCCTATATATCTCTCTTCAAGCAGAGATGGAAGAAATGAGCAAAAAGGAACCTTCATGGTTCGGCAGAATGGCACTTTATAAAATGTTAATTCTCCCAAAAATCTTATACCTTTTCCGTACACTGTCCTATCCTATTACCCCATCCACGATTCAGAAATTCCAGAAGCAGCTACTCAATTTTATTTGGAGTGATAAAAAACCGAGATTAGCGGCATCAATATTATACCAACATAAAAAACAGGGGGGTCTTGGTGTGCCCATCCTACAAACCTACTACAAAGCTTCTCTCTTAAGCCAATCTGGTGTCTGGCTGAAATCTCGGCCAGCTCCATCCTGGTGCCACATAGAGGAAAATAGAAAAGGAGACAGACACCTAGGCTCTTTGATTAAGGCCTCCATCCTTGGAGCTCTGGTCCCCAGGATTTCACCACTAATATATCCCCGAAGTATCTCTCTACTAATGTCAAACACTCTTCAATATTGGAACCAACTAGCATTTGGGTGTGAGGCCAACTCCAGAGACCCTCCAACTGAACTTCCAATTGAAATTCTTTCTTACTTTTTTCGAGATTTAAATTTAAACAAATGGACAACTAGGGGAGTTAAAACTATCTCTGACATTTTGAATAAAAACAAACCTCTTTCCTTTCAGGAAATCCAAAACAAATTCAGTATGCCTGATTCAGAAGCTTTTTCATATATAAAAATTCTCTCCTTTCTCAAACAAGCTGGTATATACAATTTCTCCTTCCCGAAAGAATTGGAAGTCATATTTACCAAGTGCAAAACTTTCCAAGCTTCCCAAATTAAAACCTTCTACAGCACAATTACCCAAAATACCAATAGATCAAAAAAGATACACCTTCTAAATTGGGAACAGACAATAAAAGAAAACATACCACTCCCAACGTGGTTGAGTGCCTTTGAATGGGCTAATAAAGCCACTCTCTCTGCCAACATTCTCCAAACACATTACAAAGTATTAACTAACTGGTACTATACTCCCTCAAAAATGGCAAAATTTTTCCCGACCCATTCCAACTCTTGCTGGAGAGACTGCGGCCAAGTAGGCACCCTATATCATCTGTTTTGGGATTGTCCCCAAATCCGTAACTATTGGAAGGATGTATTTAATACCATACAAGTCATAACTGGCATTCGTCTTGGGTGTACGCCTCAATTGGCACTCCTTCTTATCGGCTGCCAGGAAATACCAAAAAAGAAAAGAAAATGGATATGCCACTTCCTGTTGACCGCTAAAAGCGTCATAGCCAAAACGTGGAGGAAAGCTTCTCCCCCCTTGATTGGGTACCTCTTGGGCGCAGTTTCAGACCACTACTGTTACGAAAAAATATATGCAAAATTTAACAACTGTCTTTCTAAATTTGGCAGCATTTGGAATAATTGGCTGCAGTTCGAACTAAAAAATAAGTTCTAACATGTTCAAAATTGTTTAGTTAATTTATTTCTCTTACCGCTTAAACACAAAAAGAAATTTATATCATTTATAGCATATCGTTGTGTGAAATATGAAATTGAAATATCTCTCATCACAATGTATAAATCTGTAACGATGTATTTAACCATTTCTTATATACGCTATGACATGTTTATGCTTCTACCATTCTATAAAATTCAATAAAAATTATTATGGAAAAAAAAAAAAGGTATTGGACTACAACCTAGGTAAGTAGATGCAGAAAAATGCTGTCTTCACAGAGATGGTGTCCACAAGCCTTTATTGAATGAAGTGCTACATAAAAGCAGTCAGACGTCTAAACATGTTTCATTTATTGCCAATATAGAAACATCTGGCCTAGAAAGCTGCTGTATATAGGCAGCTGGGCACTTCAGCCAATCACAATCAGAGCTACCAGCAGGTGGGGATTTTAAATCCTTGGCTGCTGATAGCTCAAAACAGCAGTGCAGAGCCGGGGACAGTGGCAGAAGTCGCCGCTGAGCCCCGGCAGCCGTCAATGGCTTTTCAGGGAAGGGCTTCATAAGCCCTTTCCTGAAAAGCCAGTTAAATAGTGTCCAAAAACAAGAAAAAAAAATACTCACCTGTCCCCGGCTCTGTAGTTCTGAACTATCAGTAGCCGGGGATTTAAAATCCCCGCCTGCTGGTAGCTCTGATTGTGATTAGTTGAAGTGCTTCAGCCAATCACAATCAGAGCTACCAGCAGGCGGGGATTTTAAATCCCCGGCTGCTGATAGCTCAGTAGCGCTACAGACCCGGGGACAGCAGCAGAAGTCGCCGCTGAGCCCTGGCAGCTGTCAATGGCTTTGCAGGGAAGAGCCTTATAAGCCCTTCCCGGAAAAGCCTTTTAAATAGTGAAAAAAAATAATGATAAAAATACTCACCTGCCGGGGCTCAGCGGCGACTTCTGGCGCTGTCCCCTGCTCTGTAGCCCCCAGCTATCAGCAGGCAGGGATTTAAAATCCCAGCCTGCTGGTAGCTCCAATTGTGATTGGCTGAGCGCTTCAGCCAATCACAATCAGAGCTACTAGCAGGCGGGGATTTTAAACCCCTGGCTGGTGATAGCTCAGCAGCGCTACAAAGTCGGGGACAGCAGCAGAAGTCGCTGCTGAGCCCTGGCAGCTGTCAATGGCTTTTCAGAGAAGGGCTTCATAAGCCCTTCCCTGAAAAGCCCTTTCAAATAATGTGCAAAGAAAAGAAAATTATACTCACCTGCCGGGGCTCAGCCGCAGCTTCTGCTGCTGTCCCCTGCTCTGTAGTTCTGAACTATCAGCAGCCGGGGATTTTAAATTCCCGGCTGCTGATAGCTCAGTACTACACAGTCAGGGGCGGCGGCAGCCGTGAATGTCTTTTCAGGGAAGGGCTTATGAAGCCCTTCCCTGAAAAGCCAATTAAAAGTAGTGTAAAAGAAAAAAAAAATTACTTACCTGTCAGACGCTGCTGTGTCCCCCGCGGGGATGAAGAACACATCTGTCAATGGAGACAGCGGCATCTTGGGAGTTGGAGAGGGCTACCTCCTTCATCTCATCTACATCTCCACGATCCAATCACAGGGTGCCGATGGTTGTCATGCAACCAGAGATCCAATCATGATCTACAGGTCTTCTATGTCCGGTGGTCTGTGAGGGTCAGTATTCATCACTGACAGTAATAGGCTGTACTGTGAGTGATGAACCTGACGACAGATAATACACTGTATAAGTAGTACAATGTATTATCTAAGCAATCAATTACATCTTCAAGTCCCCTTGTGAGACAAACAAAAACTGTGGTAAAAAAGAGAAATAACAAACGTTTTCATGTGTAAATCTCTCCCCCGAAAAAATAAATCCAAAAATCACTAGAAAAAAAGTTAGGAACGACAAAATCACTGATTGTGATCATCCTGCCTCACAAAAAAATAAATACATAACAATTAAAAAGTTGAATGCACACCAAAATGGTAAAAATGAAAACACCAACTCATCCTGTGAAAAGTAACTGCTCATACAGCTCCATAGATGGAAAATAAAAAAGTTTTTACTGTCTGAATATAGTAACGCAAAAAAATTTCTCCTAAAAAACATGTTTTTATTATCCCAAAGTAGTAAAATCTAAAAATAAATAAATAAATTTGGTATCATGGAATCCTAATGACCAACAAAATAAGAGTAAAATATCATTTATACAGCATGAACAATGGCATCTGAAAATAAAAGAAAAATGTCGAAGTTGCTTTTTTTTAATATACCTCAGATCCCAAAGCATGCAGTAAACAACGCTTAAAAAGTTACATGTCCCCAAGGAAGTGACAATAAAAGCATAAGATTGCCCCACAAAAAACAACCACTCGTGCAGCTCCGTAGGTGAAAACATAAAAAAGTTATGTGTCTCTCAAACTAGCAATTCAAAAAAAAGTTCTATGAAAAATGCTTTTATTGTGCAAAAGTATTTGCATGGTGAATGGTTTCCAAAAATAAAAAACAACACCAGAAATGTGTTTTTTTAAAAACAGTTTGCCTCCTAAAAACAAAATAAAAATCTATGAAATTTTTTTTGTCTGCGCCCAAAATAGTACAAAAGAAAATATATTGCCTCGTGTGGCGCAGAGTGTAAGCTCTCGCCTACGACCTGAAGGTAGCCAGCTCAAGGTTGACTCAGCCTTCCATCCTTCCAATAAAATGGAGGCCCCAAACTCTTTTATTTCTGAGGTCGGTGTTTGAGTCATGTTACACTCTAGGGCCAAATGTGGGATATTTTAAAAAAATGACAGCTTCATGGTAATATATATTACGTTTTGTTCATCTGCTAACTTTAGAACTCAGTTGGTCCCTTAAAAAATAGATTTAGGATATTTTCATCGAAATTAGAAAAATGTCACGTATACCTTCATGCCTTCTGATGTTCAAAATAAATAAAAGGGCACTTTAAAATGGTACCAACATACAGCTCACATACGAGAAAAAATGGGGCCTGGTCAGGAAGGCCAAAACTAGTTGCAGGTAGAAGGGGTTAAAGACCATTTAGTGCAATTTGATGGGTTTTATAGCCAATATGTCTTGGAAGGCTATTTAAAAGATCTCTTTAATATTGTCTACAATAGGTTGGTCTATGTTTAACTGATGAGAAGAATAACCCTCATATTGTCCCCATACATTAAGTATTTGTGTGTATTCCACTTGTTTTTCCTGACATGGTATATGCCACATTAATTTATGCCCCATGTTAACCCTTGTGTTGGAAAGCACTGACAGGCTGCTGTACATATGGGTGTTGACGGGCTATGGGAGTACTTCTAGGCACCCAGAAACACAGTTTACTGGCTGCCAGCTTATTGAAGGAGGAGATGCCAAGCATCAGTATGGATGTGGTAGTGCCAGTCCAGAATTAGAAAGAGAGAGATCAGTGAATAGTGAGAGACCGGCTACTGTGAGGCCTAGTAAGAGACCAATTCATTCACATCTATCACAGGGAGTTGCCTGGTGTAGTCAAGGGGGACAGTGAAAAGCCCAGGGGGCTCTTGGAAGATAAACTGAGCGATAGAGAGTAATTTCTCCTCCTGTGTAAAAATGACAGGTACAAGAATAGTATGGTGCTATAATATGATCATGTGCATGAGGCCCAGGGAATGAGTTGGCGACCAAACGGTAGGAATGATTCTGAGTGACACTCAATTAGATTGCCCCTCTCTTCTGCGACCCAATTACTTTGGCAAAGCAGAGACTCCCCAAGGATGAGTAATGGGAATTTGCTGAACTTTTTTAATTCCATCAAGGCCCCAAATTGGCAGTATAAAAATTGTTTAAAATTAGAGATGAGCGAACACGTTCGGCTCCGCCCCTTTTTCGCCCGAACACCGAACTTTGCGAACACTTCAGTGTTCGGGCGAAAAAGTTCGGGGGCCGCCGTGGCAGCGCGGGGGGGTGCGGCGGGGAGTGGGGGGGAGAGGGAGAGAGAGAGGGCTCCCCCCTGTTCCCCGCTACTGCCGCCCGCGCCGCCGCGCATCTCCCCGCCCCCCGGCGGCACCCGGACACTTACGCGCGAACACTGCAGTGTTCGGCAAAGCCGGTGTCCGGGTGCGGATGTGTCCGTAACGGACACGTTCGCTCATCCCTATTTAAAATGTATGTTTAAATGAAAATGCACCAAAAATACTGAAAACTCTGAAAATATGATCACTATCGATTTATGCATGTCAGCAAGATCCAACCGCTTCGACATAAACAGGAAATACAGATGTGTTTAGTACATGATGACCTAACCTCAATGTATGATAAACTTTCACAGAGATGGCTATCTGTTTCGTCAGTACAGTAATGCTTACTTTTCTCCCATGTAAACCCACATGTGGTAACTGAGCGGCCGGAACATAATTCTCAAAATTGGTTAATTTCTTGCTTCAGAAAGAAGCAAGAATGACTGTAAACCGTACACACGAGACAGGCTTATGACTATGAGGAAAGTACAATTAAGGCCGAACATGTCCATGGGTGGGACACGGATTTGTGAAGTTGTATTTTAACCCCTTAATGACATGACCTGTTTTAGGTTTAAGGATGCAACGATTTTTTGGGGAAACTTTAATAAAATTTTTTTGGCGGGTAGGGAGAAAAACACATTAATTGTGCCATTGTTTTTATTATTTTTGTACAGTGTTATTCATGCAGCATAAATGACATGATGCATTTATACTGTGGCTTAGGGCTCCCACACACTTGCGTTTTTTGTTAACGCGATTGTCAATGGGACTTTCTAATGTTAAAAACGCAACGCAATGCACCAAAAACGCAGTTGCGTGCGTTGCGTTTTTTTTATAATAGAAAGTCCCATTGACAAACGTGTTAACAAAAAACGCAATGGCAAGTGTGTGGGAGCCCTTAGTACGATTACGACGATACAAAAATTTCTATTTTTTCCCACTTTTGCACATTTAAAACGCTTTTTTTGGAAATTATTATTTTTTTATATCATTGCATTCAAAGTCCCATAACCTTTTTATTTTTCAATGGATGGATCTCTGTGACAACTTGCTTTTTTTGCGTGATGAGCTGCAGTTTTTATTAGTACCATTTTGGGGTACATAGGGCTTTTTTGATGATTTTTAGTGTGTTATTTTTGGAGGCAAAATGAACAAAATAAGCCTTTTATCCCCATCTTTTTTTTTTTTTTTTTACGTTTTTTGTCGGGCTGGATAAATAGTGTATTCAATTTATTATGCAGGTTATTAAGGATATAATGATACCAAATATATGGAATTTTTGTAATTTTTTTTTTATACAAACAGGCAAAAGTGCACAGAAAAGTTTGTTTTTTTTTACATTTTTTATGTCTTTGTTATGGCTATGATATTGCATTGCAGTATTTCCATTCTGCAATGCCTTATCGCTTACAATAGCGATCATAGGCTGTGGCAGGCTGGGACACCAGTATCTGCCATACAGTTGCCATGGCAACCCATCAAGGAGGGCCGATGATGTCACTGAGGGAACGTACTCCCTCTGTGAACCCTTTCCATGCCGCGATGTACATTGATCGCGGCATGTAGGTGGTTAACAGCAGGGAGAGCTGTTCTTATTGATCCCCGCTGTTGCTATCAGTCACTTCCGACTCCCATTGTGGCATGGTGCAGGCTCTCTTCTGATCCGGCACCAGCTACAGGATTTAAGTTTACATCCTGTTGCATTAAGCACCCCCCAGCCAGGATGTATACTTACATCCTGTAGCTTTAAGGAGTTAACTAATCCGATCCTATTATTATTACTGAGATAAGTGGACCACAGGCATCTTCTTATCTCTGCCTCCATATACATAACTTGCATTTTTGATTGACAAGCATCCTAAATCTATGACTCTCTTTAGACCTGAAGCACACAAGTGTATTTTGGATCTGCACATATGGTGTTAATTAATTTCAATGGGTATTGTATATAACACAGCATCAAAATATGGTAGTGCAGATAGTAGACAAGCTCTTGTCTTGAAGCATTGATTTTACTGCTTCTAGGGTAAAACTTGAACAATGAAACTGAACAGCCCTCAATGTTGTTCCAAACTGCTCACCATATTTATTAGTTCATTCCAGGGTGTTTTACAATATGTTAAAAAGCAAATACACTTACTGGGCGCCCACATTTCCAGCTCAATCAAATGAGTCTTAAAGGGGTTTACCAAGGAAAATACTATTGATGACCTCTGTCACTTGTTTCCAGCAAAAGCCCTTTCCTGGAAGTGTCGACTCCTATTTCAAATGGTAGTATTCATGTCCAGAACGCATCAGCATGGATTAACACAAGTACTTTATTTCAGTGACAGTGGACGATACAAGTAGCAAGTGGCAATGCGTTTCTGTGCTCTACGGCACCTTCTTCAAGCCAATAATTGGTCCTGCCTCTAGCTAAGATGTCACTGTTTTTGTTTAGTTCTTAATAGCCAATGATAATAAATGAATTATAATAAATTAGAAATATTACAAGTGAGGTGTGTTCTAGCTTCATTTCAAATGTCTTTGTATAAATTATCTCTGCAGTTTGGAATAAACCAGATGACTTCCAATCACATCCAGTGTGTGTGTGTGTGATGTGTAAGCTTCCTCAATGCTCGAGCATTAACTGCTAATTTGGATACTTGAAAACATACCAATTAGCAAATAATTTTGCTAACATTACTGTAGTAACCCAGTATGTGGCTAGCTTATTTAGATAAATAAATTGTATATATTAACAAAAACCTACATTTATGTATGTCACTTTACAAATACAGATCTGTAGAAAATAAATCAACGTCAGCAAATACAGATCAAATACTGTTGAGATACTGATGACATACAGTTGTGTGATGACCGAGCACAGACCAAGGAGGGGGATCAACAGGAAATAAGATGGTAGTCAAAGTGGCACTGCTGCTCCACTCCAAGGGCAAACACAGTCTGGTGCGCTGCTACACAGTGGTAAATTTGGCAGTTCTTTTTGTGTGCTGCCCGCGAGGTCAGGCAGGGTAAGATGGTGATACTTCAGTGGGGCGCTACCCATGGAGGCGCTACCCACAGAGTCGAGTAGGGCAAGATATTGTTTGTCGTGATGCTGGTCCATATATGGGTAGGGACCCTGTTACGGCACTCTGCCCCCCGAGCGCCAGGTGGGGTGCCCTGAACTTCCCGCACCCCACTGTCCCTGCCTACTTGCCTCGGCCCTGGCTAACCCCAGGCAGACAACTGGGCGGCGGTCCCTGCTCTGGCTAGGGACCTGGCGACTACCTAGATGGAACTAACTAACGGGGGACAGAGTGCCGACAGAAGAGGCAGGTGGAACAGACCAACAGAACAAAGACTGAGCAAACACAGGCTGGAGGAAGCTGACTAGCAAACTAGGAGCTGCTGAGACTAGCTGCAGAAAGACTAACTAGTGGCTAACAGAACCAATAACTGTCAGTGAGCTCAGGTCACTGCCAGCCTTTGAACTTCAAGCCTCCGCCCAGGGGCAGGGAGTGGGAGGAGCCGACTCTTCCACTGTTGCATAAAGAAGGTGGGGGAGAGCAGGCGGCACCCTATGGGCGGACACGCCCACGCCGCCGCACGCTGGCTGCCCCATGCCGCCGGGAGAGCCCCGACTGCAGAGCTCCGGGACGCCGGAGCCGACACCGGAGCGGTGCGCGCTGGCCGCGGGACCCAGCGCCGCCCTACATGGTAACAGACCCGTTTCGAACAAAAATAATAAATTGCAAAAAAGTGGAGAACGAAACCAAAATGGTGAAAACAATCTCAGTCCTCCCTGTAGTGTGGTACCTCAGTGCAGATGTTACTGATGAAATGGATGATGGAAAGTGACTCCAGGAGTCAAGTAGTAAAGTAAACCAAAACAGTTTTATTCTTCAAGAGCAGATGAGGGATAAACTTGACTTGTTGCATACAGTTCACATTAGATGACTTTAGCAGTACCAGTTACAGTTGCAGGCATTCATTATCTCTGTAGTCTCTCAGGGGCTTGATACAGGGAACTACCTTTATCCCCTGAGCTTTTCTTTTCTGCTTCACTCCCTGGCTCTGCCTATCTCTGTCCGATCTAGCTTCCTTTCCTTACTGTTCCTATGCATGGTTGCGTTATATCTCCTTCTCTTTTCCCTTTCTCTTTCCTCCCTTTTCCTCCTTTACCAAACCGATCTTGCCCTTGAGTACTCACACATTTTGTTCTACTTCCCACTACACTGGCTTTCTCCTTGTTCCTACCCAGCCTCTCTGGACCTGGAAGACTGACTTAACTCTGCCCACTCTCTCCTTTTGTACTGACACTAAACCAGCCTATCTAGGCACTTTACCAATCACAGGCTCTCTATACCTGGCTAAACCCTCCCCCGACTGTTGCTAGGTGATCTGTACTTAGCAGGGGCTGGAGAATATTACCAGAACACATAATTTACTGGCAAATATGAGCACATAACATCATAACTCTTCATACTTTTCATATATCACATTGAACCTGATTTAACACTGTTATCATCACAGAAAGTACTGGAGTACCCAACTCTGGGGTCTGCAGTTGCAATATCAACTATAATATGTATACATTACAAATTTGTTTTACAGACATATTGTAATATGCTCTTAGGGATTGTGTTAGATTTTGAAACAGATGCACTATATACAAGAAGGCAAAAGAAGAATTTGTTCCATGAGTGCAGTCTGCGGCAGTGTGATTCATGAGGGGGTCAGATAGTGGCGGTCACATGGCGGAAATGAGAACACAGGCGGGAACAGCAGAGATCTTTCCATCTTCATCAGATTCTTATATTCTATACATCAGGGTGGTGTTCAGCTGAAGATAAACCATAAAACTGCCGTATATCTGGTATCATCTCATCAGTCTGCAGCATTAGATTACAGTTCAGTATCGAACAATGCAGGAGACTGTGATGGAGACATCAGTGGAATGGTTATTATAAAAAATAGACACTTTCAACGTTTTATAGAAACCAAAGCATTATTGATATATACGGCTATTTTATACATGGTGTTTTAGTATATGTCTTAAAAAGTTTGCACGACTAAGTTACAAATGATCTGTGTGTGATCCTTTTTATGAACACAATCCACTTGTTCCTCTGCTCTGCTGCGATGCCCAAGCACAGACCTCACTGGGCAAGGGAGACAGCGGGGTTTAGTAGTTGTCACGGGTGGCTCCGCTCCATAGGTTGGCTGCGGCCTGGCTCAACCACTCGGCGATTGCAAATAGACATAGACAAACAGCTCGTGACGTCAATACCCTTTATCTTAGTTATGCTGATTGTGATGATAGAAAACAGTCCAGACAGAGATAGTTTGGTAAACCAAGGGTATAACGTTTACTCAACTTTTCAATAAAGTCCATAACAAATTCCAAACAAAATTCTTACAGTGACAACGTTCAACATGAATTCCTTCTCAGCCAGAGGATAATACACAATGACTCTTTTGCTATCCTGATGGCATTGTTAACGGTGATATAAAGGAACTTTAGGTTAGTTTCTCCCGTGGCCACTATCTTTTCTGGTTGTTCAGAGGTAGCTTACTCACGGTTACTTTCTGTCTCTTCAGGATGACTAAAGGGTCTTGTCTAGAGATGAGTGAGCACCAAAATGCTCGGGTGCTCGTTACTCGGGACGAACTTTTCGCGATGCTCGAGGGTTCGTTTCGAGTAACGAACCCCATTGAAGTCAATGGGCGACCCGAGCATTTTTGTATATCGCCGATGCTCGCTAAGGTTTTCATTTGTGAAAATCTGGGCAATTCAAGAAAGTGATAAGAACGACACAGAAACGGATAGGGCAGGCGAGGGGCTACATGTTGGGCTGCATCTCAAGTTCCCAGGTCCCACTATTAAGCCACAATAGCGGCAAGAGTGCCCCCCCTCCCAACAACTTTTACTTCTGAAAAGCCCTCATTAGCAATGCATACCTTAGCTAAGCACCACACTACCTCCAACAAAGCACAATCACTGCCTGCATGACACTCCGCTGCCACTTCTCCTGGGTTACATGCTGCCCAACCCCCCCCCCACGACCCAGTGTCCACAGCGCACACCAAACTGTCCCAGCCTTCAGCTGCCCTCATGCCACGCCACCCTCATGTCTATTTATAAGTGCGTCTGCCATGAGGAGGAACCGCAGGCACACACTGCAGAGGGTTGGCACGGCTAGGCAGCGACCCTCTTTAAAAGGGGCGGGGCGATAGCCCACAATGCTGTACAGAAGCAATGAGAAATCCAATCCTGTGCCACCTCCATCAGGAGCTGCACACGTGGGCATAGCAATGGGGAACCTATGTGCCACACACTATTCATTCTGTCAAGGTGTCTGCATGCCCCAGTCAGACCGCGGTTTTTTATAAATAGTCACAGGCAGGTACAACTCCGCAATGGGAATTCCGTGTGCACCCACAGCATGGGTGGCTCCCTGGAACCCACCGGCTGTACATTAATGTATCCCATTGCAGTGCCCATCACAGCTGAGGTAACGTCCGATTAAATGCAGGTGGGCTTCGGCCCACACTGCATGCCCCAGTCAGACTGGGGTTCTTTAGAAGTGGACACATGTAGTTACAACTCCCTGTGGACCAACAGCATGGGTGGGTGCCAGGAAGCCACCGGCGGTACATAAATATATCCCATTGCAGTGCCCAACACAGCTGATGTAACGTCAGCTGTAATGCAGGTGGGCTAAAAATTCATTTGATTACACTGTAGGCGAGGGCCCCCAAAAATTGGTGTACCAACAGTACTAATGTACCTGAGAAAAATTGCCCATGCCCAACCAAGAGGGCAGGTGAAATCCATTAATCGCTTTGGTTAATGTGGCTTAATTGGTAACTAGGCCTGGAGGCAGCCCAGTTAAAATAAAAATTGGTTGAGGTGAAAGTTTCAACGCTTTAATGAGCATTCTGCCACTAGCGCTGTCGGATGGGAATTTTACCATCAGTTTGTTCGCCAGGGTCCTGTGGTATAGCATCACCCTCGAACCCCTTTCCTCTTCGGGTATGAGAGTGGAAAGGTTCTCCTTATACCGTGGGTCAAGCAGTGTGTACACCCAGTAATCCGTAGTGGCCAGAATGCGTGTAACGCGAGGGTCACGAGAAAGGCATCCTAACATGAAGTCAGCCATGTGTGCCAGGGTACCTGTACGCAACACATGGCTGTCCTCACTAGGAAGATCACTTTCAGGATCCTCCTCCTCCTCCTCCTCCTCAGGCCATACACGCTGAAAGGATGACAGGCAAGCAGCATGTGTTCCCTCAGCAGTGGGCCAAGCTGTCTCTTCCCCCTCCTCCTCATGCTCCTCCTCCTCCTCAATGCGCTGAGATATAGACAGGAGGGTGGTCTGACTATCCAGCGACATACTGTCTTCCCCCGGCTCTGTTTCCGAGCGCAAAGCGTCTGCCTTTATGCCTTGCAGTGAACTTCTCAAGAGGCATAGCAGAGGAATGGTGACGCTAATGATTGCAGCATCACTGCTCACCACCTGGGTAGACTCCTCAAACTTTCCAAGGACCTGGCAGATGTCTGCCAACCAGGCCCACTCTTCTGAAAAGAATTGAGGAGGCTGACTCCCACTTCGCCGCCCATGTTGGAGTTGGTATTCCACTATAGCTCTACGCTGCTCATAGAGCCTGGCCAACATGTGGAGCGTAGAGTTCCACTGTGTGGGCACGTTGCACAGCAGTCGGTGCATTGGCAGATTAAACCGATGTTGCAGGGTGCGCAGGGTGGCAGCATCCGTGTGGGACTTGCGGAAATGTGCGCAGAGCCGGCGCACCTTTCCGAGCAGGTCTGTCAAGCGTGGGTAGCTTTTCAGAAAGCGCTGAACCACCAAATTAAAGACGTAGGCCAGGCATGGCACGTGCGTGAGGCTGCCGAGCTGCAGAGCCGCCACCAGGTTACGGCCATTGTCACACACGACCATGCCCGGTTGGAGGCTCAGCGGCGCAAGCCAGCGGTCGGTCTGCTCTGCCAGACCCTGCAGCAGTTCATGGGCCGTGTGCCTCTTATCTCCTAAGCTGAGTAGTTTCAGCACGGCCTGCTGACGCTTGCCCACCGCTGTGATGCCACGCCGCGCGACACCGACTGCTGGCGACGTGCTGCTGCTGCTGACACATCTTGATTGCGAGACAGAGGTTGCGTTGGAGGAGGAGGAGGAGGAGGAGGGTGGTTTAGTGGAGGAAGCATACACCGCCGCAGATACCAGCACCGAGCTGGGGCCCGCAATTCTGGGGGTGGGTAGGACGTGAGCGGTCCCAGGCTCTGACTCTGTCCCAGCCTCCACTAAATTCACCCAATGTGCCATCAGGGAGATATAGTGGCCCTGCCCGCCTGTGTTTGTCCACGTGTCTGTTGTTAAGTGGACCTTGACAGTAACCGCGTTGGTGAGGGCGCGTACAATGTTGCGGGAGACGTGGTCGTGCAGGGCTGGGACGGCACATCGGGAAAAGTAGTGGCGACTGGGAACTGAGCAGCGCGGGGCCGCCGCCGCCATCATATTTTTGAAAGACTCTGTTTCCACAACCCTATACGGCAGCATCTCCAGGCTGATAAATTTGGCAATGTGCACGTTTAACGCTTGAGCGTGCGGGTGCGTGGCGGCGTACTTGCGCTTAAACACTTGCGCTAGCGACGGCTGGACGGTGCGCTGACAGACATTGGTGGATGGGGCCGAGGACAGCGGAGGTGAGGGTCTGGGTGCAGGCCAGGAGACGGTAGTGCCTGTGTCCTCAGAGGGGGGTTGGATCTCAGTGGCAGGTTGGGGCACAGGGGGAGAGGCAGTGGTGCAAACCGGAGGCGGTGAACGGCCTTCGTCCCACCTTGTGGGGTGCTTGGCCATCATATGTCTGCGCATGCTGGTGGTGGTGAGGCTGGTGGTGGTGGCTCCCTGGCTGATCTTGGCGCGACAAAGATTGCACACCACTGTTCGTCGGTCGTCTGCACTCTCAGTGAAATACTGCCAGACCTTTGAGCACCTCGGCCTCTGCAGGGTGGCATGGCGCGAGGGGGCGCTTTGGGAAACAGTTGGTGGATTATTCGGTCTGGCCCTGCCTCTTCCCCTGGACACCGCACTGCCTCTTGCAACCTGCCCTGCTGCTGCCCTTGCCTCCCCCTCTGAAGACCTGTCTTCAGTAGGCGTAGCAAACCAGGTGGGGTCAGTCACCTCATTGTCCTGCTGCTCTTCCTCCGAATCCTCTGTGCGCTCCTCCCTCGGACTTACTGCCCTTACTACTACCTCACTGATAGACAACTGTGTCTCATCGTCATCGGCCTCCTCACGCACTGAAAGGTCTTGAGACAGTTGCCGGAAGTCCCCAGCCTCATCCCCCGGACCCCGGGCACTTTCCAATGGTTGGGCATCAGTCACGATAAACTTCTCTGGTGGGAGAGGATCCACTGCTGCCCAATCTGAGCAGGGGCCCGAGAACAGTTCCTGGGAGTCTGCCCGCTCCTCAGAATGTGTCATTGTAATGGAGTGAGGAGGCTGGGAGGAAGGAGGAGCAGCAGCCAGAGGATTCTGAGTTGCAGCAGTGGACGGCGCAGAACTGTGGGTGGACGATAGATTGCTGGATGCACTTTCTGCCATCCACGACAGGACCTGCTCACACTGCTCATTTTCTAATAAAGGTCTACCGCGTGGACCCATTAATTGTGCGATGAATGTGGGGACGCCAGAAACGTGCCTCTCTCCTAATCCCGCAGCAGTCGGCTGCGATACACCTGGATCAGGAGCTCGGCCTGTGCCCACACCCTGACTTGGGCCTCCGCGTCCTCGGCCACGTCCACGTCCTCTAGGCCTACCCCTACCCCTCAGCATGCTGTATTACCAGTAATGCAGAAACAGAACAGTATTTAAATGTGCCGCTTATTGGCCTGTGGTTGGAGGCTGACCGCTTACGGAACGCCAGGAAATAATTTTGCGCAAGCCTGCTGTAACACTTAGCTGGCTGCGTATGAATTTGGAGAACTACTACACCCAGCAGAGACCCAGAACACTGAGGACAGTCACAGGCAGCCCAAATAGATTTTTTTCCCCAAATGTTTTTGCAAAGGCCCACTGCCTATATTCAATCAATATGTCTTCTGTCCCTGCCTAAGCGCTTCTGGCCCTGGAGTATGTCAAAGAACTGCAGAGTGTTGCACTGTGGACTGCAATACAGCGGTGATTTAACAGCCCAGACAGAGCCAGGAAATAATTTTGCGCAAGCCTGCTGTAACACTTAGCTGGCTGCGTATGAATTTGGAGAACTACTACACCCAGCAGAGACCCAGAACACTGAGGACACTCACAGGCAGCCCAAATAGATTTTTTTCCCCAAGTGTTTTTGCAAAGGCCCACTGCCTATATTCAATCAATATGTCTTCTGTCCCTGCCTAAGCGCTTCTGGCCCTGGAGTATTATTGCAGGGCGCAATGCTCTGCATGGCCGATATACCAAAAAAAAAAAAGTGCAACACTGCAAAAAGCAGCCTCCACAGTACTGCACACGGTTAGATGTGGCCCTAAGAAGGACCGTTGGGGTTCTTGAAGCCTAAAATACTCCTAACACTCTCCCTATAGCAGCTCCACCAAGATAGCACTTTCCCTAAAGTATGTCACAACGCATCTGTGGCGAGCCGCGGGAGGGGCCGATTTTTATACTCGGGTGACACCTGATCTCGCCAGCCACTCACTGCAGGGGGGTGGTATAGGGCTTGAACGTCGCAGGGGGAGGTTGTAATGCCTTCCCTGTCTTTCTATTGGCCAGAAAAGCGCGCTAACGTCTCAGAGATGAAAGTGAAAGTAACCCGAACATCGCGTGGTACTCGTTACGAGTAACGAGCATCTCGAACACCCTAATACTCGAACGAGTATCAAGCTCGGACGAGTACGTTCGCTCATCTCTAGTCTTGTCCTGTCTGGGCATGACTCTTCCAGCAGGAGTGAAACAGACTTTCTTCACTGAGGATCTCTTCTTTTCTCTTTGGGTGCGTCTCATGCTCCCCAAGTTTTCTCGTTCCTCTTATCAATCCAATTAAGCATCTGTAGGATGTGCTACAAAACAAGTCTGAACAACGGCGACCCCTTTTTCCAGATAAGAGGGCTTAAAGGATCTGCTGCTAATGTCTTGGTACCAGATATCACAGGTCACCTTCTGAGAACTTGGAATGTTCATGTCCTGATAGGTCAAAGCTGTTTTGGTTGCATGAGTATTAACTAGGTATCTTTAATGTTATAGGGGTTTAAGAGTTTTCAACTAGTGATGACCTCAGAATACATCATCAGTAGTTGATGGGTATGTATCCACTGCCTGGGTCCCCAGCTGATCATCTGTTTAATAGGAGCAGTGTATCAGTACAGGAATGTGCTGTGTACTGAAGGGGCACAGCTCCATACTCTGTAGAGCAGTCCGGATTGGTATGGAGTCTCCTGCTTCTGTTTGATAATAAATAGTATATGGCTCTATAGTATGATTGAACTATATGGCTCTTTGTGGGAACTTATTTGCTTTATATGTGCACAGTATGACTCTGTGGATAAAATATAGCACTTTCTGGGCACTGTTCAGTGCTACATGGGCAGATATTAGTGCATCTTGACACCACCAAGAATTTCTGGTGGAGCCAAGATTGACAGGGAGGGGGGGGGGGGGGGTGACACCCCCTGTAGCTGATTGGATGCACGGGTTATTTGTCATCAGGTCCTGGAAGGGCACTAAAGATTTGTTGTGAGAAGGGATGCAGTGGCTCTGCCGATGCTGCAGCCACGCAACTGTAGCTGCAAGTATCCCTTTTTTGCCGGGGCACAAGGCAGAACCCTGGTCAGTATTGAAAGTGCTGCGCGGCGTCAGGAAGCAGGGAGACCGAAGCGAATTTGATTGCCAGCTGTCAGCGGGGGAGCCAGCATGACAGAGCACACAAATGCGGCCACCAACACGGAGCTGACAGCCGGCGTGTCAGACAGAGGGCCGAGGTGGTGGCCGGAACCAAGGTGTGATCAGCGGCCGGCGGGTGCCAGGCATGGCATTGAAATGCCGGCCAGCACAGAGCTGAGATGCTGCGGTGGGTGGATACATTTCTGGTGGCCATGGAGGGTTAGCCTGATGGTTACTGTTCTTCTTACGGGCTTACATTATTAAATGTAAATGCTGCCATGTTACAGCGGTAACATGGCAGCATTTACTGATAATAATGTAAGCCCATAAAAAGAACAGTAACCATCAGGCTAACCCTCCACGGCCGCCAGAAATGTATCCTGACTATAGAAGGACCTTCCTTCCTTGCACCTATCGGGAGCTGGGGGTGTCAGAGGGGTGTTCCTCCTGTCAAACCCCTAGCTTCCGGTGGCATCAAGATACACTAATACCGGCACGGAATAGGCCTATGTCAGAACTGTATAGAAATATATGTATGCAGTATGGCACTCTGGGCAATGCATGGCAACAACTGTGCAAAGTATCTGTTTACGTTATTTATCTTGGACTTTACCTGTATGACACCAATGACACTACCTGTGGAAAAAAGCTGTCCTGGACACATGGTTTCTCTTAGGAGGATTAACTTTGCCCTCACAAACTGTACTCATACCCAAATGATACAACTTAGTACCCAGAAAATGCTATTGATTGCCCAAATAAAAAATAGTTTACACTGCCCAGAAAATGCCTGTAACTCCTTCCAAGCATCAGTCCTAATTCTCACTTCACCCAAGTCTTCTACACTGTGCAGAAGAACCATGGTGCCCTCTGCTGGCAGATCCTGGTAAATATATTAATATCTTAATTTACTAACCAAGCAAGTGGTAAGACCTCCCACAGTGATCTTAGCATCTCCTCCATATAACAGATGCACAGAGTTGTTGGTTAAAGCAGGCCGAAGAGAGAGAGCTAATTCCAAGGTGTAATATAATATGTGAAATAGCAAATAGACTTGCTGGGGGCTTACATTTTCAGCAAATGAGCCTTAAAGGGGGTTTCCAAGGAAAATGCTATTGACCTATCCGCAGGTCAGGTTATCAACAGTTAACTGGCTGGGGTCTGCCGCAGAGGACCATGGCCAATCAGCTGATCGAGCGCATGCTGACAGCGCTGCAAATGCAAAGGGGTCAAAGAGGAAGCCGCTGCTCTAACTCGTGTGTAGTGTCCGGAGCTTGTAACTGCAAGCGCAGCTCCCATTGATTTACAAGCACTGGCCACTACACAGGGGTCGGAACAGCATCTTCTGCTTGACACCAGTGTATCCCAGCGCTGTCGGCAGGCGCTCCATCAGCTAATCAACGGTATTCGGAAGAAAATCTGCATTGGATTCAGATATGCGAAAATACCTTCAGAAATTGTCATCTTTGTAAGTGTTGTGTGTAATGTGAATGTAAATGTGTGCAAAGAGACCATAATTGAGTCCTCCCATAAAGGAAGATCTAGTTCTGAAGAAATCTGAGGTTACAACATATGGGAAGGGCGCAGCTTTACCCACAAGGTAAGTCCTTAATATTGTTTTTAACATGTCAGTAAAGGGTAACAAATGAGATTGATGGGGTAATAAAAGTAACGGACAACATCTCTAGATGCTCAAGGAACCTTTCACACAGGATGGAATTTGCTGCTGAAATGTGCATCAAAATCCGCATATCTAAATGTGGATTTTGATGTGGAATTGCTAGCAGAATTAAGCCATTTTCAATTCTGCATCAGAATCTGCACATTAAACAAACGGACTTTGATGCGTAATTTTCTGCACAATGGCAAATTCCTCTGCCAAGTGCATCCCGTGTGAAAGGTCCGTAAGCTCCTCAAGGTCTGTGAGTGGCTACAGCAGCCTGTGATATTCTGTACACAGGTGGACTAGAGCCGATAAAGATAGACCCAGCACGAAGGACCGACCTGCGTTGCTGAAGATGCGAGGACTCAGGAGATGGAAGTATAAACTGGCTTATTATTTTCTGCCATAAACATTATTTTTAAAGAAAAAAATCTCTCTTGGACAACCCCTTTAAAGGGTAAAATATGGAGGGTGATTGGCTTACCTACGGCGGAGTAAGCAGCAGCCACGCTGAGCTCCTAAAAGTTTCGGACGTATCTCCAGTTTGAGGACGTCTCCGGACACTGTTCGGCACCGTTGCAGCAGCGATGGGACACTGGAAGCCCCAACCAACACCCGCCTTGCAGCAGGAGAAAGTAGACAGGAGTACCAAGCATTTTTTAAGCTCATCTTCTTAGTCTGAGTGCACGCTGCAATCCAACATGGCACCGGCCTCTCCGACCATGGCGCACATCATTACATCTCCAGGTTCACAGATGCCCCTTCTGGCTGGGGATGAAAGTGCTGCACATCTGCACTCCTGTGGAGATACTGTAGCCACCACCAGTGCAGTGAGTTACCCTGCTCTGTTCCTCTTTGGCTCCCATGCCTCCCCAGCCACTTCCCCATCTCAGACCAACTCCCAGCACCAGTCCTTGTCAGATAGCTCTGTGGCCCCAATCTGGTACTAAAACAGAATACAGCTCCTGAGTATGATGGAGAGTGGGACTGTAAGGCTCATTTTAAGACTATGCCTGCTAAAATGGTAATAGTCTCTTTGGGCACTTTGAAGCATTCCATAAAAGGGATATGGCATCCTTACAAAAGGAGCTACAACATGTGTTTCACAGGGTAACAGATATTTTTGAGGTACAAGCACAGACCATCACCATTTTGGTGACACATTGGTGTGCCATACAGGAAGCAGTCAACACAAATTGCAGACATTCTTTTCGACCTAAATTACCAAAAAACCAACACAGGCAAAATAATCTCTGCATCCACGGTTTTAGTGAGGAAATCCTGCCTTCTAAGTTGGAAAAATGGGGCCCAACAGATTTTTGGTGGTCTCTTACAGAGGTGTGCAGACCAACACATTGAAATAGAAATCCCAAGCATCCTCAGAGCCCTGGGCCCTAAGTGCACAGACCACAACACCCTCGAGACATAATATGCATAATTCATTTCTATAAGGATAAAGAGGCATCATACACGAGGTGCTAGGGATGGCAATATTCAGAATTTTCCATTCATCATTCTATTGGACTTAAAACCATTTCTAGTGAATTTGAAGAAGGACATTACATATTACTGGGATTACCCCTTTCAAGTAATCGCATGGAACGATGGTAAATCTGCAATCTTCAGATTCCTAGGAGATCTTTATAAATTCCTGGGGACATTTGAGCTACCTACGTTGTCGATCTCTGATTGACATATTACATACTCCACTTCCATCCCACCTCCATGTACCCAATGCCAAGAATCTCACCCAAAACCGCAGAGTGCTCCCCAAAAATCTGGAGTCCCACCTACATAAACTCCTATCCTCCTCGGAAGATATCTGATCTGTTTTTCATGACTTTTTGTTGTCCATTGATAAGCCTCTAAATTCTGTTTTGTTAGCCTCAGGGTGCCGACCTGAGTCCTACAAGCTCTTACCTGTTTATTAGTATCCTCTAAGTCAGTTACGTCCATTTTATGGATTATTGTTACACATGTTACACAATGTCTGTCAGACCTTCATGTGGCTGCCGATCCCACATATGTGTGTTTTTCTTAAGGGGTCATTAGGGATGCATTCCCTGCTATTGGTTTGCACCTTCCCACTTAGGAACTGCAACACAATGTATTGCTGAGACATTGGTCTACAATTAATGATGAGACTTGATTTCCAATTCATTTCTGTCTTTGCTTCTACTCTCACTTCCATCTTTGTTTTTCCCTGTACTGTTTGCTATCCTAATCCCCCTCCCCCTTCCTGTCCCTATCCATTTTTCTGACTGGTACGTCGTACATGTTGACTAGCCTTACCTGTATGCTAATTCCGTCTTTTTTGTCATGGAGCCTTTAAAGGAGATGTCTCATGAAAGCAAGTGGGGTTATATACTTCTGTATGGCCATATTAATGCACTTTGTAATATACATCGTGCATTAATTATGAGCCATACAGAAGTTATTTCACTTACCTGTTCCGTTGCTGGCGTCCTGGTCTCCATGGATCCGTCTAAAATCGCCTCTTCTGGCGATTTTAGACACGCTTGCGCAGTCCGGTCTTCTTCTTTTCTCAATGGGGCCGCTCGTGCAGGAGAGCGCTTCCGTGTAGCTCCGCCCCGTCACGTGCCGATTCCAGCCAATCAGGAGGCTGGAATCGGCAATGGACCGCACAGAAGCCCTGCGGTCCACCGAGGGTGAAGATCCCGGCGGCCATCTTCACAAGGTAAGTATGAAGACGCCGGACCGCGGGGATTCGGGTAAGTACTATATGTTTTTTTTTTTAAACGTCTGCATCGGGTTTGTCTCGCGCCGAACGGGGGGGGGCTATTAAAAAAAAAAAAACCCGTTTCGGCGTCAGACATCTCCTTTAACATAATACCAAAGACCTCAACAAACCTGAGAAGCGATGTCAGATTATGTATCATCTTCAAAAAAACGGGTAATGACTGCTATGTTATTAGACTGCAGGCCACAAAGCTCTTTGGATGTGTTCCTTTGGTCAAACCATGCTCCATTCTATAGTTCAGTGGCCTGGGAGTTGTGCAGGAGTTAGTCATGGTGCCGTAATGACAAGCTGCTGACAGTCGGGCTCTGCTTAGCAGATATACATACAGCTATGAAAGAAATTTGCTACCATCCATAAATACATGACCACTAATGATCCAATCTAGTTAGAGGTGCTAAAATGCATTCTTCGGGGAGTATTCATATCTCACAGGGCTAGGATAAAGAAGGAAAGATCCCAAAAACTGACAGCCTTTTTGACCACTCTAGCTTCTAAGGTGTCTACCAAAGCTCCTTCATTCTTCTAATACTAATCCTTCCGATTCTCTGCAAGTTGAGATCTCTATTCTTAGAGAATGGATTTTGGGTATTCTGGATCAAAGGTCCTTGTGCCTTAGAGACAAAGTCCGAAAGGAATATTTTGAATATAGCGATAAGTGCGTAAATAGTTGGCCAAACCATCTCCAATTGGCACAATCACATTTGTTCTCTAGTCATTCCTCTGAAAAGGGCCTGGTTTATGCTACTGTCAGGACCGGCGGCTTGTGGGGCCTCCGTGCCGATACTGCCGGCCCTGTCACCCAGGCTGCAGCTGTGCGGCACAGCGGAGCCTCGGTTCAGGTAATCTCCCCTGGCCGCCGCATTCCTCCTCACTACCGTGCTGCTAGGGACGTGGCAGGTGCTGCCCTGAGCTGTGCCCTCATCACCATGATGACCAGGTGCGCGTCCTTTGTCTCCGCCTGTCCTGCTAGGCTGGGGCGGGTTCCCCGACGCCTCGGTGAGTGGATTCTGCTGCTGTCAGGCTCCCCGCCCCAATCAGCTGCTGAGGCGGGAGCTCTGACAGCATTTAAACTCCTCAGTACCTTCCAGCAATTGCCAGTGTTAGTTTGGTCTCCTGCTACACTCGCGTTTTTGGATATTGCCTGTCTCCCAGTTTTTCACCATTTGCTTGACCCAGACTTTGCCTTCACCTGACCCTTTGTACTGCGTACCCTCTTGTTGCCAACCCGGATAGTCTGACTTGCCTCTGTGTCTTGTTTGTTGCAGTGTCTGTTTGTTGTCTGACCCCGTGCCCCGCTTCCCTAGTGAGTTTAGGGACAATCACCCAGTTGTCGCCTTGGGGCTTAGCCCAGGGTGGCAAGTAGGTAGGGACAGAGGTTGTGGGTTATTCAGGGACTTCTGGTATCCCGGACCCCAGTTCCTTGACAGCTACATCAGAGATCTTGGAAGAATTCCGTCAGTACTATGACAAATTGTACAATATTCATCCATGTGCTGAATGGCCTAGCCTCTTAGTGCAGTGCTAATGATTATCTATCACCCAATATGCTCCGAATCTGCTTCCTGGGGACAAGGTCTCTGATTCAGACAGGGATTCTAATGTAGAAGAAATTACATCAGTGATAAAAGACTTTAAAGTAGGTAAATGCCCTGAACTGGTTGGTTTCATCCCTTGATTTTATAGGGTACTGAGTGAATTTCTGACCCCATTCCTGCTTAATTCCTTAAGCGCCATTCCCTAGGTTTGCCCTTTCCGTGCCCAGGCCTTGAAAGCACATATTTTTGCCATCTCAAAACCAGGTAAAGACTCCTCTACTTGCAGCAATTTTAGACCCACTTTGCTGATTAATATTGACTTTATGCTATATTTTAAAATACTGACTTTGAGACTCCAACCTTATTTCCTTTCCCTGATAAATAGAGAACAGGTACGTTTTGTGACTGGACCTGAGGCCAAATATAATACTATCAAAATCCTCGCCATGATACCCAGGACTCGCCTCCATGTTAGTCCCCTATGTCATTTAAGAGTTGATCCTGAAAAGGTGTTTGACAGAGCAAATTGGAACTTCTTAGAGGTCACTATTCGGAAAGTTTGGCTCAGGGCTCTCATGTGTGAGAGAATCATAGCACTTTACCATCATGCTACAGCGTGGGTGCGAGTTGATGTCTCCCTCTTGGCCCTGCTTCACATTGGGAATGGGACAAGACTGGAGTGCCCCCTCTCCCCTTTTTTGCATATACTTGTTATGGAATAATTGGCAAACTTCCTTAGATAGAATTACTCGATTAAGGGTATCAGCATTGAACCTATGGAACATAAACTTTCACTTTTTGTAGACAACCTATTAATATATCTTTCTTTACCCAGAATAGGGCTTCTGATAGTCTTCCAGGAGTTTGCGCGATTTAGCAAATTTACCAAAACTCAGAGGTCCTTAATGTCTCTTTGCCTCAATGTGAGATTTCCAATTTTCAGTCGGCCTTTCCATTTCAGTGGCAATATACAGCTATCAAGTATTTGGTTATCCTGGTTCCTGTTGACTGATTCCAGCTATTTCCTCCTTTATTAGCTTCCTTGGAAGAATGTCTTAAAGATGGACTCTCTATACTCAAACTTTTATATTTATTTCAGACAGTGCCCCTTAATCTACCTAAAGACTTCTTTAATACCTTAAGACGGCTAGTCACTAACTTTGTGTGGAAGGGTACTAAACCCTGCTTGAAATATCACCTCCTGACAAAACATGGGGTAAAGAGGCTTACCGGACTTTTCTTTGTGTCATAGGGTCTCTGTATGTAGTTGCATCCTAGAATTCTTTCATTACCGATGCTTGAAACTTTGAGTGAAGATGGAACAACCATGACACCCGGGTTGGGTTCAAAGGTTGTTCTGGCTAGCACTAGGCACATTTAAGGGATTATCAGAACTGTCTCAGTTCCTGAATACCCTAATGGGGACTTGGAATAGGTGTGCTATGTACCTGGGTCTGATCTCATTTCCGGGTCTGCTGAAGCCACTTGTGGGAAACTCTCTTTTGGAAGCAACTGTTGTTTCCCCTCTCATGTGACCTTGTTCCCCAGGTGAGAGATGTATTAAATTCAGGGGCTGAAACCACTGTCAGACTTACTCAGCCATAGGACTATGCAACCAGGGTTTTGGTTAGAATATCACAAACTTTGTGGTTTTACTACCTCCTCGATCCCCCCACTCACGCCTTAGCAGCAATTGTGCTTTGCCATAGAGGCCTCAACTCATACAATTTCATTAGTGCACAATATGCTGATTAGTGGATAAATGGGAAACCCGACCTCCTGCTATGTACAGGCATGGAAGCAGTAGCTGGGCAAGGCTTTTGGGGGAAAATTACCTGTTTTGTGTCGGTAACAGAATTTAATTATAAACTCCTGCCCAGTTGGTACAAAACATCAACACAGCTCCAACAGCTTTTCCCACAGACCACATAGTGTGATGAAGGAAGTGCACTGACAAAATCTGGTATCCACAAATTGGTGAAAAAAGGTAATAGAACTGGAAGTGTTTTGACTTAACACACAGGAACCCGGAAGCTGTCAGATCATACTCACTGAGCAGCGCTGGCCATTTATAGCAGAAAATAGTTCCTTAGACTACCAACGCACAGTGTTTATCATATAGTCAGAGAAGCAATCTTGGGTTTTTCAGGACTAGAGAGTCCCTTTAAGGTCTTATTCACACAACCGTATATATGCGGCTAATTTACTCACGTTAAAAAATTGCGAACATCTGAAGCATTGGATTCCAATGTAGTCATTCAGATGAGTGATTTATAGCCGCATAAAAAAAAATTGCTCCAGGAATTATAGGGCATCGGCAACTAAAAACGTTGATCGATTTTATATGGTGCGTGAAAAGTTAAGTCTTGCCCTATCTTTTCCCAGGATACGTTGGAGGCTCCCATAGGCTTCAATTAGAGCTGAAAAAAGGGGAGGGAGTTTAGCTGCGTCCACTGCTGGAAAAAGATTACAGCTGTCTCTATTTAACTATTATAAGTAATTCCTAGAATTTCTGCTGCCTGAGGGATTTCGACGTTGCAGCGTATTTTTTCGCTGATGCGTTGCAGCTGCCCGTGTGAATGGACGATCGGGGCTATATCGTGGCTATTCTTCATTTATTTAGGGTACTAGAGTTGTGGGAATAGTTTTGAGCAATAGGATCAAGATGTATGATCAATGTATTCAGGTAAGGCCTCGTTCACACGAGTGTAGATTTAGCGCATTATAGGCACGTGAAAAGATCACCTCTAATAGAACCAATGGTGCCCATAATGCACTAAAACCACGCTCGTCTAAATGAGGCCCAAGGTACATATTTTGGAAGCCTTTACTGAAAAGTGATGCAGCAGTTTGGTAGTTGAAGCTCCACAGTATAAGTCAGAGACACTTTAGTTACAGGTATTTACAAGTGTAACGTCCTGTGAGAGATGCCAAAATTCTTGTGGTGTCCAGTTAGAGATGCCAAATATAGCAGTGTCACGGAGAAATGAACACTGTGGGTATGACCGGAGGCCTAGAACTTGTCATGGTGTAACCAAGTGGTAACCCAAGGGGGATGCTTATGGAAGTATATATGTATATCACGTCATGACGCCACCATTCCCACACCATTATTCCATGCGGCGGAGTAATAAACACTAGACAAGTGTATCGTACCTCGGGTCCTCAGGAACGGTTGAGGCCGGGTAAAACTTTACTTGAATAAACTTTGCAAACAAGTAATTACAGGTACATTCATGACAGCAGTTACAGGCAGAAGCTCAGAGGTTGGGAGGAAAAATAAATACCTGTATTGTGAATGGGTACCTGGTTTGTATGAAGTGGGATGTTGGGGGTTGTGCGCTCTCTCTTTCTCTGGAATGGACTCACTCCTATTACATCCACTCTACATGCACTATGGGTAGTCGTTTCTTTTCCTCTATCTTCACCGACACAGAAGCTGATGGTGCTCCCATGCGGCTCTGTGTTAGCGCCGAGCAGTAGGTAAGATGGAACCCTGCTCCAATACAGAAGGAAGAAGACTGAACTGAACCGACTCCCTTCCCGCTCTCAGACACTCACTTTTATAACCTCACTTGTACCACATGACACAGTAGGATAGATACATTCAGCAGCAGAGCTGACAGGCAATGATTTTAAGGGAGTTAACCCCTCAGATGCCACAGCTGTGCAACATACATGCAGAAAATGACATGACAGCTTTGCACAGTGCATCCACATAAGACAATACATGTAGGACAATTATGGAGGGGACCAGGATGTTGTTCTGGGACACTACACAAGATTCCTAAGGGTTCAGTTATTGGCTGCTCAGTTCATTCTCTGAAAAGGTCTTGTAGGCATCACTTCTAGAGGAGAGACTTGTCAGTTAGAGGTCCTCCCCCATCAGTAGTGCTGCTAGCATGGTTCGCCAATATTGAATAGAGGTGTCTCCTCCAAAAGTGTTGAGTTGGTGGTTACAGCACCCCTGAACTCCACTTTGTATCTGTTCTTTTAACTACCCTCAGGTATCTTATAGATGTCCATATGTAATTGCCATGACAGAGACACTTTAGCAGCATATCGCAATAAGAACATAAGCAGACATAACACTATTTGGGAAATATTGCTGCATTTATTGAAAGCATAGTGATTCAACAATCAGTTACCCATTTGACAAAGTAATTACCCCTTTGTAAATAAAGAATAGAATATTAATTCTGGACAATTATGAAAAGACGATACAAGTCATGCTTCTGATGTTTCATGCTGATGGATGACCGACATTGACCCATTTAAGTGTAGCTTTTATTATCTAAAAATGTTACCATGCTATCTCAATCCAATTAATAGAGACTTTAAGGGCTCACGTATGTGTCCCACATATTATGTGCATATTTTTCACATGTGTAAAATGTACAGTACACAGCAAATATGCATGTATATACATATTTGGTTTGCATGTTAAATTCACATAATACACATCAAAATAGAATATGCTGCATTTTCTTTCATGTTTTTTCATTACTTGTGTGAAAAAAATTACAGGTGTGAGTGGCCCAAATAGAGCTACATATTACGCACTACATATTACGCGGGACACATATGCCCGTGTGAGCCCTTAAGCTGCAAATAAATAGTTGAGACAGTAGGCTACAGAGGTGCAGCTATAGATACAGTCATACCTGGGGCCCCGGTGTCTGAGCAAGCCCAAAGGCCTTTCTGCTATATAGCAAGACTCCAGTGATCTAAATGGCACATGGTAGACGGGGGCTGGTACAGAGGAGCCCTGGAGCTTCACGTTACATCTCTGGTTAGCTAAAACATTTTAAGGTCAGACCAATATTGGGTGAAATTTTGGCTGGAACAATCACAACTCGGTGGTCTACATGTCTGGAAAAGATGGATCAGACAGGTTGGATTTTTTGAAAGCTCCTTACTGGCCAAAAACAAGCAAGACAGTGAAAATAAACATGAAAATGTGTAAAAGGAGAAGAAAACTAATGGAAATATGAGGTAGTGATTGGGAAAAATATTCCTAATAAAGAGTCAAGCGACGTGTACGGAGAAGTCAGTCGGCTGTTGGTCATCCACAAAAGGGTAACTTGTGTGATAACTATTTAATGATATTTATGTCTCACTTTCTAGAGAAGGAGCAGTGATAGATATTATAGTTTTATGGTTATTATATACAGCAAAATATGGCAGAAAGAAGAGCCAGCAAAGCGCTATCACTAGTAATGGAAGAGTTAAAGGCATCTTCTGCTGTCAACAAATGAAGGATTATTTAATACTGCTGAGTATTAATATGTTGAAATGTGCTTTTTCTCTATGTAGAGGGATGAGGATATATAAATATATATATCTAATCTGCATATTTCATACTTCTAAATTGTTTTCACATAATCATATATCCGGCTGGCGGCTTTATGCTGCTACGACTGTGAATGAGTAAATATTAGAGAGGGATATCCTTTATTTTGTCACATTAAAGTAGAAAAGAAAAAAAAGTGTTTACACACGGAGACATTGCGCTAGTATTGACTGCCCGGCTATCATAGCGCAAACTATACTTACATCTAGGCTTTAAGGGGATTTTTATTCTAACGGACCATTATTTAGTACTGAGCATGCTCTGGCTGATGAATATTGGGAGTGCCTCTGCATTGTGGGGACTTTTATCCTATCAGCCCGTTTTGATCTACTGAGCATGACCGGCTGATGAGCTCAGGGAATACCTGAATGTTATGTGTTCTTCTACTGGCTGCCACAAAGTTTCTCATGTTGGTCTTTTTATTGATGCCTGTGTATTATCCCCAGAGCCACAATTGGTTAATCCCTCTGTCTCTCACACAGCTTATTGGTGTTGGGGATGATACTGATCCCGCCTCTTACTGATATATATGTCTGTAATAGCCGGGCGCTGCATCTACAGCTCCATGTACCTCTGAGGACGCCCGTTGTCTGGGGACCCGGGGGAGGTCTACTTCTATGTTTAAGTTTCATATCTATGCTGCAGGCATTTATTGCCTCACTACTGAATGTGGTGCTTTCAGTATATTAGTACCACTGATAGCAGTCAGTGACTAGTGTCATGTATGCACTAGTTTATATGATCATAGGGTTTCTATGGCTGTGTAAATAAGCCATCCTGTTGGAGTCGGTGGAGTGAGCGCTGGCTCCACTGTTCCTAATAAGGAGTATATATATACACCTAATGTATTTAGTGAGGCAGGTAGTTTATATGTTCAGACTCTTTGGGTCTGTATAATCATTTTTCTTGCTGCTACAGCACATCTGTTTTTTCTATATTTCTTTGGCCACCTGCAGGTGGCCAGGTCAGACCCCGCTGCGAGAACTCTTGCAGCGGGATGCGAGCCGTGCCCCTGCAGTGACCCCCGCGGCTCACCTTCCCTGGCGTGTCCTCCGCTCTGTGCCGGCTGTCGCACAGCCGCACATGCGCAGAAGAGAGCCGGCGCGTCACCAGTGACATTTCTGTGCGGGCCTCTGCAAGACTCACACAGAAATAGGACATGCTGCGATTTGTTTTCCGAGCGAGTTTTCACGCAGTCAAATCGCGGCTGTCTGCGTAGGATTGAATCATCTAATGCAATCTTATGGCAGCTGGCGGGGGTGGAAATTCTGTGGGAAATCCCGCCGTGGAATTTCCACCTGTGTGCATTTGGCCCCTGAGGTGAAATTTTATATGTAATCAATGAAAGTTTACTTTTAAGGGGATCCACTCAGGGTTGTTGCTTTTGGCAAATATATTGGTTTACGGATTGACTGCAGTGGGACCCTGTTGGACCCCGAGCCTTTCTTTTTCTTTGTCTATAACAAATGTAGGATTATTTTTTGCATCATTAAAAAGCTATAAAATTTTCCAATTTATTTCTATATCAATTCCTCACAGGTTTCAAAATCTCTGCTTGCTGTCCTTCAATAGAAGTGTAGAGGCCCAGAGTTTGGGGGGTCCCCTCCAGCACAGAAATAGAACATGCCGTGATTTGTTTTCCGCGTGTGATTTCACACGGACAAATCGTGGCCATCTGCCTAGGAATGCGTTTTTTTAATGCAATCCTATGGCAGCTTCCACGAGCGGATATTCTGCGGGAAATTCAGCTGCGGAATTTCCGCCCGTGTGCAGGGGGCCTTAGTTGGGTGCATCAGGTGTCAGGAGAAGTTTGTTGAGAATTGGAGGTTGAAGAGAGAGGAGGTCGAGTAATGGAGACGGAGGAGAGATTAGCTGTTGCTCCTGCTGGAGTTCGGCCGTGTCAAAATTTCTCCTTATGAGAAACTTGCTATTTCGGGGTTTTGGAACCCAGGACATGCAATGAACGTGTGGGTGTGAGAGCGAAAGAACCGCATGTTCCTATACAGAACTGCACTTTATGCGAGAGCAGTGAGTAACCACCTGATGATAACCACCAATGTGAACGTGTTTTGGAATCTGTCCAGTTGAGAGAGTTTCATCCAAGAGAGAGAAATCCAACAGATAACTGTGACCGAGGATACACATGCCTTGGGAAACCCGAACTGCACGAGAATAAGAAAAGAGGTGAGAGATGTTAGCCTACTAATAATCTACTACTGTTAAAGTTACTATGTACAAGTTGTTTCCTTGTTATATCGAAGAAGAGACGTTTAAGTAAAAGAACAAGACTGCACGTTCCCGGTTCTTGTTGAAAAATTACTTTCTGTACTTTATTCAAGCTGGGTAATCCGCCGCTAATTTAGGAACGTTGGTGTCATGGTGACAAAACAGGAATTTAAGGTAACTTAGGTTACTAAATGTGATCTCCCCCAGTTAGTAACGAGGTCGGGTTCTTAGCCAGCCATTTGGAGGGGACAGTAGAGCCTCCATGACAGGTTGCTATTTTGTTACCCCGCTGTCCCCTCGGCTGAGGGCCTGCTCATCGGACGCTGCAAAAGCTTCTTTCATTGTTACTCCTGAGGATACAATTCTATCTATGGTCATGTAATAGACACATAGGTGCGCAGCCGCTTATGAGGTTATCTCATGGGAGAAAACAATAAAACTTCTTATTTAATGATAGCAAGCAGAGATCTTGAAAACTGTGCACAACTGATACAGAAAGCATGTAGGAAAATGTATAAGTCTTCATTATAAAAGAATAGCATGTTTGCTGACACTGGCTTTTATAAGTGATATAAAAACACCTATTGATTCCTCGGATCACTCTTATTTGCATATATAGATATTTGCTTAATATAGCATGAAATGAAGATATAAGAAGCAGGAAGAGTATACATGCTTTGGGACTATGATCGTGTGGTTGTGTTTATCCATTGTACATATTCCTTAGTTAGACGAGTATACACAGTTACTCCATTAGCCTTATTACAAGGATCACTCCCATAAGAAACGATTCCTCTGAAGACGCCATCACATATCAGGGGGCCGCCTGAATCGCCCTGTTTAAAGAAAAATAATTTATTCATGACTTGTTAAATATCCAGCATCATTTCTGCCACAATAACTGTATATTAGTAATAACATTATTTCTATTTTCCCTTCTGTAGGCTCCATCTATAACTCTTGTTTCTTCTGGACTCATCTCCACAGAAAGAAAATATAAACACATTAGAGCAGATTTATGATTTCTCTATAATTTCAACTTTGCTGAGCCTAACACCAAAAAAGAGAAGGGACGGTGGGCAATGCCATCAGCACATTTGTAGCGGTTGCAGGAACTGACTGGGTTGGAGCCTCAGGAGTGGCAGCCGCAGAACTGGAGAGTAGTTAAGGGAGAGCCAGGAGTCAGCAATTGCTGTACTCATACTGACCCACAGAATACAGACAACCAAACTTTTTTTTACTGCCCCATGAAAGCTGCAAAAATATCCCACCGCCCTAAAACGAAGAAAAAAGTGCAATTTAGTTCTTTTTCACACTTTCACTTTGAAATTTTTAAAATTCTTCCAATACATTTTATCGTTCCAGTGAAAAATACAACTTATACTGAAAAAGACAAGCCCTTATGTGGACGTGTCACATGAAAAATAAGAAAGTTTTGATTTTTTGAACCCTTGATCATGGAAGGGTTAATCTGTCTAAAACCTTATGCCACTCAAACTCATTCTTCTTTTCCAGACACTCTTGAAAAGTGAGGCTCAACATCTGTTCTTTTTTGGTGCCAAGCAAAAGCAAATTACTCCAAACAGATTTGCCACAAAAGAAGGTGCAATTTACATCCACATTCTGGTGCAACACCAATAGTAATGGCAGGCTCACACAAGCGTAATTTCATTGTGTGTTTTTACAGGATGTACGTGTGGAAAATACACGGTGAACGTAGTTAATGAAAGTACATTGACTTTCATTGATCCATTCACATTTGCGTTTATACGCAACATCGCTAAGCGACAGCGGGAAATCTTTTAATAAAAGAAACAAGTCGACTGTGCCTGACAGCATGCGTGAAATACGCTGTCATGCGCAATGCAATATCGCTGCCATACGTGGCGACATGCCTGCTCACTGCCAGCTCACACAGTGGTAGAACCCTGCGTTATACATGCCGTGTTTTTCCAAACACTCGTGTGAACCTGGTCAAAATGTGCCCATTGTGTCTTATGATCTGCAGATTAAACAAATATTTGCTGTTCTCCAAA
Organism: Eleutherodactylus coqui; assembly: GCF_035609145.1. Taxonomy (NCBI): domain Eukaryota; kingdom Metazoa; phylum Chordata; class Amphibia; order Anura; family Eleutherodactylidae; genus Eleutherodactylus; species Eleutherodactylus coqui. Next base: position 72,779,121 of record NC_089841.1, read on the forward strand.
ATATCCAAATAAACCATCTCTGGAGACTTACGACACAGGCGTTTTGTCCTTCAGATCCAATAGTGGTGCACATCTTGCGTTCGACTTTCTTCTTCATATCTATACGTTCTGAACATTGTGTCCTGTTTATTGTCTGGACTTTAGCTTCCATTAAAACGCCAGCAGGTTCGTTATTCCCAGTCCATCCCCATCCCGCTGTTTCACAGGTTGTGTTTGCCTTTACATCTCCATACTTCTTCGGTAAAGAAAGAAGGCCTACTTTTTCTCCTATTTGTGCGTCACGTGGCAGCTGCAATACAGATTAATAAAATGCTTTAAGGAACATTTCAACTTGCAAGCTTCTATCGGGGTCTTTCAAGCTGACTAAAGTGGTGGTGACTAAAGGAAAGGGAGATGTCATCTGGTGACCGAGGACCCAAACCAGTCTATAGTATTGTAAAGCCAATTGGACAATATTATGGAGTCTATTAGCCATAACCTCGGGGTTGCCTCTTGGCATGACCTGGTTACAGATTGATAACCTTTAGAAATTTAGGAGATTAATAAAAATAATCTTTATTTATATAGCACCAACATATTCCGCAGCGCTTACAGGACAGGGGAAATAAAAAACAAGACCACGGTTACATGAAGTAATCAATTGATGGTGAGGGTCCTGCTCCAACGAGCTTACATAATACAAATAGTGAGATGGTACAGAAGGTAAAGGAGCTGGAAATGTGCACGGTATGGCGAGATGGAGAGTAAGGGGCGCTATACACATAGACAGTAGTCAAATTGGGCCTTATAGTGGCTGAATCGGTATGACTGCAGGTGCCAGTTGATTGCAGCTAGCAGGGATTGCAATTAGTAGGACAGGGAGCATGTTATCAGGTGGAGTACAGAAGGCTTTGGTTTAGGAAATTTGGTATGCCTCCCTGAAGAGGTGCGTTTTTAGAGCACACCTGAACTTTTGGGTGTCAGTGATTGCCCGGATAGCTTTTGGTAGCGTGTTCCAGTGGACTGGTGCTGCTCTGAAAAAGTCTTGGAGGCGGGAATGAGAGGGCCACTTAGTCTGATTTCTTTAGCAGAGCATTGTACCCAGGCTGGGTAGTGGATTGAGATGAGGGCAGTAATGTAAGGCAGCACGGTGGTGTTTCAAGCTTTGTGGATGAGGGTGGTGAGTTTAAATTGTATTCTGTATTTGACGGGCAGCCAGTGCTGTGACCGGCACAAGTCAGAGACGTCCGAGTAGCGGCTGGACAGGAAGATGAGCCTGGCTGCCCCATTCAGGATGGATTGGAAGGGGGAGAGCAGCAAGTTGCAGTAATTGAGCCAAGAGTGGATAAGGGCAACTGTGAGCGTTTTTAGTGTGTCCACAGTGAAAAAAGGGCAGATTCTTGCAATGTTTTTAAGGTGCAGCTGACATGTTTGGGCGAGAAACTAGATATAGGGGGTAAAGGAGAGATCCGAATCGAATATGACCCCAAGGAAGCGGGCATGCTGTCTCATTATCGTTAGAGATGACCGAGCACGCTCGGTTAAGGCAGTTACTTGAGAGAGCATCGCTCTTCCCAAGCAACTGCATACTCATCCGAGCAGATTCTGGGGGTTGGCGGGGTGTAGCGGGGGGTGGGGTGGTGGGGAGAGAAAGAGATTGGTTCATCGAGCACTGCATGATTAGCTAGCTGAGCAACGGTCGAAGAACCAATCACAGCCATCGCGTTGTAGAGGCGGGATTTATCAATTGGCTAAGCCACAGCATTAATTGGCCAATTCATAAATCCTACCTCCACAACGTGATGGCTGTGATTGGTTCTTCGACCGCTGCTCAGCCAATCAATTCAGCCATCGCATTGGCAAGTGACTGAGGACTGAAAGAAGCGCATCGGAGCGCAGGAAAGCAACGGAAGGGACCTAGACCAAGCCTGCCAGGTAATATATGCCTTTTTTTTAATATAATGCAGCTACAGCTTATTTTTGTGGTAGGACTTATATATCAAGCCTCACTGAAAATCCTGGAAAATCAGGGTAAGGCTTCTCTTTAGGGTAGGTTTTATTTTTGGGTAAAAAGGGCATCTATCTATCTCTCCAATATCTCTCATTCAATGCAAAGATGAAATAATACAGCAGATCATTACCTTCATGAGTTGAATGTCGTTGTCCAAAGTTATATTGTTATATTCCGGATGCTTTATATACTGAGTAACATTAAATATCTGTCTTCCATTTTCGTTTTCATTTTCATTACTTGAATGAGCTCCAAGAATAACCTTTATCTTATATCCAGACGGGCTCCACCTAAAAATAGTACATGAAAAAAATTATCAAATTTTCTGGAGAAAATACTGTTATTCTGCCATGGATGTATATGAGAGATGGCTCTAATCTGGATGAGATAATATATATATATATATATAAGGGACAGCGCTCCAGCCTTTCCAACATAGAAGTATCCAATAAGAGAAACAGGACTTACCCGGTGTCAGTGGTGTGACCCAGGTGGTCTCCTCAGGGTTATCAGCTGTCACTAACAGCCGTCCTGCCTCTGATTGATTGCGGAGACAGGAGGCTTAAAGCGCCGCCGTAACGTTACATACAGCTAAACTTTAAGCCCGGGACCAGGCGCTGTAAATTTACAGTGCCTTGTCCTAAAGGGGTTAAAAAAGTGAAAGTTCATCTTTATCACTGATAACAACATCCAGATAGAAAGCCGGATGGAAGCATAGACTTTAATAAGTCAGACCACTATGGTCTTCGTTTGACCAGGTTTTCAGTAGTTTCCATCAGATTAGGAGGATAGAAAAGTGCAGTTGATTATGCTATTCTGGCCTCTAAAAATACTGCAAATAAACAGAAACCTGATCAAACAGACACCACAGTGGTCTGACTTATTAAAGTCTATGGTTCCATCAAAGGTTCAGTCTGGTGCTGTATTTATGTCCTGTTCTTAGTTCTCGTGCTGTAGTTATGTACTGAGCTTGGCTATAGTGTTGTATGTGTGTACTTAGCTTGGTTCTGGTGCTGTATTTATGTCCTGTTCTTAATTCTTTACTGTAGTTATGTACTGGGCTTGGCTATAGTGTTGTATGTGTATACTTAGCTTGGTTCTGGTGCTGTATTTATGCTCTGTTCTTAGTTCTTTACTGTAGTTATGTACTGAGCTAGGCTATGGGATTGTATGTATGTACTAAGCTTGGTTCTGGGGCTATATTTATATCCTCAGCTCAGTTCTGGTACTATGCTTATGTACTGCGCTTGGTTTTACTAGTTTAGTTGTAGTAGTCTGCTGTCCATTTTAGCAAAAATAAATAGGCCACAGTGTTATGTATGATTCTCTAGAATAGAGAATATCTCTATCCGAAAGTCAACAAGTACCACAGTTATATTTAGTGTATAGAGCTTATCATACTCCCTTAAATTGGTTTAACATGGGTATTAGTTTAAACTTAGACTGCCTGAAATGTAATGTGGATGATTTAATGCATTTGGTCATTCCCCCCAACAGCAGATAATAGAGGTTACATCTTTGGAAAGGTGAATATATGAAAAAAAAAAGACTGTTCGACCAAGTTTGAGGAAATTTGAAGAAGATGGTCTGATATATATATATATATATATATATATATATATATATATATATATACACTACCGTTCAAAAGTTTGGGGTCACATTGAAATGTCCTTATTTTTGAAGGAAAAGCACTGTACTTTTCAATGAAGATAACTTTAAACTAGTCCTAACTTTAAACAAATGCGCTCTATACATTGCTAATGTGGTAAATGACTATTCTAGCTGCAAATGCCTGGTTTTTTGTGCAAAATCTACAAAGGTGAATAGAGGCCCATTTCCAGCAACTATCACTCCAGTGTTCTAATGGTACAATGTGTTTGCTCATTGGCTCAGAAGGCTAATTGATGATTAGAAAACCCTTGTGCAATCATGTTCACACATCTGAAAACAGTCTAGCTCGTTACAGAAGCTACAAAACTGACCTTCCTGTGAGCAGATTGAGTTTCTGGAGCATCACATTTGTGGGGTCAATTAAACGCTCAAAATGGCCAGAAAAAGAGAACTTTCATCTGAAACTCGACAGTCTATTCTTGTTCTTAGAAATGAAGGCTATTCCATGCGAGAAATTGCTAAGAAATTGAAGATTTCCTACAACGGTGTGTACTACTCCCTTCAGAGGACAGCACAAACAGGCTCTAACCAGAGTAGAAAAAGAAGTGGGAGGCCGCGTTGCACAACTAAGCAAGAAGATAAGGACATTAGAGTCTCTAGTTTGAGAAACAGACGCCTCACAGGTACCCAACTGGCATCTTCATTAAATAGTACCCGCAAAACACCAGTGTCAACATCTACAGTGAAGAGGCGGCTGCGGGATTTTGGGCTTCAGGGCAGAGTGGCAAAGAAAAAGCCATATCTGAGACTGGCCAATAAAAGAAAAAGATTAAGATGGGCAAAAGAACACAGACATTGGACAGAGGAAGACTGGAAAAAAGTGTTGTGGACGGATGAATCCAAGTTTGAGGTGTTTGGATCACAAAGAAGAACGTTTGTGAGACGCAGAACAAATGAAAAGATGCTGGAAGAATGCCTGACGCCATCTGTTAAGCATGGTGGAGGTAATGTGATGGTCTGGGGTTGCTTTGGTGCTGGTAAGGTGGGAGATTTGTACAGGGTAAAAGGGATTCTGAATAAGGAAGGCTATCACTCCATTTTGCAACGCCATGCCATACCCAGTGGACAGCGCTTGATTGGAACCAATTTCATCCTACAACAGGACAATGACCCTAAACACACCTCCAAATTGTGCAAGAACTATTTACAGCAGAAGCAGGCAGCTGGTATTCTATCGGTAATGGAGTGGCCAGCGCAGTCACCAGATCTGAACCCCATTGAGCTGTTGTGGGAGCAGCTTGACCGTATGGTACGCCAGAAGTGCCCATCCAACCAATCCAACTTGTGGGAGATGCTTCTAGAAGCGTGGGGTGCAATTTCACAAGCTTACCTCAACAAATTAACAGCTAGAATGTCAAAGGTGTGCAATGCTGTAATTGCTGCAAAAGGAGGATTCTTTGACGAAAGCAAAGTTTGATGTAAAAACAATGTTATTTCAAATACAAATCATTATTTCTAACCTTGTCAATGTCTTGACTCTATTTTCTATTCATTTCACAACGCATGGTGGTGAATAAGTGTGACTTTTCATGGAAAACACAAAATTGTTTGGGTGACCCCAAACTTTTGAACGGTAGTGTATATATATATATATATAAAATGGGTAGTTCAGATCAAATGCAGGTTGTATTGAGGTATAGTAGAAGAGTTGATGGGATTTGGAGGAGTGAGGGAGAGAGGTGAGAAGGTGGAGAAGAGTAAGGTTTTTTTTTCTTTGAGGTGTCTACATTTTTTATTTTGTTGTGGATGGGGGAAATGCTGAAATATTTTAATATAGTTATCATTAATTGTATTGTTTGGGTGAGGTAATGATATGTACATTATGTTCATTGATTGGCTACAGCAGCCTGTGATGTCCTGTAAACAGGTTGCTGTAGCCTGCAAACATCACATCACAGGAAAGACCCAAAGCATCTGGTGCTGCAGATGTGGCGATCCGGAAGAGGGGAGTATAAAGTGGATTATTATGTTTTAGCATGGGGGACTTTTTTTTTTATAATGATCTCAGATGGCCCTTTAACAGCAAAAATATGTAAATGACTGTATGGAATATTGTGCAGCAGATGATACAGAATGGTGGTCCCTGTAGGTTTAAGACCATTTCCCCCCTTGTGTGATGTCATCTTCACATTCTCTTCTGCTTGAGTCAGGGACAGTAACATTTTCATATACTTACACTTCACAATGGGCTGCAGTTACCACCCAGTTTGATTTGATCAAACTTCCTCCACATATCATTTGATGTGTGCTATTTTTCACAATGATTAAAGCCATGTAGGGTCTGGAGTTCGCACGGGCTTCATGTCCATTTATGATCTTCATACTTGCCCCTGTGTGATGGTAGACATGTATTATGCAAGGATACATGGCCCTAAAAAAAAATGCTCCTCCTGCATTTCCATTTAAATAAAGTATTTATACTGTGTTTTGTCTCAATATACACTTGGGGACATGACTATGACATGACTATTGGGGTTTGCAGTTGTACCAGGACCCAGGGGCACAGGTACAACTGCACCATGTAAAGAGAGCTCTAAAAATGACACAAGGTAGTTGGGAAGCACAATCACAGATTTTGAATTGTAGCCGAGGGCTGAGCATTTAATCGATCTAACTTAAGTAATTCGCCATTTCAGTTAAAGGGGTTTTCCTGGGACTTTACTACCCTGTTTCCCTGAAAATAAGACATACCCTGAAAATAAGACATAGCATGATTTTCCAGAATTTTTGAGGATGCAAAATGATTTTTCAGGCTTTTTGAGGATGCTTGAAATACAAGCCCTACTCCAAAATTAAGCCCTGCCAACAATTAATTAAAAAAGTCAAGTTAAATATTGTCCAGGCAGCTATACATGTAAAAAAGTTAAACCTTTTTGAACAAAAATTATTATAAGACACTGTCTTATTTTCGGGGAAACATGGTATTAAAGGGGTTGTCCCGCGAAAGCAAGTGGGTCTATACACTTCTGTATGGCCATATTAATGCACTTTGTAAGGTACATTGTGCATTAATTATGAGCCATACAGAAGTTATTAGAAGTTATTCACTTACCTGTTCCATGGCTAGCGTCCTCGTCTCCATGGTGCTGTCTAATTTTCAGCGTCTAATCGCCAGATTAGACGCGCTTGCGCAGTCCGGGTCTTCTTTTCTGAATGGGGTCGCTTGTGCCGGAGAGCGGCTCCGTGTAGCTCCGCCCCTTCACGTGCCGATTCCAGCCAATCAGGAGGCTGGAATCGGCAATGGACCGCACAGAAGAGCTGCGGTCCACCGAGGGAGAAGATCCCGGCGGCCATCTTCAACCGGTAAGTAAGAAGTCACCGGAGCGCGGGGATTCAGGTAAGCGCTGTGCAGACTTTTTTTTAGGTCCCTGCATTGGGTTTGTCTCGCGCCGAACGGGGGGCTGTTGAAAAAAAAAAAAAAAACGTTTTGGCGCGGGACAACCCCTTTAATGACCTCTTCTCTGTCTGTAGTGCAGCTGCCCAGGTTGCTATTATAGGCACAGCTCCCATTGAATTCAATGCCTGCATTACCAAAATATGATGTTAAACCATCAGTCTCATGGAATGCTATTTAATGTCTCGATTTCTTGAAATGGCTGGAATTGTGACAATACACTTTTTAATCTTTTTTTAGTGTCATAAACATATTGCATACTGCAATACATTGACGGCCAGGATAGGACCTCACTGTGTGCTGCCTCTTCTAAGGAATTTTACAGTGTGACCAAAAAATGAAATGATGCCATCTTGGGGGGTGTCTTGATTTTAATGAGTGCACACTGCGACAAAAATTAGATAATTTTATTTTGCTGGTCAGTACAATTACGATAATACCACATTTATATAGTTTAGTGGTTTTTTTGCTGTACTACTTTTAAAATATTTTTGTCAAGAAAGAAAATTATTTTTTACCGCCAAAGTTTCTGACTACCATAACTTTTTTTTATTTTCAAATGAATGTAGTTGTGAGAGGGCTTAGTTTTTTGCGGACATCTTGTAGTTTCTATTGCAGTACATACAACTTTTTGATTGCTTTTTATTAATTTTTTTTCTTAGAGACAGTATGACCAAAAAGTCTAATTTTTGTGTTGTGTATTTTTTTTACAACGTTCACCATGCATGATAAATAATTACCGTATATACTCGAGTATTAGCCCACTTGAGTATAAGCCGAGTCGATAAGTTTTACCACAAAAAACTGGGAAAACTTATTGAATCGAGTATAAGCCGAGCTATACCCAAGCATATACTGGGTAAAAAAATACCTCCATACTCACCTCCGAGCCAGCGTCTGTGTCTATGCGGCAACCTGTGTGAATTCTCCCCGCTGTCACCCCCTCTGTCATCTCTGTCAGTGCTGTGTAAGTAAGCGCTGTGTTTGGATTAGGCGCCAGCCAATCACAGCTGGCACTTGATCCAATCACAGCGCTTACTTACACAGCGCTGACGGCGGGGGATTTGAAAGCCAAGCAGGGAGATGACAGCGGGGAAAATTCTAAAGCAGCTTGCAATTGGCTGTGAATGAGCGAGTGCTGGCTATGATTGGCTGGCGCTCGATCCAATCACAGCGTTGATGGTGGGGGATGACAGAGCCAAGCAGAGAGGACGGCGGAGGATGACAGTGGGGAGACTTCCAGCAGCTTGCTGCATTGCTGCTGGGAACACAAGAATTCAAGCAGCTTTCTGGATTCTTTACTCCCCGCGGAGATGAAGAAATCCTCTGCCACAGTTGTGACAGCTATGGCAGGGGATTCTTTACTCCCCGCAGGGAGTCCCCTTGGCACTGATCACTGTGACAGTGCTGTCACAGTGTTCAGTGACAAGGGGACTCCCTGTTGGGAATATTTACATGGTGGCGGCGGAGAGGTGAGTATATATATATATATATATATATATATATATATATATATAATTTGATTTTATTAGATTTTTTTACATAAACAAGGATGATTTTCAGGGAAGGGCTTATATTTAAAGCCCTTCCACGAAAATCACTGCAGGGGTTGCCGGCAGCCCATTGCTTTTAATGGGGCTGCCGGCAGCAGCCGCGGCCCCATTGAAGGCAATGGGCATGGTCCTGCATTCACTCGTGTTTGTGCACGTACGTGGGTGCGCGGTTTTGTGCGCACCTATGTATGGCACACTCATACGCTCGTGTGAATGCACCTTCAGTGCTTAATATGTGAATGTTAGAAATACGATATATTGCAATAATGAATTATTGCAGTATACTGTAGAAACAATCAAATAGTCGCAAGTTCAAGTCCCCTAAAGGGGCTGTGATACATGTACATTTTATATCAAATAGCATTTTTTAAAAATAAACCAAAAAGTAAAAAAAAAACAAAAAAAACATTTTCTCACAAAATAATATAAGAAATATTAAAGTATAATCATTAGAAGTGTTTCTGAATAAGCTCAAATTACCTAAGTATTGAATTATTAGTCTCACATAGTGAATGCTATTAAGAAATAAATATGTATATTATATGACTATATAATATTACTCAGTTAACAGGTCATTTTTTTTATCGCACTATGTATGCAACAAAAAAGATGCCCACCTCCCCCTGAAAAATGGCATTTTTCACCCCACTTAATTTTTTCTTTATTTTTCCAATACATTATATGGAAACTCGTCCATCAAAAAAACAAGCCCTTGTACAGCTATGTCAATAAAAACAATATAGCTCTTGGAACTCAGGGATTAAACAAAATCTAAAACGGCAGTATTATGGAGGTACCTCCCATCCCAGTTGCTATACAAGAAGCAATGCATAGAACATTTCATTATATTTCACAGATTCTGTATGAATCCAACAAATAAATCCTCTGACATAGGAGGCGTACTAAGGTACAGTGTGGCCCTGTAGATGTCCACAGGTGCAAATTAAGGCTTCATAGAACTTGGATCTTGTCCTTATGAAGCAAAGTTCCTAATTATAAAGGATGCGGCAACCTCTCTACATCATCAGTCATATGGCTCTTACCTTCAGAGGTCAGCAGACAAGCTGCGAAGAGAAACAGACTGTACAAAGGTTTCATGACTGGTAGATGCATAGGATGGTCTAAGTGCATGTATCAGGCTGCGGGTCTTCATATACTGTAATGTACAAGATTTATCTATACAATCTACCACAGAGCCGCTGATTTAACTAGAGATGAAAATACACTTTGCACTCGCGTGCATGCTGGTTTCAGGGATTAAGATTTTTAAATTTTGTTCTAAAAGTCTCCATGAAACTCACATATCTGAACGGCAAATAAAGACACCCGAAGAGTTGTAAAATAACCGAATAAGTTAATAACCCCACAGATAAACATATAAGGTCATTTAGACATACAATGTAGAGGGTCCTTCAAACTGTAAAGATCTACTCTGGGGAAGTTGTCACAATAAATCCAACAAAAGAGTTCAAAAGGATTCCTAGATGCCTTCCTTGGGTGTCATACCTATTAGAAGTTGTAGTTGCCAGATTACTAGAGATGGGTCGTTTATGCAGGGATTTATTCCAATTGCTGGAATTGAACTAATTGTGGAAAATTAACTTCTGTCTCATGAATTTATTTTACTTCTTCTGGATAAATGTTGCTACATAATAGACTGCAATAGATGTATGCCTTTTTTATCCTATATTACATTCAGCCAATATAATTTCACTCCTTATCATAAGAACTTGCTTGTAGGCACCAAAACCACCTGCAAAGTCCAAACCGAGACAAACTATTATATATAATTTGTAGATATTTACACTCAATGAGCCCCCCCAACCACTTCAAGAACAACTACAAGGATACTCTATCTGCAAAGCTATGACACAAAACAGTGTAGGACCAACATGCAACCATCAACTACAGTCAACAGCCAAGAAATGGGAACACTACTGGAATAGGGTTCCTTAGATCCACCAGAGCACACAATCCTGAGGACTAGCATTCTCCCTCCATCTACACATAGCATGTGCTTGTTTATTAAAATAGCTTCATAATCTTTATTGCTATCATTGTACACACAGGACATATTATCAGTAAGATCTAAGAAACAGTTCATCAGATTAGACCCTAGGGACAACAGATGAGCTCCAAAGTCATCTTCAAATGGGAATGTCGCCTGTTGTCACAAGTTGTCTTATTCTATGGGTTTACAGTGATACAAATTATTCCATCGATAGGGCTAGTCTTTAGCGGGGGTACCTGTAGTGAGTACTGGTACCATTTTGGGGAACATACGACGTTTTGCTAGCTTTTTATTCAGTTTTTTTCTTGGACATGGAGAGACTCAAAAAAACCACAATTCTGCCATTATGTATTTTTTTCTGACAGAGTTAACCATGCAGGATTAATAATGTGATATTTTGATGAATTGGACCTTTATGAATGTAGCAAAGCCAATTTTTAGATTTCTTGATTTTTTTTTATTCTCTAGATGCAACGACTGTGAAAAGATTTTTTTCAACTTTTAATATTTTTTATTTTTATACTTAAAACAATTTTTATTTTACCTTTTATTTTGCTGATTTTTACTCTTTTTTATTAGTTCCCATAAGGGACTTGAACTTACGATAGTTTGATCGCTTAAAAAAGCATAACACAATACTATCATAGAATCAGAGTTGGAAGGGGCCTCTATAGTCATCGGGTTCAACCCCCTGCTAAATCATCCCAGACAGATATCTGTCCAGCCTTTGTTTTGAAGACTTCCATTGAAGGAGAACTTACCACCTCCCGTGGTAACCTGTTCCACTCATTGATCACCCTCATTATCAAAATGTTTTTGTGTAAGCAATTACGCCCGTGTGAAGGAGTCCTAAGACTCTGACAACTGCTGTTCTAGAACATGTCACAAGTGCAGCGTGTTTTGCTTTAACCACAATCAGAGTTTGTAAGATCACGCTATGCAGCCGTTATCTCTGCCTGTATCTCCCAGTGATCTGATAGCATCAATTTCTACAAAATAACCAGTTTATTTATATATGCTCCTGCTTCTTAGGCCAGATTAAGGGTTTTTACAGGTGACATTTTAAATGTAGCGTATATGTTAAATGTACATGAAAAAGAGGTATAAAACTTAAAGTCCATAGGTCACCGTACATGGCAGACTCAGAGGCTATCTTCAAGCCTCTGGGTGCCATGGCAACCCATAGGAATCCCATGTTTGCATTGCGGTGATCTGATGAGTGACAGAGGGAGCCCCGTCCCTCTTTGAGCCTTTTACGTGCCATAGTTTCATTGATTGTGGAATGTAAAAGGTTAAACAGCGAGGATCAGAGGTTTCTCCAGTCCCCACTATTAGAGCAGGTGCCAAGCTGTTACTAGACAGCCCATTCCTACTGGCAAGGGTCTCACGGGTTATTTTTATGTAGTGCAGTACAGAGATGCTTCATCAGAATAAAGCCCATTAGTGAACGCCATCAAATGTCGTAGGCAACCACTAAGGGGTTAAATATACATGTACTTTTTTAGCATATTCATATGTTTTGCCGAATGTTTTCATAAGTTTGTGTCCATTTTTACATTGAAAATAACAATTTTTGAAACAGGGGTTTTATTGTTCAAAAGTGGAAACTTTGTTATAGTCGTAATCCTACTAACCCACAGGAAAAAAAATGTCATTTGTGCTGCATGATTAAGGCCTCATGTCCACGGGGAAAATCAGGCCCGCCGCGGATTCTCCATGCAGAATCCGTAGCGGGTCCCTCCTGCCCCGCGGACATGAAAATAAGAATAAACTCACCTGTCCTGCACGCTGCGGGTCTCCCATCCGTCGCGGCCGGATCCTCTTTCTTCGGCCCGGCGGATGTGCTCGGCACGCCGGCAGCGTGCCGCGTGCATGCGCCGGGCACATCTGCCGGGCCGAAGAAAGAAGATCCGGCCACGACGGAGGGGAGACCCGTAGCGTCCAGGACAGGTGAGTTTTAATTCCCGTAAGGGTGTTACGCGGATCCGGACCCCGCGGATCCCGCGGGAGACCCGCACCAAAATGGAGCATGTCGCGTTTTTTTTCCGCACGCGGATCCGCGGCTGAAGGGAAAAATGACCTCCGCAGGTATTTAACTAACTGCAGGTGTCCAATGCATCCCTATGGGGTGCGGATCCGCGTGTGGGAAAAACGCTGTGGATTTTAAAATGTTAATTATGCAGTAGACATGAGGCCTAAGGCCTCATGTCCACTTGAAAAATACAATCCGTGCAGAATCTGCCGCGGATTTCCGCGGTGGATTACGCGCGGATTTGCTGTAAATGGTATTTTTTTTTTTGCATGCACATATCCGCACACATTGCTATCAATGTGATAGCAATGTTGACGATCCGCTCGGAATCCGCTGCAGAATGGAGCATGCCGCGTTTTTTCTCCCGCGCATGAAAAACGCAATTCTTTTAAAATGCCATCCGCGGGTGCAAAAATCAATTTAATGGACCGCGGATGGCCAATGATTCCCTATGGGCAAAATCCGCTGCAGAATCCGCAATTCCATTTAGCTAGTGGACATGAGGCCTTACACTGTAAAAAAAAAAACACTAGCAGAGTTGATGTGTTTTTTTTCCCTGCCCTCCAAAAAAATGTAATAAAAGTTTTTCAAAATATTATTTGTATCCAAAATAGTACCAATAAGAACTACATGTTGCCACACAAAGAACAAGCCCTCATATGGCCATGTTCACAGAAAAATAAAATAGTTACAGCTTTTGTAAACTACAAATGAAAATTCCCCAAAAATCATTGCGTTCTTATGGTCAAAATAAGCCATGTCCTTAAGGCTGCCTGTCCATGGGCGATGATGCGTGGGTGATCACACTCTGTGAAGTTTTCCATAGGGTTGCTATGGAAAGCGCAGCAACAGCGTCCATGTGTGTAGAATCATGGCGATTCTCTGCTCGCGGGATTTAATTCGCGGCATGCTGTGATTGCCGCAATTCTCCGCAGTGAGCCTATCAGATAGGCTCACCTCGGAGACCTGCCAGCGCTCCCACCTCCTTTCCGACTCCAAGTCTGGCAGTCAGAATAATCCCTGGATCACCGACCCTTCTGTAGTAATCAGTGAATATAACATGTAATATTATTACACTCAAAGATATCCAGGCCCCTCCTGAACTTTTAGTGAGTTCACCATGACCACGTCTTCAGGCAGAGAGTCCCGTAGTCTCACTGCTCTAATAGTAGAGAATCCTCTTCTATGTTGGTGTAGACACCTTTTTTCCTCCAGTCGTAGAGGATGCCTCTTGTTACCCAGTCCTGGGTATAAATAGATGATGGGAGAAATCTCTGTATTGACTCCTGATATACATAGTTATTAGGTCACCCTTCAGCCATCTTTTTATAAACTAAATAACCACAATTTTGATAATCTCTCTGGGTATTGTAGTCCATCCATTCCATTTACTAATATACTTGCCCACCTTTGTACCCGCTCAAGCTCTGATATATCCTTCTTGAGTACCGCTGCCCAAAACTGTACACAATATTATATGTGTCGTCTGACCAGTGATTTGTAAAAACTTCTTTTGATGCACCTAATGATCCTATTTGCCTTAGTCCTTTTCCATGTCAGTTTCGTCCACATTTAATGTGTATTGGGAACATGTATTACCCCGCCCAGGTGTTAAACCTCACTTTTCTGCCCAAACCCCAATTTATACAGATCCATTTGCAGCCACAATGTGACCTTTCTTGTGTTAAAGGGGTGGTCTCGCGAAACCAAGTGGGGTTATACACTTCCGTATGGCCATATTAATGCACTTTGTAATATACATCGTGCATTAAATATGAGCCATACAGAAGTTATTCCACTTACCTGCTCCGTTGCTAGCATCCTCGTCTCCATGGTTCCGTCTAAATTCACTGGCAGCTTGCTTTTTTAGACGCGCTTGCGCAGTCCGGTCTTCTCCTTTCAGCACGAGCCGCTTCAGTGTGCTCCCCGCTACAGCTCTTCTGCGCATGCGCAGACGAGCTGTCACTGCTCGGGAGCGCGCTGGAGCGGCCATTCTGTACCTTCCTCTGTTAGAGGAAGGTGCAGAGCTGCCGAGCTGTCCGGAGAAGCCGCCCAGCTGTCCCGCCGTCCAGCTGTCCTGGTAAGTGATGGGCCGGGGGGGCTGCCGCTGCGCCGGGCTGCGCCGGGGGGGGGGGCTGCCGCTGCGATGGGGGGGGCTGTCGCTGCGCCGGGGGAACTAGCGCTGGGCCGGTGGGGGCTGTCGCTGCGCCGGGGGAACTAGCGCTGGGCCAGGGGGGGGGGCTGTCGCTGCGCCGGGGGAACTAGCGCTGGGCCGGGGGGGGCTGTCGCTGCGCCGGGGGAACTAGCGCTGGGCCGGGGGGGCTGCTGCTGTGATGGGGGGGGGCTGCGCCGGTTACCTTCTGCCTTGCGGTGGGTGACTGGTCGGCCGTGTTCACTCCAGGGGTCCGGTCGGCGGCTGCGGGGCGTCGTGTTGTCATGGAGACACAGCTGGCAGCGTCTCGGGAGCGCGCACGTCGGGCTGCAGCGAGCGAAGGGAAAAGAGCCGGCGGCCATCTTGGGGAAACTTTTATAAGTTGCTGAAACGCTGGAACGGTAAGTACAAACCAGCTAGAAATGTCATTTACAGGGGGGCTTAGTAATGTGTACTTAATGGGGGGGACTGGGCAAAAAAAAAAATTCACTGCTTCCTCGAGACATCTCCTTTAATTTCTTTACAAAATTTTGTATCATTTGCAAACATTTATATTTTAATCCTCCACAATGTCGTTAATAAATATATTAAAAAGAATAGGGCCCAATACTGACCCCCTGTGATACTCCACTAGTAATAGTGACCCAATCAGAGAATCTGCTATTAATACCCACCCTCTGCTTTCTATTACTAAGTCAGTTACATACCCACTTACACACAATCTCACCCAGACCAAGTATTCTCATTTTACATACCATCATTTTATGAGGCACAATATCAAACGCTTTATATAGATATGAGATCCAATGACTCTCCCCGGTCCAGTTTACAACTTACCTCCTTGTAGAAGCTTACCAGATTGGTTCAACTGGAATGTCCCTTCATAAGCTCATAGAGTTATACAGCTATTTTCATTGAGGTTCTCCATGATAGCATCTCTTAGAATCCCTTCAAACATTTTACCTACAATAGAGGTTATACTTACTGGCCTGTAGTTTCCAGGTTCGCTTTTTGAATATTGTCACCATTCCAGGTGAGCAGACTCCATCACTATAGAGACCTTAAATAAAAGAAATAACGGTCTGACTATCGCATTGCTTAATTCCCTTAGATTCCATGTGTGCATGCTATCAAGTCCCAGTGATTTGTGATTTGAATCTTTTTAAGGCAACATTGCACTTCTTCCTGTGTTAGGGCGAGCACCCACTGGCGTTTTTTTACCTGCGTTTTGCGTTTTGCGTTTTTCCTGCACAGGCATAGAGATAAAGTGTGCTCATGTCCACTGGCGTTTTTAAAATCGCCCCGTCCCGCAAAATCGCATCGCAGCTGTCCTTACACTCTGGCTCCTTTTTTTAATGTAACTTCTCCCATGGTTTTCAATGCTCCCGGAAAAAACGCAACGCAATTCGCACGCGCCGCGTGGCGTTTTTGCAGACAACATTACTGAAGACTGTGGAAGGACGGGCATTCTTCACAGGTGCTGTAGGGTGTGTTGGTATAGAAACGCTATGCAACGTTTTAGGATGAGACATTCTCCGCGTTTTGCGTAAAAAAAACGCAGCGAAAAACGCGCGAAAAACGCAAACGCGCAGATGCGAAATCGCTGCGTTTTTCACGCACTAACAACGCAAACGCCAGTGGGTGCTCGCCCTTAGACTGGTGACATTTAATGGAGAGTTTACTTTACCACTCTGCATTTCATCTGACATTTAATTTTCCTGAATGAATACACTGGTAAAAAAAAACTATTCAACAGATTTGCTTTCCGCTCATGACTCCCTACTATTTTTGACTCATTACTTTTTAAAGGGCCAACAGTTTCAGTTTTAGTCTTTTTGCACTTCTTTTAGCGTTACCTTCTTATTTTGTAGTTTAAATGCTTTCCTTTGGTTGTCTATTGCCTTTACATCTTTATTGAACCACATTGTTTTCTCATACTCCTAACCCTTTTATTCCTCTAAGGTATGAACTGCTCACAGTGAAAATTTGGGCTACTTTAAAAAATTTTCCATTTATTGTCTGTACTTTCCCTTTTGTGGAGGCTACAGCTAAGGGCATCTTTAAGCTGATCAAACTTTCCCTTTCTAAAGTTTAGTATTTTCTAGCCCCCTGACAAAACTCCTTATTGAAAGACAAATTGGTATTTATTATATTATGCTCACTATTTCTCAGATGCCCCCTGACCTGCACCCCTGTTATTCTGTCAGGTCTATTAAAGTCCAAAATGGCCGTTACTCCAGTTGGGTCCTATACAAGTTGGAAAAGGTAATTATCTATAGTAATTGACAAAAACTAATTTCCTTTATGGGATCCACAGGTTTCAGTTTGCAAGTCTTCCATAATAATGAGGTATCTGTGAGGAAAAACATATATGTTAAACTTATGGAAACATACAGCTTTATGTTTGCACAAATAACCAATCATCAAAATAAAATTAGAAACAATGCATCAGTCAGTTTGGTCAGGGGATTCCCCTTTCTAACTTCTATAAGGAGCAGGAAAATAGAATCCTCGAATGCAGATGTGAACATAGTTTAATACAGTTCTCTCACTGCATACTCGCTGAGTTCATCCGGACGTCGGCAGTGAAGATCACGTGCAGGTTCCAGAGATTTTTTCGTAGGTCCTCAACTGATTTGGGTTCAGCATCCAGGTGGGAAGCAGCTTCTTTAATTATGCTGGAACAATCATCATCTCTCTTCAGACTGCTGTCAGGATCAAGCATCACTGGAGTTCTCATCAGGATGGAGACTTTCCTCAGAGAGACTATTTTTAAGGGAGTGGAGTGGCTGAGACACTGCTTGTAAGAACCCCTTCATCAGAGTCTGCATCAGACGTTCAGGGGCCAGCGGAAGTTGATGATTAGGATTAGAGATGAGCGAGCACCAAAATGCTCGGGTGCTCGTTACTCGGGACGAAAATTTCGCGATGCTCGAGGGTTCGTTTCGAGTAACGAACCCCATTGAAGTCAATGGGCAACCCGAGCATTTTTGTATATCGCCGATGCTCGCTAAGGTTTCCATTTGTGAAAATCTGGGCAATTCAAGAAAGTGATGGGAACGGCACAGCAACGGATAGGGCAGGCGAGGGGCTACATGTTGGGCTGCATCTCAAGTTCCCAGGTCCCACTATTAAGCCACAATAGCGGCAAGAGTGGGCCCTCCCCCCTCCCAACAATTTTTACTTCTGAAAAGCCCTCATTAGCAATGCATACCTTAGCTAAGAACCACACTACCTCCAACAAAGCACAATCACTGCCTGCATGACACTCCGCTGCCACTTCTCCTGGGTTACATGCTGCCCAACCCCCCCCCCCCCCTCAGGACCCAGTGTCCACAGCGCACACCAAATTGTCCCTGCGCAGCCTTCAGCTGCCCTCATGCCACACCACCCTCATGTCTATTTATAAGTGCGTCTGCCATGAGGAGGAACCGCAGGCACACACTGCAGAGGGCTGGCACGGCTAGGCAGCGACCCTCTTTAAAAGGGGCGGGGTGATAGCCCACAATGCTGTACAGAAGCAATGAGAAATATAATCCTGTGCCACCGCCATCAGTAGCTGCACACGTGGGCATAGCAATGGGGAACCTATGTGCCACACACTATTCATTCTGTCAAGGTGTCTGCATGCCCCAGTCAGACCGCGGTTTTTTATAAATAGTCACAGGCAGGTACAATTGGGAATCCCCAACTCCGCAATGGGAATTCCGTGTGCACCCACAGCATGGGTGGCTCCCTGGAACCCACCGGCTGTACATAAATGTATCCCATTGCAGTGCCCTGGACAGCAGAGCTAACGTCAGATTAAATGCAGGTGGGCTTCGGCCCACACTGCATGCCCCAACCTTACCGAACTTTTTAATTCATAGACACAGGCAGGTACAACTCCCTATTGTGAAGTCCCTGTGGACCGACAGCATGGGTGGCTCCCTGGAACCCACCGGCGGTACATAAATTTATCCCATTGCATTGCCCCTCACAGCTGAGGTAATGTCATCTTTAATGCAGGTGGGCTTCGGCCCACACTGCATGCCCCAGTCAGACTGGGGTTCTTTAGAAGTGGACACATGTAGTTACAACTCCGTGTGGACCGACAGCATGGGTGGGTGCCAGGAAGCCACCGGCGGTACATAAATATATCCCATTGCAGTGCCCAGCACAGCTGATGTAATGTCAGCTGTAATGCAGGTGGGCAAAAAATTAATTGGATTACACTGTAGGCGAGGGCCCCAAAAAAATTGGTGTACCAACAGTACTAATGTACCTCAGAAAAATTGCCCATGCCCAACCAAGAGGGCAGGTGAAACCCATTAATCGCTTTGGTTAATGTGGCTTAAGTGGTAACTAGGCCTGGAGGCAGCCCAGTTAAAATAAAAATTGGTTCAGGTGCAAGTTTCAACGCTTTAATGAGCATTGAAACGTATAAAAATTGTTTAGAAAAATTATATGACTGAGCCTTGTGGGCCTAAGAAAAATTGCCCGTTCGGCGTGATTACGTGAGGTTTCAGGAGGAGGAGCAGGAGGAGGAGGATGAATAGAATACACAGATTGATGAAGCAAAAAGGTCCCCGGTTTTGATGGTGATAGAGAACGATGCTTCCATCCGCGGGTGCAGCCTACGTATTGCTTAGGTATCGCTGCTGTCCGCTGGTGGAGAAGAGAAGTCTGGGGAAATCCAGGCTTTGTTCATCTTGATGAGTGTAAGCCTGTCGGCACTGTTGGTTGACAGGCGGGTACGCTTATCCGTGATGATTCCCCCAGCCGCACTAAACACCCTCTCTGACCAGACGCTAGCCGCAGGACAAGCAAGCACCTCCAGGGCATACAGTGCGAGTTCAGGCCACGTGTCCAGCTTCGACACCCAGTAGTTGTAGGGGGCAGAGGCGTCACCGAGGACGGTCGTGCGATCGGCTACGTACTCCCTCACCATCCTTTTACAGTGCTCCCGCCAACTCAGCCTTGACTGGGGAGCGGTGACACAGTCTTGCTGGGGAGCCATAAAGCTGGCAAAGGCCTTGGAGAATGTTCCCCTGCCTGCGCTGTACATGCTGCCTGATCTCTGCGCCTCCCCTGCTACCTGGCCCTCGGAACTGCGCCTTCTGCCACTAGCGCTGTCGGATGGGAATGTTACCATCAGTTTGTCCGCCAGGGTCCTGTGGTATATCATCACTCTCGAACCCCTTTCCTCTTTGGGTATGAGAGTGGAAAGGTTCTCCTTATACCGTGGGTCGAGCAGTGTGTACACCCAGTAATCCGTAGTGGCCAGAATGCGTGTAACGCGAGGGTCTCGAGAAAGGCATCCTAACATGAAGTCAGCCATGTGTGCCAGGGTACCTGTACGCAACACATGGCTGTCCTCACTAGGAAGATCACTTTCAGATCCTCCTCCTCCTTCGGCCATACACGCTGAAAGGATGACAGCCCAGCAGCATGGGTACCCTCAGCAGTGGGCCAAGCTGTCTCTTCCCCCTCCTCCTCATGCTCCCCCCCTCCTCCTCCTCCTGAACGCGCTGAGATATAGACATGAGGGTGCTCTGACTATCCAGCGACATACTGTCTTCCCCCACCTCCGTTTCCGAGTGCAAAGCGTCTGCCTTTATGCTTTGCAGGGAACTTCTCAAGAGGCATAGCAGAGGAATGGTGATGCTAATGATTGCAGCATCCCCGCTCACCATCTGGGTAGACTCCTCAAAGTTTCCAAGGACCTGGCAGATGGCTGCCAACCAGGCCCACTCTTCTGTAAAGAATTGAGGAGGCTGACTCCCACTACGCCGCCCATGTTGGAGTTGGTATTCCACTATAGCTCTACGCTGCTCATAGAGTCTGGCCAACATGTGGAGCGTAGAGTTCCACCGTGTGGGCACGTCGCACAGCAGTCGGTGCAGTGGCAGATTAAACCGATGTTGCAGGGTCCGCAGGGTGGCAGCGTCCATCTTGGAGTTGCGGAAATGTGCGCTGACCCAGCGCACCTTTCCGAGCAGGTCTGACAAGTGTGGGTAGCTTTTCAGAAAGCGCTGAACCACCAAATTAAAGACATGGGCCAGGCATGGCACGTGCGTGAGGCTGCCGAGCTGCCGAGCCGCCACCAGGTTACGACCGTTGTCACACACGACCATGCCCGGTTGGAGGCTCAGCGGCGCAAGCCAGCGGTCGGTCTGCTCTGTCAGACCCTGCAGCAGTTCGTGGGCCATGTGCCTCCTATCTCCTAAGCTGAGTAGTTTCAGCACGGCCTGCTGACGCTTGCCCACCGCTGTGCTGCCACGCCGCGCGACAGCGACGTGCTGCTGCTGACACATCTTGATTGCGAGACAGAGGTTGCGTTGGAGGAGGAGGAGGAGGGCGATTTAGTGGAGGAAGCATACACCGCCACAGATACCAGCACCGAGCTGGGGCCCGCAATTCTGGGGGTGGGTAGGACGAGAGCGGTCCCAGGCTCTGACTCGGTCCCAGCCTCCACTAAATTCACCCAATGTGCCGTCAGGGAGATATAGTGGCCCTGCCCGCCTGTGCTTGTCCACGTGTCCGTTGTTAAGTGGACCTTGGCAGTAACCGCATTGGTGAGGGCGCGTACAATGTTGCGGGAGACGTGGCCGTGCAGGGCTGGGACGGCACATCGGGAAAAGTAGTGGCAACTGGGAACCGAGTAGCGCAGGGCCCCCGCCGCCATCATGCTTTTGAAAGCCTCCGTTTCCACAAGCCTATACGGCAGCATCTCCAGGCTGATCAATTTTGCAATGTGCACGTTTATCGCTTGAACGTGCGGGTGCGCGGCGGCGTACTTGCGCTTGCGCTCAAACAGTGGCGCCAGCGACGTCTGGACGCTGCGCTGAGAGACATTGCTGGATGGGGCCGAGGACAGCGGAGGTGAGGGTGTGGGTGCAGGCCAGGAGACGGTAGTGCCTGTGTCCTGAGAGGGGGGTTGGATCTCAGTGGCAGGTGTGGGCACAGGGGGAGAGGCAGTGGTGCAAACCGGAGGCGGTGAACGGCCTTCGTCCCACCTTGTGGGGTGCTTGGCCATCATATGCCTGCGCATGCTGGTGGTGGTGGTGGCTCCCCAGCTGATCTTGGCGCGACAAAGGTTGCACACCACTGTTCGTCGGTCGTCAGGCGTCTCTGTGAAAAACTGCCACACCGTAGAGCACCTTGGCCTCTGCAGGGTGGCATAGCACGAGGGGGCGCTTTGGGAAACAGTTGGTGGATTATTCGGTCTGGCCCTGCCTCTACCCCTGGCCACCGCACTGGCTCGGCCTGTGCCCACACCCTGACTTGGGCCTCCGCGTCCTCACCCGCGTCCACGTCCTCTAGGCCTACCCCTACCCCTCAGCATGCTGTATTACCAGTAGTGCAGAAACAGAACGCTGTAATTAAATGTGCCACTTATTGGCCTGTGGTTGGAGTCTGACTTCGCTTACGGAACGTACAGCAGAGCCAGGAAATAATTTTGCGCAAGCTTGCTGTAACACTTAGCTGGCTGCGTACGAATTAGGACAACTACCCCCAGCACAGACCCAGTACACTGAGGACGGTCACAGGCAACCCAAGTAGATGTTTTTTCCCAAATGTTTTTGGAAAGGCCCACTGCCTATATTTTATAAATATGTCTTCTGTCCCTGCCTCACCACTACTGGCCCTGGAGTATGTAAAATAACTGCAAACTGTTGCACTGTGGACTGCAATACAGCGGTGATGTAACTGCCAACACAGAGCCAGGAAATAATTTTGCGCAAGCCTGCTGTAACACTTAGCTGGCTGTGTATGAATTAGGAGGACAACTACCCCCAGCAGAGACCCAGTACACAGAGGACGGTCACAGGCAGCCCAAATAGATGTTTTTTCCCAAATGTTTTTGGAAAGGCCCACTGCCTATATTCTATAAATATGTCTTCTGTCCCTGCCTCACCACCACTACTGGCCCTGGTGTATGTATAATTACTGCAGGGCGAAATGCTCTGCACGGCCGATATACAAAAAAAAAAAAAGTGCAACACTGCAAAAAGCAGCCTCCACACTACTGCACACGGTTAGATGTGGCCCTAAGAAGGACCGTTGGGGTTCTTGAAGCCTAAAATACTCCTAACACTCTCCCTATAGCAGCTCCGGCACCAGCAGCACTGTCCCTGATCTCTGTCAGAATGCATCTGAGGCGAGCCGCGGGAGGGGCCGATTTATATACTCGGGTGACACCTGATCTCGCCAGCCACTCACTGCAGGGGGGTGGTATAGGGCTTGAACGTCGCAGGGGAAAGTTGTAATGCCTTCCCTGTCTTTCTATTGGCCAGAAAAGCACGCTAACGTCTCAGAGATGAAAGTGAAAGTAACTCGAACATCGCGTGGTGTTCGTTTCGAATAACGAGCATCTCGAACACGCTAATACTCGAACGAGCATCAAGCTCGGACGAGTACGTTCGCTCATCTCTAATGAGGATGCTTAGTTAGTGCTGTTGCAGGCTGTTTGAGAGGGTGGGCACTGCCTGGCCTCCAAGCAGATGAAGAAGGCAAGAAGATTATTTTCCTAAGGCTGGAAATCAGTGTTAAGGGCGTAATTGCCACGGAATTTCCGTTCGGAGTTTCCGCATGGAAACTACACCTGCAATCTTAAGCCCGAGACTGAGCAGCAAAGTGGACGAGATTTGCAAAAATTTTGTCCACACTCTGTGGACAGTGCGCTGCGGCCACGCCTCGCTGAAACTGACATGCTACACGAAATTCAAAGCGTGGCATGCCAATTGTATCACCTTTTCTGCTGCAGCTCTGTCCGTGGATGTTGCACCAGCTGTCAAGGCCAGATTTATACAAAGTGTGGCCTTGGGCAAAATTAAAACTGGAGCCCCAAATTCTGAAAAAAATCACTGCGCCTGAAAACTGCAGGTTACCAAGTATGCATGTCTATAGAGGATGACTTGAGCCTTGGAGCTGAGATTGTTCTCCTCTCCAGGCACCGTTGTGACCTGAAGTTGACAAGCATCAAGACATTATGTGCACCGCAGCTGCATCCTGAAGATGAACAATGGCTGTCAGTTCACAGACTGCAACTTTCTGGTACATGACTGGTGGGTCTCTTAAAGGGAATTTCCAGGAAAAAATCTTTTAGGCAGGAAATGGTGTAAAATAAAATAAAAAAAAGTAAGATTCATATATTAAATAGCCCTCAGCTCAGCGCAGCCGCCCCAGTCCCATTACGTTTGGTCCAAGAAGTTGCTGCAGATCTCGTTTATTATTCAGATGATCACTGCAGCCCATCACAGGCATCAGTGATTACGTGTTATTCATTTCATTATTACCTCTGGAACCAGTAATTGGCTGCAGTGGTCATGTGAACACTGAGGGTGCGGGCAGACGAGCGCATAAACGGCGCGTTTTTGCGACCAAACGTATATACGTGACCATCTGAGGCAATGGTTTCGAATGTATTCGTTCACATGGGCGATTTTACGGCGCGTAAAAACGGCAATTCGAAAAAAAACGGAACATATGCGACCGAAATACGCGCCAACGCATATTCGATCGCCGAAAAGACCGTTTGCAAAGTAGGAACAAACGAAAATACGCTTTCTAGCTCTGGTCGTGATCGGTGAAAAACGATCGCTCGGGCGATTATACGTTGCGCTCGTGCGAACGTAAATACGCCTACGCTCGTCTGCCCGCACCCTGAATTGCACATGACTGTGCAGAAGATTCCGGGACCAGAGTGGCTGTGCAAGAAGGAAGAAAGCCATTTAACCCTTTCCAATCCACTGTCTAACGTCTAAAGACATTCTGATTGAAGGCTGTACAGCTCCGTTTTCGGAAGACGTCCAACAGGGTATTCTTACTGTATATTACTGGGCACTCTGTTGTCGGGGGCCTCTCCAGCATTTACCATACCACAGTACTGGCTCTAGCCAGCAGATGGTGCTATTGTATAATGGCAGAAAGAGAAAAACACCTAGGAAATCCTGAATCCAAAATTGGACTGTAAAGAGTTAAGATGAGATTAATGCTTTTTATTTTCTTTCACACTATTCCCTGCTATAAGAATTTACTTTTTTTTAATAACATGGCGAGCTCAGATATAATGGTTCAGCTGTGGTATACCTTTAAATAATGCAGACACCATATAGTAGTCAGATACCAGAACTACATAGTGGTGGTGATTACTGAACAATTACCTCAAGTGATCACAGGTGATATCTTACCCTTGGTGTCATTCACTTTCCCTACGTTTCTATATATAGGCCCAGACCACCATGATGACTTCTAGCTAAAACATTTTTCTTTACACTTTTCCCATTATGCTATTACTTTCAATGCACCTTTCAGTACCTGACACAGTAAATGTGCCCCACAATGTAATAATAATTTCCCTATTGTGTTTCCTTTATGCCCTTCCATATCAACTGTTTTGTACCCAACATAGTGAGAATTCTCCTTGTTGCCCCCCCCTCCCCTCCAACTTGGTAATAATGCCCCTGAAAAATAATACAGCCTCTGTATCAGCACAAAATAATATTACCCTCTGTGCACTTACAATGTCATGGGGTTACACTGTGCCCTTACATATAATGTGGACTATGCCTCCAAATTAGTGACTTGTGAGGGTTATTGTCATCACTGACAATAATAGACCTTACAGTAATTGAGGAACATGTTAATGTTAGATAATGCCCTGCACTGCACAAAAACACAAAAAAAAATTATATATGTGTGTGCATATAAAATTTGCCTTGCTGCAAACCCGCAGAATAAGGATAAGATATCACTTATGCCTTGTGGTAAAAAAAGAATAAAAAACAATGCCAGAATTGCATTTTTTAAACGCGAGCCTCCTAAAAATGCACTAAAAAATTATCAAAAATGTTCTCTGCATGCCAAAATGGTACCAATGAAAACGTCCATTTACCTCGCAAAAAAGGCCTCACATACTGTTTTATATGGAAAAATGTAAAACCAATAGTTCTCTGAATGCGGCACTGAAAAATTGCCAAATAAAAAATTTGAATATTAAAAATCTACCCGAAAAATGAAATTTTCAAATTTATCTTCCACCTTGCTTTGGTTGCTGTGAAAAACATTAAGAGTTAACAGAATTTGTAAAGGCCGATTTGAAAACTTTAAGGGGTCGACCTTTTGAAATAGGGTGATTAATGGGAGTTTCTAAAACTTACTTAAGAAATGAATTGGTCTCTTAAAAAAAAGATTTTGGATATTTACAGCAAAATTAGAAAAATTGCACCTATATTATACTTTTTGACATCCAAAATAAATAAAAGGTTGTTTTCAAAATGGTACCAACATACAGTGCACATAAAGTAAATGTTATTTATTACCTAGTTTGCGTGGTGTGATTATCTGTCTTACAAGCAGAAAAATTTGAAGTTTGAAAGTCGCAAATTTTTAGAAAAGTTCTGTAAATTTGGGATTTTTAAAAATATATAAATGTAAAATGTATCGACCAAAATTAACCACTAGCATAAAGTACAATGTTTCACAAAAAGCAGTCTCAGAATCACTTGCATAAGTAAAGATATTTCAAAGTTATTACCACTTAAAGTGACACCTGTCAGATTTGAAAAATAGGGCTTGGTAGGAAGGAAGGCCAAAGCTGGCTGCAGGAAGAAGAGGTTAATAAATGGGTTTAGACATTTTGCACTTATTTGACTCTGTTGTAGAGAAATATCCTGGATTATCCACAGGTCCATATCCATGCAGTGCGGTTATATCCAGCGATCAAAGGTGTCATCTTCACTGATTGTGGGCATATGATTTTTGCCATCTTTTCCATCTTGCCATTCTTTAAGTAGCAACTTGTGTGCACACCCTGTTGCCCAGACATCTTTGGCTCCCTGCTCTTCCAGCATCCTTCCTACCTTCTCCCAATCTACACACACTTTTTATCCTGCTTTTGCACACAATTCTGTAACTATTCCCCATTTTTCCTTAAACTGTTCAGTATCTGATTTGTTGCACAGTAGCCCCAAATAATGGACTGAACTTCAAAAAAAATGTTGCCATACAGTAACTACCCCCCAAAATTAGTGCCACACAGTCGGCAAATACAGTGCCAGATAGTGCCCCCCAAAATAAGTCACAGGTGTGTTTGCCATACAGTAATAGTAATCTTCAATGTATCAGAAAACAGTAATAGTACCTCCTTCTGGCCCCCACAGTAAGAGTGCTCCTCTTAGTGCCCAACACAGTAATTGTGTCCCTTTATGCTTTCATACAATAATAATTCACTATTTTATATAATACCCTCTTTATAGTAATAATGCCCCCTTTCTGCTCCAACACAGTAATAGAAATAAATGTACCAATGTGCAGCGCGGCACATGATGCACCGTCGCTGGGCTGTGACGCGGATGGCCACCTCCCATTGACTGCAATGGAAGCCGTCCGTGCACAAAATGGAACATGTTGCCTTTCTATTTCACGGTAAAGATCCACAAATTGAAAATTACATGTTCGTGAATGTTATCCCTTTTACAACTTCATGTAATGAAGAAAAACCACAAATAGTTTTTTATCAGCAGAAGTGAGTCGAATAACCACAGATAAGTTGATCTGTCTATCTCTAGTTTTGTTACTGTAGAAAAAAAACACACACACGATATTGGCAACATAAAGTCTGCAATATAAGTAGAATTTAAACCTGTAGGGAGATGAAAACTGTATGGGCAAACTTTTAACTTTGTAACACTGTCCACATATCAATCACATATAACAATTTTTCATGTGGATGTGTTGGAAGCAGGAAAAATAGGCATCATAAGGATCTCAGAAATTTTAATAAAGATCAAATTGTGATCACCAGCTTAGCTGAAAATAAGACCTACCCTGAAAATAAGCGCTACCCAGATTTTTCAAGGAGGCTTGAAATATAAGGCCTACTCCCAAAATAAGGCCTAGCTGCATTACATAAAAAAGAATACTTACCTAGCAGGCACGGTCCAGGCCGTCCTGCTGCTATCCGGAGCTCCGCTGTGCATCCTGCAGTCCTCGTTCACCCACAGTTGATCACTTCCTTTGTTATGGAATTCATAAATCCCACCTCCAGGAAGAGATGGCTCTGATTGGTTCATCGAGCGCTGCATTGATTGGCTGAGCAGCGATCGAAGAACCAATCACAGTCACCACCCTGTGGAGGAGGGATTTATAAATTGGTCAATCAAAGCCACAGCTCAGCGTGTCGGAGCTCCAGAGAGCAGCGATAGGGACCTGGACCGAGCCTGCTAGTTAAGTATAATGAGACATCCCCTAAAAATAAGACCTAGTTCCCCTCTTAGGGAAAAAATAATATAAGACAGGGCCTTATTTTGGGAGAAACACGGTACCTAGATGACTAGGTCAGAGCGTTTACAGAACGGCAGGTGTTGTATGTTGTGCCTGATATGCAGTAGTAAGTAACCACTCTTCTATCATCATGTGGGGTTTCAAAGAATGCCATGGCTGCATAAGTCTTGTGAGCAGAGCTAGCTATGGGCCTGATGTTGCTTCTGTGACTAGTAGCAGGTGATGGTGACGGTACAGCCCCTTATGTTTGTCTTCCACACCCTACTTGCTATCTTAGCATAGTGTTGCCCTGCCATGCCAAATCTCTTGCACCTGCAATACGAATGTGGGAGATTTGGCATGGGATGAAGTAGAGAGGGAATGCTCATGGCCAACTAGTGTGTGTCTGCATCAAGAAGAAAAACGAGGTGGTGGTACTTGAGACATGCTGTGTCAGCCACTCAACAACCTGTTCTGTGTATTGTGGACATAACGCACAGGCAAAAGCACTTCTAAGGAATGGCAGTAGACTTGCCTCGCCTCCTACAGAAAGTGAAGTTGTTGCTTCAGTGAGAGCAGATTGAAGTTCCAACTTGGCCCGTCTACTATCATAGATATTAGTAACGTTTTCATTCTTCTGTGGGATCAGACCAGATGGGCTAGACTTTATTTTTTGTGTGCATTAATAAGCCAAGGGAACCCATGATTCTGTCACTGGTTTATTAGTTATCCTACCTTGAGCCACTTTTGGTGGGTACTTACCACTGCATATCAGGAACTCTGCACAACACCTGCCGTTCTGGAAACGATCTGATGAAGTCATCAAGCCATCTCGATTTGGTCCTTGTGAAAGTTGCTCAGATCCTTATGATCCGACAAGGTCAAGTGAAGGGTTATTATTATATGTGATTGGTGTGCGGACAGTGTTACAAAGCAGAAACATTTGCCATACATTTTTCATCTCCCTTCAGCATTGATAGCTAGTGGTGACATTGTGATTTGGGGGCAACATTGCTGTGACTGTTATGGGGGTGATATTATGTTTATTTCAGGTAAGCCCATTTATCATTGCATTGGATATTTTCCTATTTTTATGACTTAGTCACTAAATCTGCATTTCATGTCAATACTGTTAACTAGTGACTGGCAGTCCAGGACAACTGTATTGATATCTGTGCACCATGTAGCAGAAACGGTTTACTACAGTGTACTATGGGTTTAAATTCTACTTATATTGCAAGTTAACAATATCCTGTGTTGCTGTTTTCTTCTTCAGTGAGAAAACTGGAGATAGAGAGATCAACTTATCTGAGCTTATTTGATTCACTTCTGCTGATAAACTATTTGCGGTTTTTCTTCATTACATGAAGCTGCAAGTGGTATAACATTCGCTAACATATTTTCTATTTGTAGAGATTCTCCCTGAAACAACTTTTTTGTGCTTTTCGAATTAAGCTTACATTTAAAAAGTAACAAGCAAATTAAAGGTTCTATTACTACATATTAATATAATATACGGAGGTGTAACCTGAAACCCAGTGCAAAATCTATAATAGAGCTACCCATCCATATGTGCACATGCCCAGGACTTTTGGTGCTCCGGACCTCTGTTGAGCACCACTTTCAATTGTATCTACATCCTCAAAACCTGGATACAGTTCAAAAATATAGCATACTTGCTAACTCTCCTGAGGCATTTGGGATAAATGGGAGATCCTATGTACTTAGGAAATAGAGGGGCATAGAGGGGGCACTACTAGTTTATCTAAGCGTTGTGAAGGCACTATTAGTTTGTGGGAGCACAGATAGGCACTATTAATTTCTGTGGCACACAGGAGGCACTGTTTGTAAGGGCACTATAAGGCCCCCTGTCCACGGGCATTGCGAAGTCTCGCGGAAGATCTCCGCCGTGGGAGCCGCACACGAATCTTCAACGGTTAGCCTAATCTGATAGATAAGCTGCACATGGAGACATCGGGGCAATTCGCAGCATGCTGCGAATTTCCTGCTGCGAGTGGAGAATCGCAATGATTCTCCACTCGTGGACACGGGGCCAGTGCTTTTCATAGCCGGCGAAATCACATCTGTAGACAGGCACCCTAAATTTGTGGAGGCACAGAAAAGCAATATTAGTTTGTGAGAGCACTGAGGGGAATTTATTACTGTGTGGAGACACTATTACTTTGTGGGGCTTAAAAGAGGACTCTTGTACTGTGTTGGCTATAAAGGGGGACATTATTTCTATGGGGCACTGAAAAGAGAGTTGGAGGAAGTGCCAGGATGAGGGGAATGTGCAGAGACAACTTGTAGCTGGAATAAGTCGTCTTGGAGGTCTGGTCCTAGATAGAGAAGAAACATGAAAATATGAGCGACTCCAGTTAGAGAAGACATCACCAAAAACATAATAGAGTTGTGTATCTCTGTATGGCATCACAACATTTCGGGCAAAGCCCTTTATCCAGCTTATGAAGCATGGGATATATGGACCAAAGTCATCCGAAACATTGCACTGCCAACTATGTCCTCATCTGGAGTGCTCTGCCTGACAGTAGAAGCAGGCATCCAAAATATTTACAGACTGCTATATAAATTTGGCATTTATAAAAGAAGCTGCGGCCTGTGGAAAGGAACATGGCTTATGCCCGAAAACTTTGTGATGAACACTTAGCACACCACTCTATTATTTCTCCTTAAAGGCAATTTCTAAAAGTTGGCAAGTATGTGCTATGTTTGAGCATAGAGCTGTAGGTTCCCTGCCTTTTCATTGTCTGTCTTAAAGGTCACATTTCTAAAGAGGCAAATTTCTCTGTAGTCTTGGCACACTAGACAGCAGGACCAAGCACAGGACATCAGTATCCCTCTACAGGTGCCCGATAGTGTCACTGCATCACACTGCTTGTGTCTGGCCAATGACTTCATGGACCAGAATGTCACGTCTGACCAGGATGTACCGAAACTGGTTCCCCGAACAGGTGGGGTCATGTGGAATAATAAATGGAGAGGATAACCTTCCCTATATGACTCAGAATAGGATACCATACCTCCTTGCAGCGGACATCCCATCCTGATAAGTATGCACACGACTCAAGATTCTCGGCCACTCAGTGTCCCTACCTGGGACAGAAGTAAACAACTATGTAATAATAAAACTACCACCAGCAACCACAGCACTTAGCTTGAGATGCGCAGTAAAAAAAGAAACCAAGATCCAGCTCTGATTCCAACAATTATCAGATGAAGACTGAGAATAATCAGCACCGTTCCACAGCCAAACCAGGAACAAAAGACCTCCCTAATTGATAGACAGGTAGCAGAACATTCCCATAGACAGTCCCTCCAGTCCTAGAGAAAGCTGAGAGGAAAATCCCAAACAGTACTAGCATAAATCAGACCTCCGTGAACAAAAACCAAAGAGAAGATCACTACCCACTTGTGTTTTTTAATGCTGCGATATCGCAGCGTTTTCTTAACACAACTGTCAATGGGACTTTCTAATGTTAAAAACGCATGGCACAAAAATCGCAAAGCACAAACTTGCGATGCGTTTTTAACATTAGAAAGTTCCATTGACCATCACGTTAAAAAAACGCTGCGATATCGCAGCATTAAAAAAATTTAAGTGTGTGGAAACCCTTATTGGTGGTGAACACATTTGTGACTTATTTTGACGCATCGCCCCAAAATCGCAAAGCACAAACTTGCGATGTGCTTTTAAGATTACAAAGTCCTATTGACATTCGCATTAAAAAAACGCAGCGTTAAAAAAAATGCAAGTGTGTGGGAGCCCTAAAGCTGTATCTTGCAAGGGAGAAGTAAAGTTTCCAGTCACTGCCCATTCCCAGTGATTGAGTTTTCAACGCTAACAGTGTGTGGACTCTATTCTTTCTACGGTGGGAGAATCAATGGTGTGAAGGAACTGCGACATCATGAGTGACAACTTCTTCAGATCCTTATGATCCGACACAGTCACATGAAGGGTTATTATATGTGATTGGTGTGCGGACAGTGTTACAAAGCAGAAACATTTGCCATACATTTTTCATCTCCCTTCAGCATTGATAACAGGTGGCTAGTGGTGACATTGTGATTTGGGGGCAACATTGCTGTGACTGTTATAGGGGTGATATTATGTTTACTTCAGTGAAGCCCATTCATCATTGCATTGGATATTTTCCTATTTTTATGACTTAGTCACTAAATCTGCATTTCATGTCAATACCGTTAACTAGTGACTGGCAGTCCAGGACAACTGTAATGATAACTGTGCACCATGTAGCAGAAACGGTTTACTACAGTGTACTATGGGTTTAAATTCTACTTATATTGCAAGTTAACAATATCCTGTGTTGCTGTTTTCTTCTTCAGTGAGAAAACTGGAGATAGAGAGATCAGCTTATCTGAGCTTATTTGATTCACTTCTGCTGATAAACTATTTGCGGTTTTTCTTCATTACATGAAGCTGCAAGTGGTATAACATTCGCTAACATATTTTCCGTTTGTAGAGATTCTCCCTGAAACAGATTTTTTGTGCCTTTTTAAATTAAGCTTACATTCAAAATATAACAAGCAAATTAAAGGGGTCCTCTTACTAGATATGGATATAATATACGGAGGTGTAACCTGAAGCCCAATGCAAAATCTATAATAGAGCTACCCATCCATATGTGCACATGCCCAGGACTTTTGGTGATCCGGACCTCTGTTGAGCACCACTTTCAATTGCATCTACATCCTCAAAACCTGGATACATTTCAAACATATAGCATACTTGCTAACTCTCCTGAAGCATCTGGGATAAATGTGAAATCCTCTGTGCTTAGGAAATAGAGGTGCATAGAGGGGGCACTACTAGCTTATCGGAGCATAGTAAAGGCACTATTAGTTTGTGGGAGCATAGATAGACACTATTAGTTTGTGGGACACACAGGGGGCACTGTTTGTAAGGGCACTATAAATTTGTGGAGGCAGAGAAGAGCAATATTAGTTTGTGAGGGCACTGTGTGGAATTTATTACTGTGTGGAGACACTATTACTTTGTGGGACGTAAATGAGGACTCTTGTACTGTGTTGGATACAAAGGGGGACATTATTTATATGGGGCACTGAAAAGAGAGCTAGAGGAAGTGCCGGGATGAGGAGAGTGTGCAGAGACAAGTTGTGGCTGGAGGAAGTCGTCTTGGAAGTCTGGGCTAGATAGAGAAGAAACATAAAAAAATGAGCGACTATAGTCAGAGGAGACATCACCTAAAAACATAATAGAGTTGTGTTTCTCTAGATGAGGACACAGATGGCATCACAGCATTTCAGGCAAAGCCCTTTATCAAGCTTATGAATTATGGGACAGAGAGACCAAAGTCATTCAAAAAATTGCACTGCCAACTACGGTATGTCCTCATCTGGAGTGCTCTGTCCGACAGAAGAAGCAGGCGCCCAAAACATTTACAGACTGCTATAGAAATATGGCATGCATAAAAGGAGTTGTGGCCTGTGGAAAGGATCATGGCTTGTGCCCAAAAACTTTGTGATGGAAACCTAGCACGCCGCTCTATTCTTTCTCCTTAAAGGCAATTTCTAAAAGTTGGCAAGCATGTGCTATGTTTGGGCATAGAGCTATAGATTTCCTGTTTTTCCATTGTCTGTCTTAAAGACCACACTCCTGAAGAGGCAAATTTCTCTGTAGTCTTGGCACACAAGAGAGCAGGACCATGCTCAGGACATCAGTGTCCCTCTACAGGTGCCCGATAGTGTCACTGCATCACACTGCTTGTTCCTGGCCACTGACTTCATGGAACAGAATGTCACGTCTGACTAGGATGTACCGAAACTGGTCCCCTGAACAGTTCCCAGGCTATATTTACACAGTGGAACAAAGACCATAAACCACCACAGGTAACATGTGGAATAACAGATGGAGAGGGGAACTTTCCCTATGTGACTCAGAATAAGAGACGAAACCTGCCTATAGCGTATGTCCTATCCTGATAAGTATGCACCCGACCCATGATTCTCGGCCACTCACTGTCCCTACCTGGGACAGAATTAAACAACTATGTAAGAATACAACTTAGTGGCCCAGAACACCATTCTGATCCCCTCCATAAATGTCATACATGCTTGTCCTGTCATATCCAGTGTGTGTGTTGTACAGCTGTGGCGCTTGAGAGGTTAACAGTAGAGATGAGTGAACGTACGCGTCCGAGCTTGATGCTCGTTCGAGTATTAGGGTGTTCGAGATGCTCGTTACTCGAGACGAGCACCACGCAATGTTCGAGTTACTTTCACTTTCATCTCTGAGACATTTGCGCGCTTTTCTGGCCAATAGAAAGACAGGGAAGGCATTACAACTTCCTCCTGTGACGTTCCAGCCCTATCCCACCCCCATGCAGTGAGTGGCTGGGGAGATCAGGTGTCACCAGAGTATTAAAATCTGCCCCGCCCGCGGCTCGCCACACATGCATTCTGACATAGATCAGGGAAAGTGCTGCTGATGCTGCTGCTGCTATAGGGAGAGCGTTAGGTGTTATTTTAGACTTGAAGAACCCCAACAGTCCTTCTTAGGGCCACATCTGACCGTGTGCAGTACTGTTGAGGCTGCTTTTAGCAGTGTTGCACAATTTTTTTTTTTTGTATATTGGGCGTGCAGACCATTGCGTCCTTAGTCTGCAGTCATTTTACTCAGTATAGGGGCAGTACTGATGAGGCAGGGACAGTGGGAAAGGTGAAAGAGATATACTGTCTATATAGGCAGAGGGCTTTTTCAAAAAACTGGGGAAAAATACTATATTTGGGCTGCCTGTGACCGTCTTCAGTGTACTGCATGTCTGCTGGGGGTAGTAGTCCTAATTTATACGCAGCTAAGCGTTACAGCAGGCTTGCGCAAAATTGTTTCCTGGCTCTGCTGTCTCCGTTACATCACCGCCGTGATAGCGCCAGAGGGAAACAGTAAACATAATATACGCTGCATACAGTATCTGTCTGCTGTTTCAGCTCACCATTTAAAAAAAGGGAAGCCAAATACTTAAAGGGGTTGTCCGGCCAGAAACATCATAGCTCATTACTTCTGTTTGCCCATTTCCATGCACTTTGTAATATACATTGTGCATGGAAAATGAAGCAAACAGAAGTTTTGGACTTACCTTTAGGGGTGCCCCCCCCTGTGTTGACCCTCGGTCGTCCCAGGTTACGACAAGAAATCTTCTGCATTTCTTGTCGGGCCGGCAGCAGCTCTCGTCGGCGCTGGAACGCTCCTCTTCCCTTCCGCGCATGCGCAGTCCTTTTTTCTTCTGCCGGGACCGCGCTCTTTACCTCATCATCGCAGGGGACGCGCGCCGCCGGTCGGCGCATGCGCAGTACACTCACTTCCGGGTTTCATATACCAGAGCGGAGTGAGTGACTGCTTGCCGCTGTCGGGACCGTCGGGACTTTAAAAGTATGTGAAAGGGGAGAAGGGGAGTAGGGGAGAAGGGGAGAAATGTTGGAGAGATGGATGGATGGATGTGTGCACGGGGGGGGGGGGGGCAGTGATGTGTGTGTGTGTGTGCACGGACCGGCTGACAGAAGTCCCGGGGGAAGGGGGGGGGGGGTGGAGTGGGAGAGATGGATGGATGGATGGATGTGTGCAGGGGAAGGGGGGGGGGCAGTGATGTGTGTGTGGTGTGCACGGACCGGCTGACAGAAGTCCCGGGGGAAGGGGGGGGGTGTGGAGTGGGAGAGATCGATGGATGGATGGATGGATGGATGTGTGCAGGGGAAGGGGGGGGGGGGTGCAGTGATGTGTATGTGCATTGACCCGGCTGACAGAAGTGTGGGGGGGGGGGGTCATTGTGAGAGGGGCACTATGAGGGCATGTGTGTGTGGGGAAATGTTTTACTTTACTTTAGCAGGGGGCGGGGCCTGGGCGGGGAGAGACTGTAGAGCAGTTCAATAGAGGTGGGCGTGTCGTGGGCGGGGCTAGGACGTGAGCTGAGGGAAATCCTGCCTTTTCATGTCTTACTACCATCGGGAGCGCGCACACAGAAGAGGGGGGGGGGGCGCAGGGCATGTGAGAAGGCAGCACAGAGGCGCCATCTTTGAAAACTGCAGAGAAGATCAGTCTAAGGTAATAAACTGACATTGCAGCTGATCTGCCGGCCAGTTTGAGCCCTAGTATGCTGTCTGTTACTATCCTTACTGAAAGGGAAGCAGCAGCATTATAAAAATTTTTACCCTGTGTGGCCGGACAACTCCTTTAAGGCATACCACTGCCCTTTGGCGACTTGACTGCTTCTGCGCTGTGAATTCCACTAGCTCAGTCCTACGCACCTACGTCTCACTACAGGCGTGCGCAAAATTGTTTCCTGGCTCTGCTGTCTCCGTTACATCACCACTGTCATAGCGCCAGAGGGAAACAGTAAACATAATATACGCTGCATACAGTATCTGTCTGCTGTTTCAGCTCACCATTTAAAAAAAGGGAAGCCAAATACTTAAGGCGTACCACTGCCCTTTGGCCACTTGACTGCTTCTGCACTGTGAATTCCACTAGCTCAGTCTTACGCACCTACGTCTCACTACAGGCATGCGCAAAATTGTTTTCTGGCTCTGCTGTGCCCATTACATCACCGCCGTCATAGCGCCAGAGGGAGACAGTAAACATAATATACACTGCATACAGTATCTGTCTGCTGTTTCAGCTCACCATTTAAAAAAAGGGAAGCCAAATACTTAAGGCGTACCACTGCCCTTTGGTGACTTGACTGCTTCTGCGCTGTGAATTCCACTAGCTCAGTCCTACGCACCTACGTCTCACTACAGGCGTGCGCAAAATTGTTTCCTGGCCCTGCTGTGCATTCCGTAAGCGAAGTCAGCCTCCAACTACAGGCCAATAAGCGGCACATTTAATTACAGCGTTCTGTTTCTGCTCTACTCGTAATACACCATGCTGAGGGGTAGGGGTAGGCCTAGAGGACGTGGACGCGGGCGAGGACGCGGAGGCCCAAGTCAGGGTGTGGGCACAGGCCGAGCTCCTGATCCAGGTGTATCGCAGCCGACTGCTGCGGGATTAGGAGAGAGGCAAGTTTCAGGGGTCCCCAGATTCATCTGACAATTAATGGGTCCACGCGGTAGACCTTTATTAAAAAATAAGCAGTGTGAGCAGGTCCTGTCGTGGATGGCAGAAAGTGCATCCAGCAATCTATCGACCACCCAGAGTTCTGCGCCGTCCACTGCTGCAACTCTGAATCCTCTGGCTGCTGCTCCTCCTTCCTCCCAGCCTCCTCACTCTATTACAATGACACATTCTGAGGAGCAGGCAGACTCCCAGGAACTGTTCTCGGGCCCCTACAGGAGGAGTTTGTCGTGACCGATGCCCAACCTTTGGAAAGTTCCCGGGGTCCGGGGGATGAGGCTGGGGACTTCCGGCAACTGTCTCAAGAGCTTTCAGTGGGTGAGGAGGATGATGACGATGAGACACAGTTGTCTATCACTCAGGTAGTAGTAATTGCAGTAAGTCCGAGGGAGGAGCGCACCGAGGATTCAGAGGAAGAGCAGCTGGACGATGAGGTGACTGACCCCACCTGGTTTGCTAAGCCTACTAAGGACAGGTCTTCAGAGGGGGAGGCAAGTGCAGCAGCAGGGCAGGTTGGAAGAGGCATTGCGGTGTCCAGGGGTAGAGGCAGGGCCAGACCGAATAATCCACCAACTGTTTCCCAAAGCGCTCTCCTCGCACCATGCCAGCCTGCAGAGGCCGAGGTGCTCAAAGGTCTGGCAGTTTTTCTCTGAGAGTGCAGACGACCAAAGAACTGTGGTGTGCAAGGTTTGTCGCGCCAAGATCAGCCGGGGAGCCACCACCACCAGCCTCACCACCACCAGCATGCACAGGCATATGAGGGCCAAGCACCCCACAAGGTGGGACGAAGGCCGTTCACCGCCTCCGGTTTGCAACACTGCCTCTCCCCCTGTGCCCCAACCTGCCACTGAGATGCAACCCCCCTCTCAGGACACAGGCACGACCGTCTCCCGGCCTGCTCCCACACCCTCACCTCCGCTGTCCTCGGCCCCATCCAGCAATGTCTCTCAGCGCAGCGTCCAGCCGTCGCTAGCGCAAGTGTTTGAGCACAAGCGCAAGTACGCCGCCACGCGCCCGCACGCTCAAGCGTTAAACGTGCATATAGCCAAATTGATCAGCCTGGAGATGCTGCCGTATAGGTTTGTGGAAACGGAGGCTTTCAAAAACATGATGGCGGCGGCGGCCCCACGCTACTCGGTTCCCAGTCGCCACTACTTTTCCCGATGTGCCGTCCCAGCCCTGCACGACCACGTCTCCCTCAATATTGTACGCGCCCTCACCAACGCGGTTACTGCCAAGGTCCACTTAACAACGGACACGTGGACAAGCACAGGCGGGCAGGGCCCCTATATCTCCCTGACGGCACATTGGGTGAATTTAGTGGAGGCTGGGACCGAGTCAGAGCCTGGGACCGCTCACATCCTACCCACCCCCAGAATTGCGGGCCCCTGCTCGGTGCTGGTATCTGCGGCGGTGTATGCTTCCTCCACTAAACCATCCTCCTCCTCCTCCTCCTACGCAACTTCTGTCTCGCAATCAAGATGTGTCAGCAGCAGCACATCGCCACCAGTCGGCGTCGCGTGGGGTGGCAGCACAGCGGTGGGCAAGCACCAGCAGGCCGTGCTGAAACTACTCAGCTTAGGAGAGAAGAGGCACACGGCCCACGAACTGCTGCAGGGTCTTTCAGAGCAGACCGACCACTGGCTTTCGCCGCTGAGCCTCCAACCGGGCATGGTCGTGTCTGACAATGGCTGTAACCTGGTGGCGGCTCGGCAGCTCGGCAGCCTCACGCACGTGCCATGCCTGGCCCACATCTTTAATTTGGTGGTTCAGCGGTTTCTGAAAAGCTACCCACACTTGTCAGACCTGCTCGGAAAGGTGCACTGGCTCAGAGCACATTTCCGCAAGTCCAAGACGGACGCTGCCACCCTGCGGACCCTGCAACATCGGTTTAATCTGCCAGTGCACCGACTGCTGTGCGACGTGCCCACACGGTGGAACTCTATGCTCCACATGTTGGCCAGGCTCTATGAGCAGCGTAGAGCTATAATGGAATACCAACTCCAACATGGGCGGCGTAGTGGGAGTCAGCCTCCTCAATTCTTTACAGAAGAGTGGGCCTGGTTGGCAGCCATCTGCCAGGTCCTTGGAAACTTTGAGGAGTCTACCCAGATGGTGAGCGGCGATGCTGCAATCATTAGCGTCACCATTCCTCTGCTATGCCTCTTGAGAAGTTCCCTGCAAAGCATAAAGGCAGACGCTTTGCGCTCGGAAACGGAGGCGGGGGAAGACAGTATGTCGCTGGATAGTCAGAGCACTCTCCTGTCTATATCTCAGCGCATTGAGGAGGAGGGGGAGGAGCATGAGGAGGAGGGGGAAGAGACAGCTTGGCCCACTGCTGAGGGTACCCATGCTGCTTGCCTGTCATCCTTTCAGCGTGTATGGCCTGAGGAGGAGGAGGATCCTGAAAGTGATCTTCCTAGTGAGGACAGCCATGCGTTGCGTACAGGTACCCTGGCACACATGGCGGACTTCATGTTAGGATGCCTTTCTCGTGACCCTCGCGTTACACGCATTCTGGCCACTACGGATTACTGGGTGTACACACTGCTCGACCCATGGTATAAGGAGAACCTTTCCACTCTCATACCTGAAGAGGAAAGGGGTTCGAGAGTGATGCTATACCACAGGACCCTGGCGGACAAACTGATGGTAAAATTCCCATCCGACAGCGCTAGTGGCAGAAGGCGCAGTTCCGAGGGCCAGGTAGCAGGGGAGGCGCGGAGATCCCCCTATAATGCTGCTAGTGATATGTTACTGGGGCCTGTCCCTAATGCTACCCCTGAAATGTTACTAACTCTGGGCTCTACCTATACCGCTGCTAATGCTATGTCACTGGGGTGGAGAAACGGAGGCTTCCCAAAGACATGATGGTAGTGAGGCCATTTCCCACCAACGCGGTTACTGTTAAGGTGCATATAACCTCGGACACGTGCAGAGGACACGTAGTGCCTCAAAAACATCCCCCTCCTCCTCCAACAATGAAAACATTCTTGGCAAATACCTTTGCATTGGTCCGTCTGGTGGCAGTCCAAGAATTTCACCTTTACTGACACAACAAGAGAGCCCCCCCACCATCCCCCCGCCACGGCCCACTTAATCCTGGCCACATTCCGAAAACCAACTAAATAAAACTAAAAAAAACACGCTACTAGGTCTGCAGTCGCCACCACATTCCCACCAACGCGGTTACTGTTAAGGTACATATTACCAGTCTGACTGGGGCATGCACTGTGGGCCGAAGCACACCTATATTGTATGTGACGTTAGCTCTGCTGAGCAGGGCACTGCAATGGGATACATTTATGTACCGCCGATGGGTTCCAGGGAGCCACCCATGCTGTGGGTCCACAGGGACTTCACATTAGGGATTTGTACCTGCCAGTGTCTATGTATTAAAAACCCCGGTCAGACTGGGGCATGCAGTGTGGGCCGAAGACCACCTGCATTTAATCGGACGTTACCTCAGCTGTGATGGGCAATGCAATGGGATATATTTATGTACCGCCGGTGGCTTCCTGGGACCCACCCATGCTGTCGGTCCACACAGAGTTGTAACTGCATGTGTCCACTTCTAAAGAACCCCAGTCTGACTGGGGCATGCAGTGTGGGCCGAAGCCCACCTGCATTAA
Organism: Eleutherodactylus coqui; assembly: GCF_035609145.1. Taxonomy (NCBI): domain Eukaryota; kingdom Metazoa; phylum Chordata; class Amphibia; order Anura; family Eleutherodactylidae; genus Eleutherodactylus; species Eleutherodactylus coqui. The sequence goes on from NC_089841.1 coordinate 72,819,913, forward strand.
ACCTGACGTTACCTCAGCTGTGATGGGCAATGCAATGGGATATATTTATGTACCGCCGGTGGGTTCCAGGGAGCCACCCATGCTGTGGGTCCACAGGGACTTCACATTAGGGATTTGTACCTGCCAGTGTCTATGTATTAAAAACCCCGGTCAGACTGGGGCATGCAGTGTGGGCCGAAGACCACCTGCATTTAATCGGACGTTACCTCAGCTGTGATGGGCAATGCAATGGGATATATTTATGTACCGCCGGTGGCTTCCTGGGACCCACCCATGCTGTCGGTCCACACAGAGTTGTAACTGCATGTGTCCACTTCTAAAGAACCCCAGTCTGACTGGGGCATGCAGTGTGGGCCGAAGCCCACCTGCATTAAACCTGACGTTACCTCAGCTGTGCTGGGCACTGCAATGGGATTTATTTATGTACCGCTGGTGGGTTCCAGGGAGCCACCCATGCTGTGGGTCCACAGGGCCTTCACAATAGGGAGTTGTACCTGCCTGTGTCTACTTATAAAAAATCCCAGTCTGACTGGGGCATGCAGTGTGGGCCGAAGCCCACCTGCATTTAGTCTGACGTTAGCTCTGCTGTCCAGGGCACTGCAATGGGATACATTTAGGTACAGCCGGCGGGTTCCAGGGAGCCACCCATGCTGTGGGTGCACACGGAATTCCCATTGCGGAGTTGTACCTGCCTGTGACTATTTATAAAAAACCCCGGTCTGACTGGGGCATGCAGACACCTTGACAGAATGAATAGTGTGTGGCACATGGATTCCCCATTGCTATGCCCACGTGTGCAGCTCCTGACGGAGGTGGCACAGGATTGTAGTTCTCATTGCTTCTGTACAGCATTGTGGGCTATCGCCCCGCCCCTTTTAAAGAGGGTCGCTGCCTGGCCGTGCCAACCCTCTGCAATGTGTGCCTGCGGTTCCTCCTCATGGCAGACGCACTTATAAATAGACATGAGGGTGGTGTGGCTATGAGGCCAGCGTGTGGCATGAGTGCAGCTGAAGGCTGCGCAGGGACACTTTGGTATGCGCTGTGGACACTGGGTCGTGTGTGTGTGTGTGTGTGTGGGGGGGGGGGGTTGGGCAGCATGTTACCCAGGAGAAGTGGCAGCGGAGTGTCATGCAGGCAGTGATTGTGCTTTGTTGGAGGTAGTGTGGTGTTTAGCTAAGGTATGCCTTGCTAATGTGGGTTTTTCAGAAGTAAAAATTGTTGGGAGTGGGGGCACTCTTGCCGCTATTGTGGCTTAATGGTGGGACCTGGGAACTTGAGATGCAGCCCAACATGTAGCTCTTCGCCTGCCCTATCCGTTTCTGTGTCGTTCCCATCACTTTCTTGAATTGCCCAGATTTTCACAAATGAAAACTTTAGCGAGCATCGGCGATATACAAAAATGCTCGGGTCGCCCATTGACTTCAGTGGGGTTCGTTACTCGAAACGAACCCTCGAGCATCGCGAAAAGTTCGTCTCGAGTAACGAGCACCCGAGCATTTTGGTGCTCACTCATCTCTAGTTAACAGTAATAAAATCACTGCCAGCATGTTAATGTATTAGTTTGTTTTCTCATGTGGTACAAGTGAGGTTATAAATGTGAGTGTTTGAGAGCGGGATGAGGTCTTCCATTTTTTCTACCTGAGAGAGTGCTAACACAGAGCCACATGAAAGCACCTTCGACTTCCTTGCGGGTGAAGATGGAGGAAGAGGAGCGACATCCTGTAGCGTTTGGAGAGTGGATGGGAAAGAGGGAGTCCCACCATCATTAGAGAGAGAGCCCTACAAAAAATGCTTAACAGGTACCAGTTCACACTACAGGCTTTTCCTCTGCAGCTGCCCATTGTTATTTGTCCTGCTGGGATCAGTAGTTCTAAGCTTCCTAGCAGCACAGCCCTCATGGGGTTAATTGATTGAGCTGGCTGGGTGTGGTACTTCCTGTGCTCACATATAAACCCTGCTCTTGTCAGTCTCTGGCTGGGTTCCAGAGTGAGCAGTCATGAATCCTTGTCTGCTTCCCTCAAGATGGTTTGGACACCTGTAGTCCTAGTCTGCAGCACATGCAGCGCTCCCTTCCCCTTTACAGGTGCTGCCTCCAAACGTCTTATGTCTTGCTCTGTGTGTCAGTTGGGGGAACTTGACACAGTTCCCTATGTCACCTTGTGTGGCTGACCTGCAGCGTGCGTGTCTTCCTTGCGTCGCGGCCGGATCTTCTTTCTTCAGCCCGGCGGATGTGCTCGGCACGTCGGCTGCGTGCCGTGCGCATGCGCCGGGCACATCTGCCAGGCAGAAGAAAGAAGTTTACAACTGCGAAGGAAGGAAGATCTGCATCGCCCAGAGCAGGTGAGTTTAATTCAGGCGCGGGTCTCCTGCGGATGTGGACGGCTTCCATAGGCTTCAATAGAAGCCTGCGGGAGCCGTCCCCACGGGAGACCTGAATGGAGCATGTCCGGATTTTTTCCTGCACGCGGGACCCACGCCTGCAGGGAAAAATGACATCCGCAGGTATTTAACTACCTGCGGGTGTCTAATGCATCCCTATGGGGTGCAGATCCGCGTGCAGGAAAAACGCTGCGGATTTAAAATCCGAATTTGCTCATGAACATAAGGCCTTAGACACTTATTGGGTGTGTCCGACAAAGGGGAGGCCCTTCACAGAAAAGTGAGTGTGGGCTAAATGTGACACCATGTGCAGTATAGTGTGAAAGGGAGGAAAATCACAGGTTAGCAGAAGAAGCTGCAGTCCTAGTTATCTATAGGGGTCTGGTCCCAATACAAACTCCTTTACACTCGCCAGCTCTCTATACCAGTCAGCATTCACATTTGCAGGTACTCCATGCTGCAGGGCGGATCCACGCTCTCTCTCTCTCCTTTAATGGTTCTGGGCACCATGGGCATCTCCTGGCTAAAGCAGGCCCAGGGAAGGCTGAGGTTACCTTTCAGCCTCTTCCATCCCTAGCCATACAGAACTGATGGTGTCTGTGTGGCTCACTAGTAGCTCACAACAGAAGCTCCACTCTGGCTCAAACGAATGGAATGGAACTGACTTGCAGATGCCTTGCAAAACATATATATGAAGCACAATCACATGACTAACAACAAGATACATTTCTCAAACATCTCACATTCCAGACAATTAACCCATTCAGTGCTGCAGTTATGCAATACACATCATATTCATAAATGCATTAATACATTATGGAGGGGCCCTGTTAACTCTGAGCCAATACAATTCTCCCTACTTGAAACAAGCTGACCCCTCCGCCTCTTTAAAACAGAGTACTTGTCTGGAGTGGGTCAGTCTCAGTGCCTTACCCAAAAATCATTTGGAGAATTCACTGTTCAGTCATGGAGGGTGCAAGGCATAACCTTAACACTTACTTCCCCCTCGGGTTACTACTCAGAGCTTACCAATCTGGTTTACATATACTACCTAAGATGTCACTTTCTTTGCAGAGCATTAATTTATGACAGTGTGTATGAAAACTGGTATGGCCACAACCACTGGAGTTTATTGCTAGGTTGGACAGAATCCAAGATGCACTAGCATTGGTATGGGGCACTTACATAACTCTTCTCCCCAACGACTAAAGAAGACTGAAAATTGAATACATCACTGGAGCTTTACAAAAAATAGAAGTGGATGACTGACAGGTTTAAAGAACACAGGACACGTGGAATGACCATCACTTTCTCAGAAAAAACTATGTGAAAGGCAGTAGCTAAAAGGCAATACCCCCAACCGAGTTGAGAAAAAATGATAGTGAGGATCTCTCACCCTTACCTCAAAGTCCTCTTCGTGAACGTCCAGAGTCTGTTGAAACGGCTGAGAGCAGCTCAAGTCTGGATCAAGGCTACTGTGAGGGGCAGTTTGGGACCCAGGGGAAAGCTGGACCGAGGGTCCCAAAGTGGGCTTGTCCCACCTAAATCAGGACGTCTGGTCATCTTAGCGTCATGTACTGAAGAGGCTAGTATGACCTTGTACCAAGGAGAAGTGAATTAGATTAAATGTTTGCAGTGTTGTCTTTTCAACTTTGACCTTCTGCTAGCTGATGCAGGCAGCATTACAAAAACACCCCCAAAAACTTTAGAGGGAGAGTGAACAAATGTGAATAAACAGGGACATAAGAGAATCCTCCGATAACAGAAATTCTAGTTGTGAAGAGATCCTAGGTTAGAACATAACGGAAGACCACAGCCTAATCGACAAGATAAGTCCTTAAAATTATAATTTGTTAAGATGTGCAGAGGAGAATAGGAGTGTGTGTGCACAGAGTGGACGGAAAAGAGTAACACTGCTTGTATACAAGGACTTCAGCAGTCCACAGCGCAGGAACGGGGCACCCGGTGAGTATAAAACACTGCTCCCCCTATTCCCTGACCTGTGAGCCCTATAATGTAGTTCATGGGGTTCAAAGATCATGACAGGTTACCTTTAAGTGCGTATGAGTGCTGAAGCATGTGCTTTTTACTGTGTTTGTTGCAGCCATTGTGCACCTTCACACTTAACTTATTTGTTGGATGTGCAGACCTTTGGGTTTTTTTTGTTGCATGACTGTAATACACGTAAAGATAAGTCACACATGCCGTTTTTTGCAACCATTTTGGCTCAGGTTTTGTTTTTCATAACACAGCATGTGTGGATAAAGCACTAAAGACAAAATATTTAGGGTTTATGGTTATACGGTGCAGAACAGAGGAACTATCCATGATTTAGGCCGCCTGCAGACGAGCGGGTCGGATCCGGCAGCGAGAATTCTCGCCGCGGGACCCGACCCGAGAGCCTGCAGGGACGAGCGCTTACTCACCCGCGCCTGGCGGCCCCGGCTCTTTCATGTGCCGTCTGCCGCGCAGCCGGCGCATGCGCAGACCGGAGCCGGCGGCCGGGTGAGTGCGTGCCCCGCACAAAAATAGGACATGCCGCGGTTTGTTTGCCGCGCGAGATTTCGCGTGGCCAAACCGCGGCCGTCTGCATAGGAGTGCGTATTGTAATGCACTCCTATGCAAACTTTCAGTGGCGGAAATCCCGCGGCGGGATTTCCGCCCGTGTGCTGGCGGCCTTAGGCATGAAGTTGATGTTTGGTCATTGCATTAGATGAAGGATGGCAACTAAAGTTATCAAGCATCAGGGTTCATTAGAAGAGTAAAGAAATGCCGAAGCTGAGCACAGAGGGCAATAAGCATAGGCAGCATGACAGGGTTAACGAGGAGTGAAGGGGTTAACTAATCCAGGGGAATGCTGGGAGCTAAGGGGGTGGAGTTTTTACAGGAAAGTGTGAGAGGAAGAGAGGAGGAGCCAGACCAGTGGCTAAAGAACCAGAAGAAAGAAGAACAGAGCCATGGAAGAAGAGAGAAGATTGTGAGAAAACTGCAGAAAGAAGATTGAAGTCAGTGGGTCCAGCAGCAGCAGCAGAAGTCCCAAGACTGAGGAGAAGTTCCTGAGGCCCGGTGGATGATGGAGGAAGAAAGAAAAAGTAAGAGCCTGAAGAGGCCGGCTGCTACTTACCCAAGATGGAGGCGGTGCTGGTGATAATCTAGGCGGCGGCGGAGAAACATGGCCAGAACTGGCTACAGCGGCTTACCTGAGAAGCGCTGCAGGATGAGCTGGCTACAGTAGTGGTGAGAAGGAGGAGGCCGCAAAGGGCGCATGCGCTGGCGTGGCTGAGCCCCAGGCATGCGCCTTTCGGCAGGCGCCGCGTCAGGGCTCCATCCCAGGGCCCCCTGGTTAGGCCCACTCTCGCAAGTCCACCAAGCGGGAAAGGCAGGCCTGGGAGAAATTCCACGCGCTGCGTCCAGTACTGGGCCCCGTGCTGACGGGGGGACGGGGACTAGCGCCGGACAGTTGTCGGAGAGAAGAGATGAGTTGGGGGAAGTTCCAGGGGTCAAGAGCCCCCCCCCCCTGCTGCGTGGCTGATCTACCAGGAGCTGGCGGCCACTTACAGAGGGAGACAGCGATGGAGGCAGGCTTGGAGAAAAGGTCAACGGGCGGTAGACAGCAGCGACAGCGGTGGCCCGGTGCAGTTCGCCACCCAGAAGGTCAGCGGCAGCTGCGACTACAGTGGAATGGTCGCAGCCAGGGAGAAGCAGGTGAGTGCAGAGGGACAACAACGATGAGGACCTGATGGATCGGCTGGAAGATGGATCAGCGGCTGTTGGGTTCACAGCCCCTACGCAGCCAGGTAAGATACCATCTATGCTTGGTATGTGTAATGTGCTTAGTCAGTTGGCGCCTGCGAGAGGTACTTGGGGGGAATTTGCAGGGGAGAAGAAGCGCTTGCGGGTGTGCCAGACATTGGTGAGCAGATGAGGGCCTTAGTGGGGTGTATGTGGGAGTTTTTACGGTGCCAGAAGTTAGGGCGAACATCGTCGCCTGTGGTGCCGTGAAGCACGCTGGGGAGCGCGTCATCCAGCAGGGAAAGTTTTTCTGTAAGAAGCTTGGCTGGAGGGACTGGGGTAGAGCAGGTGGTGGGTGTGATGGATACTTGGCCCACCCCAGGGCTGGTTACGGCATTAAACCTGCCGGATTGTGGGTCGTCTAGCGGGAAGAGAGTCCCGGGCGGAAGCTCTGCCAGAGGGGTGGGAGTCGCAGTAGTGGTCCAGATGGAGAATGGCGGGGACGGGATCCTCCTGTATGATAGGGCAAAGGGCGAGGTATATGTTTGCTTCGAGTGGCCTTTGGCAGCTCATTTGAAGGAGGTACGGGAAAAAAAAAATTTGGAGCAATGAATACGTTGAGATATTCTCCCTCTTGCCCTTAAAAAAATTTAGTTGGGCAAGGGAAAACGGACAGAGTACAAAGAGGAGGAAAAGGAAAACGGCAGGTGGACATTCACAAACTGCTTACAGGCTTTTGCCATTTTGGCTAGCTTCATAGATGAAAAGGCAGCGGAAAATTGTTCCAGCCTTTTTCTGCTACTTGGCGTTGATCGGGGAAGCTTATTGGGTTTATGGGGGTCAGACCTGGCTGCGCTGTGATGAGCAGTTCAGGCAGAGGAAAGCGGTCCGTCCATTAATTCGATGGGATCAAGAGAATATTGGGTTTGGGCTGAGAGTAATGGCCCCAGTGCGTTTTGGGCTGCCTTTGCAGGGGAGGCGGGTCTTCTGGCTCAGCATCTACATCTGTGGCAAGGCGTCAAGGGGGACAGGTTGGGGGAAACAAATTTGGCTTTTGTTGGCAGTTCAAGGAAGGCCAGTGTAGGTTTGGTACAGCATGCAAGTTTAAGCATGCCTGCTTCCATTGTAGTGCAGGGTCGCACGGAGCATCAAAATGCTTCAAACAAAGAAAAAAAGGGGGAGGGAGGGGGGCACGGTTTTTGAAAAAAGAGAGGACTCTGGTGAAATTGACAGATATTGTGCCATTTCTAAATACATATCCAGACAGGGAGAAAAAGGCGTTATTGTTTAAGGGTTTTTAGCGAGGGGTTCGTTATTCCGCCCCCCTCATATAAAGTCCCGTTTTTCCACAGAAAATCTGTGCTCGGCACTTGAGTACCCGAGTGTGGTGTTAGAGAAACTGGGTAAGGAGGTTAGCTTAGGCTGTATGTTGGGTCCGTTTAGGAACCCCCCCCTTAACAGGATTTGGTGGTGTCCCCGCTGGGTGTAGACATAAAGGAAGGAACAAGCTACGGTTAAATTCATCACTGGTCCTACCCCAAAAGGGCCTCCGTAAAAGATGGCAGAGACCCTGACATTTGTTCGGTGGTTTATGCGCCCTTTGACGCCACATTGCGTTGGGTGCGGGCATATGGACACAGGGCTTTACTGGAAAAGGTAGATATCGCATTAGCCTTTCGCTTGCTACCGGTGGTGCCGGAGAGCACTAGAATATTGGAATATTTTGGGAAGGAAGTTATTTGGCTGATCGTTGTTTGCCCATGGGATGTTTCATCTTATGTGCATATTTTTTGTAGCGTTTAGCTCATTTTTAGCGTGGCGATGCGAGACCCAGTTGGGTATCCATCACCTGGGTGATTTTGTGCTTGGGGTGAATGGGTCGCCGGTGTGCGTCTTTGGTGACTACGTTTTAATGGACTGCTCAGTGTTTTGGGGTGCCATTGGCCTGGATAAGAGGGAGGGGCCCACAGCATGCTTAAGTTTTTTGGCATAACCATTGTCACCGAGGCAATGGGTTTGCCGATTGCCCAAGGAGAGTTGTAGGATTTAAAGAAGAAGGGGGTGGCGAGGGCCCAAGGGAAAAGAAAATTTCCTTGGGAGGGCTGCAGTTGCGGCTGGGAAAACTACTTTGCGTGCAGGATATTATTGCCCATGGGCCATGTCTTATGTAGGAGATTGGCAGCAGCCACGGCTGGTGTGAAGGCCCTGCATCATTTCATTAGATTGGGAAAAGGTCACAAAGTTGACCTGGCTGTGTGGGCCTCCTTCCTGGAAAGGTATAATGGCAGATCAGTAAGAATGGAGGGAATAAGTGAGAATGCTGATCAGGGGTTATATATAGACGCAGCAGGCAGTGCTGAGTTCGGTGCATATTTCCAAGGACAGAGGAGTGGCCCGAGGCTTCGAAACAGGCTGGCTTGGTATGGAAGCTAGTGTTATTGGATCTTTTTTCCAATAGTGCGGGCCGTAGTGCTTTGGGGTGCTCACTTCCGGAGCAGGAAGGGGAGGTTTCATGGTGATAACCTGGAAGTGGTTCAGTTAGTTAACACGCTTATGGCCTCATCTTCCCCAGTGGTGACTTACTGTGCCATCGGGTGCTAGAAGCATTATCATTAAACCTGCGGATAGTGGCAGTGCACGTCCTGGGGGTGGAAAACTCTCTTGCAGATGCTCTCTCTAGTTTCCAGTGGGAGCGGTTCAGGATGGCGGCTCTGGAAGCCGACGTGGAGGGAAAGACCTGCACGGTTCGGCTCTGAAACGTTGTAAGCGAGCAGTTGGACACCTGATGAGGGTCACTTGCTCGGGGTATGAGGGTGGCATACGATGCGGCGTGGCAGGAGTGGGAGGCCTGGATATTACAGTGTGGGGCTGCAGACTCTGAAGATGACAGGGTGGGGGGGCCTTGTTGAGATGGCTTGAGTTTGTTTTGGAGGAGGAATGATCAGTAGTATCGGTTTATGGCCAGGGTGGCGTTTTATTTTTTTTTTTTGGGGGGGGGGGGTTAGTTGAGAGGCTTGAGGAATGTTGCAAAGAATTTTTTAGTTAAGCAGGCAGTGAGAGGATTTAGGAGGAAGAAGGTGCGGCGTGAGTCGAGGAGACAAGTATCTTTTAGCCAGTTGGAAAGTATGGGGTCAATCTTGGATACCATATGCGTGGATCCTTTTGAGAGAACGTTATTTCAGGCAGCATTACCAGTGACGTTCTTTGGGGCACTAAGGATAGGGGAGTTAGTTTAGCCTAGAAAAAGGTGTGTGTGCGTGTGTGTGTGTGTGTGTGTGTGTGTGTGGGGGGGGGGGAGGCTAGAATGTTTTCATTCAGCGGTCAAAGATGGATCAAAGGGCTCGTGGACAGAGGGTGTGCATTGGAGTGGTTAAAGCGGGCGTGGATGTGCCCCATACAGGTGTGGGAAGATTACTGGAGTAGTGGTGGGTGTGGCTAGCCAGGGTATGGCTAGTCGGCCTCGGTGTCGGGAGGTCGGCGACTAGAGGCGAGTTGGTGAGCCTCCCGAGTCGGTTGGTTTGCGGCGGGAGGAGTGTGTTGGGAAATAGGGTCGCCCAAGTCAGTTATTATGCGACAGGCGGCAGTTACAACTATTTCCCGGGTGGTGAAGTGACAGAGTGGTACAGGGCTCCAAGGATCTCTCCCCAGTTTTTCCAGAGGGTTATAAAATGTTGTTTTATATTAATGTTGTTTGTCAATAAATATGGCTGCTGTGTCCAAAATAATCCAAAAATAAAACTGTGTCAGTTCTTACTTTAGGTAAGTTGTGTGAGGGAGGTTTTTGAAGGGGAAATGGCTACAGCAGAGATAACTCTGTTACACCCAGGCCATGAAAATATGTAACATGGGAAGAAGGGTTTTGTACTATTGGCAGAAACACAATGTCATGTACAATGCCAAGTTATGTGGGTATATGACCCTTTTCAACACTAGAAGTAATGCCCTTAGAAGAGAAGACCTACAAACATGCAGAGCATGTCACATATAAAATCGGAGGCAAAGGTACACTTGACGCATCATGCACCTCTATTAAGGCTCCTTACAAAAAGGAAGACTCAGTAGAAAACTATCCCATATAATGGTAACCGTATAAGAAGAATCACACCTGAGCAGGTCAGTGTCAAGATTTGTTGAGCTGCATAACAGCCCCATAAACTGCATCACTAGTGCCCTTTGTGAGCTCCTCTTTAATCACTGTGCGTCATACATTATAGAGGTTCTACAAACATTTTGAACTTGAAGTTATTTGAAAACGGAGAATATACACTGAACAAAGCAAATCTAGTTATGTTTGCTTCTCTTCCTCCAAATACTTTTAGGCTCATCAGAAAAAAAGGAAGCCAACATATTCTAACCCCCAACATTAAAAGAAAAAAGTTTCCATTAATACTGATGGTGGACAGATATGTGTTTTTAGCATTGGTACATCATAAGGAAGAAAGATGAGAAATTATTTGATAAGTGCATAGATGTAGCAGACACCAGATTGTTATATGACTGATGATATCTTTACTGGAAATGTGCCAGAATTTAGAGTTATAAATTCTATTCTGAGAGTTTTACTTCCTGAGCGTGCATCGTAACATAAGTGCAGCAAAACAGAAGTGCCTAGTTTCAAAAACTGCACTAGTCTCAAAACAGCTTGAATTTGTATTACAGAGTACACAGTTTTTACTGATAGGGATGCCTAAGCTGGTACAGTGCAATACTTGTTTTTCTGCTGTTTTCTGTAGTACCCTTTGGAATTTGGGATGTTGACCAGTATGTATGCAGTCGTTTGGTTTATATGGTAATTTTTCTAGGCTGCAGACTTTAGTCTGTTCTCTTCAGTCTGAAATTATAAGGCTACCCCAGACAATGAGTAATGTCAAGCAGCCTTGTAATCAGCCACTTCAAACTCGATAAACATGCTTAGTTTGGACTACCCATATACAATTTCTATGGTATTCTTCTGCACTTGATGGTGATGTAGGTACTGCTACAAATGGGGCTCCTTATGTACAATAACATAGTATCGTAGTATACATATGAAAGTTATTATACTTAAAGGAGATGTCCCGAGGCAGCAAGTGGGTCTATACACTTCTGCATGGCCATAATAATGCACTTTGTAATGTACATTGTGCATTAATTATGAGCCATACAGAAGTTATAAAAAGTTTTATACTTACCTGCTCCGTTGCTGGCGTCCTCGTCTCCATGGTGCCGACTAATTTTCGCCCTCCGATGGCCAAATTAGCCGCGCTTGCGCAGTCCGGGTCTTCTCCTCTTCTCTATGGGGCTCCGTGTAGCTCCGTGTAGCTCCGCCCCGTCACGTGCCGATTCCAGCCAATCAGGAGGCTGGAATCGGCAATGGACCGCACAGAAGCCCTGCGGTCCATGAAGACAGAGGATCCCGGCGGCCATCTTCAGCAGGTGAGTATGAAGACGCCGGACCGCCGGGATTCAGGTAAGCGCTGTGCGGGTGGTTTTTTTAACCCCTGCATCGGGGTTGTCTCGCGCCGAACGGGGGGGGGGGGGGTTTAAAAAAAAAAAAAAAACCCGTTTCGGCGCGGGACATCTCCTTTAAAGGCAATTTCAAGTCCCAACGTCACAGAAGAATTTTGGAATACAAGTTTATAACCATCTTTGATACTATCGAAAATGGAATGAATCTTGGAGGTGTTTTTTGCATCCGTGGAGATTATGAGATATTAGAAACCTAGAGCAGAGGTATCACGTTGACCTGGTTATGACCACCTAACATCAATTTAGAGACCATAAAACTTTCACATTCCTTGTCAATGGACTAATTAAGTATTTACTGTTCTGCTCACATCTTTCTGCTATTTATCTAAGTGCTATTAATCACATCATGCCTTCTCATACTGTCCTGGAATTTGTTTTAAGTGCAAATTAATAATACCATGTTTGTGCCCTCCCATGTGATCATGTGTATATGTATTTATATTTATATAAATGCATCTTTTTGGATCTGTACTATTATGCCTGAGGAAGAACCCTAAGTAGGCCGGCGCGGTGCTGGTGGCGTGCGGCGCTGGGCGCGTGCACACCTGTGATCGCAGCTGCCGTGCACGAGCTCCCTTTTGTTATGTTCTGTTGGGAGTTGGCTGTCTTCCTCTCTTCGCCCCAGGGCGGAGGCTTTTGTTTAAAGGTCCGGCAGAGACTTGCAATCACTGCCAGTTATTGGTTTTCCTCAGTGTGCTAGCTAGTCTGCCTCTGTTGGTCTCCTGCTTCTGTCAGCTTGTCTGCTATGCCTTGCTATCATCCACCAGGTTTTTCCATCTGCCTCAGTTCTGCTTTTTATTGTTCATGTTGGTTATTTACATCTGACTTTTCTGTCGATATTCTACCCTTTCCATCCAGGTACGCCAGTGTCCCTTTTTCGATCCCCAGTTGCCCGCCTGGGGTTAGCCAGGAGTGGAGGCAAGCAGGCAGGGACAGGGGTTGTGGGTGAGATCTAGGGCACCCGGGCTGGCGTATCACGGGTAGTATACCGTAGCAGAAATGTAACCGAGATAGCAATCAGACCCTGTTCTATTAGTCATTAAAGCAGAAATGCAAGTAATTCCATGAGTTAATTTACCTTTTCTTGCAACTGTAGGTATATTTGTTCTGTGTTCTGGTCAAGGCATGCAGAGTATGTACAGTATTTCTTCAAGCAAAGGGCCCTAGAGTTGCAGGAATAGTTTTGATCAATGTGACCAAAATGTATTAGCAATCCCTTCAATCAAGGTACATTTTTCAGAAGCCTTTACCGTAAAATAATGCAGCTTAGTGGTTGAACCTCCACAGTTATAAGTTAGGGGCGCTTTAGATACAGGCATTTACAAGATTCCTAAAGGGTTCAGTTATTGGCTGCCCAGTCCATCCTTTGAAAAGGTTTTGTAGGCGTCACTTCTAGAGGAGAGACTTGTCAGTTAGAGGTCCTCCTCCCATCAGTCGTGCTGCTAGCATGGTTGGCCAATATTGATTAGAGGTCTCTCCTCCAGAAGTTGGTGGTAACAGCAGCCCTGAACTGCACTTTGTATCTACTGTTCTAACTAAACTCAGGCATCTTATAGACGTCAATATAAAAAAGTGCCTTGACAGTGACACTTGAGCAGTATATCATAATATGTAATAGGAACATGAGTAGACCATCTGTGAATTCTTGCTGTATTTATTTGAAGCACAGTTATCCAACAATCAGTTACCCATGCGAAAAAGTAATTGCCCTTTTATAAGTAAAGAATAGAATACAAATTCTGAACAATTCTGAAAAGACGATGATTTTGATGTTTCCTACTTATGAATGACCGACCCTAGCCCATTTTAGTAAAATTTTCATAAACTAAAAATGTTGCCATTTTCTTTGCTACCACAATCCAATTAAAAGAGACATATAAGTTCCAAATAGATATTAGAGATAGTTGGCTACAGAGGTGCAGCTATAGGTGCAGTTACACCCAGGGTGCGATGTCTGAGCGAGCTCACAGGCCCCTCTGCTATATAGGAAGACTCCAGTAATATAAATGGCACATGGTGTATTATTGTACCTTGACATCACTGGAAGCTAGGGGTTTGACAGGAGGAACGCCCCTCTCACACCCCTAGCACCTGATGGCAGTATTAGTAAAGGTGCCTGAAGGTCCTACCACGCTAGTGAATGTAGCCTGGCATGTAAAGCAAAACTTACTCCAGGGCAGCTTAAAAGCAGTACCGACACTGTCCTCCCACATTAAGTAGGGCACAGAATCTTGGGTGGGTGAGGTTGAGCAGCGGAGGAGCCGAGCACTTCGGGGGGGGGGGGGGGTGCTGATAATGACGCTTCTATGACAGCAGAAGTGGTGGAAGTGATCCACGCTAGCGTGGGGGGAAGGAGAGTGTGAGCTTTGGATGTGACCATGGGCGTAGGACTGGAGGAGCCCAGCTACAGATTGCCGATTGCAGGGGGGTTTACTGTCAGTAGCGGAGGGCATCGGCCAGAAGATATGCAGGCTCCTATGACCAGAGGAGCGCTGCAATACATTGGGGACTGCATGAAGGGGATGAGTGTGAGCTGCAGTCTCAAGATTACCATGCTGCTGGGACCGGAGGAGGGGGGTTGCGGAGGGGATTGGGAGGGAGAGAGATCTCTCTCACTCTCCTCCCCGCGCCGCCCCCCGTGGCCCGCCTGAATCTTCACGGACGAGCCAGCAGTTACTCGTAAAGAGTGATGCTCTCTCGAGTAAATGTTCTTACTGAGTATGCTCGCTCATCTCTAATGGAAATGTATTAAAAGAAGAGGAAGTAAATTGAAGTATGAAGTAACAATGGGGGAAAATATTCCTAATAAATTCATGCACCATGTATAAAGAAGTCGGTCATTCACAAAAGTGTAACTGTTTTATAATATTTCAATTGTTAGAGAAGGAACAATGATGAATATAGTTTCATAGATATTACAACATACTGCAAAATATGGCAGAAAGAAGAGCCAGCAGAGCGATCTTATTAGTAATGGAAGAGTTAAATGCATAATCATCAGTTAATGGGTTTTCATCTTCACTGCTGGCGATATATTCCTGTTCATGGTCATGTGCTGTAGTTTCATATATCCAGTCTACATATTCCTCAGTTAGACGAGTATACACAGCTACTCCATCAGGCATTCCACAAGATTCAATCCCATAAGAACTGATTCCTCTGAAGACGCCACCACATATCAGGGGGTCGCCTAGATCGCCCTGTTTAAATAAAAATTATTTATTAATGGCTTTTTCAATATTGAGCATCGTTTGACATTAAAATGAAAGTATCATCATGGTGTCAGATACATTTTCAGAATAAGCCGTTATGTTTCTATATGAGTAATAACGACATTTCTGTTTTCTTCTCTGAAGGCTCCATCTCTAATTGTCAGTTTTCCCTGAACTCCACTCCAGAGGGGGTATAGACTAGCAGTTATGTCTCCCGTACACAGAGAGGAGAAGATCCTGCTCCTTTATCTCTCTCTCAAATACACAAAGGAGCAGCAATATGGAGAAGTAATAAACAATGCTTCTGTGAATCCAGCACTGGAGTCAGCTTAAATAATATTTGAAAGCTGCAGCCTGTATGTATGTCTCTGCCTCTTGGCAGCTGCTCCCTCCTCCTGCTTTGCTTTTCATAGACTTTTATGAGCAGCAGCTGTAACCTGATCCCTCAGTGAAGCCCATCTGACTCCTGTGCATGAATTTTATTCACAAAATAATTGGTGTAGAAGACAAGAGGAGTCTGATAAGGGGAAATAGAAGCATTTTCCTGCATTAAAATATATAAACCCCTTAGTGACCAAGCTCTTTTTAGAAAAAAAAAATAGAAAATAGAAAAAACATGAAATTCTGCTATTTTTCGTTGTGTTTGGTTTTTTACGAAGCACATACTGCAACAAAAATGACATGATAACTTTGTTCTATGGGTCAGTACGATTACTACGATACCAAACTTTTATATGTTTTTTTTTTTTTGCTGTACTACTTGTATTTTTTTTCAAAGATATAAAATTTTTAAAAATTCTTTTCTGCCGCCATCTTCTGCCCGCAATAGCTTTTTTATTTTATGGACGACATAGTTGTGGGAGGGCTCATTTTTTGTGGGACATCCTGTAGTTTGTGTTGGTACCATTTTGGAATACATATGACCTTTAGATTGCTTATGGTGGGCTTATTAGCGGTGTAGCAGTTCAGGGGAAAACACACCAGGCCATGACCAAATTCTGGACGTCTTGTCTTTTATTCATGCTTGCAGAACATAACATAAAGTACTGGTAGTCTCCAGATAACACAAGATATAAGGAAAGTCCTTTTAAATCAGCAGTCCAGCAATAATAAACACAAAAGTCCCTTGGTTTCAATTAGGCATAGCCACAGCAAACCTTCCCTGCAGCATGGTGCGGTGTCTCCAGCTCAGGGCTCTCACTCTCAGCTCTGCTGCTCACACAGGTCATCTCTCCCTGAACTGGTCAGCTGCACCAATTTGTACCCACCACCTGTCCTGCTCAGGTGGAACTCCGTACCGGAGTGAGGAACGGACCGGATCTATATCACAGATGCTAGTAACCTCCGCAATAAATACCTTCCATCCCTCACTTCATTTCTCACCCTGCTACTTATCCCCCCCTCTGCCCCAAGCCAGGGGGCTGGGCACCAACCTCTACAAAACAACTGACCCTTGACAGGGCATCCGCATTGCCATTTGCCTTTTTTGGCCTGTGTTTAACCTCAAGTCGAACTCTTGTAAGGCCAGGAACCACCTTGTTACCCAGGCATTGTTCCCTTTCCTTTTGTACATCCATTTCAGAGGGGCATGATCCGAAACCAGCTTGAACTTTCTTCCCAGGAGGTAATAGTGGAGTGAGTCCAGGGCCCATTTTATAGCCAACCCTTCCTTCTCAATTATTGCGTAGTTTTTTTCACAGGCAATAAGTTTTCGGCTCAAGAACATTGCAGGATGTTCCTCGCCGTTAAGCTCCTGTGACATTACAGCTCCTAGCCCTACATCTGATGCATCCGTATGGACTACAAACATTTTTGTAAAGTCAGGCGCCACCATTACAGGTTGTTGACACAATGCGTGTTTTAGATCCATGAACGCTTCTTCTGCGTCTGGTGACCAGTGGGCCATTTCCGTTTTCCTCCCTTTTGTTAGCTCCATTAACAGGGCTACCATTGTAGCAATATTAGGGACAAAACATCGGTAATAGCCCACTAACCCCAAGAAGGCTCTCACCTGTTTCTTTGTCAGGGGCCGGGGCCAATTCTATATGGCCTCTAATTTATTGAGTTGGGCCTTTACCAAACCCTTTCCCACGATAAGGCCCAGATACTTGACCTCTTCCATCCCTAAGGCACATTTTTGGGGGTTTATCGTGAACCCAACTGCTCTGATTGAGTCCAGTACAGCCTGGACTTTACTTAGATGGCTCTCCCAATCACGACTAAAGATAACAATGTCATCCAGGTAAGCCACTGTGTATCTTTTGTGGGGACTTAACAACCTATCCATTGCCCTTTGTAATGTAGCTGGGGCACCTTTCAACCCAAAGGGCATTCTCACATATTGAAAACAGCCTTCTGGGATAGAAAAAGCCGTCTTCTCCCTAGCTTCTTCTGAGAGAGGAATTTGCCAATACCCTTTTGTTAAGTCCAGTGTGGTTATGTATCTGGCAGACCCTAACCTTTCTATCAACTCATCCACCCTAGGCATGGGGTAGGCATCCAACTTTGAGACCTTATTGAGTTTCCTGTAGTCATTACAAAACCGCCATTCCCCAGAGGGTTTTGGCATCAGCACTATTGGGCTTGACCACCCACTTTTAGATGGCTCAATTACCCCTAGTTCCAACATTCGTTTGACTTCTACCGACACTATTTCCCTACAGGCTTCCGGGATTCGGTATGGTTTCTGGCAGACTTTTACCTGAGGGTCCATAAGGATCTTGTGTTCAATGATCTTGGTGCAACCAGGCAGATCAGTGAACAAATCCTTATTGCGCTGCAGAAACTCTCTACCTTATTGCGCCTGGGATCTTGATAGTGTTTCGGCTATCATCAGGTCTTGGATGCCACATCCTGACGCCATAGCCAAACAAGGTTGGACCAGAGAGCCTCGCTCCTTTCAGGCTTTTAACAAGTTTACATGATAGATCTGTATAGGCTTTCTTCTACCTGGTTGGTGTATTTTGAAATTAACGTCCCCCACCTTTTCTATGATTATATACGGCCCTTGCCACTTGGCCAGGAATTTGCTCTCTACTGTGGGTACTAGGACCAGTACCTGATCCCCCAGACTGAATTCCCTGACCTTTGCGGACCTATTATATATCCTGGCTTGACTCTCCTGTGCCCTAAGAAGTTGCTCCCTGACCAGGGGCATAACTTTTGCAATGCTATCCTGCATTTGGGTCACCTGCTCAATTACACTTTTATGCAAGGTAACCTCACTCTCCCATGTCTCTTACTATATCAAGCAACCCACAGGGTTGTCGCGCATATAACAACTAAAACGGCGAAAAACCCGTGGACGCTTGTGGAATCTCTCTTATGGAAAATAAGAGGAAGGTAAGCAGACAGTCCCAGTCTCGTCCATCTGTCTCTACCACTTTTTTCAACATATTTTTTAGGATTTTTTAGGAGTAGATGAGAATGACAAGTGTCTTTAGCGTGTCCATGGTGAGGAAGGGACAGATTTTGGCAACGGCGAAAAACCCGTGGATGCTTGTGGAACCTCTCTTATGGAAAATAAGAGGAAGGGAAGCACACAGTCCCAGTCTCGTCCATCTGTCTCTACCACTTTTTTCAACAAATTTTTTAAGATTTTATTAAACCTTTCTACCAGCCCATCAGTCTGGGGGTGGTAGACAGAAGTTCGCAACTGCTTAATTTTCAGCAGTTTGCAGAGTTCCTTCATCACCATGGACATAAACGGCGTCCCCTGGTCTGTCAATATTTCCCTAGGTAGACCCACTCTGGAAAATATGTGTACCAAGTCTTTCTCAATACATTTGGACAAGGTATTTCTCAGCGGAACTGTTTCTGGATACCTGGTTGCATAATCTACCATTACCAGAATGTACTGATGACCCCTGGCCAACTTTACCTGCGGCACTACGAGGTCCATGGCAATGCGCTCAAACTGCACCTCAAATATGGGTAATGGAACCAAGGGACTCTTAAAATGGGGAGCCGGGGCAGTCACCTGGCAAGAGATGTTACCAGCAAGAGATGTTCTGTCGGCGCTGAGAACTACAAGCAAGCCTGCCGTAATGCTGGAGAGCAGCGGAAGGAACCCAGATGGCGCCTGCTAGGTAATTATTGCTTTCTTCTTGTCATGTAGTGTAACTGGGGCTTATTTTTGGGGTAGAGCTGATATTTCACGCCCTCCCAAAAATCAGGGTAGGGCTTATTATCGCAGTAGGTCTTAATTTCGGGAAAACACAGTATAAGTACAGTAAGGCCTCCCTCACGCAATTTACAGCAATTAGTATGGCGCTTTCAGCACTGCACTAATCGCAGTATAATGTTCCCATTGTTTTCAATGGGAGCCGCTCAGACAGCAGCTTGATTGCAGCAGTTTCAGTGCTGTGATTTTCGAGCCGTTTCTGCTCTATTTTTGGGCGTTTAGCGCTCCTCATCATCCTCCCTGACTGCAACGCCTGTGTGAGGGAGGCCTAAATGTAATAAAATTAATAAAACGTTGAATAATATTGATGAATTTGCTGCGTCTGTAACCCCTTCCTGCCCCATGACATACATGCATGTCCTGACTGGGAAAGATGGTTCAAGACTTTTGTAGGGACATAAAAAATAGTTTAAAAAATAGTAAAGAAAAATATATGTTGAAAAAATAAACATTTTTTGCATACTTTTCCTCTTTTATTAAAAAATGAATAAAACTGAACACACATTTTATTCCACATGGCAAATACTATGAAAATAGAGCAAAAAAAGGAGACAAAATATTTTTTTGCTTTTTTTGCCTCCCAAGAAATGCAATAAAAGTGTTTTAAAAAGTCATGCCCCCCAAAGTGGTAACAAAAAAATTATGGCTCATAATGCAAAGAACAAGCCCTTACACAATTCTGTCCATGGAATAATAATAATAATCTTTATTTTTATAGCACCAACTTATTCCGCAGCGCTTTCATGCATGGGAAAACACAGACAATACAACAATTACATGTGATATACAATCAGTTTGAAACAAACGGGGTAGTGGTGATACAGGAGGTACAAGGAGGGGGGAAGATGAGGCATGGGGGAACACAGGCAGTATGGGAATTACATGTGGAAATCAGTTGTTAGGAGGCAAACGGGGTTGGTAAGGAGTTGCATGGGTAGAGGTCATGCGCGATAGGCAGGGTGGAAGGTATGGGGAGCTATAGGAAGGGGCAGGGAGACTAGGTCAGGAGATTTGGTATGCCTCCCTGAAGACGTGCGTTTTTTAAGGTGCATCTGAAATTTCGTTCATTGGGGATTGTCAGGATGCCTTGGGGTAGAGAGTTCCAGAGGATGGGTGCTGCTCTGGTGAAGTCTTGGAGGCGAGCATGTGAGGTTTGTATTAGAGGGGTATTTAGTCTGAGTGTGTTAACAGATCAGAGTGTGCAGGCTGGGTGGTGTATGGACAGAAGGGAGACGATGTATGGTGGCACGGCGACATGGAAAACTTTGTGAGTGAGGAATTTAAATTTAGGTCTGGAATTGATAGGCAATGGATGCAATGACTGGCATAGTGCCGAGGCGTCTGAGAAATGGCTGGATAGAAAAATGAGCCTATTGCCGCATTTAATATGGATTGGAGAGGGGAGAGTCTGGTGCGGAGAGTTGCAGTAGTCGAGTCGGGAGTAGATGAGAATGACAACAAGTGTCTTTAGTGTGTCCATGGTGTTGAACAGACAGATTTTGGCAATATTTCTAAGGTGCAGGTGGCATGTTCAGGCCAGGGATTGGATGTGGGGGGTAAAGGAGAGGTCAGAGTCCAGTGTGACCCCAAGACAGCGGGCATGCCGTTTTGGGGTTATTATTAGATGTTGGGGGGAGGTCGGTTGGGAGGTGGAAAGACAAGAAAGTCAGTTTTATAGAGATTAAGTTTGAGAAAACGGGAGGAAATAGTATTAGAGACAGCGGACAGACAGTCGGTGATGTTTTGGAGGAATGGTTCAGAGATGTCATGGGAAGAGGTGTACAACTGGGTGTCGAAATTTGGAGATGAAGGAGAGGTTTGAGATTGGTTGGTAGTTAGCAACGTTGGTTTGGTCAATGGTTGTTTTTTAGCAGAGGGAATATGATGGACGGTTTGAATATGGAGGGGAAGGTGTCAGAGGTCAGGGAGAGGTTGAAGATGGGGGTCAGATGGGTAATGACAGCGGGGGAAAAAGGACCAGAGGAGGTGAGAGGAAAGAAGATTGCTAGTGCAGGTGGTGGGGTAAGCAGCGGAAAAAGCAGTCTGGAGACTTCGTCTTCTGTCGTTGGTTCTAACATAGAAAGTGAGTAAGTGATGGATGCAGTGCTGAGGAGACCAGGATCAGGGCTAGTCGTGCAGTTTTCAGAAATTTCTCTTCTGATGTCGATTTTTATTTATTTATTTATTTTTTGAAAAAGGCAGCTAGTTCTCCAGCACTGAGATCTGTCACCATGGCCTGTACTTTGGGGCTGAGAAGGGAGAGGAAGATGTCGAAATGTCGTTTGGGGTTGTGGGATAGTGAGGAGACAAGGGAGGTTAAAATAAACTTATTTGGCGTGGTGTTTTGATTTTCTCCACAGCCGTTCGGCGCACCTAGAGCACCACCGGATGAAGCGCATTTGGGACATGAGCCAAGGTTGCCATGGTGTGCGGTGGACGGCTCTGGTCAGGTGGTGTCGCTTCATTCAGGGCACATCTGAGGGTGGTGTTGTAGTGTTCGTCAGCGAAGTTAGGGCAGGGGAGGAGAAAGATAGGGGACAGGGAGGACTGGATGCTCTTGGCGAAATGATGCGTGTGGATGGTCTGGTGGTTCCTAGAGGTGCGATAGATAGGATGGTCACGGGAGATGCTAGGGTGCCTGATGGAGAAAGAAAGGAGGTTGTAATCCAAGAGTGGAAGGGGGGTGTTAGTAAAGGGGAGGCAGAGCAGAGAAGGAAGAAGATTAAATCGAGAGTGCTGCTGTCTCTGTGAGTGGGGGAGTCTGAGAGTTGTGATATGTTGAGGGAGGAGGTGAGCGTTAAGAGCTCGGAGGCAGATGAGAAGCTGGGGTCATTAGTAGGGATATTGAAATCGCCAAGAATGAGGGTTTAGATTTCACAGGATAGGAAGTGGGGGAGCCAGGCGGCAAAGTAGTCTAGGAACAGGCTGGTGGAACCTAGGGGTCAGTAGATAACGGCAATGCACAGGGAGAGTGGGCGGAAAAGTCATAGAGTGTGGACTTTGAATGACTGGAAGGTGAGGGAGGGAGCTGAGGGAATGACCTGGAAGGTACAATTCAGCGAGATAGGAGGAGGTTCTAGTCCTCCGCCGTGCCTGTCGTCTGATCTAGGGGTATGGGAGAACTGCAAGCCCTCATAGGACAATGCAGCGGGGGAGGTGGAATCGGACTGCTGTATCCACGTTTTGGTGAGGGTGAGCAGGTTGAAGTGTTTAGTGATGAAGAGGTCGTGGATAGTTGGACGTTTGTTGCATGCAGATTGAGAGTTCCATAGGGCATGGGGCATGGGGGGTGCATGGGCTAATGGGGTGGTTTGGTATGATTTGGGGGGGATTTTGGTAGAGAGCAGTACAGGGTTGGAGGATATGTCCCCTGCGGCTAGGAGTAGCAGGGTAGCAAGGGTGAGCAGGTGGTTGGGGGATTTGTGAGGGTGGCTAAGGTGTTTCTTGGTGGTGTGAGGGGGCGGAGGCATCTGAGAAAGGTGAAAAGTGCATGGGAGCTGTGCATAAGCGAGAAGAGGAGGAAAGGGCTGATGTGGATGAAGTGTGTTGGGGATGGGTGTAGGAAGAGAGTGTTAACCCCTTAACGACCAATGACGTACCTGGTACGTCATGGAGCGTCGGGGTATGTATGAAGAGAGGTTGCGTGGCAACCTCTCTTCATACAGTGCGGGCATCAGCTGTTTATAACAGCTGACACCCGCGGGCAATAGCCGCGAGCGGCCGCGCGGCCGATCGCGGCTATTAACCATTTAAACGCCGCTGTCAATTCTGACAGCGGCATTTAAATCCCCCGAACGATGTTCGGGGGTCCCGCGCGGCCCCCCCGCGGTGAGATCGGGGGAGCCTTGCACGTATCATGGCAGCCGGGGGCCTAATGAAAGGCCCCAGGGCTGCCTTAGCAGACTGCCTATCAAGCCGTCCCCGTGGGGTGGCTTCATAGGCTGCCTGTCAAAAAGCAGTATGACGTAATGCTATAGCATTACGTCATACTGCAGGAGCGATCAAAGCATCGCATCTTAAAGTCCCCCAGGGGGACTTCAAAGTAAAGTAAAAAAAAAATCAATAAAGTTTTTTTTTAATTGAAAAAAAAAAAAAGTTGTAAAAGTTTAAATCACCCCCCTTTTGCCATATCTATTATTAAAAAATCTAAATAATAAATTAAAAATATGTATTTGATATCGCCGCGTCCGTAAAAGTCCGATCTATCAAAGTAGCACATAATTTTTCCCGCACGGTGAACGTCGTCCGAAACAAAAAATGAAGAACGCCAGAAATGCACTTTTTTAGTTACCCTGTCTCCAATAAAAAACGCAATAAAAAGCGATCAAAAAGTCATATGTATTCCAAAATGGTACTATCAGAAACTACAGGACATCCCGCAAAAAATGAGACCTTGCTCAACTACGTCGACGGAAAAATAAAAAAGTTATCGCGCGCACAAAATGACGACAGAAAATAATTGAAAAAAATTTTATGTCTTTAAAAAAAAAAAAGAGGAGTATAGTAAAAAAAAACCTAAACAAGTTTGGCATCGTAGTAATCGTACCGACCCATAGAATAAAGTTATCATGTCGTTTTTGTTGCCATTTGTGCGCCGTAGAAGCAAGACGTACTAAAAGATGGCAAAATGTCGTTTTTTTTCCATTTTACTCCACTTAGAATTTTTTAAAAGTTTTTCAGTACATTATATGGTACTTTAAATAGCACCATTGAAAAATACAACTCATCCCGCAAAAAACAAGCCCTCATACAGTGACGTGGATGGATAAATAAAGGAGTTATGATTTTTTTAAAGGGGGGGAGGAAAAAACGAAAATGGAAAACGAAAAATGGCCGCGTCATTAAGGGGTTAAAGGGGTTGTCCCGCGCCGAAACGGGTTTTTTTTTTTTTCAACCCCCCCCCCGGTCGGCGCGAGACAACCCAGATGCAGGGAGGTAAAGAAAGCTTACCGGAGCGCTTACCTTAATCCCCGCGCTCCGGTGACTTCAATACTTACCGCTGAAGATGGCCGCCGGGATCCTCTGTCTCCGTGGACCGCAGCTCTTCTGTGCGGTCCATTGCCGATTCCAGCCTCCTGATTGGCTGGAATCGGCACGTGACGGGGCGGAGCTACACGGAGCCTGCATTCTGCACGAGCGGCTCCATAGAAGACTGCAGAAGACCCGGACTGCGCAAGCGCGGCTAATTTGGCCATCGGAGGGCGAAAATTAGTCGGCACCATGGAGACGAGGACGCCAGCAACGGAGCAGGTAAGTAAAAAACTTTTTATAACTTCTGTATGGCTCATAATTAATGCACAATGTATATTACAAAGTGCATTATTATGGCCATACAGAAGTGTATAGACCCACTTGCTGCCGCGGGACAACCCCTTTAAGGCTTGAAATGAGAATAGTGCAAGTAGAGGTTAGTGCAAAAAGGAGGATATTAATGTCTAGAGTTTGGGTTAATGTGGAGTTCACCTCTCTCCTGCTCTGTCGAACTGTACTGTTTAACTGCATCATTTGACTGCATAATGTGATTGTTCTCAGCAAGAGAAACGACGTAATCTTGTAGATATGATACCTTTTAATGGCTAACAAAAATACATGATGTAATAATAGTGAGCTGCATAAGACGCTTGTTCCTGTACACTTAGTACTGAACACCCATGCACACCAGCCACATAAGTGGCAATGAGGCCAATACTAGATTTATAGTTCAAGCTACAATACTACAGCTGGGAGTGGCTAGTTAGATTATAATAGTCAACTAGCTAGGCCCCATACTCGAATGGCTAATGAACAGGATGGGGGGGGTGAGTGAAGAGGTTTATTGCCCTTTTTGGATAAACAAAAAGTGCCTAGCAACACTAAGATGAGACTGAGGTGGGGAAATTGCTGTTGGGGGAGGTGATAGGGAAAAATAGAAACGTTCTGAATCCTCGAATTGCCGCGATTCTCCGCAGTCAGCCTATCTGTCAGATAGGCTGACAGCAGAGATTCGTCTGACAGCTCCTGCTCCTGGGCAGCGGCTACCGCAATGCCCGTGGACAGGCAACCTAAGGGCTTCTACCCACTAGTGTTTTTTTAACCCTGCGATATCGCTGCGTTTTTTTTATGAAGGTGTCAATGGGACTTTCTAATGTTAAAATCGCATCGCACAAAAATCGCAAGTTTGTTCTTCTGCAATTTTTGTGCAGTTTTGGACCCTCTTTTTCGTCTCGTGCAGCCGCCGATTTGTTGTGTTTACATACATCTCTTCCACCGTAAAGATACCAACAGACCTTCAACTTCCAGCATGCATAGAGCTTATTTCCCGGACTGCACTGTAGCTCTACTCACAGCTCCTACAGCTTACTGGCACCAACCTCCCTCTCACTGAATGTGCCGCATTGTCTTATAAACTGCAAAATAAACAAATGTACTTTATAATCGCCTAAACATCCAAATAAACCAACTCACGTTGCAGGAGTCCTCTCCTCTGAATCCTTCAGCGGTGCACATCTTGCCTTTGTCTCCCTTTTTCACATATCCATGTTCATAACATTCTTTCCTGCTTATAGTTGGGACTTCAACTTCCATTAGAACATCAGCAATTTTGTTTTTCTCAGTCCATCCCCATCCCGCAGTTTCGCAGACCGTTCCTGCTTTCACATCCTCATAAGTCTTCGGTAAAGAAAGAAGGCCTACTTTTTGTCCAAGCGTTGCTCCACGTGATAGCTACAAAAAAAGATTAATAAAAGGTTTTTAAAAACAATTTCTATTTGAGAGTTTCTATCGGGGTCTTTCAAGACTGACGGAAGTGGTGGTGACTAAAGGAAAGGGAGATGTCATCTGGTGACCGAGGACCCAAACCAGTCTACAGTATTGTAAAGCCAATTGGACAATATTATTGGAGTCTAGTAGTCATAACCTTTGGGTTGCCTCTTGGCGTGACCTGGTTACAGATTTGAACCTTTAGGCCACTCTCACACATGTGCTTTTTACCGCAGCGTTTTGAATGTTGTGTTATTCACGGTACGGCACTCCCATTGATTTCAACAGGGCCTTGCAGACCTGCGCTCGAACTTTTTTGAGCGCTGCCTGCTCTATTTTATTGTGTTTTCATACTTTTTAATGCACCTCATCACCCATCAAAATGATGGGGTGTGTTAAAAAGATGCTGTTGAACACAGTAACCTGCATTCGAAAACTACGATAATAATCGCCGTGTTTTGATCGCAGCGTTTTACCGACGACATGTGTGACTGCCCTTAGGCTAACTTTACATGGGAGAACACAATATGTGGCCATGAATCCCGCCCCCAAATCACGCTCGAAATCCATGTGACAACCCTGAAAATGCAAGGCGTTTTCACTTCAGGGAAGCAGGGATCTCTAAGGGGACTTAATCAACGCTGTTCATATGCAATTACGTTCCATAGGTGCGGCATTTATACTCAACGTTGCGAAGAGACAGGGAGATAAAAAAAATAAAAAAACAAGTCAGACTGCGCATGGTAGCGTTCGTAAGATTTGATGTCATCCGCAGTGCTAAATCACTGCCCGTACGCAGCAATATACCTACTCACCATTGGCTCATAGCAGTAAGACACGGCATTATACCGTACTTGCAGCGTTTTACGAACACTCGTGGGAGCCGGCCCTACAGTTGAACATATATCTCCCGGCTGCGCCATAAATGCAGTGGCTAAGCGAAGTTAAGTGTCAGTGTCTATTTGAATTGGGATAAGAGAATAAGCTGCGGCTGGTCCGCTCTGGAAGCATCTTATCTTTTGTGGAAACGAAGGACTGACATATTTAAATCCAACACAACTTATCCCTCCTAACTAGGACATCTTCTGTCTTGGGGACAGTTGGGAAATCCCTATACACATGAGACCGGCAGGTTAGACCGATATTTATTTGATGTGTTTGGCCAATTTAATGCCCCTTTCATACTAAGCTTATGGTCTTTGACACATGAGCAACCAGATTTTTTTCAGATATATACTGTATATATAGAGCAAATAGTAAATTGTCCCACCTCGCTTTATGTGCTGCAGCTCTGTTCCTGTCGGCAGGTATACTCACATGCCTTCACATTGCCATCCGGCTGCTTTGGCTTTGGTTAAACACATAAATTCCATATACAGGAGTCCGGCTTTTGTGAGATAGTTCCTGCTTTTATTCAAATAAACTTGTGCTCATGACAAACAGACAGAGTACGCGTTTCGGTTCACATAGAACCTTGCTCACCTCAGGTGAGATAGCAGGAACTATCTCACAAAAGCCGGACTCCTGTATATGGAATTTATGTATATACTGTATAATCTATCATTCAGTAGAAAGATGAAATAATAGATCATTACTTTCATGAGCATTATGTCATTGTCAAAAGTTTTCTTGTTATATTTTGGATGGATGATTTGCTGCTCAACATCAAAAGTCTGTCTTCCATCTTCCTGTGCAGATATATCACTTAAATGCGCTCCAAGAACAACCATTGCTCTATTCACGGGCCTAGAAAAGATTAAATGAAAGAACTTATCACATTTTCTGAAAAACATCTTTGCTTATTATTAATAAAGCCTGGAGTTACAGGAAGAGTTATAATTATATATGTACCACTGGTATAAATTATACATCTCCTGTATATAGTGATATAAACGATACTGATATAACCTGGGCACCTCCTGTATATAATTATATATGTACAGCAAAAGTAAGTTCTACATCTCCCTGTATATAGTGATATGGACCATGCTAGTATCACAGGGGCATCTCCTGTATATAATTATATATGTGCCACTGGTATGAGTTATACTTCTCCTGTGTATAGTGATAATAGTAATTATTAGGACATTATAGTAGCAGTGTTTCTGGTGGCACATCACACACACACAGCAGCTTGATCATCACACAAGACAAACACAGCTTGGCTCCTCTCACAGCAGTGACCTCACCACAGGTCCTTCAGCCCACCGGATCTCTCTGGTGGTGGTAGGTCCGTGTGTTCTGTCAGGACTGCTGAGTTGTGTAGGAAATTATAGTAGCAGTGTTTCTGGCAGTGCAATGTACCACACAGCTCTCCTACATGGTACATGCATTATGATTCCCACACATCACACACACACAGCTTGGCTTCTCCCACAGCAGTGACATCACCACAGGTCGTTTAGTCCGCTGGATCTCTGTGGTGGAGGTAGGTCGGTGTGTTCTGTCAGGACCGCTGAGTTGTGTCTTCAGAGATAATAACGGCTTAGTTGTATTCTCCTCTTGTTATTTTTGTCCTCCCCTTACAAGAGCCCTAACTGTGTTGTTCTTCTGTCGGTCAGACTCTGTGTTTTATATATGTTGTAGGACCTTCAATGGCGTCCCCAGGGGGCCCAGCGATGACGTTACCAGGGGTGGAGCATAAGAATCACTCAAACATATTCAGACAAGTGGTCTTTAGTAGTTTGGTGGACAAGACTGGTATAACCTGGGAATCTCCTGCATATATTTAGATATGTATAGCTGGTATAAGTTATACATCTCTTGGTATGTAGTGATATGGACCATACTGGTATAACATGGGCATCTCCTGTATATAATTATATATGTATTGCTGATGTATAACTTATATCTCCCCGTATATAGTGATATAGACCATGCTGGCATAACCTGGGTCTCTCCTGTTTATGTTTGCAAACTTAACTCAAAATTTAAAAAAGGCATCAAAAACCTGCATGCCGAGGGGGCGTGGCCTCAACGTCACTGGTGGCGAATGTGCAGCAAGAGAGCTCCGTTTAGGCAACTGCCTTTTCTGCTGCCATCTGGCTTCTTGCCAGTAAATTCCCTTATTGGTTGCGGAGATACGTGCTGAAGCAAGCCCAGCAAAGTGTGCAGGGTAAGGCAGGAAGTGAGGAGGGGAGTGATGAGAAAAGCATCAGGAAGGGAATGGGGGGGAGGCGGGGGGGGGCGTTGTCGGAAGGTGGACGAGAGAGTTATAGAGCAGTGCAGAAGCAAATAACACCCTACCGGAGTGGAGAGTGGGAGTAAAAGCTCTAAAAGGAGCACAGTGTGGAGGAAGTGTTCTGAGGATAGTCTACACAACTGTGAGTTGAACGTGACTCTGTTTATGCAAATGAAAGAAAACAAAATTGGTAAAAAATCCTGTGCTCCTAGGATGATCGTGGAAGAAATAAATGGCAGTATAACACAAAGATATCCCCAGTGGATCTTACTGGCACTTACTTTGGAGGAAGGGGATATGATCCACAGAAGCCCCCTCCTAGTAGTGACATCTCATATGGGTATAGCAATAACGCTTAAGGAGAGGACTTAAGTAGAGGATCTTTATTAGAGAGTAGAGCATTGAACAGAATTGTTTGTGGTATTCTACTCTTGGAACACTGTTAAAGTGAATGTTAACTAAGTTTAGATAGGCTGACAGCGGAGATCCATCTGCTGGCTCCTGCTCCCGGACGGTGGCTCGTGGACAGGCAGCCTAAACTGTGTACCTTCGTCTCAGTTATTTCCACACCAACCCGAGTTCACCCCCTAAGGTACTCGTGTTACGTGACACACCGTTTACGAACATTTACTGCCACTATTTTGCCATTTCCATTGCGTGTGGCCAAGCTGAGCCATATTTAGCCCTTGCTGGGAGGGATCGCAGAGCCACCAGTGACATCCATCTTGTTTTCCCCCGCGGTCTCCCCTGCAACGGCCTGCCTTTGTTCAGATGCCGCACCAGCCTCACTCCAGAAGCCTCAGGAGAGACCCCCTGACCTGGGAAAGAAGGTGGGGAGACCACCCTAAGGGCCCTGAGTCCCAAAAAGTATGGCCAGACCACCATGGGGAGGGCCCATGCCATAGCTTCCTGGGGGGGATTGGTGGTCCCAGCATTGCCATCAGCCTGCATTAGAAGTCCTTGGGAGGGACCTTTCAGCCTCTAAGCAGCAAGGAAAAACCAGCCGCAGCGCCACCAGCTGCAGAGCTGCTGACTGCATCAACACTGACAGCAGTACCACTGTCCGTAGCTCTGCTGGCTACAGCGCTTTACCACCGGCTGCAGCATCACTGACTGCAGCACCATTTGCCACAGTACTATTGGCTACAGCACCACCAGTCGCAGCACCATCTGCCGCAGGACCACCAACCGCAGCACCATCTGCCGCAACACCGTTGGCTGCAGCATTATGGGCCACAACACCAGCGGCCGTAGCACCACTGGCCGCAGCACCGCCACCAAATGCACCATCTACCGCAGTACCTCTTGCTGCTGCATCACCAGCCGCAGCACCTCTTGCTGTAACACCACCAGCCGCAATACCACTAGTCGCTGGACCTCCAGCCCCAGTATTACCAGGGAGTTTTTTTGTACATGGTGCCTCCCTAACGCCTCACCACAGAATTTGGGCGCACCCATGCAGCTACCTACTGGGGCTATGTAGTCACAGAACTGTGTAGCTCCACATGGTCACATTCAGCTAACACCAGCATCAACGTCTAAGGTCCATGCAATCTAACCCTTCACTTGGCATCTCATTTTATTTTGTTTGAATGGCCAGAGAAGGCCATAAGAATCTCATAACACCACTTAATAGTAAAGAACAATCAATAAACTTTCCAGAAATGGCAGCTACTCGCTTTAATATGTGTGACAAACAACGCCCACTAACGAAAATTTAAACAGGCTTGATGCGGAGATCATCGTTAGCCTTAAGCCAAATGACACCTGATCTGTTTTCTCAAACACCACATAGCCCCAACTCAGAGTCACTGTCACAGGAGTTCTATGGCCAACAAGGTACTGACTTCACAGCCGATACGCAAGAAGATCAGGAAACCCTTGCCCCAACACCAGTACCAGCCCCTTCTTGCCTACCAAATTACTCCCCAGACGCCATACTCCTATCTCGATTTAAAGAGCTACTATGTGGTGAGCTCTCCAAAACTACAGAGACAATATCTAAAACCCTCAGGCAGGACCTATCGAGATTGGGAGAAGACTGGAATCCTTGGATTCTAAAGTGGATTCCACGGTGTCCCGAGTAAACCTGAAATCCAAGATGGCGTCTGACTTGCAGGAACACCTGAAGCTGCAAACATAAAAATAGAAGATCTTGAAAATAGATCTAGAAGAGAAAATTTTATGATTAGGGGATTACCAGAAAGCATCACGGACATCCGTAAAGCAGTCTCTGATCTCCTCCTATCCCTTATTCCAGACATCGAGCCTTCTCATATGGAACTAGATAGAGCCCACCAGGCCTTGGCAGCACAGCGCAAAGAGGGTTTCCCTAGAGATATCATTGTCAAACCTAACTATTACTCCGTTAAAGAGAAGGTTATGCAAGCCTCCAGAGTAAGTTGATCCATCTCTATTGCAGGCCACGGGGTCCAAATATTCTCCGATCTCTCCCCTGGGACGATTCAGAGGCACAGAGCACTGAAGCCCTTACTCCTCTGTTTGGCAAGCAGAAACATACACTATCGCTGGTCTTCCCTTTCTGCCTTTGCTTTTTATACAACATCAAGCAATACGGATAGCACAGCGGAAGATAGCGTGAAATCGCCTCTCCGCCTACGTCATGTGACGCGGTGGGCATGTCATGTGACATGGCCGGCGTGTCACATGACGCTGTGGCGTGTCACGCCGAAGCATCATGAGGGACCCAGGACGCCGGATCCGCAGGTAAGTATGGGGTCTCTGGGAGGCGCCGTGACGGACTCCGCCGCGGTATTCTGCGGCGGAGCCCGTCACGGTTATGTGCAGCCGGCCTAAGGGTGACTACCCACTACAGTTTTTTTTTCACTGCGAAATTCGCAGCGTTTTTTTTTCAGCAGGGGTCTATGGGACTTGTAATGTTAAAATCGCGATCGCGCAAAATTGTGATTTCGCGGTAAATTGCGATTTTGCACGATCGCGATTATAACATTACAAGTCCCATAGACCCCTGCAGAAAAAAAAAACGCTGCGAATTTCGCAGTGAAAAAAAACCTGTAGTGGGTAGTCACCCTAAATGAGCATCCCCTGCTGGCTCGACAGATGATTCAAGACCACTATCGCCATTATGAAAGTCTGTCACTAAGCGAAAAGCAAGACCCACAACCTGAACTTTAGGGGTTACGACATCTCATAAGAGATACCCCTTGTATTGCTATACAAATGTAGAGCAGACTCCCCTTGGTCTTTTTTCTCTTTTTCATTGAATGCCATGCAATAGTGCCTTCGTTAATGGATATTTGTCGGTCATGGGTGCCTCTCGGGTATCTTTATAGTTAGAAAGTTAGAATCTTGGTTAGAGGGTAATAGCGGAGTTACCTGCATTTAATTTTGATGTTGATAACTTTGTATTTTGAATGAGATCAGTGCTTTAGGAGTTTCTGCTCCCTACCAAGATGGACTGGTTGATCGTCATATCCACCGTCCCTCTATTCCATGTCACATTTGTTACACAACGTTGGGGAATAGATTCCCTCACTTTTATAGTTTATTTGTTAGTATTTTTGTGTTCTCAGTTTCCCCATCTTATGTCATTCTTCATCCCATTTGTGCACAACCCCACTCCCCCTTCTTTTCAGGGTTTTAGGCATTGTTCCTTACAACAGGGTAACCTTGATGAATTTCTTCTAGGTCATTTGTCCCTGGCTTCTCTCTCATGTACCTAAAAAGGCTTCTTTATATTTTCTCTAAAAATGTCTACTAAACCTTTAGCCTCACACAATGTTCAGGGGTTTAATTCCCCTATCAAAAGATGCAGTCTTCGAATACTACCATTAAGTACTACTTTTCCCTCCAGGAGATGCATTTTGTTTCCGCTTCTACCCTGACGTTCTTCCACTGCAGCTACCCAGACTTCTGCTCGGGAGATAAAAAGAGGTGTGGGAATCTGGATGTCCAGACATACTTCTTTCGCCCTACAAAAGATTCACTGAGACCCTGTGGGTGGGTTTTAATAGTCTCAGGTGCACTTATTGGCTTACAAGTCACACTTCTTAACTATTACGCCCAACACAAAACAACTTCCATTCTTGCATAACCTCTTTTCTTCTTGGCTTCGTAGCTTTGAAGGCCCAATTGTAGTGGCTGGAGACTCCAACTTAGCTCTGGATGTTTCCCTAGATAAATCAAACATGGATACAACTAAACTCATCTCCCCTACAGCTCTAACTCACCGATTCGCTAAACTTTAGCACTCCTTTGACTTGGACTACTATCTGGAAGAACCTTCACTCAATGGATAGAGACTATACATATTACCCTATATTCCACAATTTATACAGCAGCATAGACCATGTTTATAAACCAGATTTATCCCCAAAATTGCTCAAGCAGAAATTTGGACTTATCCATGGTCAAATCACTCTCCATACTTAATTTCATTTACAGAACTGGTCAGCTATAAAACCATGGGATACTGGTGGTTAAATGAATCACTCCTCAGTAATGAATTTGTGCAAAAGGAGATTTTGGATACCATTGAGGACTTCTTGTACATAACGTCCAAAATAAAGGCTCAACGGGCAAATTGGTAATCTGAGCCAAAACCCAGCAGAGATTGGAAGAACATTTGGTCAATTCTACAACAGCCTTTCCACTAAAGAGTGTTTTCCACAGCAATTGTGCCAGAAATTGCTCAATAAAGTCCTTCCTAGGTAGACAGCAGGACATAAGGATATTCTTGAGAGGGAGATAACAGTGGAGGAGGCCTGGGTTGCAGTAAAATCCCTTGAACCGTTAAGAGCCCCTGGCCCAGATGATTTTTCCAATATATACTATAAGAAATTTTTCACACCCCTGGGCAGTCCCATGGTTGGGTTTTTCGACTCCCTTCTGCAAACTCCATATTTATCCCCTACAGCGAACAAAGCCTTTATTCATGTAATCCCCAAACCTAACAAGGATCACTCTGTTTGCAAAAAATGACTTAAAGATTCTCTCCAAAATGATGTCCACCAGACTTACCATATTCATTAATCTGTGTATTCACCTAGACCAGATTGGAGTCATCCCTGGTCAGCAAGCCACTGATCAAAAAAAACGGGCTATTGATATTATCTCGGCTGTGCAATCTGGCTGGGACGGGGACAGGGATGGGGGGGGGGGGGAGCAGACAGACAAGGGCTCCTCCTTAGCATTGATTTATGCAAGGCCTTTTATTTGGTTCTCTTGGCAATATTTATTTTTATTCAGCAGGGAATGGCTTCAGAACAAAATTCAGAACCCTAATCCAAGCTCTCTACTCATTTCCCTCTGTCTTGGTCCAGATTCATGGCTTTAAGTCAGTTACAATAGCTATTGAGAGGGGGATAAGGCAGGGCTGCCCTTTACTGTCTCTTCTATTTGCGTTAGTAATCGAACCATTAGCTTCTATGCTGAGAGCGAATGAAAACATTAGGGGCATCCACATAGGGGGTCATGAACACAAATGCGTCCTACATGCAGACAAAGTGTTGTTGTTCATCTCCTCCTCCCTCACCTCTCTTCCCAATATATCTCAAATTCTGGATAAATTTGGAGCAATTTCGGGTCTCAGAGTTAATGATACCAAATCGCTGGCTCTAAACCTAAACTTACCCCCTCCCATGCTTAAGCTATTGCAACTTAACTTTAATTTTTGCTATGTCACAAAAAGGCTCCCATATTTGGGCATACGTCTTACTGAATCTTTTGAGACATTATACCAAGCTAATAGAGATAAGCGAGCACCAAAATGCTCGGGTGCTCGTTACTCTAGATGAAATTTTCGCGATGCTCGACCGTTCGTTTCGAGTAACGAACCCCATTGAAGTCAATGGGCGACTCGAGCATTTTTGTATATCGCCGATGCTCGCTAAGGTTTCCATTTGTGAAAATCTGAGCAATTCAAGAAAGTGATTGGAATGACACAGCAACAGATAGGGCAGGCGAGGGGCTACATGTTGGGCTGCATCTCAAGTTCCCAGGTCCCACTATTAAGCCACAATAGCGACAAGAGAGCCCCCCCCCTCCCAACAATTTTTACTTCTGAAAAACCCTCATTAGCAATGCATAGATTAGCTAAGCACCACATTACCTCCAACAAAGCACAATCACTGCCTGCATGACACTCCGCTGCCACTTCTCCTGGGTTACATGCTGCCCAACCCCCCCCCCCCCCGCACGACCCAGTGTCCACAGCGCACACCAGAGTGTCCTTGCGCAGCCTTCAGCTGCCCTCATGCCACACCACCCTCATGTCTATTTATAAGCGCGTCTGCCATGAGGAGGCACCGCAGGCACACATTGCATTGGGTTGGCACGGCCAGGCAGCGACCCTCTTTAAAAGGGGCGGGGCGATAGCCCATAATGCTGTACAGAAGCAATGAGAAATCCAATCCTGTGCCACCTCCATCAGGAGCTGCACACGTGGGCATAGCAATGGGGAACCCATGTGCCACACACTATTCATTCTGTCAAGGTGTCTGCATGCCCCAGTCAGACCACGGTTTTTTATAAATAGTCACAGGCAGGTACAACTCCGCAATGGGAATTCCGTGTGCACCCACAGCATGGGTGGCTCCCTGGAACCCACCGGCTGTACATAAATAAATCCCATTGCATTGCCCATCACAGCTGAGGTAGCGTCAGGTTTAATGCAGGTGGGCTTCGGCCCACAGTGCATGCTCCAGTCAGACTGGGGTTCTTTAGAAGTGGACACATGCAGTTACAACTCCGTGTGGACCGACAGCATGGGTGGGTCCCAGGAAGCCACCGGCGGTACATAAATATATCCCATTGCAGTGCCCAGCACAGCTGAGGTAACGTCAGCTTTAATGCAGGTGGGCTAAAAATTACTAGGATTACAATGTAGGCGAGGGCCCAAAAAAATTGGTGTACCAACAGTACAAATGTACTTCAGAAAAATTGCCCATGCCCAACCAAGAGGGCAGGTGAAACCCATTAATCGCTTTGGTTAATGTGGCTTAATTTGTAACTAGGCCTGTCGGCAGCCCAATTAAAATAAAAATTGGTTCAGGTGCAAGTTTCAACGCTTTATTGAATTGAGAATTGAAACATATAAACATTGTTTACAAAAGTTATATGACTGAGCCTTGTGGGCCTCAGAAAAATTGCCCGTTTGGCGTGATTACGTGAGGTTTCAGGAGGAGGAGCAGGAGGAGGAGGAGGAGGAGGAATATTATACACAGATTGATGAAGCAAAAAGGTCCACGTTTTTGATGGGGATAGAGAACAATGCTTCCATCTGCGGGTGCAGCCTACGTATTGTTTAGGTATCGCTGCTGTCCGCTGGTGGAGAAGATAAGTCTGGGGAAATCCTGGCTTTGTTCATCTTTATGATTGTAAGCCTGTCGGCACTGTCGGTTGACAGGCGGGTACGCTTATCCGTGATGATTCCCTAGCCGCACTAAACACCCTCTCTGACAAGACGCTAGCCGCAGGACAAGCAAGCACCTCCAGGGCATACAGCGCGAGTTCAGGCCACGTGCCCAGCTTCGACACCCAGTAGTTGTAGGGGGCAGAGGCATCACGGAGGGCGGTCGTGCGATCGGCTACGTACTCCCTCACCATCCTTCTACAGTGCTCCCGCCGACTCAGCCTTGACTGGGGAGTGGTGACACAGTCTTGCTGGGGAGCCATAAAGCTGTCAAAGGCCTTGGACAGTGTTCCCCTGCCTGTGCTGTACATGCTGCCTGATCTCTGCGCCTCCCCTGCTAGCTGGCCCTCGAAACTGCGCCTTCTGCCACTAGCGCTGTCGGATGGGAATTTTACCATGAGTTTGTCTGCCAGGGTCCTGTGGTATAGCATCACTCTCGAACCCCTTTCCTCTTCGGGTATGAGAGTGGAAAGGTTCTCCTTATACCGTGGGTCGAGCAGTGTGTACACCCAGTAATCCGTAGTGGCCAGAATGCGTGTAACGCGAGGGTCACGAGAAAGGCATCCTAACATGAAGTCAGCCATGTGTGCCAGGGTACCTGTACGCAGCACATGGCTGTCCTCACTAGGAAGATCACTTTCAGGATCCTCCTCCTCCGGCCATACACGCTGAAAGGATGACAGGCAAGCAGCATGGGTACCCTCAGCAGTGGGCCAAGCTGTCTCTTCCCCCTCCTCCTCATGCTCCTCCCCTTCCTCCTCCTCCTCAACACGCTGAGATATAGACATCAGGGTGCTCTGACTATCCAGCGACATACTGTCTTCCCCCGCCTCCGTTTCCGAGTGCAAAGCGTCTGCCTTTATGCTTTGCAGGGAACTTCTCAAGAGGCATAGCAGAGGAATGGTGACGCTAATGATTGCAGCATCGCCGGTCACCATCTGGGTAGACTCCTCAAAGTTTCCAAGGACCTGGCAGATGGCTGCCAACCAGGCCCACTCTTCTGTAAAGAATTGAGGAGGCTGACTCCCACTACGCTGCCCATGTTGGAGTTGGTATTCCACTATAGCTCTACGCTGCTCATAGAGCCTGGCCAACATGTGGAGCGTAGAGTTCCACCATGTGGGCACGTCGCACAGCAGTCGGTGCACTGGCAGATTAAACCGATGTTGCAGGGTGCGCAGGGTGGCAGCGTCCGTGTTGGACTTGCGGAAATGTGCGCTGAGCCGGCACACCTTTCCGAGCAGGTCTGACAAGCGTGGGTAGCTTTTCAGAAAGCACTGAACCACCAAATTAAAGACGTGGGACGGGCATGGCACGTGCATGAGGCTGCCGAGCTGCAGAGCCGCCACCAGGTTACGGCCGTTGTCACACACGACCATGCCCGGTTGGAGGCTCAGCGGCGAAAGCCAGCGGTCGGTCTGCTGTGTCAGACCCTGCAGCAGTTCGTGGGCCGTGTGCCTCTTCTCTCCTAAGCTGAGTAGTTTCAGCACGGCCTGCTGACGCTTGGCCACCGCTGTGCTGCCACGCCACGCGACACCAACTACTGGCGACGTGCTGCTGCTGACACATCTTGATTGCGAGACAGAGGTTGCGTAGGAGGAGGAGGAGGGTGGTTTAGTGGAGGAAGCATACACCGCCACAGATACCAGCACCGAGCTGGGGCCCGCAATTCTGGGGGTGGGTAGGACGTGAGCGGTCCCAGGCTCTGACTCGGTCCCAGCCTCCACTAAATTTACCCAATGTGCCGTCAGGGAGATATAGTGGCGCTGCCCGCCTGTGCTTGTCCACGTGTCCGTTGTTAAGTGGACCTTGGCAGTAACCGCGTTGGTGAGGGCGCGTACAATGTTGCGGGAGACATGGTCGTGCAGGGCTGGGACGGCACATCGGGAAAAGTAGTGGCGACTGGGAACCGAATAGCGCGGGGCCGCCGCCGCCATCATGTTTTTGAAAGCCTCCGTTTCCACAAGCCTATACGGCAGCATCTCTAGGCTGATCAATTTGGCTATGTGCACGTTTAACGCTTGAGCGTGCGGGTGCGTGGCAGCGTACTTGCGCTCAAACACTTGCGCTAGCGACGGCTGGACGGTGCGCTGAGAGACATTGGTGGATGGGGCCGAGGACAGCAGAGGTGAGGGTGTGGGTGCAGGCCGGTAGACGGTCGTGTCTGTGTCCTGAGAGGGGGGTTGGATCTCAGTGGCAGGTTGGGGCACAGGGGGAGAGGCAGTGGTGCAAACCGGAGACGGTGAACGGCCTTCGTCCCACCTTGTGGGGTGCTTGGCCATCATATGCCTGCGCATGCTGGTGGTGGTGGCTCCCCGGCTGATCTTGGCGCGACAAAGGTTGCACACCACTGTTCGTCGGTCGTCTGCACTCTCAGTGAAAAACTGCCAGACCTTTGAGCACCTCGTCCTCTGCAGGGTGGCATGGCGCAAGGGGGCGCTTTGAGAAACAGTTGGTGGATTATTCGGTCGGGCCCTGCCTTTACCCCTGGCCACCGCACTGCCTCTTCCAACCAGCCCTGCTGCTGCACTTGCCTCCCCCTCTGAAGACCTGTCCTCAGTAGGCTTAGCAAACCAGGTGGGGTCAGTCACCTCATCGTCCTGCTGCTCTTCCTCCGAATCCTCTGTGCGCTCCTCCCTCGGACTTACTGCAATTACTACTACCTGAGTGATAGACAACTGTGTCTCATCGTCGTCGTCCTCCTCACCCACTGAAAGCTCTTGAGACAGTTGCCGGAAGTCCCCAGCCTCATCCCTCGGACCCCGGGAACTTTCCAAAGGTTGGGCATCGGTCACGACAAACTCCTCCGGTGGGATAGGAACCATTGCTGCCCATTCTGGGCAGGGGCCCGAGAACAGTTCCTGGGAGTCTGCCTGCTCCTCAGAATGTGTCATTGTAATGGAGTGAGGAGGCTGGGAGGAAGGAGGAGCAGCAGCCAGAGGATTCTGAGTTGCTGCAGTGGACGGCGTAGAACTCTGGGTGGTTGATAGATTGCTAGATGCACTTTCTGCCATCCACGACAGGACCTGCTCACACTGCTCATTTTCTAATAAAGGTCTACTGCGTGGACCCATTAATTGTGAGATTAATCTTGGGACGCCAGAAACGTGCCTCTCTCCTAATCCCGCAGCAGTCGGCTGCGATACACCTGGGTCAGGAGCTCGGCCTGTGCCCACACCCTGACTTGAGCCTCCGCGTCCTCGCCCGCGTCCACGTCCTCTAGGCCTACCCCTACCCCTCAGCATGGTGTATTACCAGTAGTGCAGAAACAGAACGCTGTAATTAATTGTGCCGCTTATTGGCCTGTGGCTGGAGGCTGACTTCGCTTACGGAACGCACAGCAGAGCCAGGAAAGAATTTTGCGCAAGCCTGTATTGAGACGTAGGTGCGTATGACTGAGCTATTGGAATTCACAGCGCTGAAGCAGTCAAGTGGCCAAACGCCACTAGTAGGCCTTAAGTGTTTTGCTTCAATTTTTTGAAAGGCTGAGTTGAGACAGCAGACAGATACTGTAGGCAGCGTATATATGTATACTGTTTCCCTGTGGACGGGATGACGGCGGTGATGTAACGGGCAACGCAGAGCCAGGAAACAGTTTTGCGCAAGCCTGCTGTAAGACTTAGCTATGTATTAATTAGGACTACTACCCCCAGCAGACACGCAGTACACTGAGGACAGTCACAAGCAGCCCTAAGATAGTATTTTTCCCAAATTTGTTTGAAAAAGCCCACTGCCTATATAGACAGCATATCTCTTTCACCTTTCCCACTGTCCCTGCCTCACCAGTACTGGCCCTATACTATGTACAATGACTGCAGACTCAGGACGCAATGCTCTGTACGCCCGATATACAAAAAAAAAGAAAATGTGCAACACTGCTAAAAGCAGCCTCAACAGTACTGCACACGGTCAGATGTGGCCCTAAAAAGGAGCGTTGGGGTTCTTCAAGCCTAAGATAACTCCTAACGCTCTCCCTATAGCAGCAGCAGCATCAGTAGCACTTTCCCTGATCTATGTCAGAATGCATCTGTGGCGAGCCGCGGGCGGGGCAGATTTAAATACTCGGGTGACACCTGATCTCCCCAGCCACTCACTGCAGGGGGGTGGGATAGGGCTGGAACATCACAGGAGGAAGTTGTAATGCGTTCCCTGTCTTTCTATTGGCCAGAAAAGCGCGCTAATGTCTCAGAGATGAAAGTGAAAGTAACCCGAACATCGCGTGGTGCTCGTTACGAGTAACGAGCATCTCGAACACACTAATACTCGAACGAGCATCAAGCTCGGACGAGTACGTTCGCTCATCTCTACAAGCTAACTATCCCCCCTTGATTAAAATCTAGAACAAGACCTGAATGGGCTTCCTACAATCTATCATGGCAAGGCAAAATCCCTTCTATTAAAATGATATGGCTTACAAAAATTCTATCTCTTTTCCAAGCTTTGCCCATTTCCCTCCTAGATGTAGATTTGAAATGATTACAACCTAAATTGTTGAACTTTATCTGGTCGAACAAATCCAGGATATCTAACAGTCTACCCTATATGCGCCTCAAAGCATGGGACTCTTGGGGTCTCTAATATCATTAAAAATTACCACGCAGCTCAACTAGCACAATTAACCACCATTTTCTCTTGTCATGACAAACCTCAGTGGGTATCTATCGAGACACAGGCAGATACCCCCCAATCATTGGAAGATATATTTTGGCATAGAAAGAAATACAAAATTCAAAACCCGGTCCTGTCTTCTTCCCTGGCACTCTGGGATAGATTGGCAAACAGATATAGCCTGATATCTAAACATCTCCCCATGTCCAGTATATTTGGTAATCCTGCCTTCCTCCCTGGTATGAACAAAACTGAGATCTCACCAGAATAATTGATTTTGTGGATAGACTAGGCTTCAGACAATTTGAGTTCTTTCGCGCTGCTCACTCAATTGCAAATGCAGTTTTTCCATCTACAACAAATTAAGCATTATGTATTGGCCATTACCGAAAATAGACAAAATCTGGCTGAATTATCTATCTTCGAAAACTTATGTAACACAAATACCAGGGGCCTTGGAATAATTGCCAAACTGTACTCCAATTCAATAACAGCTAAGGACAAACTCCCCTACATGAGGAGATGGAAAGGGGAGTTAGGTGAGGAATAGTCAATTTCAGAGTGGCATAAAAATCGCAATATCAACTGCAAAGCTTACAGAAGTGGGTTATAAACTTCTACTGTATTGGTATCTTGTTCCTAAAAGAATCTCCAGCATGTTTCCAGGGACGTGAGTAAAAGAAATGAAAAAGGAGGGTGGAGCAAGACCCAGTGAGGGTAGTGGAATATTTATGGAGTACAAAGAGTTTTCAATGATTGAGTATTTTGAATGGTGGAGGTGCTGCCAACCAGATGACGCTCCACCAGTGTGGGCGTAAGTGTAGCGAAAAGAATGTGAAAAGAACTGGTATGGAGGCGCAACACTCTAAGCTACTAGAAGATGTAGATCATAGAATGTGTCGGAGGTCCTGTGTGCAGGAGGACAGGGGAGAAAAAAAATGCTTTAACCATTTAAGTTAAAGCATTTTTTTTCTCCCCTGTCCTCCTGCACACAGGACCTCCGACACATTCTATACATCTTTGGAATCGTGTCACCCCTAGGCATCCTGTTGTCCTATCCAGCCGAACTGACGAAGGGGTTCTTCCCCGAAACGCGTATTCCATTGCTGGTTTTTAATTTCTGAAAAAATAATAATAAAAAAGAAGTGCTTTCACCATCACACATTGGACTATGATCTACATCTTCTAGTAGCTTAGAGTGTTGCGCCTCCATACCAGTTCTTTTCACATTCTTTTGTTTCCAGGGACGTCAGGCCTATGTTTTAGGGAATGCGGAGGGGAGGGAACCTTTCTACATAACTGATGGCACTGCCCTAGGCTCCGCAGGTTCTGGATTCAGGTATACACTCTTATATATTCAATTACAAATATTTTGTTACAAAAATCATCCTGGGAAGCTTTACTTGGCAAAAGTATTCCTAACATCCCCAAACACACTCATAAATGGATATCCTATTGTTTCCTAGCTGCACATATAGCAATCGCTCGCTCCTGGAGGAAAACATCAGTTAGTGTTGACTTAGTTAAAACAAAATTGTCATGGATTATGGTCACTGAGAAACTGGCAGCTATCCTTTCAGTCTGTGAAATGGTATATGAAAAAAACCTGGTCATACTCGCTCACTATGTGTCTATGGAACCCAACAGACAGATCTTTGATCCTCCCAGGGAAATCTGCCTTACCATCAAGTATATCCTCTACTCAGAGGCGTAACTTGAAACTCCTGGGCCCCAATGCAAAACCTGTAACAGGGCCCCCAACTATAATGCTTTATTCATAGTACTGGGCTCC
The DNA here is from genome assembly GCF_035609145.1 of Eleutherodactylus coqui. Classification (NCBI taxonomy): domain Eukaryota; kingdom Metazoa; phylum Chordata; class Amphibia; order Anura; family Eleutherodactylidae; genus Eleutherodactylus; species Eleutherodactylus coqui. Next base: position 72,862,639 of record NC_089841.1, read on the forward strand.
CTATATAGAGAAGAGAAGCCTAATGGGCCCCCTAAGGGTCCTGGGCCCGGGTGCAACCGAATCCCTTGCATCCCCTATAGTTACGCCAGTGCCTCTACTCCCCCAACAAATTTATGAGGCTTTTTGACAGAGCTAATCAACAGAATAGATTACTTTACCTTGCCAACACAGGTGCAAACACAAGATTTAACAAGCTACAAGCACAACCCAACTCCCTTCATCCCATGATCTTCCCTTTATATGTTTCCCCTCAGTCTTCTATTTTTGTCTTTCCCTAAATGCTATTTTTGTTATTGGTCTACTTATGCTGATTTTATTTTACTATGGGTTTTTCTAAAAAAAAAAAAGGAACAGAATTTTGTATTTGATTTTATTTTACTCTGTAAGGAATATTACATGGTATGTAATTATGGGCATTGGCTCAACTTTGTAACCCCCTGACTAAATAAAATAATGTAATGTAGGAAGCCATGATTAATATTAGAGATGATCGAACATGTTCGGTCCCGCCCCTTTTCGCCCGAACACCGAACTTTGCGAGTACTTCCGTGTTCGGGCGAAAAATGTTCGGCGGTCGCCGTGGCAGCGCGGGGGGGTGCGGCGGGGAGTGGGGGGGGGAGAGGGAGAGAGAGAGGGCTCCCCCCTGTTCCCCGCTGCTGCCGCCCGCGCTGCCACGGCGACCCCCGCCCCCCGGCGGCCCCCGAACATTTACGCCCGAACACTGAAGTGTTCGGGAAAGCCGGTGTCCGGGTGCGTAAGTGTCCGTAACGGACACGTTCGATCATCTCTAATTAATATATTTTGACCTTTCTAAAATCAATAAACATTTTGTTAAACAAAAATCTGCATGCCGTTTTCATAAACAGCATGTGTTAAAAAAATATATATATGCATCACATGTGGTTTTTAATAGTGCATTCAGGAAATGGGTCATGTTTAGAAAGCTTATGCCAAGAGGCAAGATTATATAGGTAAATTTGTTCTGCAGCTGAATGCATCACAGTTTAGGTATGGGCACAGGTACAGATGACTGCAGGATGTATGGTTTAGGTATGGGTACAGGTGCAGATGACTGCGGGCTGTATGGTTAGGTATGGGTACAGGTACACATGACTAGGGTGTTTGGTTTAGGTATGGGTACAGGTACAGATGACTGCAGGGTGTATGTTTAGGTATGTGTACAGGTACAGATGACTTTAGGTTGTATAATTTAGGTATGGGTACAGTTGCAGATAACTACAGGCTGTATGGTTTAGGTATGGGTACAGTTGCAGATGACTGCTGGCTGTATGGTTAGGTATAGTTACAGGTACGGATGAGTGCAGGCTGTATACTTTAGGTATTTGTACAGGTACAGATGACTGTAGGCTGTATGATTTAACTATGGTTGCAGGTACAGATGCCTGCAGGCTGTAGGGTTCAGATGTGGGTACAGGTACAGATGACTGCAGGCTGTATACTTTAGTTATGGGAACAAGTACAAATGACTTCAGGCAGAAACATATGTTGCAATTGGATAAACAAGAAAGAAGTATAAAAACAATTGTGTGGGGACCGCACAGCAAACCCCAATTGTGATAGATTTTTTAAAATGGATTCCATACAACTCAGAAAAAAAACTCTGTGCACAGAACATGGACATGGGGCCTCATGGGGCAGAAGATGGCAGCATTGAGTTTCTACATGAAGAAGTAAATTTGGGTATTTAATAACAATTTGATGAATTCTGAAAGTTTCAGTTTAGTGCAAACTAGAAAATTACAGCAAATTGGTAAAGGATTGTAAGTTATGAACTTGTGCAGCAGATGATACTGGATGGTGGTCCCTGTAGGTTTAACGGGGTTGTCCCGCGCCGAAACGGTTTTTTTTTTTTATTCAATAGGCCCCCCGTTCGACGCGAGACAAACCCAATGCATGTGTCAAAAAAAAAAAACGGATAGTACTTACCCGAATCCCCGCGCTGCGGCAACTTCTTCCTTCTTCTTACTTACCTTAGTAAGATGGCCGCCGGGATCTTCACTGTGCAGTCCATTGCCGATTCCAGCCTCCTGATTGGCTGGAATCGGCACACGTGACGGGGCGGAGCTACGCGATGACGCGTAGAAGGGGCGGAGCCAGAACTCCGCTCGTGCCGAGACCCAAGAGAAGGGAGAAGACCGGACTGCGCAAGCGCGTCTAATTGGGCGATTAGACGCTGAAATTAGACGGCTCCATGGAGACGAGGACGCTAGCAACGGAACAGGTAAGTGAATAACTTCTGTATGGCTCATAATTAATGCACAATGTACATTACAAAGTGCATTAATATGGCCATACAGAAGTATATAACCCCACTTGCTTTCGCGGGACAACCCCTTTAAGACCATTTCCCCCTTATGTGATGTCATTTGTTTTCATTTTCACATTTGCTTCTATTTGTGTCAGGGACGGTAAGATTTCCTTATACTTACAATTCACAACTAGCTGCAGTTACCACCCAGTGTGCGTTGATCAAACTTCCTCCACAATACAGTTCTGCTGTCTCAGTATCAATGATTAAAGCCATGTAGGGTCTGGAGTTCACACGGGCTTCATGTCCTTTTGCGATCTTCATATTTGCACCTGTGTGAGTGATGATAGACTTGTATTATGTATGTTCAAAGGTTACATTTCCATAAAAAACAAGGTGGTAGGTGGTGGAAAGCCGTAGCTTCGTGGTACAGTTTTGAGACTACTTGAAAACAAGAAACAAATGCCTGTCATGCTTGACAAAGACCGTTTAGTTCAAAACATCGCACACTTGTATGGAGTAACCAATAAACCTGATGAACTTTTTCTAAAGATACCAGAAGTAGACTTGAGTTCCTGAGTGCCGCTCCTTCTTATATTTATTACTTGATGAAAGCAACTTAAATTAATGTACCATCTAATGTATTGAAAATGTTAGAAAAAAAATCCTACATGGAGAGAAATGAAAAGTATCAATAACTTATAGAGTTGTTGATACTTATTGTCCTACAGTCTCACAGTCTTATGTCCAGACATGAGAATGTGCCATCATGCTTGGGACTGTACAAGCTATAGGCACTCCGTATGCTACCTAATGGTGCCTCTATACAGTAGGATTTTGGAGGTACCTCCCCAATACTAGAAGCATCACAGAATATTTAATTATTATATTTATATCAGATCCTGTGTGAATCCAACTAATAAATCCTCTAAAATCAAAGAATTACTAAGGCGGAGTGCAGCCCCATAAACCTCAATGGGTGCAAACAAAGCCATCAAAGAACTTGGGAACGTGTCCTGATGAAGTATATTTCTTGAAAGAGTATTCCGGGCATTTAACCTCTTGCAGTAGTGATGACCTATTGTCAGGATAGGTCATCAGTAGTTAATTCAAGGGGGCCCGCCACTCATTACCTGATCTCAGCCCTTGAGTTGATTTTAATTGGAAATACACCATCTATAGCACTTCCAACTCCAACCCAAGTGGATATCAGGCCCTGCTCTAGTGAGTGCAGGAGCTGCCATCAGGTGATCACTGGGGTTCCTAAGTGGTGGACGCCTGCCGATCGCGTACTGATGGCCTATGCTGAGAATAGGTCACCAGTACTGAAATACGTTGAATACCCACAATACCCATTTAATTGTAAAGGATACACAACTTCATTATGTTATCAATCGTATAGTTCTTACCTTCAGAGGTCAGCAGACAAGCTGCAAAGAGAAACAAACTGTAGAAAGGTTTCATGACTGGTAGATGCATAGGACGGTCTATGTGCAAATGTCAAGCCACGGGTCTTTATATGCTGTAATATACAGGATTTATCTATACAGTGTGCCACAGAACCACTGATTTAATCAGAAATGGAAAATACACCCTGTCACCATGTGCATGCGGGTTTATCATTAATTTTGTCTTTTACCCCTTAGTGACCATCCATACGTCTTTTTGCAGCGGTCACTAATAAGACTTGCCTTTCTATGGCGCATTGCAATACATTCATCAAGAGTCTTCCTTGTCAATAGGATTCCAGCTCTAACAGCTGGGAGCAAAGAAACTTCCGATCCCAGTTGCTTGACCATAGCATGTAAAGGGTTATTGCGGGATGTAGAAGGCTGTCAGAAGAAAGGGTTTCCTGTTGTCACCCATCAGACATCAGTGATGTGAACCCGGGATGCTGGTGGGTTACTATGAAATCGGGAGACGTGAAAATGACCTCTGATTTTGCCATGTACAGAGCCCCAGCCAAAAGCAGAGTCTCATAATCCAATCTAATACACTGCAACATTGATGTGTATTATAAGGACAATCAGTGCCAATAAAATGTAAAAATATTACAAAAATAAAAAGTCTCAATCCCTAACTTTGCCTCTTTAGGGCTTAGTCACACGGGCGCTGGTGTTCCCGTGTTACTGCACGATAAGATGGACGCACCAGGTGCGGATGTCTCTCTGCATGACCAGCTCTATTGCCGGCCATGTGTTCTATCTGCTGGCCGGTGCGGAGAGTCGTCGCCACAAGTAGTGCAGCGGACTTATCCTGCAGAAACACAGTTGCATTGGCGCCCGTGTGACTGAGCCCTTAATATGTAGAAACCATGACAACAACAAAAATAATTCCAAATTTTGTATTACCACGTTCAGAATGACCCACATAAAAAAGTTAGTACATTATTTAAAAGAAGTCTGCCAGCTAAAGTTTGCCTATTAGACTCAATACACTGATGTGTGAAAGACTGAATTAAAAATGCACTATAACTTCTGTGCACTGTTAAGCCGCATTTACACGGGAAGACTGTTGGGCAAACAACGCCCGACACTCGTCCCTGCATGTACTCTATTGCACAGGAGCGACTATCGTTGGCTCGCAGCGGGCAGCTGGAGGAGATTTCACTCCTTGCTTTTCCTTGCCCCTCTCCAACTTTAGCTGTTCGATGAGGAGACATGTTTGCTTGTAGCTTCTGCATATTAGCTGCACTAGATGTACAAACTTCAGCTGCTCACTGAGGTGACATCGTGGCCTGTTGCCGTTTCATGTAAGCTGCATTAGCTTCATGGCAGTGTTGAACCCACTGTGGTGACATGTTTGCACAACAGCAACGGTTTGTTCTAACACTGGACAATGGTTGACGATTAGATGAAGGCTGGACTGGTGTTGGCGGCATTAGCACTTGAGATAACATGATATCACATTCAGGAGAGATGAAGATAGCGGTGAAGGACTATGGTTCAATGTTGTCAGTCAGTATATACTGCCAGCTATGTATGTGGACATTTGTAAGGTGTCATTTATTGGAGTCTCCACATAGGTGTCTAGCTGTCTCACACATACTGCTGTATTCATAGCAACTGAGGCCACGGAGGTTTGTGGGGGATGTAGTGCGCCTAGAATCCCTCAATGAGCCCAGAGACCATATGACTGATCACATGATGGTGACATCATCACAGGTCCTGTCAGCACACAAGCTATGTATGTGTAAATTAGTGAGTTGTCATTTATTGGAGTTTCCACACAGGTGTGCAGCTGTCTCACAACCAAGAACAAACTTCCAGACTGAGTACTGCTGTATCCATAGCAACTGAGGCCACAGGGGTTTGTGGGGGATGTAGTCCACCCATAATTCCTCATTCAGCGAACAAGGAGAATAAAGGACCTGTGATGATGTCACCATCACGTGATCACAGAGCGGAGCGAAGAGCCGGTAACTGACATCACAGCTCTGCATGTAAGTCACAGCACACACGGACGGACAAGTGGTTGTTAGCACTTTGATGGCACTTTGAGTTTGAAAGCACACATTGATGTTCTTCTTTGGGAAGCTTGACATTTCCCACATCGAACCAAAGAGTGTCCATAGCATACAGATCAGTACCCAGAGAATGCCATAAGTTGCCCAAAAAGGACGAGTTTATAGAGAGACAACAAATGTGAATAAACGGGGACATAAGAGCGTCCTCTGATAAAGGAAATTCTACTTCTGAAGAGATCTGAGGTTAGAACATAATGGAAGACCACAGCTTTATCCACAAGATAAGTCCTTAATATCATGTCTGACATTTCACAAGAAGGAGAAAACATTAGGTAGATGACAAGCAGACAACAACTGCAGATACTTCTCATGACAATCTGGGGTCAATAAGCAAACAAGCCCGGGAAGTTCAGAAGGACACGTGCACACCATACAAGAGTTGCTGCAAATAACTCTTTAAGGACCAAGCACATTACATTTATGGCACTCAGTCCTGGGCTTTAATTCTGGTCGATAGCAAAAGTATGCTGTGGGATTAAAGCTCCTACAATCAAGAAGGAGTAGGACCCGAAGGAGAAGGCAGAAGCGGTTTTTAACCGCTTTTGCTTTCTTCTTTACAAGCCATATAGCTCACAATAAGCACTATGTAGTGCAGGCAGAAAGTGAAAGTGTTACTTCCGCTATTTGGCCCAGTGATCATGCGACTGCCAGGTACCCCCTGCCAAGGTGGAGCTACAGGGTCCTAGCACACCCAGATCAACTCTGTGACTATTGTCACTATCGGGGGTGGGGGGTGTTTTCCCCTGTAACTGGGACTCCTATGTATGCCCGAGCTATGTTGAAAAAGTGTGCAATTTAAAAAGAAAAAAAAAATGTCATTGACTCCCATAGGTCTTATATGATGTCATGGGGGGCATAGGTGTTAAAAAAAATAGTTATAAAAATGAGTGCAAAAATTACAGAATAGAATAAAAAAAATATATATAAAAAAGAAAATGACCTCCGCCAACCAAAACCATTACCATATACACTCTGTAATCCGAGAAGATATAATTTTATAAATCAAAACACCTGAAATTTAGTGTGACTATACTAATTATAAAAATCAATACTCGTCTGAGCTTGATGCTCGTTTGAGCATTAGGGTGTTCGAGATGCTCGTTACTCGAGATGAGCACCACGCGGTACTCGAGTCAATTCAATTTCCTTCCCTCCATGTTTAGCGCCATTTTCTAGCCAATAGACATGCAGGGAAGGCATTACAACTTTCTCCTGTGACATTCCAGCCCTATCCCACCCCCCTGCAGTGAGTGGCTGGCGAGATCAAGTGACCACCAAGTACTTAAAGCAGTCCCGCCCGCGGCTCACCTCAGACACACGCTGGCAGATATTAGGGAAGGTGCTGTTGCTCATTCAGGCATAGTGTTAGCTTCTTCAAGAACCCCAACGGTCCATCTTAGGGCCACATCTGACCATGTACATTACTCTTGTGGCTGCTGGGAGCAGTTCTGCAGTCGGGCTGTGCAGGCTATAGCGGTCTCAGTCTGCAGTCTATTATACAGAGTATAGGGACAGTGCTGGTGAGACAGGGAAAGTCGTAGTGTAGAATCCTGTCTAAAAGAACCCCCTACTGTCCTTCTTAGGGCTACCTCTGACCATGTGCATTTTACTGCCTGGCTGCTGGGAGTTGTAGTGCCTCACTATTGCACAGCTAGCCCTTTTTCCAGCCTTCCGTATAATTTTTTTCTGGCTGCAGTTTGCGTTAAATAACCGCTGTCAGCCTCCAACTGTACGCCAATAATTCCATAACTTTTTACACCGCTCTGTGTCTGCTGTCAACTTCACGCACAGCGTACGGCCACAGCCACTGATAGAGGGAAAGTCATATACACGCTATATAGGCTGTATTGTTTTTCAAAAATTTTTTTTTTTAAATGCCTTCTTAGGGCTACCTCTGACTGTGTGCATTTTACTGCCTGGCTGCTGGGAGTTGTAGTGCATCACAATTGCAGAGCCAGACCTTTTTCCAGCCCTCCGTATAATTTTTTTCTGGCTGCAGTTTGCGTTACATAAAGGCTGTCAGCCTCCAACTATACACCAATAATTCCATAACTTTTTACACCGCTCTGTGTCTGCCGTCAACTTTACGCACAGCGTGCGGCGACAGCCACTGATAGAGAGAAAGTCATATACACACTATATAGCCTGTATTCTTTTTCAAAAAATTAAATAAAAGCTCCTTCTTACGGCTACCTCTGACCGTCTGAAATTTACTGGGTGTCATGTGGGAGTTGTAGTGCATCACTATTGCACGGCTAGGCCTGTTTGCAGCCTTCTGTATTCTTTGTTTCTGCCTGGAGTTAGCGTTACATAACCGCTGTAAGCCTCCAACTGTACGCCAATAATTCCATAATTATTTACACCGCTCTGTGTCTGCCGTCAACTTCACGCACAGCGTACGGCGACAGACACTGATAGAGGGAAAGTCATATAGATGCTATATAGCCTGCATTCTTTTACAAAAAAATGTAAATAAAAGCTCCTTCGTTGGGCTACCTCTGACCGTCCTAAATTTACTGTGTGTCTTGTGGGAGTTGCACTGCATCACTATTGCACGGCTAGGCCTGTTTGCAGCCTTCCTTATTCTTTGCTTCTGCCTGGAGTTAGCATTACAATACCGCTGTCAGCGTGAAAGTGTACGCCAATAGTTCCATAATTATTTACACCGCTCTGTGTCTGCTCTATTCATAATACACCACGCTTAGGGGTAGGGCTAGAGAACGTGGACGCGGAGGTCCAAGTGAGGGTGTGGGCACAGGCCGAGTTCCTGGTCCAGGTGAATCGCAGCCGGTTGCTGCGGAATTAGGAGAGAGGAAAGTTTCTGGGATCCCCAGCTTCATATCGCAATTTTTAGGTCCATGTGGTAGACCTTTATTACAAACAGAGCAGTGTGAGCAGGTCCTGTCGTGGATGGCAGAAAATGCATCCAGCAATGTATCGACCACCCAGTTTTCTACGCCGTCCACTGCTGCAACTCTGAATCCTCTCGCTGCTGCTCCTCCTTCCTCCCAGCCTCCTCACTCCATGAAAATGACACATTCTGATGAGCAGGCAGACTCCCAGGAACTCTTCTCGGGCCCCTGCCTTGATTGGGAAAAAATGGTTCCTCTCTCACCTGAGGAGTTTGTCGTGACCGATGCCCAACTTTTGGAAAGTTCCCGGGGTCCGGGGATGAGGTTGGGGACTTACGGCAACTGTCTCAAGAGCTTTCAGTGGGTGAGGAGGACGATGACGATGAGACACAGTTGTCTATCAGTGAGGTAGTAGTAAGGACAGTAAGTCCGAGGGAGGAGCGCACAGAGGATTCAGAGGAAGAGCTGCTGGATGATAAGGTGACTGACCCCACTTGGTTCGCTGAGCCAATTGAGGACAGGTCTTCAGAGGGGGAGGCAAGTGCAGCAGCAGGGCAGGTAGGATGAGACAGTGGGGTAGCCAGGTGTAGAGGCAGGGCCAGAGTGAAGAATCCTCCAACTGTTTCCCAGAGCACCCCCTCTCGCCAAGCCACCGCGCATTGGCCTAGGTGTTCAAAGGTGTGGATGCTTTTCAGTGAGAGCGCGGGCGACTGACGAACAGTGGTGTGCAATCTGTGTCGTGCCAAGATCAGCCGGGGAGCCACCACTACCAGCCTCACCACCACCAGCATGCGCAGGCATATGATGGCCAAGCACCCCACAAGGTGGGATGAAGGCCATTCACTGCCTCCGTGTCGCACCACTGCCTCTTCTCCTGTGCCCCAACCTGCCACTCAGATCCAACCCCCCTCTCAGGACACAGGCACGAGCGCCTCCCGGCCTCCACCCACACCCTCACCTCCGCTGTTCTCGACCCCATTCAGCAATGTCTCTCAGCGCAGCGTCCAGCTGTCGCTGGCGCAAGCGCTGGAGCGCAAGCGCAAATACGCTGCCACGCACCCGCACGCTCAAGCTTTAAACATGCACATTGCCAAATTGATCAGCCTGGAGATGCTGCCGTACAGGCTTGTGGAAACAGAGGCTTTCAAAAACATGATGGCAGCAGCGGTCCCACGCTACTCGGTCCCCAGTCGCCACTATTTTTCCCGGTGTGCCGTCCCAGCCCTACACCAGCACGTCTCCCACAACATCAATTGTGCCCTCACCAACGCGGTTACTGGGAAGGTCCACTTAACCACGGACACGTGGACAAGTACTGGCGAGCAGGGCCACTATATCTCCCTGACGGCACATTGGGTGAATTTGGTGGAGGCTGGACTGAGTCAGAACCTGGGACCGCACACGTCCTACCCACACCCAGAATAGCGGGTCCTTCCTCGGTTATGGTATCTGCGGCGGTCTATGCCACCTCCTCTAAACCCTCCCCCTCCTCCTCCTACGCAACCTCTACCTATCAATTAAGAAATGTGAGCAGCACGTCGCCAGCAGTCAGTGTAGCGCAGCAGCACAGCGGTGGGCAAGCATCAGCAGGCCGTGCTGAAACTACTCAGCCTAGATGACAAAAGGCACACGGCCGCCGAGCTGTTGCAGGGTCCAACAGAGCAGACCAACCTCTGGATTTCGCCGCTGTGCCTCCAACCTGGCATGATCGTGTGTGACAACGGGCGTAACCTGGTGGCGGTTCTGCAGCTCGGCAGCCTCACACACATGCTATGCCTGGCCCACGTCTTCAATCTGGTGGTTCAGTGGTTTCTGAAAAACTACCCGCACTTGTCAGACCTCCTCGGCAAGGTGCGCCGCGTCTGCGCACATTTCTGCAAGTCCACCACGGACGCTGCCACCCTGCGGACCCTGCAACATCGGTTTAATCTGCCAGAGCACTGGCTGCTGTGCGACGTGCCCACATGCTGGAATTCTACGCTCCACATGTTGGCCAGGCTGTATGAGCAGCGTAGAGCAATAGTGGAATGCCAACTCCAACATGGGCTGCGTAGTGGTAGTCAGCCTCCCCAATTCTTTACAGAGGAGTGGGCCTGGATGGCAGACATCTGCCAGGTCCTCGGAAACTTTGAGGAGTCTACCCAGATGGTGAGCGGCGATGCTGCAATCATTAGCGTCACCATTCCCCTGCTATGCCTCTTGAGAAGTTCCCTGCAAAGCATAAAGGCAGATGCTTTGCGCTCGGAAACAGAGGCGGGGGAAGACAGTATGTCGCTGGATAGTCAGAGCACCCTGATGTCTATATCTCAGCGCGTTTTGGAGGAGGAGGAGGAGGGGGAAGAGACAGCTTGGCCCACTGCAGAGGGTACCCATGCTGCTTGCCTCTCATCTGTTCAGCACGTATGGGCTGTGGAGGAGGAGGAGGATCCTGAAAGTGATCTTCCTAGTGAGGACAGCGATGTGTTGCATACTGGTACCCTGGCACACATGGCTGACTTCATGTTAGGATGCCTTTCTCGTGACCCTCGCGTTACACGCATTCTGGCCACTACGGATTACTGGGTGTACACCCTGCTCAACCCACAGTACAAGGAAAACCTTTCCACTCTCATTCCTGAAGAGGAAAGGGGTTCGAGAGTGATGCAATACCACAGGGCCCTGGTGGACAAACTGATGCTAAACTTCCCATCTGACTGCACTACTGGCAGCAGGCGCAGTTCCGAGGGCCAAGTAGAAGGGGAGGCGCGGAGATCAGGCAACATGTTCAGCGCAGGCAGTGGAACACTCTCCAAGGCCTTTGCCAGCTTTATGGCTCCCCAGCAAGACTGCGTCACCACTCCCCAGTCAAGGCTGAGTCGGAGGGAGCACTGTAAAAAGATGGTGAGGGAGTACGTTGCCGATCGTACCACCATCCTCAGTGATGCCTCTACTCCATACAACTACTGGGTGTCAAAGCTGGACACGTGGCACGAACTTGCGCTGTATGCCCTGGAGGTGCTGGCTTGCCCTGTCGCTAGCGTCTTGTCAGAGAGGGTGTTTAGTGCAGCTGGGGGAATCATCACGGATAAACGTACCCGCCTGTCAACTGACAGTGCCGACATGCTTACACTCATAAAGATGAACAAAGCCTGGATTTCCCCAGACTTCTCTTCTCCACCAGCGGAAAGCAGCGGTACCTAAAGATTATTTTCGCTGCAACCGCAGATAAAAGCACTCTTCTGTATCAACGGTAAAACAAGGCATTTAGCTTTGTCAATCTGTCTCTGACATTAGTCCTCCTCCTGCTACTCCTCCTCCTGAAACAACATGTCATCGCGCTGAACGGCCAATTTTTCTGCGGCCCAAAAGGCTCATCTACCAATGTTTTTACAATTTTTCAAAGTTTCAAAAGTATTGATACTTTAACATGAACCAATTTTTTCAACAGGGCTGCCTACAGGCTCTGTTACAAATTAAGCAACAGTGAGCTGTATCTTTCAAAAAAATATTTATGGGTTTCACCTGCCCTCTCAGTTGATAAATTTTTCAGAGGTACACTAGTACTCTTGGTACACTTATTTTTCGGGCCCACTCCTACACTCTTATCCAACTAATTTTTCTGGCCTTCGTCTACGCTCGTGGTACCCCAATGTTTCAGAGGTTGGCCTATACTATTACTACAGAAATTTTACTGGGGTCTGCCTGCCTATACTTCTGCTACAAGAAAGTTACAGAGGTCTGCCTATACTGCTGCCACTGAAATATTACAGGGGTCTGCCTATACTGATGCTACAAAAATGTAACAGGGGTCTGCCTATACTTCTGCCACGTAAATGTTACAGGGGTCTGCCTATACTGCTGCCATGTAAATGTTACAGGGGTCTGCCTATACTGCTGCCACAAGGATGTTACTTGGGTCTGCCTATACTGCTGCCACAAGGATGTTACTAGGGTCTGCGTATACTACTGCCACTTAAATGTTAGAGGGGTCTGCCTATACTTCTGCCATGTAAATGTTACAGGGGTCTTCCTATACTGCTGCCACAAGAATGTTACTGGAGTCTGCCTATACTGCTGCCATGTAAATTTTACAGGGGTTTGCCTATACTGCTGCCACAAGGATGTTACTGGGGTCTGCCTATATTGCTGCCACTTAAATGTTACAGGGGTCTGCATATACTTCTGCTACAAAAATGTTACTGGGGTCTGCCTATACTGCTGCCATGTAAATTTTACAGGGGTCTGCTTATACTGCTGCCACAAGGATGTTACTGGGGTCTGCCTATACTGTTACTACTGAAATGTTACTAACACTGGGCTCTGCCTATACTGCTGCTACTGAAATGTTACAGGGGTCTGCCTATAGTCCTGCTATTGAAATGTTACAGGGGTCTGCCTATACTGCTGCAACACAGAAATGTTACTGGGGTCTGTCTATACTGTTACTACTGAAATGTTACAAATACTGGGCTCTGCATATACTGCTGCTACACAAATGTTACAGGGGTCTGCCTTTTTCTGCTGCTACAGAAATGTTACAGGGGTCTGCCAATACTGCTGCTACATAAATGTTACTAGGGGGTCTGCGTATACTTCTGCTACTAAAATGTTACTGGGGTCTGCCTATACTTCTGGCACATAGATGTTACAGGGGTCTGCCTATACTTCTGCTACAGAAATGTTACAGGGGTCTGCCTATACTTCTTCTAATGAAATGTTACTGGGGTCTGTCTATACTGTTACTACAGAAATTTTACTAGGGTCTCCCTAGACTTCTGCAACATAACTGTTACTGGGGTCAGCTTATACCTTTGCAACAGGAATATTACAGGGGTCTGTGTATACTATGGGTGCACTAAGTCTTCCCATCGCGGTCTTCTACCTATCTGGCCCCCCAAAAAACCCAGACTGACTAGGGCATGCATTGTGGGCCGAGGCCAACATGTATTTTCTCTCACCTTACCACAGCTATCCGGGGCACTGCAATGGGATTTATTTATGTACCGTCTGAGGGTTCCTGGGAGCCACCCATGCTGTGGGTGCACACAGATTTCCCATAGCGGAGTTGTACCTGCCTGGCACTTTAAAAAAAAAACCAGACTGACTAGGGCATGGAGTGTGGGCCGAGGCCAACATGTATTTTCTCTCACCTTACCTCAGCTATCCGGGGCACTGCAATGGGATTTCTTTATGTACCGTCTGTGGGCTCCTGGGAGCCACCCATGCTGTGGGTGCACACAGACTTCCCATTGAGGTGTTTTACCTGTCTGTCCCCAAAACACTGACAGACTTGGGTAGGGTGCAGAGTGCAGATGGTTTACCCCTTGCGTTGTCGATGAGGTATCCGACACCCAAACAGAATGAGTAGTGTGTGGACACATGGAGTCCCCATTGCTATGTCACTTGCAGCACCTTGGGCCACACAAGGTGTTTGCTGGAACAGAGGCTGACCCAGGGCCCGCTCACATACTTCCCACAAAGAGTATTGCTGCATTGTGGAGATGTGTAGAAGTGCTGGGCTGGCAGCTGAGTCCCCTTTATGCCCACATTTGCAGCTCCTGACGGAGGTGGCACAGGATTGGAATGAAGATCGAACGTCAATTTCTCATCGATTCTCTACAGCATTGTGGGCTATCGCCCCCCCCGCCTCTTTTAAAGAGGGTCGCTACCTCGCCCTGCCAACCCTCTGCAGTGGGTGCCTCCGGTTTCTCCTCATGGCAGACACACTTATAAATAGGCATGAGGGTGGTGTGGCTATGAAGCGAGCGTGTGGCATGAGGGCAGCTGAAGGCTGCGCAGGGACACTTTTGTGTGCTCTGCGGACGCAGAGTCATGCGGGGGGGGTTGGGCAGCATGTAACCCAGGAGAAGAGGCAGCGGTGTGTCCCGCAGGCAGTGATTGTGCTTGGTTGGAGGTAGTGTGGTGCTTAGCTAAGGTGTGCCTTGCTAATGAGGGTTTGTCCGAAGTAAAAATTGTTAGGGGGGTGTGTGGCTTAATAGTGAAACCTGGGAACCTGAGATGCAGCCCTGCATGTTGCCCCTCGCCTGCCCTATCCGTTTCTGTGTCGTTTCCATCACTTTCATAGGTTTTCCAGATTTTCACAAATGAAAACCTTAGTGGATCATGGGTCATATACAAAAATGCTCGAGTCGCCCATTGACTTCAATGGGGTTCTTTACTCGAAACGAACTCTCGAGTATCGCGGAAAGCTCGACTCGAGCAACGAGCACCCGAGCATTTTGGTGCTCGCTCATCTCTAAAAATCAACAATTACAAATTTACATTTTTTTAAAGCTTTTCCCCCCTACTAAAACTAAAAAACCCAGCGAATAAAGGATATAAAAAATAGCCCAATATGTCAAAAAATATTGAAAAAAAAACGCAGAAAAATAATTTTGGTAGCTGAAGAGAAAAAAATAGGGCAGTAAAACCACCACATGGGTAAAATCCCTAAAAAGTGTCTGGTCGTTAGGACCAAAACACCCTGCTCCTTAAAGGGTTAAATAAAATAGCATCCCTTTTTCCTATTATCTTGAAGAAGGGACATTTCTTACAAAATATCAAGTAAGCAGCATTAATGCTTCTGTCTCAGGAATACAATCCTTTATTAAAGGGAAGCATCTGTGACAATCAGGCAAAGCAATGATCTCAACAGAGGAACCACACAGTCAAAGTGCTAACGACAACTTGTCCGTGAGTGTGTGTGTATGAGTGCTTTTCATGCCCCGCCCCTGATCAAATGATGATGACATCATCACAGGTTCAAAAACATAAAACATGCTGAGCCTGACTGCATGTGCTCCCAGGACCTGTGATGATGTCAGCGTCATGTGATGATTCACCTGGGCTCTGATCTCAGGACCCTGATGTCATCATTGGTGCTTCACTTTATTAAAAACCTGCAGAGCCCAACAGCAACCGTCTACTGAGAGGACCTGTGATGTGATCAGTCACCTGTGTGGGAGGAGTCAAGGGTCACATGATGGTGACATCATCACAGATCCTAAACCAGCACAGACTGACGAAATGTATGTAGTACAGCTGTGTGTCTGTCACATGCGTATGTAATGTAGCAGAGCTGCGTGTGTCTGTGATAGGTCATCAATAGTTGATCAGCTGGAGTCTGTCACTCCGGATCCCGACTGATCAGCTGAGCAGGCACATGCTGTAAGCGCAGCAATTACACAGAGGTCAGAGCAGAATCAGCGGAAGGTGCGCTGACCTTTGTGTGGTGGCCAGCACTTGTAACTGCAGGCATGGCTCTCATTTAAAAAAAAGGCAAGCTGTGCCTGCAGTTACAAGTGTCGGCCACTATACAGATGTTGGCGCGGAGACTTCTGTTGCTTCCGCTCTGACCTCTGTGTACTTGTGACGCTGACACCATTCGGGGTCCTGAGCCACGAACCCCAGCTGATCATCAATAATGTTTTCCATGGAAAACCCCTGTAAGACAGCTATAAGCTTGAGTAGACTGCTGATATAACAAGGGCACTCCGCAATGTTTAGCACAATGTGGCCAAAGTATTTCCCACTATGAGAACTACAGTATATAGAGAGTTGGGTACTCCCGCACTCTCTGTGTCAACTATCAGGTCCTAAGGTGATGTGGGATCAGTGTGAAATGTTATGATGTTATTGTTCATATTCTTCCATTTTTATTGGGTGTATGTGCCTTTAAATGGTCAATGATGGGTTAATTTCAAGTGTTTCTGCAACCTAACTCTGCATGATTTTGCAGAATTCGCCCTAACTTCCTGCTATACCTATCAATCACCCCTAGCTAGTACAGGGATTTTATAGTGAGCTTTCCCCTAGCTAAGGATTGGGTGAGAGAGGGTATAGGAGAGGGAGTGGGTGGAGTTAAATCAGTCTAATCCAGGTCTGGAAAGTGCCTAGTTCAGGGGAGCCTGAGATAGAGACTGAGGAGGAACCAGGAGAACATCTTTACTCCAAAGTCAGTTCGGTAGGAAGGAAAACATCTAAAATGTGAGTACCAAAGCACCAGTCCCTCTGGAGAGCTAGTAAAAGAGGTAGATATAGAGAGAAGAGGAGGAAAGCTCAATAGGAAGAAATAGAAGCCAGAGTCAGAGTAAAGAAGCAAGCCAGAACAAATTAACCCTTCCCATCCAAACCAGCTAACTGAAAGCTAAGTTGCCCAAATGAAAAGTGTATTACAGTGCCCACATGATGCCTATAACCCCTGTCTACCATCAAAACTATTGAATATTACAAATTCTCCTCATCTCTGTTAGTTCTCTGTGCAAAAACACAAAAAGGACGAGTTTATAGAGAGGCAACAAATGTAAATAAACGGGGATATAAGAGCGTCCTCTGATAAAGGAAATTCTACTTCTGAAGAAAACTGAGGTTAGAACATAACGGAAGACCACAGCTTTATCCACAAGATAAGTCCTTAATATCATGTATGACATTTCATAAGAAGGATAAAAGATTAGGTAGATGACAAACAGACAACTCCAGATACTTCTCATGACAATCTGTGGTCAATAAGCAAACAAGTCCGGGAAGATCAGAAGGACAAGTGCACAACATACAAGAGTTGCTGCAAGTAAAATAGCATCTATTTCTTCTATTATCTTAAAGAAGGGGCATTTCTTTCAAAGTATCAACTAAGCAGCATTGAAGCTTCCATGGGTACTGGTGTATTTTGACGCCACCGGAAGCTAGGGGTTTGAAAGGGCTGGGATGTAGGAACGCCCCTGTCACACCCCTAGCTCCTGATTGGATCAATAGCTGAAGGTCCTAGAAGGGGAAAAAAATTGTCAGCCTGAAGCGCCATGGGATGTGACAGAGGAGCACTCCCAAGGCTGCACAGCCGTTAGCCGTCTGACCCCCGGGGCCGCCGCTGTTGCCTACCAGCTGTGCTCATGCTGTCATCGGGGAAAGGATGTCAAGTTTTGTCCAGCGCCGCAGTCGGGTCCCTGCTTTTGTGCAGCAGTGTAAGTCCGCCCTCAGTCATACAGTGTCCCCCTGGAGCAGCAGTGTGCTCCCTGCTGCCAAGCACGCTGTACTAAACACACATGGGGGGGGCACTTCACTGAGCTCTGCTGGCACTGAGGCCGACCCCGCTCTGCACTGTAACACAGAGGGGGGTGCTGCCGGCGGGGAAGGACGTGCTAATGCGCGGCTAGAGCGGGGGCTGTGCATGCCAACAAAGGGATCTGAGGTTGCTTTCCGGTGGGCCAATGCGCGGCTGCTGCTGGGGGTGGGACATCCATCTAAAGTCAGGGAGCTACTGCTGGGGGGGACATGGATACAAAGGCTGGGAGCTGCTGCATTACCTTATTGGGCTCCCAGGACCTGCAGCCCAACCTTCTCTGCAGCCAATAACATACTGGGGGCGTGGCCGCCCTCTGCATCTTGTCTCCACCAGGACTTCCTGGTGATGTCAAGATACACCAGTACCGCTTCCGTGTTAGGAAGACAATCCTTTGTTAAAAGGTTAAAGGTAAGCATCTGTGACAATCAGCCAAAGCAATGTTCTCAACATAGGAACCACACATTACAATCCACATGATTGACCATCCATGTAATGAATATGTAGTGCCTGAATATGTAGCACAGCGGAAGTATAGCGTGAATTCCTGCCCCGTCCACCGCTGGCCACATCATATGACGCTGCCAGTGGGTCAAGTGACACCGCCGGCGCGTCATATGACACTGCCGGCACATCATGCGCTGTACTGCGCATGCGCGCTGACGCTTCATGCGGGACTTAGTGCAACAGATCCGGAGGTAAGTATGGGGTCTTTGAGGGGAGCCGTGATGGACTCCACTGCAGTATTCCACTTGCGCAGCCCGTCACGGCCATGTGCATAAGGCCTTAGGGAAGGAGCCTAGTTATAAGTAGGGACCACTCCCAAAGTACAGTTGAAGAAGCAGTTAGAGAGCTAAAAAGAAATGTAACTGTTCCTGTTTCTCCCCACACCCTTGCAAGCAGATATGAGGCCCATGGTACTGGTGCAATATGTCTCCACTGAATGTATGGGTGAAGACGTAGGTTGGCCGGCCTGAGTTAAAGGGTATGCCTAGGTAATGGGCACAGCTGTGGATTGGCTGCTGCACACCTCCCCAGGAGCACATGTACCGACCATCCCTGTAACAAGCTCACGCATCTCACTGGGCTCCGCTCCTGTCCTCCGCTGTCACTGCTGCCGCTGCCACCAACCCCCGCTCTCACCATTCATGGAACCAATGGCAAACTACGCTGTCACCGTCCATGTCCCCCCACTGCCACAGCAGCAGCCGGCGCCACTGTCACTGTCATCGCTGGGCTCCCTGCTGCTGTGTGCAGGAGCATGGAGCCACTGCCCAGACACAGAGACACTGACACGTGAGAACGGAGCATGGAGCCGCTGCCGAGAGACGGAGATACTGACAGGGGAGGACGGCGGTACCTGACATGTGCACAGGAGCAAGGACACCCACAGCCTGTGAGACATGGAGGCACTGACGGGAGGACAAAGCATGGAGCTGCTGCCGAGAGACAGAGACACTAACAGGGGAGGATGGCTAGTACATGACATGTGCACTGTGCTCTCTGCGGGGAGCAAGGACACCCACAGCCCGTTTGTGTCATAGTGTGTGTGGGTAGTACTCCAGCGGCCCGCGGCAGGCAATCCACATCTGGGGGTGTGATCTGTCACTAAGCCCAGCCAACCCAAGTCTCTGTCCATAGTTCTGGTGGAGACATATTGCATCGGTACTGAGGCCCACTACTGAGTGTAAGAGTGAAGGCTCAGACTAAAGCTAATTCCTGTTATTCTTATGCCTAGGGGTGGAGAAGGTGCTATTCCTGTGATCTCTACATGTAAGTAAGCAGATGGGAGGCCCAGCAGGCATCCCTATCCCAAGGAAGCTGATGACCCCAGGGCAGGCAGGACACAGAATACAGAGAGCCTAGAAACTGTAGTGGAGAGGGTAGACCAGCCTGGGAGAATTATAGGCACCACCTGCAAAAGACTGATTGTTTCAAGGAGAATTAGACTTTCTGATGACAGATAAATGTAACAACCAAGCTTATTTCTACAAGTAAACCGAGAGTTTACCTGCCTCCCTTGTCTTCTCTCATTTTGGGTTCGCACTTCAACACAACCCCACATGTGGGGAAAAGTACAGACAGGTGCACTTGTGACAACCGAATGGGAAGCGACAGTTGATTTGGCCTCCGTGGGGTGGGAAACCAGATGCCTGACAAATTGTCTTCATTGCTAGTCATCACACACAGTCCACCAGAGCAGCTACTCATAGAGCGGATCCTAAGTAACTCATCTTGAAGTTTTTATGCCCTAATAAAGGATTATTCAGATGGCAGTATTTTCAATCCGTGTGCTCACTGAGTCTACAACAGTTTAGCCTCAGACAACACACAAAGCCTGAATAACCATTTAGGCAATTCGCACATGCCTTTTTTTTTTACATGGACTCATGTTAAAAACATCACAGCATGTCCTATTCTGGAACATTTTCATGGATGAGAATAGGCAATGCAATAGTAAGGGCTCCTTGAACATCATCAGCCCGTTTAGTCAAGATACATTTTTTCAAGCCTTTACCAAAAAAAATGTGCAATACTTTGATGGGCGCCCCTATTCCCAATATTTTTCTTTAAATCAGGCCGATCTCGCCCCGATTATTCCAATAATCGCTCATTAATGGTCTTTATCAAAAAATGGTGCAACAGTTTGGTGGTTCAATCTCCACAGGTATGGGGCAGGGGCACTTTAGATGAAGAAATCTATTGCATGATACTTAAAGGGGTATTCTGGTTGTAGGTAGTTTTTTTCCTGTTTTCACCCAACCACTGTATGGGTGAAAATTGTTAAATCGATGGGGGTCCAACAACCGGAACCTCCACTGATTCCGCGAATGGGGACCCATGTCCCCTCTATTTTACAGTTCAGGATGCAGGCCCCCATTTCCATAATGTAGTGGGGAATAGAGCTGCTGGTTGTGTATGTGCAGCTGCAGCTTCATTCCACACAATGGCGCAGACACATAGCCGAACGTTGCACTCGGTTATCTCTGTCTGCCCCAGAAATGAATGGAGCGACGCTGTTCACTTCTAGAGAAAGCCCTATCAGTCAGAGGTCCTCCTCCTAACAGTAGTGCTACTTGAATGGTTCGGCAATATTGATTAGAGGTCTCTCCTCCAGAAGTGTTGAGTTGGTGGTTACAGCAGCCCTTAACTTTGCATACTGCTGTTCTAACTTCCCTCAGGCATTTTATAGGTGTCCATATCTAAAGTGCCACTGCCTTGACGACAACACTTTAGCCATATATCATATCATACAGCAGGAACATGAGCAGACATAAGAGCGTTTGAATAATTGCTGCATTTATTTGAAGTACAAATCAATTATGTGAAAAAGTAATTTCTCCCTTTTAAACAAAGAATACACTATAAATTCTGGACAATTCTGAAAAGATTATATAATTCCTGGTTTTGATGTTTCATGCTGATGGATGACTGAACTTGGACCATTTTTAGTGAAACTTTCATGATCTAAAAATGTTGCCATTTTCTCTGCTACCACAATCCAAAAAAAAGAGAAATGAAGCTGCAAAGTAATAGTTGAGATTCCAGTAATTCTCCAGTAATATAAATGGCACATGGTAGGTGGGGGCTGGTACAGAGGAGCCCTGGAGCTTCACGTTACACCTCTGGTTAGATAACACATTTTAAGGCCAGACCATTATTGGGTGAAATGTTGTCTGGAACAATCACAACTTGGTGGCCTACACGGCTAGAAAAGTTGGATCAGACAGGTTGGATTTTTTTGGAGGCTCCTTAATACCCCCAAAACAACCAAATAAGCATGGAAATGTACTAAAGGAAGCGAAACCTGATGGAAGTATGAAGTAGTGATTCGAGAAAATATTCCTAACGAAGAATCATGTAACTCAGATGAAGATGTTGGTCATCAACAACTGCTGATAATGATATGTCTGTTGGGTTGTATATTCACAAAAGAGTACCTTTACAATATTTCTAGAGAAGGGATAATGATGAATAGTATAATTATATAGATATTATTACATACTGTGAAATATGGCAGAAAGTAGAGCCAGCAAAGCGCTATCACTAGCAATGGGAGAGTTAAAAGCGTCTTCCGCTGTCACCAAATGAAGGTTTATTCTTTGAATAGAAAGTTATAAAAGTTTCCAATGTACTTTCTATATCAATTCCTAACAGCTTTCAAAATCTCTGTTGCTGTCATCAGCCAGGAGCTTCCATTGTTGACTCCTAGATATTACCATTCCAGAGTCCTGTGATGGACACACAGGTACACAGCCGGTTACTGTAAAAACCCATGTACTTATGTCATGGTTACATTGACAGAACAGAATTTTATTCCACGTGAGTTAACAATGAAACGTCCGATTCAATCTCAGCAAGCAAAGATCTTGAAAACAGTTCGCAATGTATGCAGAAAGTAAATGGGAAAAATACAGAACTTTTCATTATGCATTACCATTTATTTGCCGACAGGGGAATATAGCTTTATTAGGTGGCATAAGAAATTTATTGATTCCTCCGATTATGACTCTTATTTGGAGAAAGTTAATTTATGCAAAATAAATTGAAGATTTAAGAAGCAGGAACAGAAGAGTGAAGACACTTTAGAACTATTGTGCTGTTTTTTCATGTATCCATTCTATGTATTCCTTAGTTAGACGAGTATACACAGCTACTCCATTAGGCATTCCACAAGGATCATCCCCATAAGAAACGATTCCTCTGAAGACGCCATCACAAATCAAGGGGCCGCCTGAATCGCCCTGTTTGGAGAAAAATAATTTATTAATGGCCTTTTCAATATTCAGCATAATTTCTGCATTAAAGTGAAAGTGGCGCTATGGTTTCCGGTAAATTTTAAGAATAAGCCATCATGTCTGTATATTTGTAATAACACTATTTCTGTCTTCCCCTTTGTAGCTTCCATCTCTTCTTGTCAGTTGTCCAAGCACAGATAATGCAGACCGTACACCACTCACTTAGAAATGATATACAGATTTCACATAGGAATAGTCCTACGCACTCCTGTGACTGATGCAGCCAATTACTGGCGACAGCAGTGGCTTACTATAGGCAGTGATTGGCTGCAGCAGTCACATGTCCTAGTCAGCAGCAACCAGGAACGACAGAGTGGCGCTGTGGCAATTTTACATCATGGGAAAACCCCTTTAACTGTGATAACTTGCTGCAACAAGTAATCTTAAAGGAATTGTCTGAGATAAAACTTTTATATAGAAACTGCTACCCAATGGTAAAAAAGCTTATACTTATCTCTCCCTGCTTCCCACAAGTCTCTACTATGATGCAGTATTTACAAGCTGCAGCAGCCTCTGTACGGGACATCACAGGCTGCTGCAGCCAATGTCTTAACTCAGTGACTGATAACTGAGCTCTGTCATTGACTGGAGCAGCCTGTGAGGTCCTATATACACACTTCTGCAACTTGTAAACATTACATCACAGCGGAGACAAGGAGCTGCTGCAGACTATAGGCACTATATTTTTTGCCATGGAGGAACCATTTTTACATATCTCAGTCCACCAATTTAACACAACAAAAGCTATTGAAAAGGCAAATAATGTGTAACACAAGACTTTTTCTTAACACATTGTATCAAGATAAACTTTGCTAGAACTATACCATAAAAACTTCCTACTGGTCGCTGTGTTCCCTACTGCAGACGGCTCTACTATTGCATTGCAAGTTTTGAAACATTAGTGAAGAAAAAAGTCGGATTAGCCATGGCTGTTCACTGCATTTACATCTGCTTATGGAAAAACTACATTATAAACACATCAGGGCAGATTTATTGTTTCTCTATCATTTCATTTTTGCTGAGCCTGACATAAAAAATGCAAAGTAACTACAAGCAGGTAAGTCTCACTTCAACTATGGGAAAAATATTTGAGGGTTTCTGGGAGACGCCATCCTAGAATACCTCAAGGAAAACAACAGTATAACCCCTCATCAGCATGGGTTCATGAGGGATTGATCATGTCAGACCAATTTGATCAGCTTCTACGATGAAGTAAGTTCTAGGCTGGACCTGGGAGAGTCTATTGATCTCGTATATCTGGATTCTTCTAAAGCATTTGACACCATGCCACATAAAAGGCTGATATATAAAATGAGACAGCTCAGACTGGGTGAAAACATGCGTATCTGGGTAAAGAACTGGTTCAGGGATAGAAAGCAGAGGCTGGTAATAAACGGTTCATACTCTGATTGGGCCAGCGTTGCTAGTGGGGTGCCACTAGGTTCAGTATTAGGCCCCATTCTGTTCAATATATATACACAATACTGGTTCTTTACTGTAAGAGCGGTGAGACTGTGGAACTCTGTCTGAGGATGTGGTGATGGCAAAATCGATAGAAGAGTTTAAGAGGGGACTAGATGTCTATTTAGAGTGCTACGATATTACAGGATATAGACATTAGGCGACCAGCAGGGTTGTTGATCCGGGTCTTGGAGTTAGGTAGGAACTCAGACGTTGATCCAGGATTATTCTGACTGCCATATGGAGTCGGGAAGGAATTTTTGTTTCCTCAAAATGAGCTAAATTGGCTTGTTGTTTTTTTCGTGTCTTCCTCTGGTCCAACAACGGGGGGGGGGGGGGGGGGTGTGGTTGAAACAGGCTGAACTAGATGGACATCGTCTTCATTCAGCCTAGCATACTATGTTACTATGTAATGGTGGGCGATGGGAGCTGTACAGGAAGGTCTTCTGGCATCCTTAAATATATCTAGAGATGTTTTACGATTTCAACGCCACACAAGTAGTGGAACAATAATAATCGCCTAAACATCCAAATAAACCAACTCACGCCGCAGGAGTCCTCTCCTCTAGATCCTACAGCAGTACACATCTTGCTTGTGTCTCCTATGTTCACAGATCCATGTTCATAACATTCTTTCCTGCTTATAGCTGGGACTTCAACTTCCATTAGAACATCAGCAATTTTGTTCTTCTCAGTCCATCCCCATCCCGCAGTTTCGCAGACCGTTCCTGCTTCCACATCCTCATATGTCTTCGGTAAAGAAAGAAGGCCTACTTTTTGTCCAAGCGTTGCTCCACGTGACAGCTAAAATAAAGATTAATAAAAGGGTTTTAAAAAAACAATTTCTACTTGCAAGTTTCTATTGGGGTCTTTCAGGACTGACTGAAGTGGTGGTGACTAAAGGAAAGGGAGGTGTCATCTGGTGACCGAGGACCCAAACCAGTCTACAGTATTGTAAAGCCAATTGGCCAATATTATTGGAGTCTAGTAGTCATAACCTTTGGGTTGCCTCTTGGCATGACCTGGTTACAGATTAACCTTTGGGCTGCCTGTCCACGGGCGTTGTGGTATCCCATGGCAGATCTCCGCCGCGGGATACCGCTGCCCAGGAGCAGGAGCCAGCAGACTGATCTCCACTGTCAGCCTATCTGACAGATAGGCTGACCGCGGAGAATCGCGGCAAATCGCAGCATGCTGAGAACCGCAATGATTCTCCGCTCGTGGACAGAGGAGAAGCACTGTCCATAGCAATGCGGGGAACGCAATGAAAACCCGCCCATGGACAGGCAGCCTTAGCCCATTCTCTCACTATTTACCACAGCGTTTTGAATGCCACGCTTATCGTGGTACGACTCTCCCATTGATTTCCATGGGGCCTCGCAGACCTCCGCTCAAACTTCTTCAAGCGCTGCCTGCTTTATCTTGCTGTGTTTTTATGCTTTTTATTGCACCTCATCACCCCTCAGTAACCTGCATTCGAAAACGACGATAAAAATTGCAGTGTTTTGATTGCAGCGTTTTACGGACGGCATTCATGAGAGTGAACTTACGCTAACTTCACACGTGCGAGCGTGATATGTGTCTATGAATCCCGCCCACATATTGCTCTCACATCCATGTGAAATCCCCGAGGATGCGAGGCGTTTTCATGTGAGAACAGCCTCGCTTCACTTCGGGGGTGCAGGGAACCTCCGCCCCGGCTGTCAGGTGGAGTTTCTCCTGCCAGTCTAATTTAAACAATGGGCGTTACAATGCGAGAACACGTACAAGATACAACATGCCACGATTTGTTTCCCACATAGCATCATGGTGTCAAAAGAATAGGGTTCATATTTGTGTAAGATTTGTGTGTCTCGCAGCGCACAAATCTCATGCTATTTTATCACCCGTGTGAAGCCGGCCTTAGGAATTTAAGAGATTATCCTGTGAGCTAATATTTTATATACATTAGACTTTATCTTTTTAAACCCCCACTGACCAATTGCTAAGCCTCCAATGAAGTTTGATAAACCAACTTATGTGACAGGTTCATACGAGCGTTGTTTTATTGTGTATTACATGTGCGATATACACATGCATAATATGTGGTGAATGGAGTCAATAAAACTACATTGGTTTTTTTTGACCCCTCACACTAGTGTTTTTTTTATTCTGTATAATACGTGCATAAAAAAGAATGCAGCATGTTCTATTGTACCGCGTATTGCACGTGATAGAGCGTGGAGACTATGGAGACACTATACGCAATTACAGTGAGTATATGCAGCATTTATACACAACGTCGCTAAGTGACACAGTGGGAGATTAAAGAAAAAAATTGCTAAACCAGACCGCATGATAGTGTGCGTGAGATGTGTGAGCTCTACGCAGCAATATGGCTGGTCACCACCGCCTCACAGTGGTAAAACCCTGTGTTGTACACTCAGCGTTTTACACATACACTCTTGTGAGCCGTCCCTACAGCTGAACATATATCTGAAATCACTGTCAGCCAGAAGCTATATGTCCCGGTTGCACCATAAATATGGTGACTAAGCTAAGTGTCAATGTTTATTTGAATTGAGATAAAGGAATAAGCTGCTGCTGGCCTCCTCTGGAAACAACTTTCATGGAAAGAAAGGACTGGATGTGTTTAAAGTGTAACCGTCATTTCCTTATGAACATACAGAATAGGCGATAAGCATTTTTACAATATATTTAATAAGCCTAATCTGTACAGTTTTTATAGAAAACCTCTGTGCATCTAGAAAGGAAAATTCAGCTATTGCATCAAAATGCTAACAACGACTTGTCCGTCTGTTTGTGAGTGCTTCTCATGCACATGATGGTGACATCATCGCAGGTCCTAAAGCATAAAACATGCATAGCTTGACAGCAGCCGAGCGCTCACAGTACCTCTGATGATGTCCCTGTCATGTGATCAGTAACCCAGGCTCTGACCTCTGCCCCTGATCACAGGAGGCTGACGTCATCACTGGTGCTTCACTTTATTAAAAACCTGCACAGCTCGACAGCAGACCAATGATTATGTCACCATCATGTGATCAGTTTCTTGTGTGAGAGGATTCTGAGTCACATGACCGTGACATCATTACAGATCCTAAAGCAGCACAGGTCGACTGTATGTCACGTGACATGTGCATGTAATGTAGCAGAGCTGTGTTTGTCTTTGATATGCATATGAAATGTAGCAGAGCTGTGTGTTTCTGTGAAATGCGGACGATTCAGAGCTATGTGTGTGTGCGATGAGCGCATGTAGCAGAGCTGTGTGTGTCTGTAACATTTCCATGTAGTAGAGCTGTGTGGTGCCAGAAACACTGCTGCTATTATTTAATTTCCTAATAATTACTAGTAGTTGAATACAGAGCTCCCTTCTGCACTGTGCCTGCAACTGTCATCTCTAGTGCAGGTGCAGTTTTTCCCATATGACACACAGATGCCTGTGTGACTATAGCTGAGCATTACTACCAGCCGGAAGCTATTTCTCCCACTATACATGTAGTGGCTAAACAAAGTGTCAGTGTTTATTTCAATTGGAATAAGGGAATAAGCTATGGCTGGACCCCTCTGGAAGCATCTTGTCTTTTGTGGAAACGAAGAACTGACATATTGAAATCCAATACAAATTATCCCTCATTACCAGGGGAAAAGTTTGATGCCACAACTGTCCCCAAGACATCTTCCGTCTCAGGCACAGTTGGGGCATCCCTATACACATGAGACTGGCAGGTTAGCCGGACACTTATCTCATGTGTATGGCCAATTAAGCTTATGGTCTTTTTTCGCTATACAATCTATCATTCAATAGAAAGATGAAATAATAGATCATTACTTTCATGAGCATTATGTCATTGTCAATAGTTTTGTTGTCATATTTTGGATGGATGATTTGCTGCTCGACATCAAAAATCTGTCTTCCATCTTCCTGTGCAGATAGACGACTTAAATGAGCTCCAAGAACAACCATTGCTCTACCCGCGGGCCTAGAAAAGATTAAATGAAAGAACTTATCAAATTTTCTACAAACCTTTTTGCTTATTAATAAAGCCTGGAGTTACAGGAAGGGCCTTCTGTGCAGTCTCAGTCAGTGGCATATCTATAGCGGTCACAGGGTTCGCAGTTGTGACCCGGCCCTAAGCCAGCAGTTTCAGAGACCCCCTTGCACTACAGCACTTAGGAGAAAGACCACAGCGCATTACTCACTGCACCGCAACTCCAGGCTGTTATCTAACATTGCTGCTAAGCCTGACTCCTCCCCCAGCAGCGTGTTCCCAGTGTAGGAGGAGCTGGTGGAGGAGTTGGGTGCTAGCAACAGGGTGAGACCCGGAACCGGAAGATGTGGTAATCTCCGAACAGCCCAGAGTTGCAGTGCAGGGGAGGTGATATGGACCGTGCTGGTGTAACCTGGGTATTTACTGTATATAATTATATATGTACCACTGGTATACATCCCCTGTATATAGTGATATGGACCATATTTGTATAGCCTGGACATCTTCTGTATATAATTCTATATGTATAGCTGAAATAACTTATACATCTCCCTGCATATAGTGATACAGGTCATGCTGGCATAACCTGGGCCTCTCCTGTTTATGATCGCAAACTTAACACAAAATTAAAAAATGCGCAATATATATAGTTTAGGTATGGGTAAAGGTTCCTGGGCCCGGGTGCAACCGCATCCCCTGCATCCTCTATAGTTATGCACCTGGGTACAGGTACAGATGACTTCAGGTTGTATGGTTTAGGTATGGGTACAGTTGCAGATGACTGCAGGCTGTATGATTTAAATATGGGTACAAATGACTGCAGACTATGTACTTTAAGTATGGGTACACGTGCAAATGACTGCAGGCTATATGATTTAACTACGGTTATAGGTACAGATGACTGCAGACTGTATGGTTCAGGTATGGGTACAGATACAGATGACTGCAGGCTGTATGATTTAACTATGGTTACAGGTATAGATGACTGCAGGCTATATAATTTAGGTATGGGTGAAGGTGAGAGGAATGTGGGCCGTATGTTTTAAGTATGGGTACAGGTGAGATGACTGCAGGCTGTATGGTATAGGCATGGGCACAGGTGAGATCACTGCAGGTCATATGGTTTAGGTATGGGTACAGGTGAGATGACTGCAGGCTGTATGGTTTAGGTATGGGTACAGATGACTGCTGCTGTATGGTTTAGGTATGGGTACAAGTGAGATGTCTGCAGGCTATATGGTTTAGGTATGGGTACAGGTACAGATGACTGCAGGCTGCATGGTTTAGGTATGGGTACTGGTGAGATGACTGCAGCTTGTATGGTTTAGATATGGGTACTGGTACAGATGACTGCGGCCGTATGTTTAGGTGTGGGCACAGGTGAGATAACTGCACACTGTATACTTTAGGTATGGGTAAAGGTAAGATGACTGCTGGCTGTATGGTTTGGATCTTGATGGATCACTTTGAGCTGGATACTGATCTGCAAAATAATAATAATAAACAACGGATGTCCCCAATCAGAGAGATGTCTCCTGTGATCACTGGAGGTAACGGCAGCTTTACGTGGGATAACTATTTGCTAAAAAAAGGAAAACAAATCTCTTAAATGAGCGATTTTCAGTGGCACTTGTCCTTTGTAAACACGGAACGGAACCTAACAAAATATTGAGCAACAAATTGCTCAGTAGTTGCTAGTCACTTTGTTTTGGTTCACTGAAACTAAATGACTAGTGATAGACTCGTTTTCAGTGTAAACAGGCAGTTGTTCATCTTTGAAGACTGCCTGTTCACAGTGAATGGATGCGGGTGGCCAGAAGAGATCTGCAGCGCGCTCCGCCTCCGCCCACTGAACAACTATCACCGTGTAGAGCTGCTGTCTGACTATTATATGGTGACTGCATTATTCTCAGGTATCCTAGAGCTAAACTGTTGTATCTAACTTAGCCCACTGTTATAAAAGTTGTCTTATGGTGCCTGTGAGATGACAGATAGATATATAGATAGATAGATAGATAGATAGATAGATAGATAGATAGATAGATAGATAGATAGATAGATAGATAGATAGATAATAGAGATTACTCAGACCACTAATCTTTTCAGACTTTAGCAACATCCTTGATTGCTAGTGTTGCATTGGTGGGCTCGGTGATGTTGCAGGAAGCTCCGAGCAGACCACAGACTGCAGTCAGCAATTACAGGAATGTGGCCCCCCTTAACTTTTGCCACTGGGCCCCTCAGCTTTTAACACAGATCCAGCATCAATTATTAGACATTTGTTGGCCCCCTCTGCTAGTAATTAAGACCCACTTACCACGTGAGGGCACTTTTTTCCATGGCCATCTTACGTTCCCAATCCGCCCGTGGAGATAGGTATGTACAATCATTATACATACACAGTAAGGGTACGCTCACACATCGGAATCCAACACGTATTTTTCCACCTGGATTCCACATTTACAACCACAAGACAAGTCTGTGGCTGAGCTGTATATTTCTGCCATATATTTTCCTACAGATTCTCAGGTGGATGTAACCCTCTCAATGTGCAAAATCTGTGTTCACAGTTTCCAAAACAATTCTGTACAGATCCAGAATCGCGTCAGAAATTTTGAATGCGGATTTTGCTCATTGACAGGCAGAAATGTGCGTTGCAATTGGATCAGCAAGAAAGAAATATAGACAAGTGTGTAGGGACCGCATAGCAAACCCCCAGTGTGATAGATTTTATTTTAATGGATTCCATACAACTCAGAAACCCCCCCTGTGCACAAAACACAATACGGCCGGCAGTCATGGACATGGGGCCTCATGGGGCAGAGGATGGCTGCATTAAGGTTCTACATGAAATAGTAAATTTGGGTATTTAGTAACAATTTGATGAATTCTGTAAGCTTCACTTTAGTGCAAGCTAGATAATTCCCCTTGTGTGATGTCATTTGTCTCCATTTTGACATTTGCTTCTATTTGTGTCAGGGACGGTACAATTTCCATATACTTACAATTGACAATGAGCTGCAGTTACCACCCAGTTTGCATTGATCAAACTTCCTCCACAATACGTTTCTGATGTCTCAGTATCAATGATTAAAGCCATATAGGGTCTGGAGTTCGCAAGGGCTTCATGTCCATTTACAATCTTTAAACTTGCACCTGTGTGAGTGATGGTAGACATGTATTATGTATGTTCAAAGGATACATCTCCATAAAAAACAAGGTGGTAGGTGGTGGCAGGCTTTAGCTTTGGGGTACAGATTTAGTATACTTGATTAAAACCAACTCAATGTACCATCTAATGTATTGAAAATGTGAAGAGAGATGATAAAAAATATATAATTCTGTCATCTTTGGGGGTCGGGCATTCGTCTGTCCCTGGCAGTACCATGGAAATGAATGGAGCAGCAATGCACATGCTCGACCATGGTTTCATTCACACAGAGGGACACGGGACCCTTGTTCTCATGTTTGGTGGAGTCCAGAGTGTTACACCCCACCAATCAGATAGTTATCTCTTATCCTGTGAATGAGGCATCATTTTTAATCTAGGCACAACCCCTTTAAACAGACGCAAGTGCCTTAAAAAGGTGGCCAAACAATTGAAATATCTGTCTGCTGAAGGGACAAGTGCAGAGCTCCCTGAATGGTTATTACAAACACCAATCCCAACTGAATAATTATATGACGACTTGAATATTTAACCTAAATAGGGATGTCGTTAGGCTTAAGGCAGTATACAAGCTAATATAACGGTATATATCCGTCACCCATAATCAGAGATTAGCGGTATTAGTGACGAATAAGCTTGTTTGGCTAGCCAGTTATAGTAGCAGCTAGTGGACTGCTAAAATGGTATCAATTCCTCCTGCAAAGACCAGTTGCTGTGGCATAATGACCCTAACTGGTTGCTACGGCATAATAGGCCTATCTCTGTAGTATAATATCTTTCCCTTAGCTTTTCCCCCAATGGAGGGTAAATAAAATAACAAACCACTCATAGCCCTGATGGTGGACTAGAGTGTCATCCAGCCTCCAGGGATTGCATAGCTAAAATAGCATCTTGGGAACCACCCATGGGTTGGGGATTATATGTCTCCATCCCCCTCATGAGGACCAAAAGGGTTCTCAGTATCAGGGCATCGCTCAAATGCAGACTGTCGTTCTCTGGTTTATCAGGGTTAATTTATGCCTTTGGGTTGAACTGCGCGAAGATCGCAAGAAAAAGGGGCCAATATGTGCTAAAAAGTCCTTTATTGATAGTGACTTGTTTATCGTGGTCACCTTGGTAACATACAGAGGACTCCTCCTCAAGTTCCACCCATCGGTAGCTGCCACGGTCTTGATTTGCCGCGTCTAGTATTGCTACCTTGATGACATAGGTTGTGATTTGCCTGCGTGCGTCAGGACGTCACCACGCCGATTGAGAGCTCTGTATCTACGGCCACCGCAGCAGCGCGTGGCGTGATGACGTCAGGTGCGTAAGTACGTGGTGGCCGCTGCGATGGCGGTAGATACAGAGATCTCCATTAGCGTGGTGACGTCCTGACGCACGCAGGCAAGTCATACGGTGTGCCCTAATGGTGCTATATGTTTTTTGATAAATTATCAAATAAAATTTAGTTTTAACTTACTAGTCTACTCTGTGAAGGGCGATATAAAATTATGAGCCTCGTGTGGTGCAGAGTGTAAGCTCTTGCCTACGACCTGGAGGTTGCAAGTTCAATCCCCACATGCGTCAGGTAGCCGGCTCAAGGTTGACTCAGCCTTCCATCCTTCCGAGGTCGGTAAAATGAGAACCCAACTTGGTGGGGGGTAATTAAGTAATAATTACCTGAAAGCGCTGCGTAATAAGTTGGCGCTATACAAATACCACAATTATTATTATTATTATTATTATTAAATAGACTACTACCACTGCGAAATAAGTTAACATAGCATTTTAAGCTGAAAAAAGACTTGGGCACATAAAGTTCAGCCTTTTACCCCCCCTTCATCCAATATTGATCCAGAGGAAACCTTTGTATATTTTCTACTGCACTTATAGAGTTCTTGATACTTTTTGTCCTATAGTCTCACTGGTTCCCAAACATAAGACCGTGCCATCATGCTTGAGACTGTACAGTGAAGCTATAGGCACTCCGTATGGTGCCTCTATATGCTAGGATTTTGGAGGTATCCCCCACCCTCAGTTGCAATACTAGAAGCAACATATAGAACATTTCATTATTGTATGTATATCAGATCCTGTGTGATTCCAACAAATAAATCCTCTAAAATCAAAGACTTACTAAGGCACAGTGCAGCCCTATAAACCTCAATGGGTGCAGACAAAGACTTCAGAGAACTTGGGAGCGTATCTAGATGAAGCATAATTCTTGAAAGGCTATTCCGGGCAGTTAACCTCTTGCAGTAGTGATGACCTATTGTCAGGATAGGTCAACAGTAGTTAATCGAAGGGGGTCCGCCACTCATTACCCAATCTCGGCCCTTGATTTGATTTCAGTTGGAAATACACTTCCAACTGCAATCAAAATGTGGATATCAGGACATGCTGTAGTGAGCGCAGGAGCTGCCATCAGGTGATCACTGAGGTTGCCAAGCAGTGGACCCCTGCCAATCGCCTACTGAGGACCTATGCTGAGGATAGGTCACCAGTACTGAAATATGTTAAATACCCGCAATACCCATTTTACTGTAAAGGGTACACAACTTCATTATGTTATCAATCCTATAACTCTTACCTTCAGAAGTCAGCAGACAAGCTGCAAGGAGAAACAGACTGTAGAAAGGTTTCATGACTGGTAGCTGCAAAGGACAGTCTATGTGCATGTGTCAAGCTGCGGGTCTTTATATACTGTAATATACAGGATTTATCTATACAGTGTGCCACAGAACCACTGATTTAATCAGAAATGGAAAATACACCCTGTAACCATGTGCATGCTGGTTTACTATTAGGTTTTGTCTTTAACCCCTTAGTGACCACCCATACGCCTTTTTCCAGTTCTCACCAATAGGCCTTATTTCAATCAACACGCCTTTCTATGATGCACTGGAATACATTCAACACAGGTCTCCCTTGTTAGTAGAGTTCCAGCTCTATCAGCTGGGAGCAAAGAAATCACCATTTCCAGCTGTTTGACCACAGCATGTAAAGGGTTTATGTCACCACGAGATGTAAAAGGCTGACACTAGGAGGGGTCTTCTGCCGTTATTCATTAGACCTTAGCGATGTAAAGGGAGGGGTGCCGATTGGTTACTATGAAACCTGGAGGCATGAAAATGGCCTCAGATTCTGCCATGAAAAGAGGCCTATTAGGCTCAGCCAAAAACAGGGTCTCACAACCAAATCTAATACACTGCAATATTGATGTAATGAAGTGTATTATAAGTAAAATTAGTACCAATTAAATTCAAGTTCTCTGGTTGGAAAACAAAAATATTAAAAAAAGGAAAAAAATATAAAAATATATATAAAAAGGCTGAACCCCTACTCTTTCCCCTTTACTTTTTTAAAAACCATGACAGCGAAAAAATCATTGCAAATTTCGTATTGCCGCATCTGTAATGACCCACATAAAAAAGCTAGTATGTTACTTAAAGGAAGTCTGTCAGCAAAATTTTGCCTATTAGACTCATAAAATGGTAGAGTTGGAAGGGACCTCCAGGATCATCTGGTCCGATCTCCTGCTCAATGCAGAATCACTAAATCATCCCAGACAGATGTCTGTCCGGCCTCTGTTTGAAGACTTCCTTGAAGTAGAACTCACCACCTCCCGTGGTAACCTGTTCCACTCATTGATTCCCCTCACTGTCAGAAAGTGTTTTCTAATATCTAATCTGTGTCTCCTTCCTTTCAGTTTCACATCATTGCTTCAAGTCTTTCCTAGTGCAAATAAGAATAGGGCTGATCCCACTACACTGTGACAGCCCTTCAGATATTTGTAGACAGCTATTAAGTCTCCTCTCAGCCTTCTTTTTTGCAAGCTACACATTCCCTTTAACCATTCATCAAAGGACATGATTTGAAGACCGCTTACCATCCTGTTATCTCTTCTCTGAACTTGTTCCAGTTTGTCTATGTCTTTCTTAAATTGGGTGCCCAGAACAGGACACAGTATTCCAGATGAGGTCTGACTAAGGAAGAGTAGAGGGGGATGATGACCTCACGTGATCTAGACTCTATGCTTCTCTTAATACATCCCAGAATTGTGTTTGTCTTTTTGTCTGTTGCATCACACTGTTAATTGATGTTCAGTTTGAGATCTATTAGTATACCCAAGTCTGCTTAGCCCAATTCCTCCCATTCTGTATGTGCTTTTTTCATTTTTCTTGTCCAGATGTAGGACCTTGCATTTCTCCTTGTTAAATACCATTCTGTTAGTCGTCGCCCACTTTTCAAGCTTTTATAGATCTTTTTGAATCCTCTCTCTATGTCTTCCCTAGTGTTAGCTATAACTCCTAGCTTTGTGTCGTCTGCAAATTTGATCAGTTTCCCATCAATTCCCTCCTCCAGATCATTTATAAGAATGTTGAACAACACTGGGCCTAGGACAGAGCCTTGTGGTACCCCACTTGATACATTCTTCCACTTGAATGTGCAGCCATTTATGATCACTCTTTGAGTACGATCATTCAGCCAGTTCTGAATCCACCTAACAGTTGCCTTCTCAATACTACATTTGGTAATTTTTTCAATAAGTAAGGCATGATATACTTTGCCAAATGCTTTACTAAAGTCAAGATATACTATATGGACTGCATGACCCTGATTAACTCAGTTGGTGATTTTGTCATAAAAAGAAATTAAATTAGTCTGGCATGACTTGTTTGTTACAAACCCATGCTGGCTCTGCTTAATCACTCCATTCTCATCCAAGTACTTGCATATATGCGATTTAATCACTGGGGAGCACAATTTTTGGTGACTAAGATGTTAGAACTTTTTGGGGATATTTTAGGGTCATAGATTCTAAAAATGGCATTAGCTTTTCTGCATCAGGTCTGCTTATCAGAGAATCACAGAGGCAGAGGGAACTAATTTATAAAATGCCCAAATCACAGAAGATCCCTTAAAACTATAATATTTTATTCCTATTACATTAAAACACACATATTGGGTTCAAGACACTCATCAACTGATGAAAAGGTAAGACAAAAACAAAACAACAATGAACAGAACACAACACGCGTGCTAATGAATGTCACGGTGTTACCACATAAAGGAAGTATCACTTTAGACTCAATTTATACGTCTCCGATATGGCTACGCAGTTCTCGTGCCATAGAAACTTCCCATTAGAGGGACAATATACACATGGAGGGATAGGACGTCGCCAATCTCCCTAGTTGTATCTCCCATATATCTGGGATATTATAGTGTGATATGTTAGATATTATAGGGTATTGTCCCAGTTTTTTCTAATATTCATATGTAATTAGCCTGAGAAAACAAAAAATTCTAGACCTCAGTGAGTTGATGTAATCACTGACTGAATCGAGACATTTAATGATTGATATGTATCAATCATATGTATTTTAAACAATTGACCACCCGGTTCTTGAAAAGTCGTGGGTCCGACTGAAATGCATTGAACCACTCGAACTACTTATTTTGAATCAATCATTAAATGTCTCGATTCAGTCAGTGATTACATCAACTCACTGAGGTCTAGAATTTTTTGTTTTCTCAGGCTAATTACATATGAATATTAGAAAAAACTGGGACAATATCCTATAATATCTAACATATCACATTATAATATCTCAGATATATGGGAGATACAACTAGGGAGATTGGCGACGTCCTATCCCTCCATGTGTATATTGTCCCTCTAATGGGAAGTTTCTATGGCACGAGAACTGCGTAGCCATATCGGAGACGTATAAATTGAGTCTAAAATTATACTTCCTTTATGTGGTAACACCGTGACATTCATTAGCACGTGTGTTGTGTTCTGTTCTTGTCTTACCTTTTCATCAGTTGATGAGTGTCTTGAGCACAATATATGTGTTTTAATGTAATAGGAATAAAATATTATAGTTTTAAGGGATCTTCTGTGATTTAGGTCTGCTTATCAAGATATGACATATGTCCATAAATGTATGTTGTTGTTAGCCATTTAGTCATTCACAACCCTCAGCTACCCTAAAGGCGAGCTCCCTCCATGTTTTTCGGTTTTGCACTGCTTCTTTCAGTTGGTTGATATCTGTGCCAGTATCAGCGTTGACAGCATCAAGCACAACAAGTATAAATGTATACATGTACATATATTGTTTTATACATGTAATGACTGCCAATCAAAAGCTGAAGGTAAAAAGATAAATTCCAAAAAGCCTAGAACATAGATAATATAAAAGTTTCTTTATTGAGATGTTGATGAAACTATATTTTTGTGAATTCCTGCAATGAGATGTTCCTGGACATTCGCTCTGAATGTTTCACCAGTAGTCCGCCATCATATGTGTATCCCATCATCTGCAGTCCTGTTCTTCCACTGTACTTTTTTCTTGGTACATCACCAAGACAATCTGTAAATCAATCTAAAATGACTGCATGTTGTGCAATTTGATATTCATGTTACAACCAAGTGTTCAACAACAGAAGTGAGGGCATTCTCCCCAAGTTCACCGCAGTTTGCGGCCCTATAGTTCCCAAGTAAATGCTTTACAACCATACAAACCAACGACCGCGCCTGAAAGTTGTCCACTGAAGCCTGCAAATGCTGGTTTTTCATGAGTTCCCGGATTTGTGGTCCTTCAAATTTACCTGTTTTTAGCTTCTCCATGCTCATTGCAGGAAATTATCTAAATTTGTAGCCGAAACACATTTAATTTTTCTTCAATGTCTTTACACATTGTTTCATCAAACCAAGTGGTGGCAATATGTATTATATGTACTACTAATAAGCAAATACTAGCAGGAAAATAAAGTAAATATAACAAAAATAGATAATGACATCAGGGATATCTCAAAAACCAGAGCTCCTAGAACGAAATGTATGGTATTTTCGGAATCAGCGGCACAAAAATGCCCAGAATAAAGTCTAAAATTTCTGGCATCATTAAAATTTTTTATTTTGTTCCCCAGTGATTTGTTTAATGATCTCTCCTGGTATAGAAGTCAGGCTTACAAGCCTGTAGTTTCCTGAATCCACCTTCTTCCCTTTTTTGAAGCTAGGGACAACATTTGCACTTTTCCAAAGATTTTTTCAAAGATTATGTCAGCAAATCTTTGCTGACGGCACCATCGACATATCCAGTTGTTCACCTCTAGAATCCTGTTCCAACTCCTTATTCCATGGCAGGTACACTAAAAAATTATTTTCCTTCAACATCTTAAAGACTTTCTTCTGCTGTCAGGGAAATCGTCATCTTCCTTAATGAGTTTCATTGTAGCTATTCTGTCTTGAAGACTTTGCACTTTCTGGCAGGTGAAGTTTGGCTTTTATTCTGGTAGATCTGTAAACAAATAGGATACGGCTACTCACTACTCCCATGTTGATAGTTGATGTCCACTTCCAAACTTCTAAAAGTCAAGAATTCTAGTGGTGATATATAACCTATAAGATGCTACTAAATGTAAAACTTCAAATTATATCCAAATTATCTTCCTGGAACTCCAATCTCTGTTCTGGCGATGTCTTTCGAGCAGCTTGACCTAGTTAAACCTAGCAGTCTTCCTGATCACAGCAACTCTTCACTCTTCCCAGAATGTACCAGGAATATACAAATTATCTTCCTGGAGCTCTTGCAGTGTCCCATCGAGAGACCCCGGACGACTGACATATGTGGGAAGTTGGGAGGGTAGAGTGCTGACTTGCCACGGTGGCACCTACCATGCTCCATCCCGGAGGGAAACACGCAGCCAAGGCCAGAGTAGCACTGCAGCCCACCTCAGACACCCCTAGGACAGGGAATGCCCACCAAACTGTATAACAGGGGTTGGGTGATTGTCACGGGTGACTCCACCGTTCCCACCAGTATGATCCTGGGCAAATAAATGCAGCCACAGACAGTCTTTGCAGTACCATGGGTCTCTGGGAATGGTCAGAGCCCGACAATAACTTTACTTGGAAAATAATCAAAACAATACAAGGCAGTATAATGACAGACTTTTCAGTGCAGGTAAATGAATAAACTTTAGATTCTTGACTCGTAGTACCTCCACCCGGCCTTAGTGATGCGTGGGTGTGACAGACAAACAGGGTGTACCTCTACGTGGTGATCCAGACTTCAGACAGCCGCATAGGAAGACAAATAAAATCACTAGTACCTCTGCACTGGGCCTTGTACAATGCCGCAGACTTACTGATGCTCTCTCCTTCTCTCCCTCTTTCTCTCTGGGGCTCACTTCATTTAGCATCCAATCATAGCAGCACGGGAAAATCTCTCCTTCTCCTCCATGCTTCAGCACACAAGGACTGAGTGTGCCCCCATGTGCCCAGACCTCCTATACCACCCAACTCCTGAAGACGTGGACTCCCTTCCTTCTCACAATGACTCATTTTTATCATCTCTCTCATACCACATGACATGGCATACCTGATACAGTTACATGTGTGCTTTGGATTTTATTAGAGTTAAAGGGGTTGTCCCGCGCCGAAACGGGTTTTTTTTTTTTCAATAGCCCCCCCCGTTCGGCGCGAGACAAACCCGATGCAGGGGTTGAAAAAAAAAAACGGATAGTACTTACTCGAATCCCCGCGCTCCGGTGACTTCTTACTTACCTTGCGAAGATGGCCGCCGGGATCTTCACCCTCGGTGGACCGCAGGTCTTCTGTGCGGTCCATTGCCGATTCCAGCCTCCTGATTGGCTGGAATCGGCACACATGACGGGGCGGAGCTACGAGGAGCAGCTCTCCAGCACGAGCAGCCCCATTCAACACGGAGAAGACCGGACTGCGCAAGCGCGTCTAATCGGGCGATTAGACGCTGAAAATTAGACGGCACCATGGAGACGGGGACGCTAGCAACGGAACAGGTAAGTAAATAACTTCTGTTTGGCTCATAATTAATGCACAATGTACATTACAA
The DNA here is from genome assembly GCF_035609145.1 of Eleutherodactylus coqui. Taxonomy (NCBI): domain Eukaryota; kingdom Metazoa; phylum Chordata; class Amphibia; order Anura; family Eleutherodactylidae; genus Eleutherodactylus; species Eleutherodactylus coqui. The sequence continues at coordinate 72,902,611 of NC_089841.1, forward strand.
AGTGCATTAATATGGCCATACAGAAGTGTATTCCTCAACTTTGTTTCGCGGGACAACCCCTTTAACCTCTCAAGCGCTGCAGCTGTGCAACACTCACACTGCAAATGACAAGACAGCTTTGCACAGTGATTCAATACAAGACATACATGTATGACATTTATGGAGGGGGCCAGGATGAAGTACTGGGCCCCTACACTCCGATCTCTAAACTGATGTATGAGCAACTGAATAATGACATAACAGTATTCTTACCTCTATGCACTGTGACTCCTATCTCTAGATAAAGCCACAGAAAGCCTTCCCGCATTGTGTGTTATTTAACCTTGGACCGTTGGATGAGCGGTTCATATTTGTCGGGCTCTCTCCCTCCTTCTTCTGCTAAAAATGCCCTCTTCTATGTTGATGTATGTCTCCAGGTCTGGCTGCTGGAAACATAAAGCGTTCCAAATATGGCTTGGCTGCACAGCATTGAGGCTTCAGGTGCATGCGCTATGACTCCTCCTACTCAGCAGGAATGACATCACACGCACACGACATATTACATTAAGAGCATCTTGGGTTGTCTGTGCGCCAAAAAGAAATTAAGCCAGCTATTAAGCCTGATATGATTTACTCCTAGTTTCTGGCATAAATTATACATGAATCTGACAGGCCAGGGTAGCATTGCCCTCTCACACTAAGGCATACCACATTTCCTTAAAACTGGTGAGAGAGATGTTAATTTCAAAAAGTAACAAATCTTTTGCGTAGTAAAAGCTTACACCTACCTTTGTGTCTTTTTAGGCCACTTTTGTTGTGATAAATTTTCCCCTATATAACTGTGTATCATATGGGACTCCGGGCACAGCACGATGCTGTGAGTGCTTTATGGAATTATGCTGACACAGTATGCCGCTACTATGTGGATATAGCACTCTGGGGCCAAAGTATGTCCCACTCTGAGCACTACAGTATATAGATACTATATAGCTCTATGATGGCACTGTATAGTTCGTTGTAGGGACTATGCATTATATGTCCTCTGTGGACAAAATATAGCACTCACTGGCTACTTTTTAGCACTACATGAAACAGTGAATAGCTTATGTGGGGCACTATATAGAAATGTATGGATACAGAGTGGCACTCTGGGCAATGTATAACACCAACTGTGTGCTGCATATAGTATCTGTTTGCACTATTATTTGGGCGGTGGACCTGTATGACAATAATGGCAGTAAGTTTGAAAACGCACATTGATGTTCTTCTTTGGGAAGCTTGACTTTCCCCACACCGAACCAAAGAGTGTCCATCGCATACAGATCAGTACCCAGAGAATGCCATAAGTTGCCCAAATGAAAAGTGTATTACAGTGCCCATATATTACAAATTCTCCTCATCTCTGTCAGTTCTCACAAAAAGGACGACTTGGGGCGCGGCCTGGACGCTGAGCAAGATGGAAGTGTGAGGGAAGTGCTCCATCTAAGCAGCACCACTCAGGCCTCTTTACAGCAGCAAGCAGCCGCAATTATGGGGAAAACAACAAGGGACAGGAGCACGGAACATCAAGGGACCCCCCGCCCAGCAAAAGTGCAGCCCGATATGCAGCGCTTCTTCAGGGAGAAGAGCGCTCACTCACCGAGGCCTCCCTCCAAGATGGCACTGGCCCGGGAGCTCATCTCATCTCACAGTAAGGGGGAGGAGGAGGGAGCTTCCTCAGATGGGGAAGATTGTGAATCCATTTCAAAAGGGTTCATGAGGAACCTGATTTCTCAAGCCCTGCGCCCCATCAGCACAGACCTTGCAGAGATTAAAGAGGAGTTTAAGCAGATGGGGCACAGACTGGAAGATCTGGAGTCCTCCTCCTCGGCAGTTATCTCTCATGCACAACAGTTAGAGCAAGCTTTGAAAGAGCAGCAGGCACATCTAAACAGAGCTTTACTGTTACAGGAAGATCTTGAGAACAGGAACAGGCGCAATAATCTGCGTATCAAAGGTCTCCCTGAAGCTTTTACAGGAGACTCTCTATATAAAGTCGCCAAAGAAATCTTTGTGTCTCTATTAGGTGCTGAGAGAGCCGCCTCCATCTCGATTGAGAGAGTACACAGGGCATTGAGACCCCCGCCAAGCGATGCAGAGCCTCCGAGGGATATAATCTGCAGGCTCCTCTCCTTCCCAGACACCCTCGCCTTACTGAAAGCTGCCAGAGCCCATAGGTCTGTGCCCTATGCAGATGCATCTCTGCTTATATTTCAGGACTTAGCGCCTACTACACTAGCCAAGCGCCATCTCCTACGCCCCCTCTTGGAGGTTCTCAGGGAGAGAGACATAAAATACGCCTGGCTTTTCCCGTTTGGTCTTGGCTTCTCATATAAGAGTAAGAGAGTCAACGTTCGCTCACAGGAAGACCTGGAAAAAGTCTGGCTGTTACTAGAAATTGAACCTATCTCCCTTCCCTGCTGGCAGCCACTTCCGGACCTCCCTCACTTCCACCCGCTGAAGGCACCGGAGGGGGGGGGGCAAGCCTCTGGTAGCACTAAATCCCCTAGAGGGAAAAAGAAAAAGTCAAGAGAGGACTTTCCTTGAGATCTGGCAGCAAAGGAGTCTTTTGTCTGAGAATCCCTACCTGGTGACCCCATGGACAGGGTAGGAGGGTCACCATTGCCGATGCAGGCCAGCAGGCGAGTTCAACGACTGAAACTCGCTACATTTCAAATCGGAGAGTTTTAGAGACCCGGCTGCGAGTCCTGTTTCCCCGTCAGGACATAACTAATTCCAGCCCGGGCTCTCGCTCTCGCCTCCGTAGGGAGGCTTTCGTGTTCCAGGTTGGATGTTCCGTATCCATGTTCCTGTTCTCCCTAAGCCTATTTCAAGAACTTGAGTAATATTGTTTTGCCGTTACACTAAGATATAGTTATATGTATACCCCATGATCAGCCCAAGGGGCCCATGAGGGTGCCTGTCAGACCAGGCTGTGTTGAGCTTTTTTGATTCCGATTGAGTCACTGGCTCTACACACCCCCAGTAGTACGCCCTCATATTGGAGAGGGGATTTGGGACTATAAGTATATCCCACCCCCTCCCAAAGTACTACTTGTAATAGTTAGCGGACCTAATCGTCTGCGCTTGTACCCTACTCGATTTACATTCCTCTTTCCCAATCCCATTAGCCTTCCCATCCTCCCCTTCCCCCGGACCCACAACTCTGTATAACCCCTCCCCTTCTTGTATCCTTTTACCTCCTAAGCTACCATCTCTATCACCGGGTACCACAAATTGTCACCTTTCACCAGTACTGAGGTGCTGTGTTGCTAGTTGAATTTTTGTTCTTCTTCTCATCCTCTGCTCTCTCTTCTGAACAGGAAGGATCTGATGGGAGACCTCCGGCTCACTTCCTTCAACGTGAGAGGCCTAAATTCGCCCTCTAAAAGACATAATGTCTCGCTCCTAACCAAAAGGTATGGCACAAAAATTCTTTTTATTCAAGAATCCCATTTTAAGGGGAACAGAACCTTTAATTTGCCAGGTAAACACTTCTCCCAAGCTTTTCACAGCATTCACCCTTCATCGGCATCAAAGGGAGTCTCTATCTACATACACAAGGATATTCAATTCACGGTAGAAACACAATACAGAGATGAGGAAGGCAGGGTCTTATTTTTAAAAGGAACGCTAAATAATGTTAAAGTTACCCTAGCCAATCTCTACTCTCCAAACTCGAACCAGATTCAGTGGCTTGTTCATCAACTAGAGACCTTGAAACACTTTGCTGTGGGCCATCTAGTGATAGCGGGGGACTTCAATGTCACCTTAAATCCGCTTCTTGACTCATCCTCGGGCCGCTCACAAATTTCACAAACCAAATTAAGGAAACTAGGGAGGTGTCTATTCGACCTGGATGTGGTGGACGCTTGGCGTCTTCTTCACCCCTCGACGAAGGACTTTTCCTACTACTCATTGGTCCATTCCTCGTTCCAGAGGTTGGACTACCTCTTTGTCTCCTCCGCTCTCCTCGCGACCCTCGAGAAGGCAGAAATAGACACAATAACGATTTCAGACCATGCTCCGATTCATTTGGTTCTTCGGTCCCCCCACGGTGTGCCAAGGGAGTGGAGATGGAGATTGAATCCGTCCATATTAGAATCTCTAGAGGACAGGGAGCATTTAAATAAATCGCTTGAGGAATATTTCCAGTTAAATAGTAATGGCGACACCTCGATCCCAATAACTTGGGAGGCTCACAAAGCCTTCATTCGGGGCCAGCTGATCTCTCTTGGATCTCGCATTAAAAAAACGTATCCAAAAAGAGATAGATGAGAAGCTGATAGAGATTGCCAAATTGGAACACTTGACCAAACTCTCTCAAATCAAACTGAATCTTGAAAGCCTAGCCGCTCTCAGGACAGACCTGAGACGTTGTCTAGACTCCAGATTCAACAAAAAACAGCTCCACCTAAAACATATTTTCTTCGCTCAAGGGAATAGAGGGAGCAAATATATGTCGTCCATGATCAAAAAGACAAAGACAAAAAATTTAATTAAATCAATAAAAACCGAAAAAGGGGACTCGGTCTCCGCCTCATCTGACATAGCAAGAGAGTTTCAGGCGTTTTATTCTAAGCTCTAAAACTTAAAAGCTAACTCCACCCCTGAGGGACAAAAAGACTCAACTCTACTAATAGACCAGTTTCTACAGCAGATAAATCTCCCTAAGTTGAGCTCAGAAACATCCGCTCTGACCTCTCCGGTCACCCTACCTGAAATTCAAAAACTGATAGCATCATGCCCTCCGAACAAGAGCCCGGGCCCAGATGGTTTAACCATACACTACTACAAGACCTTCCAGGCTACCCTAGCACCCAGACTCGTGGATCTCTTCAACGACCTGTTGAAGGGTGCCCCACTACCCAAACAGTCCCTAGAAGCCCACATAACCTTGATCCACAAGGAGAACAAGGATCCTGAACTGTGTGGCAGTTATCGCCCAATCTCTCTGATCAACCTGGATGCGAAGCTCTGGGCCAAGCTTCTCGCAGAGAGACTGGGTACTTGCATACCAATTTTGATCGGAGAGGAACAGGCAGGCTTCTCTAGGGGAAGGGAGGGGAGAGACAATTGCCTCAGACTTTTGCACGCTGCCCGATACGCCCAATCTCATAACATACCCTTGGCCCTAGTAGGCACAGATGCCGAAAAGGCCTTTGATAAGGTAGATTGGAGCTACATGGAGGGAGTCTTGCATCATTTCAACTTTCCCAGAGAATTTATTGCATCCATTTTCTCCCTCTACTCGCAGCCGTATGCTCGACTCAAGATAAACAAGGGCCTCTCCCCTCCCTTCGATATAAGAAATGGCACGCGCCAAGGCTGCCCTCTTTCTCCAGCCCTCTTTATATTAGCTCTTGAACCTCTATTGCTGAAAATCAGACAGGACCCAGCCATAAGCGGCTTAAACTGCGGGAACAATTCTCTATCTTCTGCGGCTTATGCGGATAATATTGTGTTCCTAATTACAAATCCAGAGGAGGGGATACCGAGACTTACGGAGCAACTCGAGAAGTTCGGTGTGGTCTCCAATTTTAAAATTAATTTTTCAAAATCAACAATTTTGAATATCTCCATTCCCTTGGCCCGCTATGACGCACTCCGGACTAACTCGTCCTTTTCTTGGTCAAACACCTCTATCGACTATTTGGGTATTAAACTCACAAAGAAAGCAGAGGACCTATATAATGCCAACTTTGCCCCCTTGATTAGTCAAGTGAAGAACTTGCTAAGGTCTTATGATGTTCCCTTCGCCTCATGGTTTGGCAGAAAAAACATCATTAAATCATACGTCTTGCCAATCATAATCTATAAAATACGAATGCTTCCCATTCACCTGCCAAAAAGCTTTTTTAAATGTCTCAGCTCTGCCTTCTCGAGGTTCGTGTGGAGGTGGAGGAGGCCGAGACTGGCCCATAGCCTGCTGATAAGGAAGAGGGCGGAGGGCGGGATCGACCTTCCGAATCTCTACGAATTTTATCAGGCCTCTCAGCTGGGATATTGGATATGTCTAGTTAAACCCTCTAAAGACGGATTACCCCGAATCCTTGCGGAAGGTTGCGACGGAGACTCTCTGGATGCGAACCTGTGGTTCCCATCAAAGACTCACCTTAAGGGCGAGCACCCACTGGCGTTTGCGTTTTCCGCGGGAAAAAAACGCAGCGTTTTCGCGGCGTTTTTCGCGCCATTTTTGCGGCGTTTTTCGCGGCGTTTTCGCGGCGTTTTCGCGGCTTTTCCATTAATTTCCATGGAGAAAAATAAGGACACATATGCAACTGACAGTTCCTATGTTAAAAACGCAAACGCAACGCAAAAAAAAACGCCAGTGGACAGGAACACATGTTATCTCTATGCCTGTGCAGGAAAAACGCAAAACGCAAAACGCAAAACGCAGGTAAAAAAACGCCAGTGGGTGCTCGCCCTAAGGGTCGAGGCTTTAATCCCCTGCTCAGAGGCCCCTGCGAGGTGTGGAACATGCTGAGACCCATACTAGCGCCGGACCCCTCTCCTATCCTCCCTCTACGTTCCATAGGCAGATTATTAAAACATCCTTCCGATCCATGCTCCACCTCGATTTGGAGGAGAGCCGGATCTTTGATAATTTCGAACCTACAATCTTTAGCACACCTTCCCCCGGAATCTAGTGTTCAAGCATTGGGCTTTGCTGATAACCTCTCCTTCTTACACAAAGCCCAAATTAAAAACACTGTTGAGGAATTCTTCAACTCTTACCAAGCATCCAGACAGGCATCGCCCTTTGAAAAAACTTTCCTGGAAAACAAACCCTGCCTAAGAAAAATTGCGTTCCTCCGCAAAAACTTCATCACCCCTCCCACAGACTACAAACCGGCATTTCTATCCTCGTGGGAGAAAGAGTTAGGCATCACGCTCACCCCACACGAATCCTCCCTGATACTCAAAACTTCCTTCGGGCGGTCGCCCTGCATCCTTGCCCAGGAATCCCATTATAAGTTATTAGCTAGGTGGTACAGGACCCCTCAGTGGCTGTCTGACCACAATCTGACCACCCAGAACCTCTGTTGGAGGTGCAAAAGCGATGTAGGCTCCTACCTCCATATTTGGTGGGCGTGCCCATCCATCATGCCTTTTTGGAAAGGAGTAGAAAAGATTCTCCAGAAAATCTCCCCTGATTTTTCTCTCACTCCGGACATAGTCTTCCTATGGAGACCCTCCAGGTCCTTTCACCCGCAGAAGAACAAGCTGCTGGCATCTCTGATTGATATCGCTAAAGCCTTGATTCCCCCTCTCTGGCAACAAAACACACCACCCACACTGAAACAATGGAAGGACAGGGCAGACCTCCTCTACAATTTAGAGGAACTGCATAGCTGGTCCAATAACACATATGATAAATTCCTGCTGACGTGGTACCCATGGAAACCCATAAGTGACTCGGACGTTTGGACCCGGTGAGCGGAGGTCTCCCATCCTTTCCCCCTTCTAGGACGGTGAGTCCCTCTTCTCTTTTCTACTCTTCTAGACGACAACCATGCTGATATAAAAGGATACCCACTCCTCCTCCCCCCTCCCCCCCTCCTCCCCCTTCCCCCAGCACCTTCATACTCCCCCCCCCCCCCCCCCCAGTGTTCATGATATTGTTTTACCAATGTTTGTTCTATATTTTTTATATTGACTGTACTCTTTTGCGGGGCTCACACAAGGATTTAACTTAGAGTGTATGTTTCCCAGCCCCACCTTGAATGTGACTTCAGCTAACCCAAAGCGATTTGTTGACGCGCAACCAGGAGCAAATTTATGTAACTCAAAGATGACTTGTACTCATTCGGGCTCTTCGTTGTGTGACTGTGTACATGTTATATAATAAAATCCAAATAAAATTGATTTAAAAAAACAACAAAAAGGACGACTTTATAGAGAGATAAATATTATTAAACAGGGACATAAGAGTGTCCTCTGATAAAGGAAATTCTACTTCTGAAGAGATCTGAGGTTAGAACATAACGGAAGACCACAGGTTTATCCACAAGATAAGTCCTTAATATCATGTCTGACATTTCACAAGAAGGATAAAAGATTAGGTTGAAGATTGGAGACAAACAACTCCAGATACTTCTCATGACAATCTGTGGTCAATAAGTAAACAAGCCCGGGAAGATCAGAAGGACGCGTGCACAACATACAAGAGTTGCTGCAAGTAAAATAGCATCTATTTCTTCTATTATCTTGAAGAAAGAGGCATTTCTTTCAAAGTATCAAGAAAGTAGCATTAAAGCTTCCGTGTCAGGAAGACAATCCTTTGTTAAAGGGTTAAAATGAAGCATCTGTGACAATTAGCCAAAGCAATGTCCTCAACAGAGGAAACACATTTCAATTCAAATGAATGATCATCCATGTAATGCATATGTAGTACCTGAAAGCATGCAACTGGTGCCCTAAAGCTTTCACTGATGTTTCATGACTGTTTTATAATGTCTTATTAATGCATATTGCACTTTAGGGTATCTCCACCACTAAAGTATTGATGACCTATCCCCAGGATAGATTATAGTCGATCAGCGTCTATCACTCAGGACCCTGGAGGTCAGTTTTAGCCACTAACAGCATCTACCGAGTAGGAATCCAATAGCTCCATAAACATTGTAGTGGCTGGTGCTGGTAATACAGGCACAGCTTCCAATTAATTCTATGGGACCCATGCCGAACAATTACAAATAACTGCATGTTAACGTGCCTTTCCTGTCTCCTGAAGCTTTCACATTTTTGGTTCGCATTGCAACATAACACCACATCTTGGGAAAAGTACAGCTGGGTGTATTGCCAAGAGTGACAAGCGAATGGTGTGTGACAATTGATTTAGCCTCTATGGGGTGGGAAATCAGGTTCCCAAAAGATTGTCCCCATTGCTGGTCATCACACTCATTGCAGCATGAGCATTCTATAGCATTTTCGTGGATGAGAATAGGCAATGCAATGTTAGAAGCTCTGTGATCATCAGATAGCCCACCGACTGCATCCGTGTAATGTTCAGTGTTTTTTACAAACAAATTTGCAGGCAGCATATGGGAACGTCCATGTGAATAGGGTATATGGACAAGAGTTCATTAAGTGAGATAACTCTTCAATGACTAAGGGTTTTCTTGTATATTGGTGATAAGGCTGTGATGCTCCAGTTTTTTGTTGTGGGGTAGGGTGTGCGACGCAGTTTTCGGAATACAATGAGCTCAGTGGACTGATTAAGTATTTAGGGTGGGTTCACATGAGCGTGTTTTTGTGCGTGCATATGCACGCGCAAAGACCCGCTTGTATTTACAACAATGCATTCCCTATTGTGTGTGCACATGTCCATACTTTGTGGGTGCGTGCACCATTGGGGATGCATGCATTGTTTTCAATGGAGCCATGGCTGCTGCCGGCGGCTACATTGAAAACAATGCTCTCCCGACACCTCTGCATTCTTTTTCCGGGAAGGGCTTTACATATAAGCCCTTCCCTGAAAAAGAAACATTTTAGTGTTAAAAAAAAAACCTTACCTCTCCGCTGCTCCCGTGCCCCCTGCGGGCATGAAAAACATATCTGCTGCATGTGGCAGATGTTTCCTTCACCCCCGCTAGTTAAAAGAATTCCCTACTGCTACATCTGCCACATCTGTGGCAGATGAAGCAGAGAAATTCTTTAATTCTCTACCGCAGCTGTCACACATGACAGCTGCGGTAGAGAATCCTACTGCCGGTATTCCCGTCAATAGCTTTTCAGGGAAGGGCTTCATAAATTCCAATTAGAGCTACCAGCAAGTGGGGATTTTAAATTCCTGCATGCTGATAGCTGAGATCTAAAGAGCCGGGGACAGCGGCAGAAGTTGCCGCTAAGCCCTGGCAGCCAGGATGAAGGAATCCCCTGCCATAGCGGTCACAGCTGTGGCAGAAGTCTGCAATGTACTCCCTATGTTGTGAATGGGGCTGGCACTGCTGTCACCGACCCCATTGAAAACACTGAGCGATATTGCAGTTTTTTTCTCTGCGCGGCAAGACGAGAATAAAAATCCCAAATATGTATGAAATCATGGAAAATCATTGGTTTCATAATCATCGCTCTCGCATCGCAAGAATAAAAAAATTGCTAGTGGGTAGGCACCCTTAAGACAGCACCCTCTAATTGGCCAATCAGGATCACTATCATCTATTCAGTTTCTATGGGATATAGGCGGAACATAGACATTATTTTGTCCCGAAAGTCTCCTAAAATGTGGGCTGTAGTGTAATATGGCATAGCAAGAGGCATGATTGAGGCAGTGACAGTAACGGGATCCACTGTCGCAGGGCTACTCAGTATCGCTAGTATCAGACATGGCTATAGTGCAGGTATCAGTTCTGAATGCTCAGGACGCAAAGTTCACTTATATATAAATAGGCTCTACACTCACCAATATCATAAATTTTCCACATACATTGTGTAGTGCTGTCTCCTGCAGTGATATTAAGGTCGGATTTGCATGACCAGGTCAGATTCCACATATGGAAGGCCCGCAGCAGTGACCCTGCGTAAATGTACTGCGTATGACCATGTACTCATGCAGGCGGTCATGTGCAGTACAGCTTTATTTTTTGTATTTCCCACGCTGCTGCCTAGTGATTACACGAGTACCTGCAGCCCATATGCAATGTCATTGTGTATTGGCTGTAGGCCTATCTGCGACCATAGAGCACAATCTGCTTTATCGTTGCAGATTCCAGGGTAAAGTAGAGCTTGCTGCAATTTTCCTTCTGCGCAATTCATACAGTGTGAGGGAAACTTCAAAAATACATTCCTTTCAATGCACATGTATTATTTACCAGAGATGGCAATTGTGGAATCTGCAATTCAAATCCAGTCATGTCAGACAGGCCTTAAGGCCCATTTACACTAGCCGATAATCGCTAAGAAATCGTTAAAAGGCGATAGTTTTAGCAATAATCGTTTCGTCTAAATGTGCGCCCATTGTGCACTTTTCATGCACTGCTAGCTGATTGTTAAATTCAGTCCAACCTAAAAATCGTCCTTCAGCCTTATCAGCAGTTCTCAACAGGCAGTGCTGATAGCATTGTTTCCCCCTGGAGAACAAAGGATCTGAATGCAGATAAGAGCCCTCGGGCTATTAACTGCTTTCAGCTAAGGCTTTATTTACACACATTTTCTTTTAAGTAGCTGAGTATCTACTTAAAAGTTTATGCAAAATGATCACTCAAAGCTGTTACTCATACTGTTGTTTGAGATCTTTTAGTGATCATCTGCTGGTGTAAATGGGCCTTAACTGTCAGAGGCTGAAAAATTATATTCTTAGTCTTCAATCTGCAGCAGCGGCGCTGGCAACAATACTAAATTCTGCCTCTCCCAAGATGGCTGCACCCTATGAGTACTCCTGAAATCTTCCTCATGTGCATTGCAAACTCTGCAAAGCTAAAAACCACGACCAATCATCCTGAATATCGGAGACAACACACTGCAAATATTGCTAAAGACTTTGATTACATCTTTCAGTTTGACCAATAGTAACAGGATGATAAGCAGAGGAAACAGACAGTTGTACTTTCCATCAATGGCAAGGAAGCGCCAGAGTCTAGACACCCAGATCTGAGAAGATATCAGATGGCAACATACGTAACCTATAGGTAATAACCCCTAAAATATAATCTAAATACTTTATTATTTAGAAGGACAAGTTGATGTGGATAAAACATTGCAATCGTTCTAAGTGTCAGTACAGAAGCTATTGAGATGGTCACATTGCCATATTTTCCAAGTGTTCAGCAGCACTCAATAATTTTTGTAAGTCACTTGAGCATACTCAGTTGATGCGGACGCACTCAATACGTCTGTCAAAATTTTCTCACATCATCATTTGCTGCTGTTTTGTCTCTGGACTAGATTGGCTATTCGAAAGAATGTTCTGCCTCCCTTCTATTTAAGAGTTATCAGTTCAGCACTTGGCTCACTATAGTCCTGGTTGTTGTTTCCCCTGAGGATGCCACAAGGCGAAACATGTCAGGGTGGGTATAAATTAGATTTTAATAGGGTTTTGGTGGTGCTGATTTACTAATCTCTACATGGGCTTTTGGAAGCTGGCCATCAAGACCCATGTTTTAGGGTGGGGTCACACGAGCATGTTTTCGCGCGTACATAGGTGTGTACCTACGTACGAGCAAAACCACGCGTGTATGCAGCTGCATGCTTGTTTTCGATGGAGCCGTGGCTGCTGCCGGCGGCTCCATTGAAAACAATGCTCTGCCAGCCCCCTGCATTCTTTTTCAGGGAAGGGCTTTACATATAAGCCCTTCCCTGAAAAAGAAACATTTTAGTGGAAAAAAAAAACAAAAAAAAAAACTTACCTCTCCGCTGCTGCCATGACCCCCGCGGGGATGAAGAATGCGGCAGATGTTTCCTTCACCCCCGCTAGTTAAAATAATCCCCTGCTGCTACATCTGCCACATCTGTGGCAGATGCAGCAGAGGAATTCTTCAATTCTCAGCCGCAGCTGTCACACATGACAGCTGCAGTAGAGAATCCTGCTGCCGGCATTCCCGTCAATGGCTTTTCAAGGAAGGGCTTCATAAGCTCCTCCCTGAAAATCCATTTAAAATAGTGTACAAAAAAAAAAAATCACCTGCCAGGGCTCAGCCACGACTTCTGCCGCTGTCCTCGGTTCTGTAGCTCTGATTGTGATTGGCTGAGCACTTCAGCCAATAACAATCAGAGCTACCAGCAGGCGGGCATTTTAAATCCCAGACTGCTGATAGCTCAGCAGTGCTTCCGAGCCGGGGACAGCGGCAGAAGTCGCCACTGAGCCCCGGCAGCCGTCAATGGCTTTTCAGGGAAGGGAAGGGCTTCATGGCAATATGGTAATTCTGTTTAGCCGATGCAAACTTGCATAGTAAGAAAGCACAATGTCTTGAGATGAAACTGTGCCCGCTCCCACCTCCACCACAAAAGATTTAGGGCTCCTTCACACTGGCGAGGGTGATATCGGGCAATGATTCACGGCCCAATATCGCACTTGCCACCATGTGAAAGCCCCGTGGATGCAAAGAGTTTTCACTTTGTTTGGGGAGCTTGCTCTTACTAACTTCTCTCACTTTCCCTACACTTCTACCTTTCTCATCCTTCCTAGTGCTGGCTTCTCAGCATACCAGTGCAATAAAAAGCATATACTTCAGATGCGTGGCCCCTCATATTAGTTTAATTATGCAGTATATTAATTATGGCTACGTTCTAATTGGGAGCCAAATGCAGCTGATGAGCCTTGCTTTTATGACTCTTATGGCTCCTTATAAAACAAGCACCAAGAAATCAGTGAGACAGTCCAGCATTCCCAGCAGTGTTCCAGAATGCCTTATATATGACATTATATGTGCCATCAATTAGAGATCACCCCTGCCTGATAGGATTCTCCTGTGTTGAGAT